>NC_084833.1:123875615-124500615 GCF_033115175.1 Lepus europaeus | reverse complement strand
ATTCACACTTAATTCTATTGACCAAGCCCAGTTCCCACTTGTTTTGGCCATCAGGACTGGCTACATACCAGTGTCAATGCCAGGAGTGAAATAAGATAGAAATAAGATGGAAGTTTCATGTCCTGTAATCACCAATATCACATACTGAAGCAATTTATATTCTGCCCATGTGCAGATGATGAATGAAGTCCTGGGGTGTGATGGCTTGAGAGGTACTTTCAGGATGGATGGCCCAGCCTCTCCGATACTATATCCCTTTGTGCTTAGTCACTAATCCTTTAGGTTCATGGCTTATTTCCTTTAAGCCACAAAATGTCAGTGAGGTGACACTAATATCTGCTTACATGTTCACTTTTTGATTCCATTGTCATTGCTCTGCTTGTCCATCTCCATATGCACAAGCAAAAATTGTTTTAGAAACTTATTTGTATCTGTAATGGTGTATTTATTTGTAAGAGTTCTTGAGCATACAAGAAGACTTCACAAAGCTTGTGGAAAACAGAATTAAAATATGAGTTTGCCTGGGTGCAAAAAGTTTTGAAATTCATGCATATGAGGGGTCTTCAAAATGTCCATGGGAAATAACTGTTTTGAAAAACTATACATGGGAGTGTGGCGGCAAGATGGCGGAATAGGCAGGGAGCACACTATTAGTCCGGGGGAGAGACAGTTTAATATAAGTGGAGATACTGCAGGGTCAAGGAAGAGTAGGGGATGAAACAGCAGAGGAAACTCTTCCGGAACTAGTGATTCACAGTGGACCTGCATGGAGAGCGTGGGAGCCCAAGTTTGGGATACCAGCGGCAGACTCAACACACCAGCGCTGGAATGCGAGGTGAGCCGAACCACAATAGCCCGAGATACCAGCGGGCAAGCGGAAAGAGGAGGCTAGAGGGAACGAGGCTTGAAACTCCGTGGGGAAAAGTTCACCAGGCTAACTAGAAGAGAGATAGGAAAAAAATAAAAAAAGTGACCAATACAGACACAAGTTTCTCTCTCTCCGCTCACCTCTCAAAGGTGAGCAAGACAGAGCAGGCGCCATTTTGGACATACGTCATAAGCAGGGCGACCTCAGGTCTGCACCAGCCCTGAGCCTAGCAGAAAAACCTGACTATGGTGGGAGGGGTGAAATAACAGGAGATTAGCATCTAACTTGGCAACCCAGTGGGAGACTGCAGGAGAATTGGAGCCCACACCGAGGGCAGCAGAGATTCCCTGTGTGGTCCTTGGGAAAGAGCTTCCGATCTCTGGCTCCTGTGGGTATATCATTTGCCTGCTAACTACCTCCAATTACGTTCAGCTGTGCAGAATTACTTCCCTTTTAAATCAAAAAAAGAAAGAGAGATTTACCACACCTAACCTGGGAGTGTCATCTTTGACACACCCTCAACCCTGAGGAACCAAACACAGCTCTCAGTCCACACTCATCTCAAGCCTCTAAGGCTCCACTGAAAGCAGACAGTCCACTTAATATAGAGCCATAGGGTAACAAGAAAAAACACCACAGTGAAGAAACCAAATATCTCCAACATGCCAAACAACAAACGCAAAAACCGAGGAAACAAGAACAAGGAAGACACTATGACGCCCCCAAATGAAAAAGACACCCCAATTCAAGATTATGAAGATGATGAGATCGAAGAAATGCAAGAAGCAGATCTCAAAAAATTGATAAGAACATTAAGAAGTTCTCAAAAACACAGTCTTGAACTACAGAAATCCTTAATGGACAAGATAGAAAATCTCTCTCGTGAAAGTGAAATATTAAGGAGGAATCAAAATGAAATGAAACAACTAGTGGAACAAGAAACGATGAAAGTGACGAGAAATCATAATGAAATGAAGAATTCAATAGATCAAATGACAAACACATTAGACAGCCTTAAAAACAGAATGGGCGAAGCAGAAGAGAGAATATCAGACTTAGAAGACAGAGAACAAGAAAGGAAACAGGCACACCAAAGAAAAGAAGAAGAAATTAGAAATCTAAAAAATATTGTCGGGAATCTACAGGATACTATTAAAAACCCAACATTCGGGTTCTAGGAGTTCCTGAAGGCATGGAGAGGGAGAAAGGATTAGAAGGCATTTTCAGTGACATACTAGCAGAAAATTTCCCAGGTTTGGAGAAGGACAGAGGCATCTTAGTACAGGAAGCTTATAGAACCCCTAATAAACATGACCAAAAGAGATCCTCACCACGACATGTTGTAATCAAACTCACCACAGTGAAACATAAAGAAAAGATCCTAAAATGTGCAAGAGAGAAACGTCAGATTACTCTTAGAGGATCTCCAATTAGACTCACAGCAGACTTCTCATCAGAAACCATACAAGCTAGAAGGGAATGGCGAGACATAGCCCAGGTACTAAGAGAGAAAAACTGCCAGCCCAGAATATTATATCCTGCTAAGCTCTCATTTGTGAATGAAGGTGAAATTAAGACTTTTCATAGCAAACAGAAACTGAAAGAATTTGTTGCCACTCATCCTGCCCTGCAAAAGATGCTTAAAGATGTGTTACACACAGAAACACAGAAACATGGTCACTAATATGAAAGAAGGTAAAGGAAGGAAACCTCACAGCAAAAGATCACAGGATGCTCAATTTCTCTTGACATAGATTTAAAATCTGATTCTCTTTTAAAGCAATGTGTTAAAGTAATCTATTATGTTCTCTTGATGTCTGTTAAATTCTAATTGTTCAAAAACAGCTGAATTTTTATTAAGAGCTATGGGTTATGTAAATATGTGCTAATTTTCAAAAATTTTAATAATCACCTTGTAACAATGATCAAATTTGGTCTATGTTATGTCATGATTTTAAGGAATCTTATTTCAACCAGATATTTTGGATTTTGAGCCTTCTTGGCATTCTTGACAGGCATTCAAAAAATCAAAGTTCCAAACAATCTGGACTCTAAAATTTCAATCCTGGACTTTGGTTTTTCCAGTTTGGGCCCAACTGAAAAAAACGAAGGACCTATGTCTCTCATCTTATAGAGACACCAACTAATCAGGCTATTTGGATTATATTAGAAGGACTGTCAAGATGTGATGTGGTACCAGACTTTAAGTTTCTATAATGGAAAATGCTATTAATACAAATGTTTGAGAATTAAAAAGTCTAATGATCTTGTGTTACTAGACATGAGAGTTATCTTAAGGAGAAAGCCCCAGAGGCCTAAAGGGTTAAATACTTGTAAAATCCTACAGGTGCTTTCAAAAATACTGTGAAGTAAGCAAGTGCCTCTTGTTGGTTGATGAGTTTATAATTTTAAACATGGCAACTTAAAGTCTTCTGTCATCCACAGTTATATATGATGTGCTGCTCATAAAACTAAAGCGTTGTTGGTTCTGTGTTTAGCTGTCCTCCTATAGGTTCCTATGGACTTTTTCCAGCCACTTTTATTGTATTCAGTACTTTGGGATGGCTCTGTAAACAGATGAAGCCAATAATGTATTAACAGTACCAACTGAGAGAAAGTATGGTTAACTGAGGTTACTAAAAACAAAAAGCAATTCAAATCAATTGGCAATTTACAAAAAAGAGTTAAAGATTTTAAAAGCTATTATTAAAATTGCTATATTGGTCTATTATGCTATATTATATGTGTGTACATATTGTATGTCCACATGGGGAAATTTTATTAAGAGTTTTATTTTAAATGGCTTATATATAAGATTGTCCATAAATTTAAGCTGCTAAGCAATCAAAGATACATTTTAATTTGAGTGACCTGAATCTGTGTATCATATGTTTTAAACGTGTTGGTAGAAAGAAACTAAAAACATTTTAGATGGTTGTGCTTAAGTTTACTGGCTAAACAAACTACACCATGTTAGATATTTAAGAGGTGTTTTCAAATACATGATTCTTAAAATTTATAGAAGGCATTGGACCTTCTGGTAAATGTTTTCTTAAGTTGTTATCTAATGATTGAAACGGTTTGCTAAGTATTCATGTGATATTGCTATTGTCAGCAAGCGATCTAGGACTTGCTCCCTCATTTCTCTATTCTAAGCCCAACTTGTTCTTTCATTTCTCTATTCTCTTCAAGGTAGGAAACTAATTCTATTATGAAGGAATCTGTAGGACACACAATTTAATCTTTAGACCTTATAAAAGAGATGGCTAACATTTTTCTGTAATAGCATAGCCAAAATAAGAACTTAAATAATATCTCATAGCTAGATTCACTTCGCCATCAGCGAAGTATACAGTAAGTAGAAAAAACCTCCCTTTCAGACCAAAGGGAAAGAAAGTTTTAAAGTGAGAATATAATTTTCCTCATGGGCATTGTCTACCATAGAAAAACTACTACAGAACATGCCTGTGACTATAGACTTGTAGTTCAGGCCACCGAAGATTAGAGATGGGACACGGGCACTCCCTTGACTTGCATCCTCTGGTCTGCTTTAACACAAACTAGGAGGAAAAGAAAGCTCGGCATCAGAAGCAATGGGTGGCAGGCCTATTAATGGCTGATCTGTACAGTAATCTGCCTCAAAGACACCCAACAGGCCAGTCCACTGCAGTGGCTTTCAGTGGTAAGCCTGGGCTTCAGCAGAAGTCAGCTTGTGAAGAGCCCTGGCAGCTCTGCCAAGAGTTGGATCACTGAAAATGGACCTGCCCTGGAGTTGAAGGATGCCCAGGTCAGAGCCACAGATCTTATTGGCTCTAAGCTGAAAAGCCCTTCACTCAGCCCAACTTCCAAAGTGACCACTGCAGCTGAGGGGATGGTCAAGTAGGGTCAGCAACATTGCAGGCAGAACTGTAAATTTCTTGTTAGAGATGCCACCTGCCTTTACCTGGCCAGCTCTCCTCCCAGGCCAGCCAAATAATGAAAGTCAACAGAGTGCCTTCCCCTAGGAGGTTCACACCTCCCTTAGGATATACCCCATGTGAAGAGATAGATAGGCCTGGGCCTCTGAATTTACAAGGCCTAAAGCCCAACAGATTATTATCAAGCCCCTTCTATCAGGTTCTATTTGCCTCTCAATCAGAAAAATTACTTGTAGCTTAGACAGCACCTTTCTTAGCTCCTCTAATAATGACTCTGTCCGTTGTTCTAGGCCCTGTCTAGTGCACTTGGGCCTCATTCCTTTGTAATTATAACCTCTACTCTACCTCCAATGGCTCTACTCCCAACCTGTGTGTACTGATGGTCCTCTTCCCCACTTAATGCTGTATAATTGTTCAAACCTGGTAAATGCCACTCTTAGGATCATTGGTTACTATCCTCACTCTGTCTTTTATGACCTTGTCTAAATATGATCAGAGTCGGCAAACTTGTAAGGCTTCCATAGCCTTGGCAACTCATGACGACAGCCTAGAATGGTTACTGGCGCCATAAACTAGAGTGTCAATTTGTTGGGTCAACAACAGGAGCCACTGTGCACTTGCTCCTCATGTGGGATCTCTGTCCTTAATGTGCTGTACATTGTGATTTAATGCTATAACTAGTACTCGAACAGTATGTTTCACTTTGTGTTTCTATGTGGGTGCAAACTGTTGAAATCTTTATACTAAATTGATCTTCTGTATATAAAGAGAATTGAAAATGAATCTTGATGCAAATGGAAGGGGAGAGGGAGTGGGAGAGGGGAGGGTTGCGGGTGGGAGGGAAGTTATGGGAGGGGGAAGCCATTGTAATCCATAAGCTGTACACTGGAAATTTATATTCATTAAATAAAAGTTAAAAAAAAAAGAAAAACTATACATGAATTCTAAAAGTTTTTGTTCCAGTGCAAGCTTATAGGTCAATTTTGTTTTCCACACACTTGTCAAAGAGCCATATATGTCAACAAACTGATTGCTAAGGAACATGATAACTCTTCTGACACAGAGAGAGCCCTAAAGAAATCGCCTGCACCCTCTACAGGAGGAGTCCTGCAAAAGATAGGGAAAGTGAACACTGGAATAAAACTGCATGGATTTCAAAATTTTTTGCACCAAAACTACAAGTCTTTTCTAGTTTTGCAAAAACCTTTTTGAAGAACCCCTATATTACTCTCATTCACCCCCCACCAAGCTTTGATCTTAGAATAATGAAAGAAGACCTAGGTGACAGTTGGAAGCCTTAACATGACTGGCAGGTGCAGGAATGTCTTCAGAAGGGAAGTCCTCACACTGGACCACATCCACTCTGAGCCAGGCTGCAGCCGCCAGGTGCTGGCTCCCCAGAGGTCCCGAGCTGAGGGGCTGGGGGCCGCACTCACGTGGTGACAGTGTTGAAGCCACAGGCCTTCAGCTTCAGCAAGCGGTCCCTCCAGTACTCCCTGGGCACCCGGAAGTAGTGGATGGAGCCCCCGAAGATCCGGAACTTGCGGCCGTCCAGGGTGAAGTGTGCGTCACCTGTCACTGTGCTCCCAGTGCCAAGTCCCACAGATCGGTTCTTCAGCTCAAGAGGGGTCACATAAGACCAGTTGTACCTGGAGAGGGGACAGGACAGTGGAGGACAGACAGGGACAGAGGATGGGATAGCGGAGAGTGCTGAGCCCTCGGGGAAAATGCTGCTCCGTGAGCAGGACACGCTCTGCCCCTTTTGCTATGCATTATTTTCTCCAACAGGAGAGAGATTGCACCCTCCCTGCACCCTCATGCAAACCTGGCATCTTGTGGCTGTGCAGTTTGGGATGAAAGATTCTCTCTGGGTGTTGAGTGAAAAGCAAGACCTGATGAGATAAATGGCAGGAAAAAGATGGCCAGGATCCTGCTCCAGGAGAGACAGCGGCTGCCAGGAGAAAGGGACACAGGGTCAGGAAAGATGTAGGCCGGCTGTTCTCCCGCCCTGCAGAGGCCAGAGCCTCAGATGGAGCCCCTGAAGGTAGATCCTGTGTTAGGGGACCCAAAGGCAAGAAGATTGGGCTCCACCTGCTCCACAAGTCTCCCCACACTTGGGCTGTAACAGGACCCTCTTCACTCTGAACCTGACACTGGTAACAGCCTAGAACCTCATGAGTCGGGACACTGCACAAGGATCTGGGCCTGATGGAGGAAGGACGGAGCCTCCATGAGAAGCAGAAGCACTTCATTCCCCAGGAACAGGAGTGACACCAGGTCCTGTAAAAGGAAGCTGACCCTGGATTTCCTTCCATCCTGCAGTGGGGGAATGCGCAGTTAAGATCTAGAGATTTGGCTGAGAAGAGGCTCACGGCAGAGATGAGGAGCAGGTCTCCTGCAGAGCTGAGAGCCCAGGTAGGGTCCTAGTCCACTAGATGTGCCCAGGGACTCATACAATAAAGACTGACTCTGACCTGTGGAACCCAGGGAGTGTTGGGAGAGACTCAGGTGAGCACACAGGGGACCATGAGGATCCAGGTGGGACTGAAGGAAGGGCTACCCCAGGGCCCCTGGGCAGTGGACCTGTCCAGACAAATGGACAAACAGCGTGTCTGTCACCTGAGGAAGTGCAGAAAGCCCATGGTGCTGAGACTGCAGACCCCACAGCGTGCTCGGCTCCAGCCCCTTTCAGCAGCCCCAAACGCAGCTCTGGGTCCTGGAGTCCACATGGCACTGGCGACTCACTTCTGTGCTATGCAGGGATAACCAGGGGGAAATGCTCACACAGCAACCAGCACCAGTGTCCTGGATCTGCCTCTGCAGCGCCCCAGGCTGGCTGCAGCCTCCACAGCCCAGCGCCTTGAGTCCAGAAGCCTCCTGTGGTGCCACAGGAAGGTTGTAGAGCTCCAGACCTAGAGCTTTCCAGAGCACAGGGCTCTGATAAGCCAGAGCACTACCAGACACAGTGCAAGTGCCCTTTAGTTCTGGGAAAGAATACAGTTCTTCCTTGCATTCTCATCTGGTCCTTGGATCTCCTGAAATGCCTGTCGATTGCCAGCTGGCTCAGAACACACAAATCAGTGGGAGGAAAGGAGGCGGAGGACCCAGCTGCCGTGTACCTGAGAGCAGGAAGTCCTGATGCCTCAGGTTCTGCACTTTTACCCGGTGCCCATTATGTCCAGATACAGCACTTCTGACTAGAAATAATTGTCAGCTGTGCACACAATTAAACAGATTCAATGGGTTGGTTAATGCTACATTAAAGTTCAACAGAGAACACTGAGGGTACAGGAGAGGGACACAGGCTGCCCAGGAGTATGGCAGTTTTCCCAAATTGAGTCTTGACAAGAGTGAGAATTGTCTTCAGATTAGCTTGAAAATGTCTACACAGCATGGTACGTGCATGGAAATACTTTGGAAATCTGGAGTGTGAAGTAGCAGGAGCCTGGCAGGAGGCAGATCATAGGTGGCCATTACTGTGGGTGCAGTGCCAAGTAACTCACTCTCTTTCCAGAAATCAATGGGGAAGTGGGTGAGACCATTAAATGATATCCAGCAGAAAGTAATTCAGATTGTAGTTTCATACAGATGACTTCATGTAAGGTTGAATCTAAATGGGAGACAAACATGTCATCCCATAGACCTGGAGATTCCTGAATGAGGGTGTTTGTTGCTCTGTGGTGGAAATAGGAAGTGAGAGCAGGATGTGATTCACAGAAGACTAGTGGGGTGAAAGTGGTAGCACTTGATAATCCCATGGGCTCTGTAGCCCAGAGCAAATACCCTGGGATGACCACTGTGTTCAGATTAAGTAACTTGCTGCTGGCATTGATTGAGATAAGAGCAGGGAGAATCAGATATTTTAATAGACAAATGATTGACCCAGTTTCAAATTTATGTATTTCAGTTCCTGTGCCCAAAAGAGAAACCTTTTGATGATCTCCTGGACACCTTTCCAATCCCTTTCCAACTTGAAACAAGAAAATGTAAATCTGGAATGAGTCCTCAGAGAATATTATGGTATAATGTTCTCCTGTTTCCTTCTTGAACCACAAGGTCCTTGAAAGTGTTGTAGATTATCTACCTTGTCCTCATTCTTAGATTGTAAGCAATGCACTATTATGACTTTCTCAAGGTTGGTTTTTTAGACATATGACATAATTCTTCTTTGTCAAAATTTAAAAAAAAACTGCTCTATGAGTTGTACCTTTCCATAAAAAATGGAGAATAAACTTGTCTAATTCTACCGAAAACCATGCTGTAATTTTGATGGGAGTTGCATTAGACATACAGATCAAATGTAAAGAAGTGACATCTTCCAATCCATGAACATGGTCTGACTCTCAATTTATTTACATCTTCTTTTACTTCTTGCTGCAGAATTCTTGATTTTTGAACATACTGATTCCGTTCATGCTTTGTTAGGTTTTTAAACTATGTATTTCATTTTCTTTTGAGCAATATGAAATGGTATTAGATATTTAGTTTCTGTTTGGACATGCTTGTTTTTCATCTATAGAAATAGGATTAGGTTTCCTATGTTGATTTTGTACTCTGTGACCTTGGTGAACTCACATATTAACTCTAGAAGGTTATGTGTTTCTTGGTCTTATCCACATAGGTAATCATGCAGCTGCAAATATGAACAATTTTCTTAAGATTGATTTTACTTATTTGAAAGGCAGAGTTACAGAAAGAGAGAGAGAGAGGGAGGGGGAGGAGAGAGATCTTCCATCTTCTGCTTCAATCCCCAAATAGCCCTGACCACCAGAGCTGGTTTGTATCCTGGCTGCTCCACTTCAAATCCAGCTCCCTGCTAATGGCCTGAGAAAAACAGTGGAAGATGTAGGAAACCAGGATGGAACTCCTGACTCTCAGCTGTAGCCATTGCTGCCATCTGGGGACTGAGCTAATAGATGTAAGATCTCTCTCTCTCTCTTTCTCCTTCTCTCTCTCTCTCTGTGTGTGTGTGTATGTGTATGTGTGTGTATGTGTTATGTATCTATAGCTCTAACTCTCAAATGTATACTTAAATCTTTTTTAAAGGTAAAGAATTTTCATTCACTGTCTTTTAAATACTTAATTAAATTTCACCCCTCTAAGGTGTAAAGTTCAGTGGTATTTGGTATATTCACAAGGTTGTACAAACATCAGCAGTTAAGTCCAGGGCATTTTCATCCCCTGGATGAATCCCTTTGCCATGTGGCCACTGGTCCTTTCATTATCCTTGCAGTCCCTGGTAACCAAGTTTGCTTTCTGGTTGTATAAATTTCACTATTTGGAATTGTTCACAAGAATGGAATTGCACAATTTTGGGTGTGTGTGACTGTCTTCTTCATGGAGCATCATATTCTCCAAGGCCACTCTTACTGAAGCATGCATCCATGCTCCAGTCCTTCTTATAGCCAAATAATAGTCCATTGTGAGGATATGCCACTTTCTATTATCCTTTTGTCAGCTAATGCACACTTGCCTTCTTTCCACTTTTTCCTAGCATAATGCTGCTTTGAACATTTAAGTAGATTTGAGTGAACATATTTTTCTCTGTCCTCTTGGGGAAGTATGTGACTGGATAGCCACTGATTTTCAGATTTTGAAATACCCTTTCAGCCCACATTCTTTTTGCTCCCCACTGTTATTTCAGTACATGAAACTTGACTGCTACCACAAGTCTTCCTGAGAAGATCAGGAAGCTAACCAGGATGCATGAAGTGCTATCTCCTAGATCATACGTGAAGGACTGCTGTAAATCAAACGCCTGTCCATCATTCTATTGAAACAGTAAAGTATACAAAACCTTTCTTCTGCAAACCTCAGCTTCTAACCAGAATGTCCACCATCCTAGACTGGAATGCCACCGGTAAGCTGCCCAAAGACAACATTTGTATGGGGATTTCTCCTTTGATATCAGTGTTCCTTCTCAGTTTGGAGACAATTATATATCCCAGAAACACTCAGACAACTGAGAAGTCAGGAGACAAAGTCTTAAAATGCATCTGCAGAAGAATCTGATGGGGTAAGCACATGGACTGTGTGCTTAGGTTGATCTGCAAACCTCAGCGTAGGGAGATTTAGTACATAAGTTAGGGACACCTGGAAAACACCAAGAAGTCTGTTAGAGTTCATTATAGAAGCCACGAGCCATGGGGAAGGAAAACAGAAGGGCAGCACAGCTGCTGTGGCAGTTCCATTGCTACCTGCCCTGAGGAAGAGCATAGATTGGGTGCTTCAAGCTGGTGGAAAGCTACAGAATACGCAAGTGGCACTGAGTACGAGGACAAGCATGCCCTGTCAATTCTGTCCTAGTGATGCATGAAATCCAGAAACAGAAGGGAAATTTAGATGTTATGGTCTGTTGGGCTGTGTAGGTATAAGAAAAGTGTATTTCCCATTTCCATGCCTGGACTGTAATAGCTGGAGGACACTGGTGCCCCACATGGTGGGATCCACAAGAATGGGACTTCTTTGAGGAAGGAACTTTAGCCTCACAGAGAATGGAGAAGGACTGTTTGAAAAACTACCTAGTTTAGCAGATGAGCCTCTTATTTAAACCAAGATGTAGGCTACCACATCACCTAATGATTGAGAAGATACTCTGAGAAGCCAAAAGATTACTAGGAGGGAATTTAAATCAGAGTAGCCACTTTAAACAAAAAGGCAGGGTTAGCATCTCTGCATGGTTACTGCAGCTGGAGGACACTACATGTGATGGAATCATGCTAGATACCACAGAGATGTCAAAATCAGAATCACGCAGTACTCAGCCCACCCTGAATAAGCTATTGCATTCAGGGAGAACTGATGCTTTCCAGCCAGCCTGACAGACTGGGATCAGGCTGGCAGATGCCTAACTTGACCAAACAAGGGTGATTTTACCTCCCGGCATTAAAGGTGGACATCTAAGGAAGAGGTACAAGATTTGATATGGGGAAAATTTGGAATGAGACATGAAATCTATTTCTCAATTTTCATGGTTCCTATGCAGAACTCTTTATGGTAGAAATGAAAGAGCACATTATCCAGTTAGCCTCAGCATCTTGATAAGAATTAAGTTCATGAATGGCCTCAGCCTGATGCTGGCATCAATGATTTCTGACTTTGGTGAGACAGAAGCCATGACACAGTGCAAATAAAAAGTAGGATAAACAACGAAGTGAGAAATTTGAAAAGTATATATGAGGTTGTTCTGGAAACAGAACAGTATGGCAGTATCTTGTGCCATCCTGCAGTATGGCAGGATCTTGTGTTCGTTGAGATCACAAGGTTGAATATAGATAAACACCATAAGGTGTGTAAGGTCCCTCCTAAGGACAAACAATTCAAAAGATCAAGGACATTCAGTTCCTCCTTATGCACCTACTGTTAGAGTGAGGGACTGGGGTGGATTCTTCTGATGTCCCTGGCTGAGGACAGTGTCCAGTGTATCCCCTTCAGGCAGACCATTGAAAGTGGCAATGGGCCACATGTGACACTATTCACTGGTCCCAGATAAACAATCTGTTGTCTGTAGTATATATAGTTTTGGGATTATTCCAATTTACAGAAATCCAAATCAGTTGTGGGGAGATATATGAGCAACAGATGGATATAGTGGCCAAACCTTTAGGGTAGAACTGGTGGTTTTGTATTCACCAATCAGAAAATGGATGTTTCTGGCATACATATCCTCAATGCATCTGGGGTTGGATACCATACAAAATTTAGACACCAATACCAGTGATTTCCATGTGTGTATTCATTTGGTAAAATCAATATATTGGTGCATGATAAATGGAGCCCTGAACTGTTACTACTCCATCAGCAATAGAGCTTGCTGAAGGGGCTTCAAATAAATGGCAGCTATAATTAAGGAACTAGAGAGAGCCTGTATAATCCATGTGACCAGAATCCTTACAATAGCCCCATTTAGTCTGTCCAAAAGTTCAGTGGAATGCAGAGATAACAGTGGACTTGGAAAACCTTAATAGTGTTCCCCACAACACATGCCACTCTCCTTAATATAATTATCTCATGATAATGGACTTTCTTAACATTTTATTTCAGAATACTTTTAACGTTACCACACAAAAATTACGAAGTAGTAATACAAAAAATTCCCACACATCTTCATCCCATTTCCCCTATTGACAACTCAATTAATGAACTACATTCAGAATTTCCTATAATTTTATTCAAAAATCTTTTGCCCTCCCAGCCCTCACAGATTCTAGACACCAACGTATGTTGAATTGAATCTAAATGCTAAAAGAAAAAATGGAAGTACAAAAGTAAGATTAATAAAATGGAATAAATGATAATTCTGTTATTTAAATGGTGGGATAAAAGTAGCATATTTCCCCTAATCCTGTCAGAAAACGCCCCAACTCATCAAGGAAATGACAGCAAATAATCTAAACCTACACCTTCACTGAATCTAAAAGACACTGTTACAGTGTAGTGGAGACAGTGCCTCCAACTGTATTCATTCCAGATTCTTGCCTCCCCAAGAGAAAAGAATTCAGAGACATAGATAGAGTGCAAGAATTGGAGGGGGACTTATTCAACGGGAGTATACATTCAAAACTGAATATAAACAGACCCATGAGGAGACGCCTGCCATCAGGAGAAAACACATGCACCCTGGTTTGGCTGTCCCCTTTATTTGGCAGTGCCTCAATTGAATATACAAATGGGATAAAGTATGGGTAGGGCTCAGTGTGTGTGTTGATCTCTGGGAAGTTTTTTATGGCATCTCTATGTGGAATTCAACATACAGTCATTCATTATTACAACCTCATGTTGGAGGAGACACATGTGCATCATGGGAAAGTGACTATATTGAGCGGCCATAGAAAGGGTGGAATTAGGAGCCCAAGGCTGCAAGACAGAGAAACTGAGGCAAGCAAGAAAGCTGGCAAGAAAGAGAAAAATTCAGGAAAATGCTTTAAAACCCCCTAAACTTCCTCTTTTCCTCACAGAAACTAAAATTGTCTTACTTGATCCCCTCCCACTCATTTTGTGAAGTATACTTTGTTGCATTAATATATCTTTGCTGCTTATACTTACTGTATGTGTGAACCTCATTTCATTTACTGTGTGGTGTCCAATGTATGAGTCCTCCATACCTACCAAAAGACTCCCAGGAAACATCACTGACACCTTGTGTATCCCATATCAATGGGATGTTCCCAAACTGAGTCCTCTAGTCCATTGCCCGGCGAGCTAATTGTGGCTCTTGGCATGCTGGAAGAAAACAGCGAGGAGTCGTGTAACTATCACTCAATTACTGAGGTTTCTGACAGATTACAGGCAGAACTTCATAAATATGGAATTGAGCAGTGCCAGATAAGCTCTTGGCCTTCGGGTGATTTGTCAGTGAAAGAAGTCAATGTGTTTCTATTATTTGTAAAAATTTTACTTATTTATTTGAAATGTAGAGTTACAGAGAGAGAAAGAGGAGACAATTTTGGGGGGGAAAGAGAGAAAGAGGGAAGGCTGTATGCATCCAGGGCTGTGGGTGTGGCAGCAGGGGCTACAGGTGGGCTACTTGCACTGTCTGTCTGCCCATGTGTCTGTGAGGACAGGGGTGGTGTGAGCTCCAGGGCTCAGGGAGAACAACGAGTGAGGCAGGAAGGAGCTGAGAAGGGGAGACGTTACCCCTGCATGCTTGTCCAAGACCTGACACTTCCCCATTCTTGACCAAGGAGAGTAGATTCATTGAGATGTTTGTTTCAGATTTACTTATTTATTTTGAAAGCCAGAGTTACAGAAAGAGTGATGAGGAGACAGAGAAAGAGAGAGAGAATGAATCTTCCATCTGCTGGTTCACTCCCCAGATGGCCACCACTAACACATGGGTGACAGAGACCCAAGCACTTGAGTCATCTCCCCCTGCTTTTCCCAGGCCATTAGCAGGGAGCTGGATGGGAAGTGGAGCAGCCAGAAATGTAACTGGTGCCCATATGGATGGTGGCATCACAAGCAGTGGCTTTACCCGCTATTCAGGATGCCAGCCTCGGTGTGTTTCTTTTAAAATAGCAGATGGGTTGTCTGCTAGCTGATTTGCTGCTACTTTGTTCAATGCTAGCAAATTCCCATAAAGTTAACAAGAAGGAAGAAGGGAAGTAGGAGGTAGATTGGGAAGTATCATTTGGCTCTTAAAACTTATATATGGGTCCGGGCCGGTGCCGTGGCTCAACAAGCTAATCCTCCGCCTTGCGGCGCCAGCACACCGGGTTCTAGTCCCGGTTGGGGCACTGGATTCTGTCCCGGTTGCCCCTCTTCCAGGCCAGCTCTCTGCTGTGTTCCGGGAGTGCAGTGGAGGATGGCCCAAGTGCTTGGGCCCTGCACCCCATGGGAGACCAGGATAAGCACCTGGCTCCTGGCTTCAGATCGGCGCAATGCGCCGGCTGCAGCGCGCCGGCTGCAGCATGCCAGCCGCGGCAGCCATTGGAGGGTGAACCAACGGTAAAGGAAGACCTTTCTCTCTGTCTCTCTCTCTCTCACTGTCCACTCTGCCTGTCAAAAAAAAAAAAAACTTATATATAGGTCCGGAACTGTGACATAGTGGGTAAAGCTGCCTCCTGCAGTGCTGGCATCCCATATAGGCACCAGTTCAAGTCCTGTCTGCTCCACTTCCAATCCAGCTCTCTGGGAAAGCAGAAGAAGATGGTCCAAGTGCTTGGGCCCCTGCACTCGCATGGGAGATCCAGAAGAGGCTCCTGGCTCCTGGCTCCTGGCTTCAGATTGGCCCAGCTCTGGCCATTGCGGCCACTGGGGTGTGAACCAGTGGATGGAAGACCTCTCTCTCTCTCTCTCTCTCTCTCTCTCTCTCTGCCTCTGTCTCTCTGTAATTCTGCCTTTCAAATAAATAAATAAATATTTTTTAAAACTTATATATGAAATTTGTTACATTTACATAAATAATTTTTTTTTTAAAATTCAAAAGCAGATAGAAGCTAGTATTGAGACGTTAACTATTGATGTTCCCTGAATCCTTGGGGACTCGGAATCCTATGACTCCAGGTCTTACCCTTGTACTACTCCCTTAATGTAGTGAGTTAGTCTGTAACAAAGCATTGGTTTGTAACCATCAAAGAAAATACCAAGGAGCTGCAAGCTGAGGAAGAGATGCTGGGGTCTGATAAAGTCTACATCAAAGACTTTGAGGATAGGGGCAGCACTTCAACATCAGTGACTTGGCATGAATTTTCACCATAAATCAGAGAAGTAAGAAATACAACTTGTTAACATTTTGAATAAAAATTCCCAATTTTAATATAAATACATGCAGAGGGTCTTGGGGCATTTGAGAATTTCTTAAAGTAGCCCAAATAGTAGACCCAGAACACAAAAGCTGCCTTTGTTGATCATTCCCGTTTATTTTCTGTAATTCTGGTGCTTTGACTTCTGACCTCTTGCTGACTCTAGGAAGACTGCCATATCAATACTGGCCAGATCCTTGAGGTAGTAAAGGACTCACCATCAAGTGCACATTTCATATACAAATCAAACAACCTGAGGCCCACACAGACCACCCCCTGTCAGGCTCTCACACTCAGGGCCAATGTTTCCTATGCATTATCACTCCAGGGCCAAGTACCAGGCAAGTAAGGTAAGTATCCACACCTCAAAGTCCACAGGAATTATTCCCACTAGTCATTCCTAAATTTACTAACACAGTTTGCTCAGTCATTCCCAAGGACACCACAGCAACGGGCATTGCCCACATTTTGCCCCAGCTACAAGTATCCTGGTGTTTCCTATCTGGACTTATGCACACATCCACCCCTGGGAATGTAATATGCTGTCTTTTTGTTACAGGGTGTAATGACCAGGGGCACAATAAACCTTACTAGTCAGAGACTTTAAGGGACAAAGACATCATTATGGTTAATAAAACACCGGAATCTCTGAACATAATGCATTTCCTCTTTCAGATGCCTGCCAAATGATGTTTTGTAGCTAATTGAGCATGCAGAATGTGCTGTTCTGTTCTGTCAATGTTAAGATCAAACCACCAGTTCTCCTTCAGTATGTCTCAAGAAACTGTAATAATGTTAGAGATTTAATATAAAAAATTGCTGTTATTGGAACCACAGTGAGTTTCAGTGTTTATTTCCTTCTTCTCCTATTTCTACTCCTTTTTCTAATTCTTGATGTGTTATTAGTTATGTCCTCCCAAGCACAGCATCTTTTTTGAGCTCCTTAAACTTCCTGAAAGGTTATAACTCAGGAGGATGGTAGTTTTTTAGACATTCATCTACTAAATCCTCATTCTACTGATAGAATAAACTTTATATTTTCTTTATCATCAAACTTGTTCTTTGTTGTTCTATTTTGGCACCATTGACAAGGACTGGACTTTTGGTAACAAAAGTGAGCCATTTTCAGTGAGCCATTTAGGAAGGGGCTGTCACACTTGCTGTCACACACCCTACTGCTGACTTTTCATAGCAGCACACTGGACCCACTCAAGCTGTTAGAGTGTGAGGAGTTAGGAAGAGGAAAAGACAGGCAGAGAGATAGGAAACAAGAAAGTACTCTAGCCGGCGCCGCGGCTCACTAGGCTAATCCTCTGCCTGCGGCGCCGGCAGCCCGTGTTCTAGTCCCGGTCGGGGCACCAGTTCTGTCCCAGTTGCTCCTCTTCGAGTCCAGCTCTCTGCTGGGGCCCGGGAAGGCAGTGGAGGATGGCCCAGGTCTTTGGGCTCTGCACCCGCATGGCTTCTGGCTTCGGATCGGCGCAGTGCTGGCCGTAGCAGCCATTTGGGGGGTGATCCAACGGAAGGAAGACTTTTCTCTCTGTCTCTCTCTCTCACTGTCTAACTCTGCCTGTCAAAAAGAAAGAAAGAAAGTACTCTAAATCACTACAAGCAGCAGGCGCTGGCATCAGCTGCAGAAAGATAGTTCTTAACTGCGAGACATGATAATTTCCTGATTTTTCCTCAGTGATTAATAGGAGCAATCTCAGGAGAAAATGAGTGTTGCGACTTACAAGATTTATAATCTTCCTTTGATAGGACAGTGGGGGTGCCCAGATCAGTGCCTAACTAAATATTCAAAGGAAACAGAGTTTGGGACAGGACTGAAGTACACTGAGTGATCTCTAGGAGCACCATGGCTTCTGGTGCATGTGTACCGGCAGACCACGTATTAGAATCTAGCATTCTCATGGTGTGTGCTGCAGGTTGTGTAGTGACGCTTATGTACCTGATGAGGAGTAGTGTGCTGTGTCTTCAGCCATAATGGATTTGCAAGTAAGGGGTGGAATTTGGGTGGTGCAGTCCTCAACTCCTCCTGTTACTTCCCTGCCTACATCAGATACAGCCAGATTCTGATTCCTGACTCCTAGAAAAGCTGAAGACTAGGATGGATGAGACTTTCCTCTGCCTAGCCCTTGTTCCCTCAGTCTGGTTTAATATACCTGTTACCTAGGGCAATGGGCACACAGCATAGTTAAGTTTTCACACCAATCTTAATATTGTTTCTCTTTCAGAACAGGATGCCTTGCAATCAACAAGTATTCATCAGGCTAATGGCCGGGACCAGCCTGATGCATTATAATTATTTGAATCACCTTTAGAAGTTCTCAAATTTTATTATCACCTAATTTCCATGTCAAGTGACACTCCCACCAGTACCATGACAGTTGGCATTCACTGATGAGACCACAAAAAGATAAGAAGGCATAGGCTACCTGATTGCCCAAGAAGCTGCCCCAAGCCCAGAAAAACTATGAACACTCCTTCCACATATTAACAAATTTCTTCTCATTCTCGCTGTCTTCTGTTTATGACTCCTTGGCCCTCAGCTGGAGAAGTTGGTTTATGAGCTAGGATACTGCTTCTCCATTCTTTGGTCACTTATCAATGAAATGCTGTTCATGATCAGCTTTGGTTTCATTGTTGGCTTCACAACACTAAACAAAGTACCCAATTTTGAGGTATATCTAGACACAGTGAAGCCTCTCAAAGGGTATAACATTTCCAAAAGACAGGAGGAAAAAGAAATTATTGAAAGATATTTAAATCCCCTATCCTTTTCTTCCAAGCACCCCTCCAACCTGTGTCCATATGTGATGCCAGCACCACAGATGAAGGATTAACCAAACAAGCCATTTTACCAGCCCCTTGACTTGATTTTCTGTTTACAGTTAATTGATACAGGTACAATATTGAAAGTATGGAAATCAGACTCTCTGAAAAGAATTTAAAAGATTCCAGGTTGTTGTTGAGTCAATATGGCTACATTTTATACCACACAAAAAAAGTCTCCAGATATAAGATATATAATATAAATTCCAGCAAATAGCTCTCATTGCGAGAAATTTGGATTGACTAAATGGAAAGAAAAGAGATTTCCTTTAAGAAAATATGAGCATAGGCCAGCGCCGCAGCTCACTAGGCTAATCCTCCACCTGCGGCGCCGGCACACTGGGTTCTAGTCCCGGTTGGGGCGCTGGATTCTGTCCCGGTTGCTCCTCTTCCAGTTGAGCTCTCTGCTGGGGCCCGGGCAGTGGAGGATGGCCCAGGTCCTTAGGCCCTGCACCCACATGGGAGACCAGGAGGAGCACCTGGCTCCTGGCTTCGGATCGGCGCAGAGCGCCAGCTGCAATGTGCTGGCCGTAGTGGCCACTTGATGTGGGGGGCTCCGATTGAAAAGTAGGCCAGCGCCGCAGCTCACTAGGCTAATCCTCTGCCTTGCGGCGCCGGCAGCCCGTGTTCTAGTCCCGGTCGGAGCACCGATCCTGTCCCGGTTGCCCCTCTTCCAGTCCAGCTCTCTGCTGTGGCCAGGGAGTGCAGTGGAGGATGGCCCAAGTCCTTGGGCCCTGCACCACATGGGAGACCAGGAGAAGCACCTGGCTCCTGCCATCGGATCAGTGCGGTGCGCCAGCTGCAGCACACTACCACGGCGGCCATTGGAGGGTGAACCAACGGCAAAAAGGAAGACCTTTCTCTCTGTCTCTCTCTCACTGTCCACTTTGCCTGTCAAAAAAGAAAAAAAAAGAAAAGGAAACAAAGTTGCTAAGCCTTCACTCGACAAGGCCTCTAAGCCTTAGCTCGAGTTTGCCGCACTTCCGCATCCCAGTGACTCAGCGTTTCCAACAATCTAAGATGGCCCCCGGGGGAGGTACCTAGCCTGACAGGAGACTTCCGTATTCGTGAACAGTATGCGTCCTCGGCTGTGATAGGCCCTTGAGGTCGTGCCCGGCTCGTGTCCTGCCTTACTTTTCAGCTGGTTGGCTCGGTTCCCTTGTGCCCTGGACAGCCCCCGTTCTGTGTCTATAAAAGCTCTTCCCCTTCCCAATAAAGCTGAGAACCCGGCTGTGCCCTGTGCGTTGACTGATCTCCTGGCTCTGGTGTGGTTCCTTTGCCGCCGACACTCATCATCCCGCTCGGCCCTGAGCTCCCCAGGCTGGCCCTGAGGAGCTCCATCGGACCTGCTGCCCGGTGAACCAACGGAAAAAGGAAGATCTTTCTCTCAGTCTCTCTCTCTCTCTCACTGTCTAACTCTGCCTGTCAAAAAAAAAAAAATGAGAGTAGAACAGGAAATAAACTGAAAAAGTCTGTAGGAGACAGAGGGATAGTTTCATCAAATGATCGTGTTGATATCTGAGATGCTTCTCCTACAGGTAAATTTAAGCCCCAATTGTCATTTTACCATTGGCTATTATGTAAATATGTAATTTACTTTAAGACAATGAGGAGGCTGGTGCCCTGGCTCACTAGGCTAGTCCTCTGCCTATGGCGCCAGCACCCTGGGTTCTCGTCCCGGTCAGGGTGCCAGATTCTGTCCCGATTGCTCCTCTTCCACTCCAGCTCTCTGCTGTGGCCCAGGAAGGCAGTGGAGGAGGTCCTAGTGCTTGGGCTCTGCACCCACATGGGAGACCAGGAGGAAGCATCTGGCTCCTGGCTTCAGATTGGCACAGCGCGCCAGCCGTAGTGGCCATTTGAGGGGTGAACCAATGGAAGGAAGACCTTTCTCTCTCTGTGTCTCTCTCTCACTGTCTAAAAAAAAAAAAAAAAGACAAGGAGGAAGCAGTAGCACATATGACCCGATGTTGTAGGTATGGAAGACAGGTTCCTTGAATCTCAGACAATAAATTGAATGAGGCTCACAGAGGCAGCAAGTAAAGGCAGAAAGATTTATTGCAGCAAGCAAAGTACACTCCACAGGTGAGCAAAAGTGCGTCTCTGGAAGGAACTCAACACAGCGTCTAAAAAGACTCAGCTCAGAATCTCCGCAGAGAGCACTAATGATGTTTCAAACTGAGAAACAATATGCAGATTTTCGTGATGGGAAAGAAGAGTCGTTACCAGGGAGACTTTCGCTAGATGTCATGGTCGTAGAACAGACATCCTCGAGAGGGAGATCTTGCTGGGAACTCTGGACAGGGCTCATGGCTGGAGTGGCTATCATGCCACTCCCATAGGTGCTCCTGGGGAGACTCCTGACAGGGTTCCACATCTGGCTATTGGTAAAGCATTTTTGTATTCTCCGTGTAATATCCTTGTCAATGTGTGTTTTCCAAGATTAGATCCAGTTGTCTCCTCCCTAAGTTTAGCCATTTGTGTTTGAATTTTCTGGTCTGGGCTGGTCAACATTTAATGCAAACAGGAAGGTTGTCTTCGAGCTAGCTGCTTTATAAACTGGCATTTTTTGAAAAATATTTATTTATTTATGTGAAATACAAAGTTTCAGACAGAAAAGGAGGCATTCAGAGAGATCTTCTATCCACTAGTTTATCCCCTATGTGGCTGCAACGGCCAGGGCTGGGCCACAAGCCTATACCTGGATCCAGGTCTTCCATGAAGTGGCAGTGGTCCAAGCCCTCAGGCCTTCTGCTGCTTTCCCACGACCACTAGTGGGGAGCTGGATTGAAGTGGAGCAGCCAGGACTTGATCCAGAACTCAAATAGGATGCTGGTGCTGTAGGTGGAGTCTGAATCCACTGGGCCACTATGCTGGATCCTGAACTGTCATTTTTAAGCCAGTAAAACAACCAATTTAAGTTTCTGCAACTAAACAACAGGTTTTTTCTGATATTTTCTACATGCTTCTTACTGTTTTCCCCAGACTGGTTATCTCTTGCCTCATTATTCTTCTGAGAGACATAAAGCCAAAAATATTTCTAGCTTCTGATGGTGCTAAATTGAGAATGGTTTGTCATTGATAAAAGTGTGATTAATATCACAAATATCTGCCAACTCTCAGGATAAGCCTTGACTGTACCCTGATAGCCAAGGAGTCAAATGACACAGGGGGTTCCATGCTGGCCTTAGCTGTGTATGTGTCTGAAACAAAGAACCAATTTTCATTTCCTACTCTGGTGCCTTTTACATCAGGTAACTTTGAAGATAATGCAAAGAAATCCCTAGGGACACTGTTCATTATCCATTTCACTTTCCCTCTCTGTTCTTATACAACACACACACACACACACACACACCAGGCTTTTGCCAGTCACACTATTGAAATTCAATACTCTCCTTTGTGTGAGGAGAGTAGTATCCTAACTCTCCAATGGTCTAGAGACCCTTACCATTTACCCTGTTGTGGATCAAGAAGCAGAAAAAAAATTTATCTTATCTTATTCATAGCTAACATGAAAGCACATTTTATTAGAGAATAAGTACATGAAAAGCAATAAATGTTAACTAGGAAACCCAGTCATTGAGAATTGAAGCCTTTTAAGTCTAAAAATAGGCAGCACATGGGCACATTATAAAATACATTTAAAATCTCATTGATTTCTAGAACACTTTAATATTGTTACTTTTATACACAGTGCTAACTGGATATTCCTGACATCAGTCTTCTTCCTAAAGAACTACTGCTGATAGACAAATTCTAACTATGCAAGAAATGTGTTGAAACACAGTCTCACAGCTGAGGCTTGTCTTTAAATCGTATTGATGAACCACTCTCCATCTTCTCAAACAGTATAATCTGGGTAGAAAAGAAAGATTGACGGTAAGAAAGGCTAAGTCTATTACATGATGAGAAATACACTGAGATTCCCATTTTGGCAATGACGGTCAATCTGAAAATGTATGGACCACAAGAAACAGGTTCAGCTGACTCACCTCATTATCTCCTGGATGAAGCCAAACACCAGGAAGATAAAGTGTTTTCTGAGGCCCAATATTCCAATATCTCCCAAGGTTATGTCCATTGATGAACACAAATCCCTTATCCCAGTCCTAAAAATAATGGGGATGAGACATAGGAACAGGTTCATACAGGCAGGTAAAAACATAAGGCATTTGGGGCAAGTGAAGCAAGATTTAGATGTTTGCAACAATGAAAATTGGAATTGAGTTTAGAAAAGGTTATGTTCTAGAACCCCCATCCTGCCATCCAGGAAAAAAGAGGAAAAACATAAATGAAGCCAACACTTTATGGGTAATGGTAGTATTATTTCTGACCTATAAGTATCAGAGATGAACACTACTACTGACAAAATCTATACAATCTTTATTGACCTGTAATTTTTTTTAAAAAAGCTTCTGTACCACAAAAGAAACACTTGGCAAAGTTAAGAGGCAACTGACAGAATTCAAGTGAATATTTGTAAATCACATAACTGATAAAAGGTTAATAACAAGATTCTATAAAGCACTCAAGAAATTCAAAAACAACAGAACAATGCATTTAAGAAACAGGCAAAGGGCTTGAACAAGCATTTTTTTTTCTTTTTTTATTTAATAAATGTGAATTTACAAAGTGCAACTTTTGCATTGTTGTGGCTTCCCCCCCCAACTTCCCTCCCTCCGTGGCCCTCCCCTCTCCCACTCTCTCTCCCATCGCGCCCTTCATCAAGTTTCATTTTCAATTACCTTCATATACAGAAGATCAACTTAGTATATACTATGCAAGGATTTCAACAGGCTGCCCTCACACAACCGCACAAGGTATAGGGTATTGTTCGACTAGTAGTGTTGTTTTTAAGTTTCTTTTTTTTTCTTTTTTTGACAGTCAGAGTGGATAGTGAGAGAGAGAGACAAAGGTCTTCCTTTTTGCCGTTGGTTCACCCTCCAATGGCCGCTGTGGCCAGCACACTGCGGCCAGCGCACTGCGCTGATCCGAAGGCAGGAGCCAGGTGTTTCTCCTGGTCTCCCATGCGGGTGCAGGGCCCAAGCACTTGGGCCATCCTCCACTGCACTCCCGGGCCACAGCAGAGAGCTGGACTGGAAGAGGGGCAACTGGGACAGAATCCGGCGCCCCGACTGGGACTAGAACCTGGTGTGCCAGCGCCACAAGGCGGAGGATTAGCCTACTGAGCCGCGGCACCAGCTGTTTTTACGTTTCATAGTAAAACACATTAAGGACAGAGATCCTACGTGGGGAGCATGTACCCAGTGGCTCCCGTTGTTGATTTAACAATTGGCACTCTTATTAATGGCATCAGCAATCACCCAAGGCTCTTGCCATGAGCTCTCTAGGCTATGGAAGCCCCTTGAGTTCACCAACTCTGAACTTGTTTAGTCAAGGCCATATCACAGTGGAGGTTCCTTCCTCCCTTTGGAGAAAGGCGCCTCCCTCCTTGATGGCCTGTTCCTTCCACTGGGGTCTGAACAAGCATTTTTCAAGAGATGAAATTCAAATGGCCAACAGACACTTGAAAAAATACTCAGGAACATTTGCCATAAAGGAAATGTAAATCAAAACCACAGTGAAGTTTCCCCTCACCCCAGTTACGATGGCTCTTGTACAGAAATCCATAAACTGAAAATTCTGGCAAGGATGTGGGGGAAAAGGTACCCTAATCCACTGTGGTACAAATGTAAACTGGTTCAGCCACTGTGGAAGACAGTGTGGAGATACCTCAGAAATCTGAATATAGCTTTATCATATGATCCAACCATACTATTCCTGGAAATTTACCAAACCAAAAAAAATCAGCATACAAAAGTTCAATCTGTACACCATGTCCATTGCAGCTCAATTCACAATAGCTAAGATATGGAATCAACCCAGATGCCCATCAATTGTTGATTTTATATATATTGTTGACTATAAACACACACACACACACACACACATATATATACACACAGACATCATTATGGAATACTACTCAGCTTTAAAAACTGACATCCAATAAATAAATAAAAATGAAATCATTTCTTTTGCAACAAAATGAACATACCTGGAAACCATTATACTTAGTGAAATAAGCCAGTCACAAAAAGGCAGATGTCATATGTTTTCCTGGACGTGAGGTAACTAGTAGAGTGCATGAAATATAATGTATTGGAATGAAGTAGACATCTTGAGAGTCAATGATTGCTTATAGCCCTTATCTCTTCCATTGACGAACAGTGATTTTTTTTCTTTCTACTATTTGTTGAACACTTTACTTAGTGTAGGGTTAGCTATTTGATCATTAAGTAAACTGAAAACAAACAACCCACTGAAGAGATGGGTCAAGGACCTCAATAGATATTTTTCAAAAGAGGAAATCCAAATGGCCAACAGACACATGAAAAAAATGTTCAAGATCACTAGCAATCAGAGAAATGCAAATCAAAACCACAATGAAAAAAAAAACACAATGAGGTTTCACCTCACCCTGGTGACAATGGCTCACATTCAGAAATCTACCAACAATAGATGCTGGAGAGGATGTGGGAAAAAGGGACACTAACCCACTGTTGGTGGGAATGCAAACTGGTTAAGCCACTATGGAAGTCTGTCTGGAGATTCCTCAGAAACCTGAATATAACCCTACCATACAACCCAGCCATCCCAATCCTTGGAATTTACCCAAAGGAAATTAAATTGGCAAACAAAAAAGCCATCTGTACATTAATGTTTATTGCAGTACAATTCACAATAGCTAAGACCTGGAACCAATCCAAATGCCCATCAACAGTAGACTGTATAAAGAAATTATGGGACATGTACTCTACAGAATACTATACAGCAGTCAAAAACAATGAAATCCAGTCATTTGTAACAAGATGGAGGAATCTGGAAAACATTATGCTGAGTAAATTAAGCCAGTCCCAAAGGGACAAATATCATATGTTCTCCCTGATAGGCAACAACTGAGCACCAAAGTGGAAATCTGTTGAAGTGAATTGGACACTATGAGAAACAGTGACTTGATTAGCTCTTGTCCTGACTGTTGATGTACAATGAAATATTTTATCCATTATAGTATTTTTTTTGTTCTAGTACTATTGTTAGAACTCTGTAATTAACACACAATTATTCTTAGGTGTTTAAATTTTAACTGAAAAGTGATCCCTGTTAAATATAAGAGTGTGAATAAGGGAGGGAGGAGATGTACAATTTGGGACATGCTCAATCGGACTTGTCCCAAATGGTGGAGTTAGAAACGTGCCAGGGGATTCCAATACAATCCCATCAAGGTGGCATGTACCAAAGCCATCTCACTAGTCCAAGTGATCAACTTCATTTCACAATTGATCACACTGATAGGTCTAAGAGTCAAAGAGATCACAGAAACAAGACTAGTGTCTGCTAATACTAACTGATAGAATCAAAAAGGGAGAGAAGGATCCAACATGGGAAGTGGGAGACACAGCAGACTCATAGAATGGCAGATGTCCTAAATAGCACTCTGGCCTCAGAAGCAGCCCTTAAGGCATTCAGATCTGGCTGAAGAGCCCATGAGAGTATTGTAGGCATGGAAAGCCAAGACACCATGGAAAAGAAAAAAAAAAAAAGAAGACCTAAATGAAAGATCTTTGCAAGTGAGATCTCAGTGGAAAGAACGGGGCCATCAAGGTAGGAGGTACCTTTCTCTGAAGGGAGGAGAGAACTTCCACTTTGACTATGACCCTATCGGAATTAGATCGAAGTCAGTGAACCCTAAAGGCTTCCATAGCCTCGGCAACTCATGACTAGAGCCTAAGGAGATTACTGATGCCATAAACAAGAGTGTCAAATTGTTAAGTCACCAACAGGAGTCACTGTGTACTTACATCTCATGTGGGATCTGTCCTTAATGTGTTGTCCAATGTGAAGTAATAATATAACTAGTACTGAAACAGTATTTTTACACTTTGTGTTTCTGTGTGGGTGCAAACTGATGAAATCTTTACTTAGTATATACTGAATTGATCTTCTGTATATAAAGATAATTGAAAATGAAAAAAAAAACTTGGTTTTAAATTGGAAATTAAATAAAAAGTTAATCAATTTTTAAAAAATAGCATGTAGGATCTCTGTCCTTAATGTGCTGTACATTGTGATTTAATGCTATAACTAGTACTCCAACAGTATTTTTCACTTGGTGTTGCTATGTGAGGGCAAACTGTTGAAATCCTTACTTAATATATACTAAACTGATCTTCTGTATATAAAGAGAATTGAAAGTGAATCTTGATGTGAATGGAAGGGGAGAGGGAGCGGGAAAGGGGAGGGTTGTGGGTGGGAGGGAAGTTTTTGGGGGGGAAGGCATTGTAATCCATAAGCTGTACTTTGGAAATTTATATTCATTAAATAAAACTTTAAAAAAAATAAATCTTGGCCGGTGCCATGGCTCAACAGGCTAATCCTCCGCCTTGCGGCGCTGGCACAGCGGGTTCTAGTCCCGGCTGGGGCTCTGGATTCTATCCCGGTTGCCCCTCTTCCAGGCCAGCTCTCTGCTGTGGCCCAGGAAGGCAATGGAGGATGGCCCAAGTGCTTGGGCCCTGCACCCGCATGGGAGACCAGGAGAAGCACCTGGCTCCTGGCTTCGGATCAGTGTGATGCGCCAGCCACAGCGCACTGGCCGCAGTGGCCATTGGAGGGTGAACCAACGGAAAAAGGAAGACCTTTCTCTCTCTCTCTCTCTCACTATCCACTCTGCCTGTCAAAAAAAAAATAAATAAATAAATAAATTTTTGTAAAAATTAAGAGTGGGAATGTAAGAGAGAGGAAGAGGAAGGGTTGGAGCATGGATGGGAGGGAGGTTGGGGGGGAAGTAACACTATGTTACTAAATCTGTATATTTGAAATACATAAAACTTGTATAACAAATAGAAATTTTTAAAAAGCTTTATAAAAAATAAATTGGAAAGGTACCAAATATCTGAGTTATTTGTGCATCTCAAGGGCCTAGAAAAACAACAATTAAACAAACCCAAAATTAATAGAAAGAAATAATTAAAATTACATAATAAATAAATAAAATAAAAGCCAAAAGAACAATATAAAGAATCACTGAAATGAAGAGGTGGTTTTTGGAAAAATAATGATAGGTCATTGGCCCAACTAACACAAGGAAATGTAACAACATATAACAGAAAAAAAGGATCATGAGAAATTGCTACAAAGAGCTATATGCCAAAATTGGAAAACCTAGAAGAAATTAGTAGATTCCTGGACACATACAATCAACCAAAATTGAGTCATGAAGACACAAACAAACTTAATCAGACCAATAACCAAAAAGGTAATGAAATAAATAATTAAGACCATTTCAATAAAGAAAAGTCCAGGACTGAATGGCTTTATTGCTGAATTCTGCCAGACTTTTAATGAAGCACTACTTCCAATTCTTCTCAAGTTATTCAAAACATTGAAAGGGAAGGAATCATCCCAAATTGTTTGTATGAAGCCAACATAACCTTAATTCCAGAATCATAAAAAGATGCAACTAAGAAAGAAATCTACAGACCAATATGCCTGATGCATATAGATGCAAAAATCCTCACAAAATACTAGCCAACAACACACCTTAAAGATCATTCACATGGGCCGGCGCCGTGGCTTAACAGGTTAATCCTCTGCCTTGCGGTGCCGGCACACCGGGTTCTAGTCCCAGTCGGGGCGCTGAATTCTATCCCGGTTGCCCCTCTTCCAGGCCAGCTCTCTGCTATGGCCCGGGAAGGCAGTGGATGATGGCCCAAGTGCTTGGGCCCTGCACCTGCATGGAGACCAGGAGAAGCACCTGGCTCCTGGCTTCGGATCAACATGATGCGCCGGCCACAGCGGCCATTGGAGGGTGAACCAATGGCAAAAAGGAAAACCTTTCTCTCTGTCTCTCTCTCTCACTATCCACTCTGCCTGTTAAAAAAAAAAAAGATCATTCACATAGACCAAGTGGGATTTATTTTTGGTATGAAGGGTTGGTTCAACATACACAAATACATAAATGTGATGTGTCACATTAACAAACTGAAGAATAGACACAAAATAATTATTTCAATAAATGCAAAGAAATCATTTGATAAAATACAACACTGTCTCATGATAAAAACTTAAGTAAATTAGGTATAGAAGAAACATTCTTCTACACAATCAAACTGATGTATGATATTATGAATGGGGAAAAGTTGGAAGCATTTACACTGAGATGAGGAACCAGACAAGGACGCCCACTTTTACCATTGCTATTCAATATAATTCTGGAAGAAAAGCTCAATACTTATAATAAAATATAACCAAGGAGATGAAAGATCTCTATGATGGAAATTAAAAACATTAAAGAAAAAAATAGAAGAAGACAAATATGGAAGCAATTTCCACATTCTTGGATTGGAAGAATTAATATCATCAAAATATCCATACTAAAGAAAGGAATGTATAGGTTCAAAGTGATCCCAATCAAATACCAGAAAAAGTGCTAAAATTCATATGGAAACACAAGATACCTCAAATAGCTAAACAATCTTAAATAACAAAAACAAAGCTGGAGGCATTGCAATACCAGATTTCAAGACAATCTACAGGGATGCTATAATCAAAATAACCTGGTGCTGGCACAAAAATAGGCATGAAGAAGTGGAATAGAATAGAAACTCCAAAAATCAATCCACACTTCTACAGCCAACGAATCTTTGAAAGAGAAGCTAAAATCAATCCCTGGAGAAAGAACCGTCTCTTCAACAACTGGAGCTGAGAAAACTGGGTCTCTGCATGCAGAAGCATACCTTCTACCCCACAAAAATCAACTCAAAATGGACCTGATACCGCCAAACTACCAGAGGAAAACATTGGATGTGGGGAAAATGGTAATCAAATCCACTGTTGATGGGAATGTAAACTAGTACAGCTATTGTGGAAGATAGAATGGAGATAGCTTAGAAAGCTAAAAACAGTTATACCACATGACCCAGCAATCCCACTCTTGGGAATTTACCCAAAGGAAATGAAATCAACATATGAAAGTTATCTGTACCCCAATGTTTATTGCAGCTGAAATTATAATAACTAACAAATGGAATCAAACCAGATCTCCATCAATTGATGAGTGGATAAAGAAATCGTGAGAGATATAATATAATCTTCTCAATAGACAGATCATCCAGACAGAAAATCAATAAAGATACATTGGACTTGAAGCATACTATAGCCATAAAGAAGAATGAAATCCTGTCTTTTGCAACAAAATGAATAAAACTTTAAACCATTATACTTGATGAAATAAACCAGTTCCAAAAAGACAAACACAATGTTTCCTTCATCTGTAGTAACTAATAAAGTACCAAAAATGTAATGTATAGGAGTGAAGTTCACATACTTAGATTCAATGATTATTTACAGCCTTTGTCCCTACTGTTGAGAATTGCTTTTTTTTTTTAATCTTTCTTACCATTTCTTAAAATCTTTACTTATTTTATTTTACTTAGGGCTAATCCTATGAGTATATAGTTAACTGGAAGTAGATTATTGTAAAAATTAAGCGAGGGAAAAGAGAGGAAGTAGGAGAAAGTGTAGGAATGTGGGAGGGAGGGAGGTTGGGTGGGAAGTATTATTATGTTCCTAAATCTGTATATGGAAATTGCATGAAATTTGTTTATCCTAAATAAAAAAATAAGAAAAGAAAGTTTCCCATGTCTTCAAATAAACATAGATATCCAGATATTAGGAGCTCAAAGGACCCCAAGCAGACTCAACCAAAAAAAAGATCTTCTTTTAAATTATATTCATATTGTCAAAGGTTAAGGACAAGGAGAGAATTCTAAAGATAGCAAGAGAAAAGCATCAAATTACACATAAAGGAAATCAATTAGATAGCATCATATTCCTCAATGGAAATCCTATATGGAAGAAGAAAGTGTAATTATAATTTTAAGACCTTAAAAGGAAAAAGAAAACTTCCAAACATGATGCTATATCCTGCAAACATCCTTTAAAAGAATGGGAGAAATAAGATATCTTCCAGATAAGCAACAACTGAGAGAATTCACCACCAGTAGACAAGCCTCAAAAGAAATTCTGTATGGCATCACCTTAGAAGAAAATATCATGAAGAAACATGACACCACCAAAATTGCTACAGAGCAGATATAATCAGTACGCAGGCAGCAAAATGATAGGTCTTAGTTCCTGTCTATCAATAGCAACCTTGAAGGTAAATGCATTAAAGTTTCCAGCCAAAAAGACTTAGGCTGGTTGACTGGATAAAAAAAAAATCAAGATCCCACTATATGCCACCTACAAGAAGCTCACTTCACAAACAAAGATAAACACAGATTGAAAGTGAAGGGCTAGAAAAAGAAATGGAAATCAAATGTGAGCAGGCATAGCTATCTTGGTATCAGATAAAACAGACTTTAAATCAAAACCTGTAAAATGATATAAAGTTATAGTTCAATTCAGCAAGAAGACCTAGCAATCATTAATATATATGCACCCCAAAAAAGAACACCCAAATAAATACAGCAAATACTAGTAGACCTAAAAGAAAAAATAGTTTCTGGCTGGCACTGTGGCACAATAGGTTAATCCTCTGCCTGCAGTGCTAGCATCCCATTTGGGTGCCAGTTCTAGTCCCAGCTGCTTCTCTTCCAATCCAGCTCTCTGTTATGGCCTGGGAAGCAGTGGAAGATGGCCCAAGTGCTTGGGACCCTGCACCATATGGGAGACCTGGAGGAAGCTCCTGGCTCCTAGCTTCAGATTGGCACAGCTCCAGCCTTCGCAGCCATTTGAGGAGTGAACCAGTGGAAGGAAGACCTCTCTGTCTCTCTCTCTATATATAACTCTACCTCTCAAATAAATAAATAAAATCTTTAAGAAGAAGAAGAAATAGTCTCTAATACAGTAACAGTGGCTGAATTCAACACTTTAATCTTCTCAGTATACAGATCATTCAGACAGAAAATCAATAGATACATTGGACTTGAAGCATACTATGGACCATACTATGGATCTAACAGACATTTACAGAACATTTCATCCAACAGGTGCAGAATACACATTCTTCTCATCAGCACATGGAATATTTCCAAAGATAAACTACATAGTAGTCCACAAATCCAGCTTCAGCGAATTCAAAAAGATTAAAATTGTACCATGTATATTCTCAAATCATAAAAACTAAAACTTGAAATCAACAATGTGAACAATAGAATATTCATAAATACTTGGAAACTGAACAACGTGCTACTGAATGATCAATGTATTAATAATTAAAATGGGAAATTAAAAAAAATTGACATAAATGAAAATAAAAAACAGAATATCAAAACCTATGGGATAAAGAAAAACAGTATTGACAGAAGTTTACAGCATCAAAGAAAATTCCAAATTAAGATGTATCTCAAAGAGGTAAGAAAACAATAACAAACCAAAAACAAAATCCAGGGGATTCCAATACAATCCCATCAAGGTGGCATGTACCAAAGCCATCTCACTAGTCCAAGTGATCAATTTCAGTTCACAACCGATGGCTCTGATAGGTCTAAGAATCAAAGGGATCACACAAACAAGACTAGTGTCTGCTAATACTAACTGATAGAATCAAAAAGGGAGAGAAGGATCCAACATGGGAAGTGGGATACACAGCAGACTCATAGAATGGCAAAGGTCCTAAACAACACTCTGGCCTCAGAATCAGCCCTTAAGGCATTCGGATCTGGCTGAAGAGCCCATGAGAGTATTGTAGGCATGGAAAGCCAAGATACCATGGAAAAGAAAAAAGAAGAAGAAGACCTAAATGAATGATCTCTGTGAGTGAGATCCCAGTGGAAAGAATGGGCCATCAAAGAAGGAGGTACCTTTCTCTGAAGGGAGGAGAGAACTTCCACTTTGACTATGACCCTATCAGAATAAGATCAAAGTCAGTGAACTCTAAAGGCTTCCATAGCCCTGGCAACTCATGACTAGAGCCTAGGGAGATTACTGACGCCATGAACAGGAGTGTCAAATTGTTAAGTCAGCAACAGGAGTCACTGTGTACTTACATCCCATGTGGGATCTGTCCTTAACGTGTTGTCTAATGTGCAGTGATGCTATAACTAGTACTGAAACAGTGTATTTACACTTTGTGTTTCTGCGTGGGTACAAACTGATGTGATCTTTACTAATTATATACTGAATGGATCTTCTGTATATAAAGATAATTGGAAATGAAAAAAAAAAACCCCTGGTGTTAAATTGGAAATGGCATAGAAAATTAATTATTTTTTTAAAAAAATATTATGTAGGATCTCTGTCCTTAATGTGCTGTACACTGTTATTTAATGCTATAACTAGTACTCCAACAGTATTTTTTTTTCACTTTGTGTTGCTATATGGGGGCAAACTGTTGAAATCGTTACTTAATATATACTAAACTGATCTTCTGTATATAAAGAGAATTGAAAATGAATCATGATGTGATTGGAAGGGGAGAGGGAGTGGGAAAGGGGAGGGTTGCGGGTGGGAGGGAAGTTTTGGGAGGGGGAAGCCATTGTAACCCATAAGCTGTACTTTGGAAATTTATATTCATTAAATAAAAGTTTAATTTAAAAAAAATCATCAGGAGGAGAGAAATAAATAAAATTTAAATTTAAAAGAAAACTGAGAATCAGCAAAATAAAAAGGTGATTTTTGCAAGATAAACAAAATAGGTAAACCTTTACCCAAACTAACAAAGAAAAATCAAAAGAATTCAATAATAATAATCCAAATAAATATAATTAGATATGAGAAAGGAGACATTACAACCAGCACCACTGAAATACAAAGAATCATAAGAAACTACTATGAAGACCCATATGCTAAAAAACTGGAAAATCTTGGAGAGTGGATAAATCCTGGCTACACATAACCTACCAAAACTGAATCAAGAAGATGTAGACAATCCAAACAGACCCCTAACAAGCAATGAGACTGAAACAATAAACAAAAATCTTCCACCAAGGAAATGTCCAGGACCTGATGACTTTACTACTGAATTTATAAAATCACATCATGCATCTTTTGTGCACACAATGGAATGAAGCTGGAAATTAACAACTCAAGATTCTCTAGAAAATATGCAAATGAGACTGAGCAACATGCTCCTGAATGAATGACTAGTCATAGAGGAAATCAAGAAATTCCGAACCATGTGAAGATGTGAACTCAGCATCAAAACCTAAGGGACAGAGCAAAATAAATGTTAAGAGGGAAGTTTATAGCAATTAGTTCCTATATCAAGAAATTTGAAAAATATCAAACCACTAAGCTATCAATGAATCTCAAGGACCCAGAAAAACAAGAATAAACCAGGGGCCAGCGCTGTGGCACAGTGGGTTAAAGCCACGGCCTGCAGCGCCAGCATCCCAGTTTGAATTCCAGCAGCTCCACTTCCAATCCAGCTCTCTGCCTAGGAAAGCAGTAGAAGATGGTCCAAGTCCTTGGGTCCCTGCACCTGTGTGGGAGACCCAGAAGAAGCTCCTTGCTCCTGGCTTCGGATCAGCCAGCTCTGGCCATTGCAGTCATTTGGGGAGTGAACTATCTGATGGAAGACCTCTCTCTATCTCTCTCTTTCTTTCTCTCTCTGTCTGTCTCTCTCTCTGTAACTCTGACTTTCAAATAAATAAATCTTTTAAAAAAGAATAAACCAAACTCAAAATTAGTAGTAAAAAAGAGATAATTAAAATTAGAGAAGAAACCAACAAAATTGAAACCAAAAAATACAAATCACAAATGAAGAGCTGGTTTTTTGAAAAAAATAAACAAAATTGATACACCATTGGCCCAACTCACAAAAAACAGGGAGAAGACACAAATTAATAAAATCATCAATTAAAAAGAATATGTAACAAAGAATATAACAGAAATAAAAAGAAACATTAGGAATTACTATAAACAGCTATGTCCCAACAAATTGCAAAATCTAGCAGAAATGGATATATTTCTGGACACATACAACCTATCAAAATTGATTCATGAAGACACAGAAAACCTAAACAGAGGAGTGAGCTAGGCAACAGGAGCACTGTAAGGATAGGTGGCAGGCTAACTCATACCAGCTTTACACACTAATCTGCCATCAAGGAGACCCAATAAGGCCAGTCCACCCCAAATGGCATTGATTTTGGATGTGGAAAGCCAGGGCTTTGAATGCACACAGAAGTCATCTTATGAAGAGCCCTGTCAGCTCTGCCCACCAAGAGCTGGGTCACTGGAAATGGAACTGCCCTGAAGTCAAAGGACTCCAGATCAAAGATGCAGCTCTTGTTGGCTCTAAACGCTAAAGCCCTTCACCCTGCCCAGCTTCCAAAGTAAACACCGCCATTAAGGGGTGGTCTAAAGTCAACAACATTGCAGGCAGAACTGTAACTTCCTGTTAGAGATGTCACCTACCTTTTATTCAGGCCAGCTCTCCTCCCAGGTCAGCTAGGCAATGGAAATCAACAGGGTGCCTTCCCTAAGGAGGTTCACACCTCCCTTATGATGTCTCATCCAATACCCCATTTGAAGATAGATATGTCTGGGCCTCAGACCTGGCCAGGCCTTAATGCCCATCTGATTATGATCAAGCCCCTAGTGTCCATTTCTATTTGCCTCTCAATAGGAAAACTTCAATGTGCTTTGGACAGAAGTTTTCATAGGTCCTCTAATAATGATTCTGTCATTTTTTAGATGCTGTGTATTTAATCTGCTTGTTAGATTCATTTTCTCCAGACTTGAAACAGTGAAATTCTAGATAGCCATGCACGTGAAACCTCGGATGGAAGCAGTTTCTGCAAGCTGGCACTATGTCCCCATTCTACAGGCCACCTTCTGCTATAGCCCTGACTTGACTGCCCCTACTCCAGCCCTACTCAGCTTGAAGAAGTCAGAGCAGCCATTGCCCCATACCCCCTAACAGAAGTTAGGGTCCATTCCTCTGGGGGAGGGAGTGTGAGGAGTCAGACAGGTTAGGGTTAATAGGCAGTCAGGTTGGTTCTGGAGGAAATTGAGGGGGCAAAAGGCTTATGTCCCACAAAAGTTATCTTCAGCCAGCTCAGTAGTGTCTGCCCCAGTCCTTGGGAGCTTACAATCTTATTATGAGAATACCAGGGGAGTGGTGATTCCACCCTTCTGAGCTCCCAGTTTACTGTAAAACAAGTTACATATTTTACCTTTCTGATGGCTCTTTTGTTTTATCACAAGCAAGCCAGACAGGGCAAATAAGATTACAAATCAGCTATTTTGATGGTTTGTTCCTGCCTTTTACTGATTGAGAGTTTTCCCCAAAAATTGCACTTAAAAGCCCTAAAACCTCTTTGGGTTTTGCCTCTGTTAGTATAATGGTTATGTTCTTATCTGGGATGCCATCTTGGGCTCTGGCCCTGCCACCATTTTGTACTATAAGCTTCAATCCTGAGCCCAGGCTAGCTTACTGGAAGTCAGGTGACCAAATGGCTCTACCACAAGCGTCAGCTCCACCACCACCCTAATGGGATTCGTGGCTGCCACTTCCTTACCTCTGCAAAGCTGTGTAAGACCTGTTCTAGTGCAGGCTGCTGTTCTCTCCTGCACCGGGAGGCACCTGTCGGGTTTCCCCCACATGATGATAAGCATTTTCCCTTACTCCGGTGTTCGGTGTGGTTTGTGGTAATTTTTCAGCCTCTCTTGGAGCCTTCCTCCAGGCCACTCTGGCTAGAGGTTTCTCATTTAAATAAATCTTGCTATTCCCTCAAAAAAATAAACCTAAACAGACCAATAACTAAGGTGGAGATTGAATCACGAATAAAGATGTTGACAAAAAAAGAAAAGCCTGGGACTAGATAGCTTCACTGCTGAAATCTGCCAAGCATTTAAAGAAGAACTAATTCCAATTCTGATTACGCTAATCAGGGAATCTACGCACCAGCGCTGGAACAGGAGGTGAGCCAAAACCTCAGTAGCCCAAGGAACCGGTGGGAAAGCAGAAGGAGGAGCCTAGAGGGAATGAGGCTTGAAGCCCCATGGGGGAAAGTACACCAGGCTAACTAGAGGAGAGAGAGGAAAAAAAGGACCAGTACGGACACGAGTATCTCTTTCTCTGCTCACCTCTCAAAGGTGAGCAAGACAAAGAGCAGGTGCCATTTTGGACATACGTAAAGCAGCGCCTGCCATCAGCCAAGCAGAAAAACCTGACTCTGGGGGGGCGGGTGGTGAAATAACAGATTAGGACCTAGTGAATGTGTGGTGCTAATGAACTGAGACTGTGAAAAAAGAGACGGTGGGTGAGAGAACTCACGGAGTTCACGTGAGTACTCTCCAGAGATGCTAAATTGGTAACCTTGGCAACCTGGTGGGAGACTGCAGGAGAATTTGAACCCACACTGAGGGCAGCACAGATTCTTTGTGTGGTCCTTGGGAAAGAGCAGATGAATGTTATACCCACAGGAGCCAGAGATAGGAAGCTAACTACCTTCAATTCCACTCAGCTGTGCAGAATTACTTCCCTTCTGAATAAAAAAAAAAGAGAGAGAGAGAAAGAGAGAGATTTACCACGCCTAACCTGAGTGTGTCACTTTTGACACACCCTTAACCCTGAAGAACCAAACAGAGCTCTCTGGCCACATCCATCTCAAGCCTCTAAGGCTCCATCAAAAGCAGACAGTCCACTTAATATAGTCATAGTATAACAAAAAAAAAAACAAACACCACAGCGAGGGAAGAAGAATCCAAAGAATATCTCCACAATGCCAAGCAACAAATGCAGAAATTGAGGAAACAAGAACAAGGAAGACATTATGATGCACCCAAATGAACAAATCACCCCAAACCAAGATTATGAAGATGATGAGATGGAAGAAATGCAAGATATGGATTTCAAAAAATTTATGATAAGCACATTTAGAAGTTTTCAAAACCAAATTCTTGAACTACAAAAATCCTTACTGGACAGGATAGAAAATATCTCTCATGAAAATGAAATCTTAAGGAGGAATCAAAATGAAATGCAGAAATTAGTAGAACATGAAACTGTGATAGTGAATAGAAATCATAATGAAATGAAGAATTCAATCTTTATGTGAATGGAAGGGGAGATGGAGCGGGAGAGGGGAGGGTTGTGGGTGGGAGGGAAGTTATGGGAGGAGGAAACCATAGTAATCCATAAGCTGTACATTGGAAATTTATATTCGTTAAATAAAAGTTAAAAAAAAGAAATGAAGAATTCAATAGGTCAAATGACAAACACATTAAAGAGCCTTAAAAACAGAATGAGTGAAGCAGAAGAGAGAATATCGGACTTAGAAGACAGAGAACAGGAAAGTATACAGTCAAACCAAATAAAAAAAGAGGAAATTAGAAATCTAAAAAATATTGTTGGGAATCTACAGGATATTATTTAAAAAAACCAACACTCGGGTTCTAGGAGTCCCTGAAGGCATGGAGAGGGAGAAAGGATTAGAATGCCTTTTTAGTGAGATACTGGCAGAGAAATTCCCGGATTTGGAGAAGGACAGAGACATCCTAGTACAGGAAGCTCATAGAACCCCTAGTAAACAACACCAAAAGAGATCCTCACCACAACACGTTGTAATTAAACTCACCACAGTGAAACATAAAGAAAAGATCCTAAAGTGTGCAAGAGAGAAACGTCTGATTACTCTCAGAGGATCTCCAATTAGACTCACAGCAGACTTCTCACCAGAAACCCTACAGCTAGAAGAGAATGGTGAGACATAGCCCAGGTACTAAGAGAGAAAAACCGCCAGCCCAGAATATTATATCCTGCAAAGCTCTCATTTGGGAATGAAGGTGAAATAAAGACCTTTCACAGCAAACAGAAATTGAAAGATTTTGTCGCCACTCATCCAGCCCTGCAAAAGATGCTTAAAGATGTGTTGTTACACACAGAAACACAGAAACATGGTCACCAATATGTAAGAGGGTAAAGAAAGGAAACCTCACAGCAAAAGATCACAGGAAGTTCAGAGCATATATTAGAAAATATCTTTGGCAAATGGCAGGGCAAAGTTACTCCTTCTCAATAGTCACATTGAACGTTAATGGCCTGAACTGTCCAGTTAAAAGACACCAATTGGCTGAATGGGTTAAGGAACAAAACCCATCTATTTGCTGCTTACAAGAAACACATCTTTCCAACAAAGATGCATGCAGACTGAAAGTGAAAGGCTGGAAAAAGATATACCATGCCAACAGAAATGAAAAAAGAGCAGATGTAGCCATCTTAATATCGGACAAAATAAAGTTTAACACAAAACTGTTAAGAGAGACAAAGAGGGACACTATATAATGATTAAGGGATCCATTCAACAGGAAGATATAACGATTATCAATGTATATGCACCTAACAGGGCACCAGTTTATTTAAAAGATTTGTTAAGGGACTTAAAGGGAGACTTAGACACCAATACAATAGTACTGGGGGACTTCAATACTCCACTCTCAGAGATAGACAGATCAACAGGACAGAAGATCAACAAGGAGACAGCAGATTTAAATGACACTATAGCCAAATGGATCTAACAGATATCTACAGAACATTTCATCCTACATCTAAGGACTTTATATTCTTCTCAGCAGTACATGGAACCTTCTCTAGGATTGACCACATACTAGGCCATAAAGTAAGTCTCAGCAAATTCAAAAGAATTAGAATCATACCATGCAGTTTCTCAGACCATAGAGGAATGAAGTTGGAAATTAGCAACTCAGGAATCCCTAGAGCATATGCAAACAAATGGAGATTGAACAACATGCTCTTGAATGAACAATGGGTCATAGAAGAAATCAAAAGAGAAATCAAAAATTTCCTGGAAGTAAATGAGGATAACAGCACAACATATCAAAACTTATGGGATTCAGCAAAAGCAGTGTTAAGAAGAAAGTTTATAGCAATAGGTGCCTACATCAACAAATTGGAAAGGCACCAAATAGATGAGATTTCAATTCATCTCAAGGATCTAGAAAAACTGCAGCAAACCAGACCCAAATCTAGTAGGAAAAGAGAAATAATTAAAATCAGAGAAGAAATCAACAGGATTGAACCCAAAAAAAATTACAAAAAATCAGCCAAATGAGGAGTTGTTTTTTTGAAAAAATAAACAAAATTGACACCCCATTGGCCCAACTAACTAAAAAAGAAAAGACCCAAATCAACAAAATCAGAGATGAAAAAGGAAACGTAACAACAGACGCCACAGAAATAAAAAGAATCATCAGAAATTACTACAACGACTTGTATGCCAGCAGAGAAATCTATCAGAAATGGATAGATTCCTGGACACATGCAATCTACCTAAATTGAACCAGGAAGACATAGAAAACCTAAACAGACCCATAACTGAAACAGAAATTGAAACAGTAATAAAGGTCCTCCCAACAAAGAAAAACCCAGGACCAGATGGATTCACTGCTGAATTATATCAGACATTTAAAGCAGAACTAACTCCAATTCTTCTCAAACTATTCAGAACAATCGAAAAAGAGGAAATCCTCCCAAATTTTCCATGAAGCCAGCATCATCTTAATTCTTAAGCCAGAAAAAGATGCAGCATTGAAAGAAAATTACAGATCAATTTCCCTGATGAACATAGATGCAAAAATCCTCAATAAAATTCTGGACAATAGAATGCAACAACACATCAGAAAGATCATCCACCCAGACCAAGTGGGATTTATCCCTGGTATGCAGGGATGGTTCAATGTTCGCAAAACAATCAATGTGATACACCACACTAACAGACTGCAGAAGAAAAACCATATGATTCTCTCAATAGATACAGAGAAAGCATTTGATAAAATACAACACACTTTCATGATGAAAACTCTAAGCAACTGGGTATAGAAGGAACATTCCTCAATACAATGAAAGCAATTTATGAAAAACCCACGGCCAAAATCCTATTGAATGGGGAAAAGTTGGAAGCATTTCCACTGAGATCTGGTACCAGACAGGGATGCCCACTCTCACCACTGCTATTCAATATAGTTCTGGCAGTTTTAGCCAGAGCCATTATACAAGAAAAAGAAATTAAAGGGATACAAATTGGGAAGGAAGAACTCAAACTATCCCTCTGCAGATGATATGATTCTTTATTTAGGGGATCCAAAGAACTCTACTAAGAGACTACTGGAACTCATCGAAGAGTTTGGCAAAGTAGCAGGATATAAAATCAATGCACAAAAATCAACAGCCTTTGTATACACAGACAATGCCATGGCTGAGGAAGAACTTCTAAGATCAATCCCATTCACAATAGCTACAAAAACAATCAAATATCTTGGAATAAACTTAACCAAGGAAATTAAAGATCTCTATGATGATAATTCCAAAATCTTATAAAAATAGAAGAGGATACCAAAAAATGGAGAAATCTTCCATGCTCATGGATTGGAAGAATCAATATCATCAAAATGTCTATTCTCCCAAAAGCAATTTATACATTCAATGTGATACCAATCAAGATACCAAAGACATTCTTCTCAGATCTGGAAAAAATGATGCTGAAATTCATAGGGAGACACAGGAGACCTCGAATAGCCAAAGCAATCTTGTACAACAAAAACAAAGCTGGAGGCATCACAATACCAGATTTCAGGACATACTACAGGGCAGTAGTTATCAAAACAGCATGGTACTGGTACAGAAACAGATGGATAGACCAATGGAACAGAATAGAAACACCAGAAATCAATCCAAACATCTAGAGCCAACTATATTTGATCAAGGATCCAAAACCAATGCTTGGAGTAAGGACAGTCTATTAAATAAATGGTGTTGGAAAAATTGGATTTCCACATGCAGAAGCATGAAGCAAGACCCCTACCTTACGCCTTAAACAAAAATCCACTCAACATGGATTGAAGATCTAAATCTACAACCCAACACCCTCAAATTATTAGAGAGCATTGGAGAAACTCTGCAAGATATAGGTACCGGCAAAGACTTCTTGGAAAAGACCCCAGAAGTACAGGCAGTCAAACTAAAAATTAACATTTGGGATTACATCAAATTGAGAAGTTTCTGTACTTCAAAAGAAACAGTCAGGAAAGTGAGAGGGAACTAACAGAATGGGAAAAAATATTTGCAAACTATGCAACAGATAAAGGGTTGATAACCAGAATCTACAAAGAGATCAAGATGCTCCACAACATCAAAACAAACAACCCACTTAAGAGATGGGCCAAAGGCCTAAATAAACATTTTTCAAAAGAGGAAATCCAAATGGCCAACAGACACATGAAAAAATGTTCAAGATCACTAGCAATCAGGGAAATGCAAATCAAAACCACAATGAGGTTTCACCTCACCCCGGTGAGAATGGCTCACATTCAGAAATCTACCAACAATAGATACTGGCGAGGATGTGGGGAAAAGGGACACTAACCCACTGTTGGTGGGAATGCAAACTGGTAAAGCCACAATGGCAGTCAGTCTGGAGATTCCTCAGAAACCTGATATAACCCTACCATACAACCCAGCCATCCCACTCCTTGGAATTTACCCAAAGGAAATTAAATTGGCAAACAAAAAAAGCGGGTCTACACCTTAATGTTTATTGCAACTCATTTCACAATAGGTAAGATCTGGAACCAACCCAAATGCCCATCAACAGTAGACTGGATAAAGAAATTATGGGACATGTACTCTATAGAATACTATACAGCAGTCCGGTCATTTGCGACAAAATGGAGGAATCTGGAAAACATCACGCTGAGTGAATTAAGCCAGTCCCAAAGGGACAAATATCATATGTTCTACCTGATCGGTGACAACTAACCGAGCACCAAAAAGGAAACTTGTTGAAGTGAAATGGACAATATGAGAAACAGTGACTTGATCAGCCCTTTTCCTAACTGTTGATGTACAATTTAATACTTTATCTCTTTTAGTATTTTTTTTTGTTCTACTTAATACTATTCGTTGAACTCTGTGGTTAACACACAATTATTCTTAGGGTGTTTAAATTGAACTGAAAAGTGATCTCTGTTAAATATAAGAGTGGGAATAAGAGAGGGAGGAGATGTACAATTTGGGACATGCTCAATCGGACTTGCCCCAAATGGTGGAGTTATACATGTGCCAGGGGATTCCAATAAAATACCATCAAGGTTGCATATACCAAAGCCATCTCACTAGTCGAAGTGATTAATTTCAGTTCACAATTGATCATACTGATAGGTTTAAGAGTCAAAGGGATCACATAAACAAGACTAATGTCTGCTAATACTAACTGATAGAATAAAAGAGAGAGAGAATGATTCAAAATGGGAAGCGGGATACACAGCAGACTCATAGAATGGCAGATGTCCTAAACAGCACCCTGGCATCAGAATCAGCTCTTAAGGCATTCGGATCTGGCTGAAGAGCCCATGAGAGTATTGTAGGCATGGAAAGCCAAGACACCCTGAAAAAAAAAAACAACCTAAATGAAAGATCTCTGCAAGTGAGATCCCAGCAGAAAGAATGGGCCATCAAAAAAGGAGGTACCTTTCTCTGAAGGGAGGAGAGAACTTCCACTTTGACTATGACCTTGTCTAAATAAGATTGAAGTCAGCGAACTCAAAAGGGTTCCATAGCCTCGGCAACTCATGACAAGAGCCTAGGGAGATTACTGACACCATAAACAAGAGTGTCAATTTGTTAAATCAACAACAGGAGTCACTGTGCACTTACTCCTCATGTAGGATCTCTGTCCTTAATGTGTTGTTCAATGTGAATTAATGCTATAACTAGTACTCAAACAGTATTTTACACTTTATGTTCTGTGTGGATGCAAACTGATGAAAGATTTACTTAATATATGCTAAATTGATCTTCTGTATATAAAGATGATTGAAAATGAATCTTGATGTGAATAGAATGGGAGAGGGAGTGGGAGATGTGAAGGTTGCAGGTGAGAGGGAAGTTATGGGGGGGGGGGGAAGCCACTGTAATCCATAAGCTGTACATGGAAATTTATATCTACTAAATAAATTTTTTTAAAAAAAGCTATTCAAAACAATTTGAAAGGGAGGGAAATTCCCAAACTCCTTCTATGAAGCCAGTATCACCTTGATTTCAAAACCATAAAAAGTTACAAGAAAAGAGAGCTAAAGACCAACACCCCTGATGAACACTGATGCATTAATTCTCAACAAAATACTAGCTAAAGAATTCAACAACACATCAGAAATATCATATACTCGGATCAAGTGGGACTTATCTCAGGTATACAAAGATGATTCAGTATATGCAAATTAATAAATGTGATTCATCACATTAACAAATTGAAGAATAAAAACCATATGATTATCTCAACTGATGCAAAGAAAGCACTTGATAAAATATATATGACTATTCATGTTAAAAGCTTTAAGCAAATTAAATATAGAAAGACCATCCCTCAACACAATCAAGGTAATTTATGACAAACCCACAGCCAGCATCATATGTAATGGGGAAAAGTAGGAAGCATTTCCACTAAGATTCAGAACCAGACAAGGATGCCCACTTTCACCACTGGTTTCAATACAGTCCTAAACTATGAGCCAGAACCACTAGGCAAAGAAAACAAAAGAAATTCACAGGATACAGAAGGGAAAGAAAGAAGTCAAATTATCTTTGTGTGGAGATGACAAGATCCTGTACACAGGAGAACCAAATGACTCCACTAAAAGACTGACAGAATAAATAAAATAGTGTAGTAAAACTGCAGAATATGAAGCCTTCATATACACAGACAGTGCCAGGGCTGAGAAAGAACTTATAACATAGGTCTCTTTCACAATAGCTACACAACAAATTTAAATAGTTTTGTATAAATTTAAGTAAGGAGGTGAAAATGTATACAATGCAAACAGTAAACATTAAAGAAAGAAGACATCAAAAAATGCAATAATCTCCCATGTTCGTGATTGTAAGAATTGATGTCATCAAAATATCCATACCACTGAAAGCAATTTACAGATTCAATGCAACCTCAATCAAAATACCAATGACAATCTTCTCAGATCTAGAAAAAATGATCCTAAAATTCATATGGAAATATAAGACATCCTGAATAGCTAAAGCAATACTAAATAACAAAAACAAAGCTGGAGACATCAGATTTCAAGACATACTAAAGGACAGTTATAATCAAAACAGCCTGGTGCAGGCACAAAAATAGACCTGTAGACCAAAGGAACAGAATAGAAACCAAATGAAATCAGCATATGAAAGTCGTATCTGAACCCCATCTTTACTGCAGCTCAATTAATATCTAAGACATGAAATTATCCAGGTACCCACCCACCAATGACTGGACAAAGAAAATATGGTATATATACACTATGGAATACTACTCAGCCAAGAATGAGATCTTGATTGTTGTAATAAAAAAGATGCAACTGGAAATCATTATGCTTAGTGAAATAATCCAGTGCTGAAAAGACAAATACCATGTTTTCTCTGATCTATGGTAGCTGATGGAGTACAAAAATGCAGATGAGTGAAACTGACATTTTGAGATTTGATCATTGTTTACAGTCCTTGTACCTATTTTATAAACAAATTTCTAAACAATGAAAAATATGTTTTTCAAAGCAGTCATGAAGACAAGCAAAAAATATTAATAATACTTTAACTTTGACAGAATTGAATTCACATTTTCAAGCTTTCTCACAAAGAAAATGCCAGCCCTAGATGACCTCAATAGAAATCTTCCAAATGTTGAAAACATAGTGCATATTTTACACAAACTCAACTTCTGAAATCATTTATGAAACTCTAAACATTAATGCTAAAACTCGCAAAAATTTCTCGACATGAAAAACAATATAAGTCTGAACCAAACTATTTAAGCTACTCAAACATTGGAAATAATCCACATATCCATCAACAGTAGATTGGAAAATAAGTTTGCTCTATATATTAAAGGAATAGTATGCCCTAAAAATTAACAATGATGATCAAAAGAAAGGATATTACTTAAAAATGCATGATTATGACTAAATTTAGGTAAGTCAAAATAAGAAACACTGAGCTACAGTGTCAGGAGGGCAGTTACTTTTGGGGGAAATTCAACCCGATAATAACTGATACCAATTTTGGGATAATTTGTTGATCTGTTCATTCATATTTTCTACATATTTTTCTACATATTTTCTGTGTGTTTACACCTGAAAGATATGCTAACCAACCTCTCTGCCACCAAATAAAAGCAGGTTGAAGAGTGCAATTTATGGTATAGTTCTACTAGAAAAAACGTGTGTGCATGTGGTGGTGGGGTGATGAAACAAAATCATATATATATAAATGAACTGTGGGCAATGTTGCGATCTGAGCAGTAGAGGTGAATTAAAATGGGCAAGGGTTTGAAGAAGAACTTGTTTGAATTTTTTAATTTAGATTCGATGTATTATTTTCTAAATACTGGTAAATTCGGAAAATTGCGGGTTTTTTATTGTTGTTGTTTGGAAGAGAGAAAGAAGAGGAAAGCAGGAAAGGGAAATATTCTCAGCAGGAAATTATGGCTTTCCTTTGAGATAATTAAAAAAAAAACAGTTGCTTAAATGCTAGGGCAGAAGAGGCAGGCCTGCTTACCATTAGGCTCAGGAAGGTGTCCTTGGGAGAAGAGCCAGCTTTTAAGGTCCCCTTGTAGAATGCAGGGCCCACGTAACTCCCTGTGAGAGGCTTCCAGGTGGCAGAGCGGAGTCTGGAAGAAGAGCCAAGGCATCAGAGAGGAAAGCGTTTCCTATCTATCATCTAAATATTGACCTCAGATTGCACACGGGAGCAGGATTCTGTCTCAGTGAGATGGGAAGTATTAAGATTGCATTCACGGGGCCAGTGCTATGATGTAGTAGGTAAAACCACCTCTTGCAGTGATGGCATCTCATATGGGCACCAGTTCGAGTCCCAGCTGTTCCACTTCTATTCCAGCTGTATGCTTATGGCCTGAGAAAGCAGTAGAAGATGTCCCAAATGCTTAGGCCCATGCACCTGCATGGGGGACCCAGAAGAAGCTCTTGGTTGCTGGCTTTGGATCTGCCCAGTTCAGGCCATTGTGGCCAATTGTGGAATGAACCAGTACATGGAAGACCTCTCTCTCTCTCTCTCTCTCTCTCTCTCTCTCTCTCTCTCATTCTGTGTGTGTGTGTGTAACTCTTTAAAATAAAGAAATAAATCTTAAAAAAAAGATTGTGTTCAGGATACATGCTCCATGGTGCTAATCCTGATGCTGAAATACCTGACTACTGGAGTCTGCACCTTAGTTCTTTGAATCGTGGGCTCCGCACTTGCACAGTGAATGTGCTGACATCTCTATGGTACCACAGTTTAGATATAGTGCAAGTCTGTCATCCACAGGGTGGTGAAACATTTAAGATGCGAGGCACTGAGGGGAGATGATTAAATCATTGGGTCCCTAGTCTTGCAAGGGACTAAAACGGCTAATGCTGGTCTTGCAGAGAGGATTACTTAGGAGACTAGGTTGTTATAAACTGAGGCAACCACACATGTGGCCCCCTGCCCACATTCCCACCACATCATGCCCATCCTGAGGCCCTCACCAGTGCCGAGAATATCCTGGTGCTGTGCTATTAGACATCCAGAACCGTGAGCTACATTAATCTCCTTTCTTTACAAACAACCAGGTATTTTGTCATAGCAACAACAACAACAACAACAAAAACTGACTAAGCCAGACAATTGGTACTCAGCACTGGGGTTGTTACTGTAAAGAGGACTGAATATGTGGAAGTAACTTTGGAATTAGGTAATATGCAGTCTTGGAACACGTGGCTGAAAGAGGCTAGAAAAGGCCGGTATTGTTAAAGGAGTTCTGGAGAGATTCTGGCAAGGACTCAGAAAACAAAAAGACTAGGGAAGATTTTAACCATAGTGCTTATAGGAATGGGGACAGTAAAGGTTATGTTGACAAGGTGTCAGAAGGAAACTAGGATTTTACTGTAAGTTAGAATTCAGGGGCACCCTTGATTTGAAGCAGCAAAAAATTTGGCCAAACCGTGCCCATGGGAAGTCTAGATTTAAGAATGATGAAAAAAGACCGGCGCCACGGCTCACTAGGCTAATCCTCTGCCTGGGGCACTGGCACACCAGGTTCTAGTCCCGGTTGGGGCGCCGGATTCTGTCCCGGTTGCCCCTCTTCCAGGCCAGCTCTCTGCTGTGGCCCGGGAGAGCAGTGGAGGATGGCCCAAGTCCTTGGGCCCTGCACCCGCATGGGAGACCAGGAGAAGCACCTGGCTCCTGGCTTCAGATCAGTGTGTTCCCCCGGCCACAGCGTGCCAGCCACAGCAGCCATTGGAGGGTGAACCAATGGCAAAGGAAGACCTTTCTCTCTGTCTCTCTCACTCACTGTCCACTCTGCCTGTCAAAAAAAAAAAAAAAAAAGAATGATGAAAAAGTGGCAGAAGAATTTCTGAATAGCAAAGTGTTCAGGTTGCTGCTTGGCTACTTTTACCCAATTACGTCCACATAAGGAGGAGAAAATGACTTGAAGACAGAATTCATATTTAAACAGAAATAAGGGTATAAAAATTCAGATAATTTTCAGACTGGCCAGGAGAACTGTATAAGTAGCACCCAGGGGCTCCTTGATAAAGAAATGGGATAGAAACGAAGCCTGGTTCTTTGCTGCAAAACAGTGGGACAGAGACCCAGAGGGCTTGTCAGAAACTTTCCAGGTTGTCCCTCTCATCACAGGCCCAAAGGCCTGCAAGTATAGAATGGCTTCAGGAAACAAGCCTTGGCAACTCCATATGCTCAGCCCAAGGCCACCTTGGGATTCTGCTCCCAGCTTTCCAGCAAAGGAAGTTGAAAAACTTGAGTGTCCACGTGGTGCTAATGCTGCCGTTGTGCAGTGCAACTGTTAGGTAACATAGTAGCTTCCACTAAGGAGTCAAAGAAAAGCCTGAGGCCAGGTTCCCACAAAGAGGGAAGCACTGCATGGAAATCTCCATTAGAATGTTTCATGGGGTCACCAGCCTCGAGACCGCAGGGTAGTAGAGCCAACAGCAGCACGCGACACTGCTCTGGAAAAGCTGCAGACATCGGCATGCAAAGACAGCAGGAAACAGCCACACAAACTGGGCCAGCAATTCCACAACAGCAGGGCTGCCATGGGCTGCCATGGGCTGGGGGACCACACCTCCACCTCAGTGTGTACAGGATGCTTGATCTTAACATGCAGTATGTGCCCTGCTGGACTCTAGTCTCAGGAGAGACCTGGGGCTCCTTCATATTTCCACTTCTCTGTGGGAATAAGAACCCCTATCCTAACTCTGTCCCATGATTATACAATGGAAGTATATAACTCCTTTTATTTTACAGGTTCATAGCTGGAAGGAGTTTGCCTCTAGATGAGTCTCAGCTGGAACTTTCACCTTGGAGTTTTGACGGATGCTGGGAAAAGCTAAGATCTGGGGAACTCTGACATGGAGTGAATCAATCTATTTTGCATTTTGAGATGGACATGAACTTTAGGGGTCAGGGACAGAATGCTACTGTGATCCCTAAATTTCCCATGTGCAATATAAAGGTGGTATAACCTTTAAAAGGTGGAGCCTAGTGAGAGATCATTCCACCATGGAATGATCCTCTTCGGAAGCGATTAATTCTGGATCCATAGCATGGATTGGTTTTAATGAGAATTAGTGGTCATCCACCTATTTGGCCCTTCTACACATACTTCAATGTTATTGTACTGTCCACCAAGAGGACCAGATGCTAAACCCATGGGCTTCTGCCTCCAGAACTCTTTTCTTTACAAACAGCCTAGCTTCAGAAATTTTATTAAAGCAACAGAAAATAAACTAAGACAACTGACACTGAAAATATCCATTGGAGGTAAGAAGGAGCATACCTCTTGAAGAAGTTCATTTTCATCTCAAGGGGATAGATGGTAAAATCCTTCAGGAGAACACTATCAATGCTAACAGGTCCAATTAATCCTGGAGAATGGAGGCAGAGAGGAGAAAGTGAAAAAGGATTGGGCAATCAATGTGGGACAAAAAAAAAAAAACACAAACATGCATATGCCCTCATAACCAGGGTGCAACCACAAAGGAAAACACTTGTCTGAAACGCTGTGGCTAGAGGAGCCAAAGTTCCAAACTTAGTATGCAACTTTGCCTAAAATCCCCAAAGGAGACTGGGCCCTGCTACTGAACAAACCAGCACCCAAGATAATGGCTCTACTTTCCTAACTTTAGAACTAAACAAGGCAGAACAAGGAAGTGGAAGACGTTTACATTCTAGAACTTCAGCATCACTGCTGTAGAGTTCATTGTTATCCCTGAACTCCAACACAGTCCAAATATTGGGTTCCAAGTAACTGAAGAGAAGCTAAATCTTGTTTCTCAAAACCATAGCCCACCTTTATTTTCATACTGAATTTTCCATGAAAAATTGATTCGGCCTTGATTCTCCACCAGGATCCTCAAATGTTGACACTTCTGCTTGGAACAGAAAGGTTTATGGAGACTACATGACCATGCAGGGCTCTATGGATCATATTCACTTCCTCAAGTTACAGATAAAAAGATAAGCAGTTGGAAGGAAAAGGAGCTTACAGAACCCAACACTCAACCCTCTCCCAAAACGTCCTCTTTGTATTTTCTCAGTACTCAACCTGCTGCATCTCCTCAGCTGATCTTATTAAGAAAGACAGACTCATATTTTCTTTTGATCAGAGACCCAAACAGGGACTCAGAACTGACTCAGTATAATGGGGAAACGCCACTCATGTTTAAACAGCTGCAGTGTAGGTCCTGATGGACCAGGCCCTCGTATATGCATTATGCTTATGGTCCTTCATCCTTCTGCTGAGGGAGGAGTAACACCCAGGGTGGTGGGAGAGAAAGGAGAAAGTCTGTGTGAGGACCAGGTTATTTTTGCATCTGAGGAGAGGGTTTAGGGTACCACCTGACCCCAAAATTACATACCGTGGATTTAGGAATGTCCATTATTTGATTATACTCATCTAAAACTCCTACTATTGTCTCATTTAAAAACACCTGCAAAAGAAAAGCCAGTGTTAGACTGATAGGTTCACCTGAAGAAAGGGAGAAAAGTGGCTGTGGTTTAGGCAGGAGATCTTTATGAAAACAGGACTAGCTTTGAAGCTCACAGATGTCTGGAAGCTAGCTGTCAGGTTGCAATAGCATTTCACTTAGGTAAAGAAAAAAACAAAGTATTTTTGGATTGACTTTGTATTCCCAATACCACCAAAAGGTAGTAAAGTGCACCAATGACTAAGTACCCTCCCCATTGACAGAGATATGCTAATTTTTTTGCGTACCTACCAGAGCAGCCCACGGACACCTACCTGTGCTATATCTGCAGCATTAGCATGGAGACGGCCTCCAGAGCAGATGGGAGTCTCATAGAGGGTGAATCCAAAGGACTGGCCACTTCCATTGTTTATAGGAAGATTCTCCATATTGATTGGAATATTTGATTTGACTGGCTATGAGGAAGACATGGCAAGAACCACAATTATGAGAAGCCAGAAGACTTCCTTGTCATCCTTTTGTTTTGTTTTGTTTTACCATGAAATGGTCCCCCAGGGTTATTTGAATGGGAAATAATAGGATGGGTGCTATGTAATAATACTCTTGGGCTTTATATTTTCCCTAACAAGGAGAATCAGGAGAAGGGGAGTGCACAATGAATAAGAAACAATTACTATAACCATCAAAACTGATCAACAAAGTAAATTGTATTCTAAAGTAATTGAAATCAAAGATAAATTATGTAGAAAGCAAATATTCATTTAGCATTCTAAATGTGAAAATGACTACTTTTTATGTAAGATAGTGATGGTTAAGCTGAAACCAGTGTAAGTACAAGAGTTGGTTTTCAAATATTTTTTTTTCAAAGTGGTACAGGTAGGTGGTCTAATTTGAAAGGGAGAGCAAAACCCCCAGAACTTCAGGGTCTTGGCCTAGTTGATGGTTAAGGAAGACAGATGCTTGATGTCATGGATTCAGAAATAGGAAGCACAGGACTTTCTTATATGGATCCCACGTGAATCATGAAGCCCCAAACAACAGCATGTGCCAGACTGATTCATCTCGGTCAGGAAACAGGATATTCCACTCTCCAGATACTCCACTTCTCACACAGACTTCTTCATAGCCCACATGCAAGGAGCTGATGTCTCTTGTCCACAGTTCCAAGTGTGGACAAAATGCAGAGGATTATTTTCCACACTTCCAAAAACAAAGCTCCTTGATAGAATCCCTACTCAATGGCCCAAGTCCTTCTTTAGCTTCTTTCTAATTGCCACCCCTATTCCAGTGCCCAGAAAGTACTCACTTCATTTAAGTACTCTAGGACTTCCCACAGTGGCAAATAGTGTAATAGCTTTACAGTAGGATACACAGCCTTGGGATTAGTGCCAGGTAGTTGGGGCAGGGGAATTTCTGCAACGAAGACAAGTCACAGGGTGAGAACTGTCTGAAACATATACTGTCTTCTCACAAACTCTCCACCCCCTCTATGACAACAAGTGACAGGAGTCATATCCTGAAATGTGCATGTGGTTCTCCAAAAGTGATGATCAACAAGCAACAACTAAGTGACACTTGTTGAGTGGTTTTGTATCTACACACACCTTACAGCCCATGATGGGCTCATGTTGCCTATTACAGTAAGAGATCTCAAGGATCACTTTTTACACTTTTTGTCAATGTCATACTTACAATGTCATACCTACCTAGTTTCTAGCTGTTAGTAGGTGATTAAATTACTTTGTTTGAATAATAACGATTAATCAGAGTGGTTTTTTGCTATCGTATAGGGGTTAGTGTGTCACACATGGCACTGAGAGCCTTACAAATAGGAGCCTATGTTGTCTTCAGTAATAATAGGGAGACCAGCATCTTTATTTCCATGTCTCATCGAAGCAACTTAGATGCAAGGGCTTTGAAATATTCCTCTAAAATCACAGTTTTTAAGTGGGAAACACAGGATTTGAACTTAAGATTGCCCTTGCTCTCACTCTTTCACAGAATGCAGACACCCCATGAGGAGACCCAGCTTCCAATTAAATGGTTACTGAGTACCTGAAGCAGATCGAAGGAGGTTCCGAAGTCCGTAGTATTTTTCAGTGTAATCTCCGGCCTCTGACAGCACAGCATCATAGTCTGTAAAACGCCCAGGATTCAGTCTGGGTCATGTAGCCTCTACACAATATCCTTTGTAGCCAGGGATGGGATGGACACAGAAGGAAGGTATATCTCCCTGTCTCCAGAATGTCTCACCCCAGGCTAGTGATGGACATTTAATACCAATGTAGGAATACCCCCACTATTCTTTCTGGGGAACTGCATATGCAATAACTTTGGGATTACCCTTCCATTTCACCTTCTAATGGATGTGCTTTCTTTGCTCAATCCGAATTCCTCAGCTCTGCTCTCTGGACCTAACAGCAACCATCATTTTAGCTTTGAGACCCAAATCAAGGGGTCAGTGGACAGAATGAGAAAAGCAAAACTGTAAGTCCAAGGCGGCCCCTTCTACTGGAATGACAGCCCAGAAAATAGGAAGATGGACATGAAAATCCTCAATGCACAGCATCAGTCATAGGCTAAGACCTCAGTTTTCCAGAATACTTCTGGAGCATTCTTCATGAAACTCCAGCCTCATCAGTGCTGGGGAAGTGACCACTCCAACAAATACTCGCCATAGCTGGTGACAACACCCTGATGCTTCTCATTAGTATATGCAGCCCCATTCATGAAGCCAAAGTTGGTCCCACCATGGAACATGTATGCGTTGAAGGACAGTTCACGTTTGATAAATTCAGACACAGTTCTTTCAACCTCTGTGAAGGGAGAAGACAAGAACATAGACAAAATCAGAAGTTATTAGAAGGCATAAGTCTCATTTTAATTCTTGTCATTTCCAACTCCAGCCCACAATAAGCTAATTATTTTGTCAATCAACCTCCATGAATATTCTAACCAGAAAACAAAAGAAATTGTACAGAAATGCTGTGTCAAACCATTCCTGTCAATACCAAAAGACAAAATATTTTTGCCAAGACTGACATGCTTTGACTCCTACTTACATCACTTAAATGATAGCCTAAGAATTCTTATGTTCTATAAGTATCTAATTTTTATTAATTTTTTAAAGTTAGCATACACTCACTGTTATTTCTAAGATAATAACTCTCAGGACAATAATTTTGATCACTGTTAATGTCCATAAGAAGCTCTTTTCAAACTTCAGCCACCAAATCCATCATTCTGCCACCATGTTTCAGCAGATACACTGCCCTAAAAAGTAGGAGGGTCAAAAGTCAGTTAGATGTGGCCGGCACCGTGACTCACTGGGCTAATCCTCCACCTGCGGTGCCGGCACCCCGGGTTCTAGTCCCGGTTGGGGCACCAGGTACTAGTCCCAGTTGCTCCTCTTCCAATCCAGCTCTCTGCTGTGGCCCAGGAGGGCAGTGGAGGATGGCCCAAGTGCTTGGGTCCCTGCACCTGCATGAGAGACCAGGAGGAAGCACCCGGCTCCTGCCTTCGGTTCAGCACAGCGCCAGCCATAGCGGCCATTAGGAGAGTGAACCAATGGAAGGAAGACCTTTCTCTCTGTCTCTCTTTCACTGTCTATAATTCTACCTGCCAAATAAAAAAAAAAGTCAGTTAGATGTGAGAGTTAATCCTGGCTGAACTTTCTACTATTTCTGTGACTATGACATTAAGAAATCTACTTTCTCACTCAAAGCCTCTGCCTCCTAGTCTGTTAAATGTATGTTCCTAGTACCTCACAAGATTGAAGAAAAAAATAATTAATGAGATGCTCTATGGAAGAAACAAGGCACAATGCCTGACATAGAATTGACCACAAAGCCATTGCTCAGTTGTTATAATTGTGGTGTTACTGTAGTTGGTACTATTGTGTTCAATGGTAGTGTTATTAGTGCTATTATTGATAGTAGCAGTGATGATATTGTACTTGCTCTTATTTTTGTTATTTTTGTGTTTTGTTGTAATAGTGCTTTGTTCTTGGTATAGGTGTTGCTGTTATTGCTATGTCTGTTGGTGTTGTAATTTTTGATGGTAATATCCTTATCGACATTTTTGTTGTGTCATTTGAATTGGTGTAATGTTGCACCCTGTGGTGTTGTTATTGTTGTTGATATTATTATTGGTACTGAGGTTATTGTTTTCACTGTTGTTGTTTGTTATATTGTGGTTGATGCTATTATTCTTGGTAGTGGTATTATGTTACCTGGCATCATTTTTGTTGCTGGTAATAGTGTCATTATTGGTTGATTATTGATGTTTGCATTGGTATTGGTATTGTTTTTACAAATGGTGCTGTAGACATAAGTGAGACTTAGCCAATCCACCACCTTCTTTAGATAAGTCAACTTTTCCTTGAACTTTCCATGACTGCCTTGCTTTGTCTGTGCAGATTTATCTTATCTTTTCCATAACACCTGTTTATTACTTCAAAGCACCTGTCACATGTAGAACTAGATATTGTTGTTTTACATTTTAATTATCTTCCACCTCCTCTAAATTATAAGCTATATGCAGGGTAGGAATAATGTAATTTGTATTCACCATATAAATATTCAAGGCCTAGCTGAGTGCCTATAATTAACAGAAGGTAAATAAGTATATGTGAATTATTAGCAGAGACTTGTATAAATAACCTAAGACTCGGGGCTAACTCTACACGGTGTAGGACATGGCAAAATCCTTACCAGATACTTTCGGAAACCTTTGTTCATCTCCCCATTTGCTGTACCAACCAACCCAGTATTCCATAATCAGAATGGGCTTATTTCCCTAGAAACAAATAAAATCAAGCACTAAGTTTAACAACAAAAAAAGAGAGAGAAACCATAAGCACTAAATACAGCAGATGAGAACTTGTGGATCCCATGCATGCTACATTTTTGTCCAATTCAGAGGTTTCCTTTTTGATCCACACTTCTTCACTTCCCTCTCCCCAATTACATCTTTGCCGCCATACATAGCTTTGGATCCTATATTTCACCTCTGTCTACTGATTCCTTCTAGATTCATGTGCCTCCCTGCTGCATATGGATAGCAGCACGCATGATTCTACTTGTACTATCCTCGGCCATCGTGGAATCAGGTTTGAATACACAGAAACCTGACTGTAATTCTTATGTGGAGACTGAGGCATAAAGGTCTCTTGTGTCTCAGGGGACAAAACCAGCACCCAAATCCTGCTGAAAATAGATATTTACCATGCTCAAATTTGGTGTCACCCTAGATTCTCGCCCCACCCTTTAGCACTGACCAGAGTACCTTAGCACCAACCAGAACACAACTCTAGAAAATCACTGAAGGAGAAGACACTCCACTAAGGCACAGAGGCATTGATCAAAGATAAAACCCAACAGGGGAGAAAACCAAAAACTATTTCCACAAATGCTTAAAAATAAATGCAGAAATACAAGACACAAGAGTGAGAAAGAAAACATGACTCCCTCAAAGGAACACAACAATATTTCAATATTAGAATGTGAAGATGAAGAGATTGATGAAATGCCTGAAAGGGAATTCAAAAGAACTCCGAAGCAGTGAGAAGCAAATTCATGAGTTAAAGAAATCCTTACATGACTTGGATTTTTCCTGGGAGATTGATATTTTGAAAACAAACCAAATTGAAATACTAGAAATAATTCACTAAGTCAAATAAAAAAATACAGTGGAAAACCTTAACAACAGAGTTGGTGAGGCAGAAAAAAATAATATCCCAGCCAGAAGACAAATCTTTGGAAATACCTTACCCAGACAAAAAAGAAATTAGAAAAACTAAAAACAATGTTGGAAATGTACAGGATACTATCAAATGACCTAGCATATGGGTTTTAGGAGTTCCTGAAGCTGTGAAAAGAAAAGATGCATTAGAAGGACTATTTAGAGGAATAGTAACAGAAAAATTCACAAATTTTGAGAAAGAAAGGGGCAGCAGTCCTAATAGAGATGATCAAAAAAGATCTTCACCATGATTCACCATGATGCATTGTAGCCAAACTTTCAACAGTAAAATATAAAGGAAAGATTTTAAAATGTGCATAAGAGAAATGTCAGATTATCCCTCAGAGGATGTCCAATTAGACTCACAGCTGATTTCTCATCAGAAACCCTACAGGCTAAGAAAGAATGAAGAGAGATAGTCCAAGTCTCAAAAGAAAAATGCTGTCAACCCAGAATACTGTACTCTGTAAAGCTCTCATTTATGGATAAAGGAAATAAAGACCTTCCATAACGAACAGAAATTCAAAGAATTTGTTACCATTCACCCAGCCTCACAAATGATGCCTAGTGATGTATTACACAGATAAAGGCAGAAAAGTAGCCTTCATTGTGAAATAATGTGAAAGCAGAAAGTCACCTAAGAAAAGTATAAAAGAAATCCAAAGCAATAAACAAGAATGTTTACAGAAAATTGGCAGGGCAAATTTGTTACTTATTTTTTTTTTACGGCATAAATATTGGTTTGTAATATCATAATTATGTTTTTAACATTACAACTGATAATGACATCACAATGATGGATTTGTACATTTCAATAGATTTGGACATTACAATGTTTTTAGAACCTTAGAATTGATTGCGATATCACAATACTATTTTATGACATCACTTTGATGATTTACATCACAATTGCATATGAGAACACTGTTGATTTATGATATCACCATTGATTTTGACATAAAAATTGTTTGACGGCATGATGGTATATGGCATCACAATTGATTATGCCATTAAAATGGTCATTTTATTATGTCACAGTGGTTTGATTATGCTTTCACATCATTGGCTTATAACAATGGTGGTTTATCATATCCAAATTGATTATGAATCAGAAACATGATTATGAAATCATGATTCTGAAATAACACTGATTGCTTTACAACACCACAATATTTATGTGATGCCATGTTTGATTTTGACATTCCAATTTTTTAAAAATATCACAGTGTTATAAAATTGTTTAGGATAGCATAATGGTTTTCATGATGTCACAATTGAATTATACATCCTTCTGAAGTTTATGACATCACAATTGGTTGTGAAGAGACATTGTTCGATTCGTGAAAACCCCATGGTGGACTTATGTTTTAATGATATTGGTTTATGGTATCATGGTTTATTTTGAATTGACAACCATGACTTATGGCATTGCAATTACATTTATTACATCACAAAGATTGGAATTTAACCTCCCAATGGTAGGTTTATTGTATCACAATATTGGTTTATGACATTATAATGGTTTTACGACATCATAATTGATTTGGAACACAATTGTATTATGATATCAAATTGATAGATTCATGACTTCACAACTGTTGCTTTTATATCACAATTGATTTTATGGCATCAGAATAGATTATGACATCCCAATGATTTTTAGAATATCCCAATTATTACATAATATTGGTGGTTTATGATATCAAAAAGATGACATTGCAATGGTATTATGACATCACAATAGATGTCAATATCACAATTGTATTTATGAAATCACAATAGCAATTTTATGCCCTCAATTGTTTAATATAGTACAATGGTTTTTGTGACATCACAATTATGGCAGTATGCTATTAGTTTATGAAATCACCATTTATTTTAATATCATGATTGTTTAATAGCATGATTGTTTATAGTGTTTTATGACCTTATCATTGATTACATCACAATGGCAGTTCTTAAACTTGAGAATTTATTTGTGTTTGTGTTGTAATAAAAATGTGTTTAGTATCTGTCCTCAGACTCTGGTGCAAGTATATTAAGGGTTCAAATAAATTATCAATAGTAAACTTGAATGTAAATGGCCTAAAATCATCAATTAAAAGATATAGCCTGAACGGATTAAAAAACAAGACCCATTTATTTGCTGCCCATAAGAATCACACTTCACACCCAAAGATACATACAGACTGAAAGTGAAAGGATGGAAAAAGTTATTCTATGCTAATAGAAAGCAAAAACCAGCAGGTGTAGCAATCCTAATATCATACAAAATAGATTTTAACTCAAAAACTGTTAAAGAGACAAGAAAGGGCATTCTTCTATCCAGTGCATAGAACTTTCTCTAGAATAAACCACATATTAGGCATTGAGCTAGTCTCAGCAAATTCAAAAAAATTGAAATTCTACCATGCATTTTCTAGGATCACAATGGAATGAAGCAGGAAATCAGCAACTCAGAGATCTATAAAATAAATGCAAATACATGGAGACTGAACTAAATGCATCTGAATGAACAGTGGGTCACAGAAGAAATCAAAAGAGAAATGAAAACAAAAGAAGATGACAATATAACATTATATCCCAAATACTATGGAATACAGTAGAAGCAGTGTTAAAAGGAATTTTTATAGAAGTTGGGGCCTACATCAAGAAATTGGAAAAGCATCAAAGAAATGAGGTATACATGCATCTCAAGGATCTAGAAAATCAAAAGGAAACAAAACCTAAAACTAGTAGGAGAAAAGAAATAATTAAAACTAGAGAAGAACTCAACAAATTTGAAACCAAAAATATACAAAAGATCAGCAAAATGAACAGCTGATTTTTTGAAAAATTAAACAAAATTGACACACCATTGGCCCAACTAACAAAAAAAAAGTACAGGGAAGACCCAAATCAATAAAATTAGAGATGAAAAGGAAATGTAACAACAGGCACCACTGAAATAAAGAACATCATCAGAAATTACTATGAGGAGCTGTATGCCAACAAACTGGGAAACCCAGAAAAAAAATGGATAGATCCATGGACACATACAACCTACCTAAATTGAACCATGAAGACATAGAAAACCTAAACAGATCCATAACCAAGATGGAAACTGAATTAATATAAAGACCCTCCCAACAACAACAACAAAAGCCCAGGACCAGATGGCTTCACTGCTGAATTCTACCAGACATTTAAAGAACTAACTCCAATTCTTCTCAAGTTATTCAAAGTAATTGAAAACGAGAGAACCCTCCCAAATTCTTTCTCTGAAGCCAGCATCACCTTAATTCCTAAACCTGAAAAAGATCAATAGAGAAAAAGAACTACAGACCAATTTCCCTAATAGACATCGACACAAAAGTCCTCAAAAAATACTACCCAATAGAACACAACAACACATCAGAAAGATCACTCACCCAGACCAACTAGGATTTATCCCTATGGATAAACATTTGCAAATCAATCAATGCAAAAAATCACATTAATAAACTGCTGAATGAAAATCACATGATTATCACAATAATTATATATTATATATTTATATATTTTTATATATTTATATATTTATATATTATATATCTATATATTATAGTATTATAATATTATAATGTATTAATATATTTATAATAATATAATGTATAATGTGTAATATAATATAATACATAATTGTAATATATTAATAATATATAATATATTATATTATATATTATATACAATATATATTATATATTATATATTATATTATATTATATATATTTTATATATAATATATAATATATATTATATTATAATATAAAATATTATAATATGTCAATAATACAATAAAATATAATATTGTAATAGTATTATATTATATATTCATATATTATAATAGATTATATAATGCATATTACATAATATATTATAAATTATATAATATAGTATATATTATATAATATATTAATATGTATTGTATATTATATGTTATATAATTTATATTATATAGTATATAATATAACATATATTATATACTATTATATATAATTATATTATGTATATAATATATTACATATTTTTATATATTATATATTAGATATATATTATATATTATAAAATATATAAATATATAATATAAATTGTAATTATATGTTTATATTATATATTTATATTATATATTATACATGTATTATATATTGTATTATATATTGTATTATATAACATATATAATATTTTATGTATTCTATATAATTATATATTATATATATATTATCACAGAGAAAGCAGTTGATAAAATACAAAACTCTTTCATGATAAAAACTCTAACCAATTTGGGTATAGAAGGAACATTCCTCAACACAATTAAGACAATTTATGTAAATCCACAGCCAGAATCCTATTGAATGGGGAAAAGTTGGAAGCATTCCCACTGACACCCAGAAACAGACAAGGATGCCCATTCTCACCATTGCTATCCAATATAGTCCTGCAAGTTTTAGCCAGAGCCATTATACAAGAAAAAGAAATCAAAGGGATACAAATTGGGAAATAAGAAGTCAAACTGTCCCTATTTGCAGATGACATGATTCTATATACAGGGGATCCAAAAGACTCCACCAAGAGACTATTAGAACTCAGAGAAGAGTTTGGCAAAGTAGCAGGATATAAAGTCAATGTACAAAAATCAACAGCCTTTGTATACACAGACAATGCCATGGCTGAGAAAGAACTTCTAAGGATCAATCCCATTCACAATATGTACAAAAAAAATCAAATACTTTGGAGTAAATTTAACCAAAGTTGTCAAAGATCTCTATGATGAGAATTATAAAACATTAAAGAAATAAATAGAATAAGATACAAAAAAATGAAAAAATCTTCTATGCTCATGGATTGGAAGAAGCAGTATCATCAAAATGTCCATTCTTCCAAAACCAATTTACAGAATCAGTGCAATAACAATCAAAATTCCAAAGACATTCTTCTCAGATACTGGAAAAATGATGCTGAAATTCATCTAGAGGCACAAGAGCCCTCGAATAGATAAAGCAATCTTATATAACAAAAATAAAGCTGGAGGCATCACAATATCAGATTTCAAGACATACTACAGGGCAGTTAAGAACCTGGTACTGGTATAAAAACAGATGGACAGACCAAAGAAAAAGAATAGAACCACCAGAAATCAAGCACCTACAACCAACTTATCTTTTGACACAGGAGCTAAAATCAACCCCTGGTGCAAATGCGGTCTCCTCAACAAATGGTGCTAGGAAGACTGGATCTCCACATGTAGAAGTATGAAGGAAGACCCTTACCTTATACCTTACACAAAAATCTACTCAAATGGACTAAAGATCTAAATCGACGACACAAACACCATCAAATTACTAGAGAACATTGGGGAAACCCTTAAAAACATTGGCCCAGGCAAAGAGTTACTGGAAAAGACCTCAGATGCACAGGCAATCAAAGCCAAAATTGACAAATGGGATTACATCAAATTGAGAAGCTTCTGTACCTAAAAAAAAAAAAAAAAAAAAAAAACACTCAATAAAATGAAGAGGCAACTGATAGGAGAAATTATTCTCAAAGTACACAAATGATAAAAGCTTAATAGCCTGAATATGTAAAGAGATTAAGAAATTCAATAACAGCAAAACAAACAACCCAGTCAAGAAATGGGTAAAGGACTTAAACAGACATTTTTCAAAAGAGGAAATCCAAAGGGCCAGCAGATATGAAAAAACCTTCGTGATCTCTTGCAGTCAGGGAAATGCAAATCAAAACCACAATGAGGTGTCACCTCTTCCCTGTTAGAATAGCTTACATACAGAAATCAACAAACAACAAATGCTGGCAAGGATGTGGGGGAAAAGGTACCCTGATCCACTGCTGGTGGGAAGGCAAACTGGCAAGGACACTATGGAACACAGAATGGAGATGCCTCAGAAATCTGAATATAGACCTATCATATGACCCAGCCATCCCACTCCTAGGAACTTACTCAAGGGAAATGAAATCAGCATATGAAAGAGGTATCTGTACCCCCCCCCCCCATGTTTATTGCCATTCAATTCACAGTAGCAAAGACATGGAATCAGTGCAAATGCCCATCAACTGAAGCCTGGAAAAAGAAATTATGGGATATGGACACCATGGAATACTACAAGTGGTAAAAAAAAAAAATGAAATCGATGACAGCCTAGGGTGGTTACTGGCACCATAAACTAGACTGTCAATTTGTTGGGTCAACAACAGGAGTCACTGTGCACTTGCTCCTCATGTGGGATCTCTGTCCTTAATGTGCTGTACATTTTGATTTAATGCTATAACTAGTATTCAAACAGTATGTTTCACTTTGTTTCTATGTGGGTGCAAACTGTTGAAATCTTTACTTTATATATACTAAATTGATCTTCTGTATATAAAGAGAATTGAAAATGAATCTTGATGTGAATGGAAAGGGAGAGGGAGCGGGAGAGGGGAGGGTTGCGGGTGGGAGGGAAGTTATGGGAGGGGGAAGCGATTGTAATCCATAAGCTGTACATTGGAAATTTATATTCATTAAATAAAAGTTAAAAAAAAAGATCATATAGGTTCTGGCGCTGTGGCATAACAGGTAAAGCTGCTGACTACAGTGCCAGCATTCCATATGGGTCCAATTCAAGTCCCGACTACTCCAGTATAATAGCATTAATAAATAATAAAAGTTCAATCACAAATATATAACATATGTTATATTGCAAAAGCAATATTAAGAGGAAAGTTTTCAGCAAAAAACACCTTTGTCCAAAAATTGAAATAATATTAAAAGCAATACAAAGGATTAAGAAACTGAAAATTGGTTCTGTGAAAATATAAACAAAATTGTCTAATTGTTAGCTTGATTAAGAAAAGAGAGAAGACTCAAATCAATAAGAGTAGAAAAGGGAGTAAATATTAAAAATGACACTTCAAAATAAAACACTCAGTAGAAGCCATTAAAAACTATTATAGGCCAATAATTTGGAGAATTTAGAAGAAATGGATAGGCTCTGGAAATACTTATCTTACTAAAAATGAATGAAGACTTAGAAAACCTGAAAAATCAACTAAAGACGAGTGAATCAGTAATAAAGAGTCTCCTGAAGAGAAAAATCCAGAACCAGATGGTTCAGTGCTGAAGTCTATTGAACTTTTAAGAAAAAACTAATACCAATTATTCTCAAACTACTCCCAAACCTGAAAGGAAGGGAACCCCTCCAAACTCATTCTATCTTGATCCCCAAATCAGACAAGCACGAAGCAAAAAAGAAAACTGTACTGAGGAACACAGATGAAAAATTCTCAACAAAATATTGTACCAAACTGAGTCCAACAGCACATCAGAAGAGTCACACTGTGTTGGATTTATGCCAGAGACGTAGGGATGGTTCAACACACAGATCAGTAAACCTGATACATCACATCAACACAATGACGGACAAAAGTGACATGATTATTTTAATAGATGTGGATAAAAATTTAACAAAATGAAGAATTCATTTATGGTTTAAAAAAAGCATTAAATAAACTAGTTGTAGAAGAGACATACCTCAACACATGAAAGCCTTTGTATGACAAACCCACAGACAAGATGGCATTGAATGAGAGAAAGTTGAAAGCACCCCCCACTAAGATCTGGAACTAGATGAAGATTCCACTCTCACTGCTATTATTTAATATAGTTCTGGAAATTTAGCCAGAGCCATTAGGTAAAAGAAAGAAATAAAATACATACAAATGAAAATGGAAGAGATCAAATTATCCCTGTTTGCAGATGTTATGATTCCATACATAGAGAAATTAAGATTCCACAAAGAGAATATTAAAATGAATAAGCAAATTCAGCAGATTTGCAGGATATAAAATAACACACATAAATAAGTAGCATTTTATACCTGAACAACAATCTCAGTAATAAAATACTTGCAAGAGAAATCTCATCCACAAGAGCTAAAACATTTAATGCCTTGGGATAAATTTAACCAGAGATGTGAGGACCTCTACAATAAAAATTAAATAACACTACTTTTTAAAATTGATGAAGAAGAAATAAATGGAAATACTTCCCATGTTCATGGGTTGTAAGAATAAATATAATAAGAATACATATTATAAAAATGTCCATATTACCCAAAATTATTTATAGACTCAATGCAATCATCCATGAAAATACCAATGACATTCTTCACAGAATTAGAATGATCTGTGGGCCAGCGCCGTGGCTCACTTGGCTAATCCTCTGCCTGCAGCACCAGCACCCCGGGTTCTAGTCCCAGTTGGGGCGCCAGGTACTGTTCCCAGTTGCTCCTCTTACAGTCCAGCTCTCTGCTGTGGCCCAAGAGGGCAGCGGAGGATGGCCCAAGTGCTTAGGTCCCTGCACCCGCATGGGAGACTGGGAGGAAGCACCCGGCTCCTGGCTTCGGTTTGGTGCAGCGCAGGCCATAGCAGCCATTAGGGGAGTGAACCAACCTTTCTCTCTGTCTCCCTCTCACTGTCTATAACTGACTCTCTCTCTCTCACTGTCTAACTCTGCCTGTCAAAAAAAAAAATGATCTGGGGACCGGCGCCATGGCACAGTAGGTTAATCCTCTGCCTGCAGTGCCAGCATCCCATACTCGGTTCCAGTTCTAGTCCCAGCTGTTCCATTTCCAATCCAGCTCTCTGCTATGGCCTTCAAAGTGCTTGGGTCCCTGCACTCGTGTGGGAGACCTGGAAGAAGCACCTGGCTCCTGCCTTCGGAACCAGTGGATGGAAGACCTCTCTCTCTCTCTCTTTCTCTGCCTCTCCTTCTCTCTGTGTGTGTAACTCTGACTTTCAAATAAATATATAAAAATCTTTTAAAAAAAAGACTTGAAACTTTGAAACCACAAGAAGAAAACTGGGGGGAGGGGTGGCACTGTAGTGTAGCAGGTAAAGCTGCAGCCTGAAGTGCTGGCATTCTATATGGGCAAAAGGCACCGGTTCAATTCCTGGCTGCTCCACTTCCAACCCAGCTCCCTGCTAATGTGCCTGGGAAAGCAGTGGAAGATGGCCCAAGTCCTTCAGTTCCCGCACCCACATAGAAGACCCAGAAGAAGCTCCTGGCTCCTGGCTTTGGATGGGCCCAGTGCTGGCCATTGAGGCCATCTGGGGAGTGAACCAACAGATGGAAAATCTCTCTCTCTCTTCCTCTCTCTCTCTCTGCCTCTCTCTCTACCTCTGCTTTTCAAATAAATAAGTAAATAAATCTTTAAAAAAAGAAGATTGGGGAAATGCTTTAGCACATTGGCATAGGCAATGATTGTTTTATAACACCACAAGAGCATGAAAAATAAAAGCAAAAATACACATATGGGATTTTATCAGACTAAGGAGCTTCTGCAACCAAAGGAAACAATCAACAAAGTGAAGAGAAAACTAAAGAATGGGAGAAAGTATTTGAAACTAAGCATATGATAAAATGTTAATACTCATATAAGGGTCTTGAAATTTAAAAAAAAAAACAAACAAACTACCAGGTTTAAAATTGAGCAAAGGATTTAAAAAGACATTTTTTTTCCAAAAAGAAGAAAAACAAATAGCCAACAAACAAATTTTAAAAATCCTGGTATTGCTATCTGTCAAGGAAATGCAAATAAAAACTGCAATGCAGCATCATCCCTCCAGTTAGAATGGCTGTTTATCAGAAAGACAAAAAAAATCTGATGAAATTGTGGAGAAAATGGAATGCCAATACACTGTTGGTGAGAATGCAAATTAGTGCAGCCATTTCGGAAAACAGTATAGAAGTTCCTCAAAAAAACTAACAATAGAAGTATCAGGTGACCCAGCTTTTCCACTTCTGGGACCATATCCCAAGGAAATGAAGGCTCTATATGAAAGAGATGCCTGTACCCTGGTGCTTATTGCAGAACAATTCACAATAGCAAAGATATTTTAGAATCAACCAAGATGTCCATCAGTGGATAAATGTGATGAATATATATAAATATATATGAAGGCATATTACTCTGCCAAAAAAAAATCCTAATATTTGCAATTTTAAAATGGGTGGAATTGGAAATCAGTATGTTATGTAAAACAAGTCAGAGATGACATAAAGACAGGTATTACATGTTTTCTATCATATTATGTTCAAAAATGAAATAAAATAGAAGGAATAGAATAAGCCCTTGAGAGAGGGAGCAGGAAAGGGGAGGGTTGCAGGTGGGAGGGAAGTTATGGGGGGGGGAGCTATTGTAATCCATAAGCTGTACTTTGGAAATTTATATTCATTAAATAAAAGTTAAAAAATAAAAATAAAAAATAAAAAAGAATAAGCCCTTGAAAAATACAAACTACTAAAACAGAGTCAAGAAGATATAACCTGAAATACCCCAAATGTACTAGCAAAATTAAAATTCTATTTTAAAAAATCTTTAAAAAAGAAAACTTCAGATCCATATTTTCCCTGGTGAAATTTACCAGACATTAAGTATTAAATATTTCTGAGCCCTGTGCTCACACAGGAAAAAGATAATCATCTCTCTCTCATCTTGACTTCAAATAAGCCCCACTCCCTCCCCACATATTTTCCACCCTGCAATCCATGAGCATAGACAACAAGAGCGGAATGTCCTCTTCATCCCCCAAAAGTAAAACACACTCCCAACATGACTAAGAACACGGGAGAAACCAGGGTGAAGAGTTGCAGTCTTCATCCCAAACTTTCTGTCTTCACTGAACACCAGATGCACATGCTAGGGGGATCAGGACAGGAAAAGTACACCACTCTTTTCTTAAATGACTTACCTGCACTTGATGAAGCTGATTAAAAGAATCCTTCTTAATTTCTTTCAGATTTACGGTGGCAAATGCTGGAGAGAGAATAAAGAGCTCTGCTGAGTCATTGTTAAAAGTGCCATCAGGGAATGGGTGGAGGACAAGCCTGCACACCGGAGGAGAGGGCAGCATCTAAGAAGTAACTATAGTGAGATACTGCTTGTAGTCCTCCGTTCACTGCTTCGTAAACATTCTCCCCTACATACTCGCAGGGACACTCATCTTAGTGAAAAAGACAGTTAACATCAGCACAGGACCACAGCACAGACCAGGAGACCAGCTGACTTGATTAGAACCCAGACTGTATGCAGCTCTCCTGTGAACTATGCCATTGTGGGAAGTGGCCACTGAGCAGGAAAACAGCAGTTCACTGCAACAGCTGGTCTTTGAAAGGGTTACCTGGCAGATGTTCCTCCAGACACATCTGCCTGCTCAGACATCGACTATTTCCCTAATTATTGTCACATTCTGATACTGTGCTGAATTGTCCAGCTATTTCATTCTCTGGGATGTACTGAATGTCAACACTGTAGGATCCCTAGACTTGGGCTTTGCTAGGCAGTATTCTTTATATACCTATCTTCCAGTCTCCCCACTAGCTTAGGGGGGATGGTCAGCACGCTAAGCATGCCCAGAGCTAAGACTAATAGAAAACATGAAAGATGTGAAAATGTACTAGGGACAAGGACCTCTGTTGTGCTCTGTTAAAAATGATAGCAGCAGTGAAAAGCCATAGTGCTGGTGCAACAATGAACTCTTAGCTACAATCTTGATCCTCGTCTATTGTAGTATCACATCTCTGGTGTCCATTTCAATGGCACATAACATAAAACAGGCATTGGAGAGCCGCTTGACTGTTCAAGCTTCGCATCAGTTGGATAAGAGCCTTAGTTCTCCCTTTACATAGCGCTGTACTTGTACCTCCTTCAGTGGAGCCTTGCAGCACTTCGTTCTCGTTATCAGAGGTCAGGATCAGCTCCACAATCCCTCTTTTTATCAGAGCCTGTTGAGAAAATTGAACAAAATGAGCTCCTTTCCCTTGTTCCCAGGGGAAGAAGAAGATACAAATAAATGGGGAAATTACACAGCTGGGTTCAAATGGGCTGATATCAGCTGGAGAATTCAGAGTGTGACTGCTGTGATTTGAAGAGGATGTGGCTCCTGAACTCACACAGATAGTTCAACTCCAAGACATAATGTGGAGGGTACCAAGAGGATTAAAATTTAATTCAATTATGGTGTCTAAGAGGTGAACCTAGGGATAGGTCCTTACATCATGAGTTGTGTGCCCTTGGGAAGTATTTCTCAGGAGACCGTTAGTGTAATAGCATTAGCTAGGCCCAGCCACTCTCTCTGCTTCCTGGGTCACCATGTGGTCCTTCCAATACATGTTCTGTGCCATTGTCACCCTGAGCCTTCACCAGATGACTGAAGCAATACAGCCTTCGCGATCTTGAAATATGGATTTCCAAAACTATTAGCCAAGATAAAACTCCTTCCTTCTTAAGTAGCTTGTCTTAGGTATTTCATTGTACTAATAAAAAACTAATACAGAAAATTTTATATTTAGGGGTGGGATAATTACTATAACTATATCTTAAAATATGGGATTTTTTTATTGCACTAAAAGACAGTCTTTTCGATACTGTGGCTGAGAAACTGTCTGTTCCCAGGTGCTGATATTTTGTGGGAGGCTGAACCTTAAAATGATGCACTGGTGTTTTTGGTCAGAGAGAATTGAAGGCAGCAAGGTACTCAGGCTGCACCATTGATTTTCCTGGCTGCTATCAGTAAAAATTACTGTGAGAATTAGAAGCAAAAATGAGCAGAAACACTTGAAGTGAGTGGAAACACTTGGAAATTTTACTGTTCATGCAGAGAAAGAGCAAAGGAAGGAATGTTCTGGATAGGATTTTGCAGTAAAGAAATCTCTTGCTAAAGAAAGTAGCACAGGTAAGAGGGAGCAGTGTAATAATAGGCAACGCAATGAGAGAAAAAGATCCCACAGGTGTCTAGGAGATTTGTGATTTTGTTTGCTAATTTGTTTCAAAGATCTTCCAGGGAAAATTCCTTTCAGGAAAGAGCCCTGGCACGTCCTTCTTTCCCAGCAAAGTGCTCTGAGGCTACTGTAGTCCTGCTTCAAGTGGGTACAGACATAACTTATCCTGGAGGAAGACTTTAGCATCACCCACATCATGCTGCTTTTGCAAGCATGCAGAATGCAAGGGTGCTGGGGTCATGGCACTTCCTCCAAGATCCCAAAGGAAATATGGGAAAACCAGGCAGAGTTGTGCTGCAAAGTTAGAGATTCTGCATGGAGCCCCTAATGGGCTGCTGTCTAGTGAAGCTATGGGAGTGAACCTGATGTGAGCACCTCAAGAAGGTAAAGCAACCAGCAACATATGCCTACACAGGAAAGGTGCAGATTACCAGCTTGTAGCTTCAGAGAGCCACCATGTTGGCAAAGACCAACAGAACTATGGATGCATGGAATCCTCCACCTTTATTTTTTTCAACTTTTATTTAATAAATATAAATTTCCAAAGTACAACTTTTGGTTTATAGTGGCTTTTCCCCCCATAACCTCCCTCCCACCCGCAACCATCCCATCTCCCACTCCCTCTCCCATTCCATTCTTCATCAACATTCATTTTCAATTATCTCTATATACAGAAAATCAACTTAGTATATACTAAATAAAGATTTCAACAGACCGCACCCACACAGACATACAAAGTATAGAGTACTGTTTGAGTAGTAGTTTTCCTGTTAATTCACATAGTACAACACATTAAGGACAGAGATCCTACATGGGGAGTAAGCGCACAGTGACTCCCATTGTTGATTTAACAATTGACACTCTTATTTATGATGTCAGTAATCACCCGAGGCTCTTGTCATGAGCTGCCAAGGCTATAGAAGCCTCTTGAGTTCACCAACTCTGATCTTATTTAGACAAGGCCATAGTCAAAGTGGAAGTTCTCTCCTCCCTTCAGAGAAAGATATCTCCTTCTTTGATGGCCCATTCTTTCCACTGGGATCTCACTCACAGAGATCTTTCGTTTATGTTAAAGGATGTCGCAGACAACCTGGGAGCTCAGGCAGAGACCATCACAGGGACAGAACCACAGCAGAGAACCCACAGTGAGGCAATGCCAAGCAGAAATGTGGGATTGAAGCTGACACAGAGATGTCCACCAGTGAAACAGCTAGTGGAGCAACAAACACAAGACTTCAACTGGTGATAACTAAAGCATGGGATATAACCAAGAAAGCTGTAAGGGCACAGCCTCCCAAGTCCTCAGGCCCTCTCTGGAAGCAGAAACATAAATACTGGTCCTCATGAGTTTGAGTCTTGTTTTGGTCCAATTAATCCTCTCTACTTGCTTGTTATCCCCTTCTGAAACAGAAATATACAGCCTATGCTTGTCCCACCACTGTATTCTGGAAGTATGGAACTTGTATTTTTAGAGGCTTGCAGCTGGAGTAGTCTGACTTGAGTTTCAGTCTTCTAAATTAATGTTCAGCTGAGGTAGGATTATGAAACTATTGGGGATGAGAGGATTACATATTGTATGTAAGGACTTAGGTTTGGGGGAGCCAGAGGTTAAATGATACTACTTGGATATATTATGTCTCCTGACCTTATACAGTTACATCTCAAAATCTTAAGTTCATGATACTAAAAGCATAGAAATTTGATCCAAGTCTGATTTCTAATAAGTGGGATTAGTGGGAGGTGAATGAAGAAGCCAGCTCTCATGGGAATTAGGCTATAACAGATTGAGTTGAACTGAGCCACTCTGTCTGCTCCCTGGCTCATCATGAGACCATAACGATGTACTGGTCTCATTAGACAGCCAAATAAATGGGGCATGCCTGATCTTAGACTGAACCATGAATCAAAATAAACCTCCTTACTCGACAAGTAGGTTTTGTCAGAGTAAGCAAGCCAACTAATACAAGGGCAGCCAGCACCGTGGCTCAATAGGCTAATCCTCCGCCTTGCGGCACCAGCACACCGGGTTCTAGTCCCAGTCGAGGTGCCAGATTCTGTCCCAGTTGCCCCTCTTCCAGGACAGCTCTCTGCTGTGGCCTGGGAGTGCAGTGGAGGATGGCCCAAGTGCTTGGGCCCTGCACCCGTATGGGAGACCAGGAGAAGTACCTGGCTCCCGGCTTCGGATCAGCGTGGTGTGCCGGCCACAGCGCACCGGCCACAGCGGCCATTAGGGGTTGAACCAACGGAAAAAAAGGAAGACCTTTCTCTCTGTCTCTCTCTCACTGTCCACTCTGCCTTTCAAAAAAATAAATAAATAAAATTTTTAAAAAAATTCTCCAGGGAAAAAGACATTAATTTATCAGGGAACACCTTGAAGGAAGATATAATTAACAGAAATAAAGAAAGAGAAGTGGGAAGCATTTCATTCTTAAAGAGAGAGGCTGAAGCCATGGGCTCTAAGAAGGAACAGAGAACAGCTTCACAAATAGTAGGTTCTGCCTGAACCCCTGAGAAAGGAATCTCACCACAACTTGGAGAAGGGAAAGGGTTACTGTTATATGCACTCAAGTTTTATTTTTGGTGTGAAGTATGTAGTATTTTATTTTAATTTTTAACTAGCTTTTAGCAGATTCAATATTGCTTGTTGGGGCCGGTGCCATGGTGTAGTAGGTTAATCCTCTGCCTGCAGCACCAGCATCCCATATGAGCGCCGGTTCTAGTCCTGGCTGCTCCTCTTTGGATCCAGATCTCTGCTGTGGCCTGGGAAAGCAGTAGAAGGTGGCCCAAGTCCTTGGGCCCCTGCACCCGCACGGGAGACTGGAAAGAAGCACCTGGCTCCTGGCTTCTGATCAGCACAGCTCCAGCTGTTGTGGCCATTTGGGGAGTGAACCAACAGAAGGAAGACCTTTCTCTCTGTATCTTCCTCTCACTGTCTATAACTCCACTTCTCAAATAAATAAACAAAATCTTTTTAAAAATATTGCTATATGGGGGCAAACTGTTGTAATCTTTACCTAACATATACTAAACTGATTGTCTGTATATAAAGAGAATTGAAAATGAATCTTGATGTGAATGGAAGGGGAGAGGGAGCGGGAAAGGGGAGGGTTGCGGGCGGGAGGGAAGTTATGGGAGGGGGGAAGCCATTGTAACCCATAAGCTGTACTTTGGAAATTTATATTCATTAAATAAAAGTTTAATAAATGAAAAAAAAATATTGCTCATAGATACAATTCTAAGAACATAGTGATAGTCTCTCCCTCCCTCCTTCCTTCCCCCTCCTCCATCCCCTCCCACACTCCATCCACCTCCATTTCTTTGTTTTTTAGTTTTTGAGATAACATATTTTAAATTTACATTACAGTAAAAAAGGCTTAATACTTCACTGAATAAGATGTTTAACAAGTAAAAAGCAAGAAGACCCTAGTTTAGTAGAAATATAGACAACAGCTATAAACAATGATTGAACAGAAAAATGACCATTTCACCAATATACGTAAATTTGAAAGTAATCATAGACCATTAGAACTATGGTAGTACAATGTTCTTAACCACTGGTTTGACAAAGTTATACAACAAAGTTTTACAAAACTATACTTGACAGCAACACTGATACACACAGACATTGCTCTCCTTTCTCTTTATTTTTTATTTTTTAAATTTTAGCTCCCACATATAAGGAAGAATATGCTACATTTGTATTTCTGGGGCTGGCATATTGCACTCAACATGATGTTCCCCAGTTATATAGTTTTGGCTGAAAATGAACTTTATTGTTTTTCATAGCTGAAAATATTCCATTGTGTGTGTGTATATATATATATATATATGGAGGATTACCCCAAAAATGAAATTTACTAAAGGTATAGGAAACAGATGGATGGTGAAAGGGACAGGCTCTCCTCTTGGTATGTCTCTTCTATTCTTCTAGCTATACATATTTGAGTCTGGGAGTGTAGTCAAGTAGCAAATACTAAATAACAAAACTAATGGTAGCCAACTTGACTGGTTGAAGCATTTGTGCCGGCCTGAGAGAAGTGTGGGAGAGGAATTCCTCACAGACCTTGTCCAAGTCCACAAGGTACAGCTGCGAGCAGGAGCCATCTCCTCCATGGAGATGTGCTTCCCCACTCTTCTTGACCCCCATTCTATCTGGGCCTTTCACCCAAGGTCCTCTTAGACACACAGCTGAGTTAACATGGCAGTCTGATGGGTCAGAATGGATCGTGATGCCCCCTCATCCTGCCTGGTACCCTGATCAGGTCTCCAGTGAGACTGGAACCTCATTGGTCCCAGAACGTGGGAATTCATAGACAGGGAGGTGTACCACCCGATACCCTGATCAGGTCTCCAGTGAGACTGGAACCTCATTGGTCCCAGAACGTGGGAATTCATAGACAGGGAGGTGTACCACCCGATACCCTGATCAGGGCTACAGTGAGACTGGAACCTCATTGGTCCCAGAACGTGGGAATTCATAGACAGGGAGGTGTACCACCCGATACCCTGATCAGGGCTACAGTGAGACTGGAACCTCATTGGTCCCAGAACGTGGGAATTCATAGACAGGGAGGTGTACCACTGGATGAGACAGCAGACAGGATGGAAATTATTGCCTGAGCCAAGCTATCTTTCAATGGAGGAGCAAACAGATCAGACGATGGGATATGAACACTGACAAAAAACTTCAAACTATCATCATCATGTCATTGAAACACTACTTCCTATAAATGTACATTCACCAATATCTAACTTTAATAAAAATAGTGGGTCATATAAGGATAGGATTTGGATAGAGATAACAAACAGAAATGAAGGATTATTTTTAAACCATGCTTTCTCTCATCAAAAAGTTAAGTACATCTTGATTATCCTATGTTGCCAATTCACAGAGAAATTCAACTTGAACTTAAATATCTTGTTAATGCAAAGTGACCTGTACAGAAAGAAATCATAAACAAATGCTGGAAAGAGATAGATTGAGGAAGGAAACATGTAAATATGGATACACACCAAGCATTCTTACCTGGTAAAGATAAGACATGTACCGCTTATCCCTATTAAATGAACCATATTCATTTTCCACTTGCACTGCAATGACAGGGCCTCCCTGGTGGAACTGAAAGACAAGCGCATGGGGGTTTGAGAATGAGGCTACCAGGGGCAAATGCTAAAGTTTTTAGGATCACTGGAGGAGATAACAGTTGGTTTGGATAGTTGGACCCAATGCCCCTTAGAGTCTGACCCCTGTCTCCTCCTGGGTAATAGGATGCAGCAGGAGTCCTCTGTCCCTAGTGCTCTAGAGATAAGGGCTGCCACAGACTCCCTCTGTTTTTCAAGTAACCACTTGAATATGAGCCTTCGAACCCAAAACTCACTTGCTTCCTGCCCATCCTACCTACATTCCCACCTGCAAGAGTTTAATTAGTATGCAAATTCTCCTGTGTTGCAAACAGCCTCCAAGTCCTGCGGTAGTGGAATTTGGAGGTGGAGTCTGGGAATGAATTTGGACAAGCTCATGGGGGTGGTCATCACAAATGGTCTGGGCAGATGCCAGCACCAGGCTCTGGGGCTTCTTCAAAACTGAGCCAAATAAGCTGCCATTATCTATCAACTACTCAACCTTAGGGATCTTATTGTAGCCAAATAAAATGGATCGAGACAACAAGTGACAGAGACATCCTTCTTCCCCGCTCTCTCAAAGATGATGTCACCCATGAGTGCCAGGTCCCACTACTTCCACCTACTCAGGAACGTTGCTCTTGGCACAGCTCCGCTAACTGCTGAGCCTTTCACCTCTCCCTTCCTTTAGTGACCTCCATCATCAAGGACACTGATTCAGGATGTTTGCATTAGAGAGCAATGAGTTAGAGATCTCTAGAATGTGCCAAGGGGTTCTCACTGTATCTTCCTAAGAAAATCACCAGGTATCTGCTTGCATGTTCTCTGCTTTCTCACATTTTGATCATCCCTCAACCTATGTTAATAAAACCTCCACCCTATACTACCAACACTGAAAGCTTGTGTTAAACCTAAAGCACAACTTCAGTCACTTGGGTTTAGCCTTTTAGGGTCCTTCCAATGTCAGCGTAATTCTTTCTCCTTGGAGCCTATGGACACTGACAGCAAAATGAGCTGAGATCTGTTCTCTGTACTTCCAACACAGCATCCAGTGAACCCCATTGCCCATAGCAAAGATGCCAATGACAAAGGGGATGTGCTACTTCAGGCAAAGGGATGGCACTCTGAAGGGGAACGGGGAGAATGAACATGTTTGTAGGTTCCTTTACAAGCCGTATTTGCCCAGTTTTCCTCCTCATTCTGCCCCAGGCATGCTGGACTTCTGGTCTTCACACTCCTCATTCCATCTCTTCCCATCTGCTGATTCTCCTCTACTGAGACTCCTGTCCAGCCTTCAGGTGACTGCTAAGAGTTGCTTTCTGGAAAACATTCTTTGGACCTCCCTGCCTGCTCAAAACCTTGTTCTGTCCCTTCTCTTGACTGCCAGGGACAGCCTGTGTCTGATGCACAGTAAACATTATGATTCTTAATGCAGTGCCTACTAGCATAGCTCTATAATTGGACTATATGTACAAGGGATTTCCTGAAAAATTTCCTAAGCAAATTGGGTGTGTGCTGCACAGATAACAATGTAGCTATGGTTCAGGTGAGAAGGGAGATTTGACTTTCACCATCCACTCTTTGCTACCTTCAGAACCCATTTACAAAGCTTGCATTAATTATAAAACCACAAAGGTGACATAAGCACAAAGAAAGCGGTTGGCATTGTGACAGAGCAGGTAAAGCCACTGCCTGCAGTTCCAGCATCTCATATGGGCACCGGTTCAAGTCCTGGCTGCTCCACTTCCAAGCCAGCTCTCTGCTATGGTCTGGAAAAGCAGTAGACGATGGCCCAAGTCCTTGGGGCCCTGCACCTGCATGGAAAGACAGGGAGGAAGCTCCTGGCCCTTGGCTTTGTATCGGCCCAGCTCCGGCCAATGCAGCCAATTAGGGAGTGAATCAGCAGCTGGAAGACCTCTCTCTCTCTCTCTCTCTCTGCCTCTCCTTGTCTCTCTGTGTAACTCTTCCAAATAAATAAATAGTTTTTAAGATTTATTTTATTTATTTGAAAGTAGAGTTACAGAGAGAGGTAGAGACACACAGAGAGAGGTCTTCCATCTGATGGTTCACTCCCCAGATGGCTGCAATGACCAGAGCTGTGCTGATCCGAAGCCAAGAGCCAGGTGCTTCTTCCCAGTCTCCCATGTGGGTGCAGGGGCCCAAGGACTTGGGCCATCTTCTACTGCTTTCCCAGGCCACAGCAGAGATCTGGATCCAAAGAGGAGCAGCCAGGACTAGAACCAGCACCCATATGGGATGCCAGCGCTTCAGGCCAGGGCTTTAACCCGCTGTGCCACAGTGCCAGCCCAATAAATAAATATTTAAGAAATTTTTAAAAAGAGCAAAGACAGGAAGGATGCATATCAGTGCATTAGTGAGTATTAAACTCACAATCATACCCAAGACAACCCTTGGTGCAGTTCCTGTGATGTGTGATGTGGATCTTCCAGAACCCTGGGTGAACAATGGACAGAAGTCAAAGTTCCTGTCCTTAGCAGATAGTCCAGAATCCAGGTGTGACAGAGCAGTCAGGTCAGAACATGCTAGTTTCCTGCAGTGAGAGAAAGATAGAAAAGGAAACTGGGCCTTACCTGGAGAGGAGCCATTCTGGGAACCAGATGATCAAAATACCTGTCCACTGCTTCAATGAAACTTTTCTCTGTTGTCCTCAGTATGGCCTTGGGGCTTCGCAGTAGACGGCTGGGGGTGGGAGAGGGAGGCTCAGTGCATAGACAGAACAGTATTGGTGGGGCCACTGAGCGTGGCTTCCAGGCCCTCCTCAGAGCCCCCTACATCAGCTTTCACCTCTGGGCATACAGCTCATACTCAGAGTCCTGCCGCACCCAGGGGTCTAGCAAGGATCTGCACCAGCTGAGTATCCTGGACCACTCCCAGACTTGTGGCATTTACAGGAAAACACCACCTCCATCTCCCAGGCACCTTGCAACCCAGAGTATCTTTCAGATCCATGTGGCCAGCCTGAGGGACTGAGCCTGCCTGGACTCCTACGCCCACGTCTCACGAGTCTTTTCCATGTTCTGACTGTGCTTACCCGTCTTTTCAGCTCTTTGAGAACATTTTTCATGACCACAGCATCCATTCTTTGGGGGACAGGGTCCCATTTGCCTTAGGACCTAAGTACTAAGTGTTTATGGGTTTTCACCACTGTCCTGGTCACCAGCTCCACAGCTGTCCAGCACAGGGAACAGGCACTTCCCTAAATTCCATCTCCATCAGGCACAGGCTTTTTGTGTTCTTGAGATGGATGTGAGAAAGAGCCCATTGTGCAGAAAAGCAAAGCTTTCATGTGAATCTGAGGGGGACAAGTATTTATCTGACGGCAGAGCCAAGAATGAAACCAGGAATCCCATCTGATGACACAGGTGAAGAACAGGATTCTCAAATTCTCACCCAAACCTCACACATCTGGACTGAGAACCAACATAAAAAATGAGCAAATAAGACCAAGGAAGGGAGAAGGAAGGGAGTGGGCCGAGTCTCAGGGGGTGGCGGAGTTGGAAACAGCATAAGAGAGAGACCAGAGGGGTTAGGCCTTCTGTTCAGACCCCAAAGCTTCCGTGTCCTTTCTTCCTGTGCATGAAAACAGTAGAGGTAGCCATAGCACCTGCCTGTGGGGAGAGAGAGATGAGGATGGGCCTCCTGCCCCTCCTCCTCCCCTCAGACCCTGGCAAGGCCACAAGCTCATGAACCAGGACAACCATCTCCACTCCTGTGCAATGGGGATAGCAATGAAACCATCCCCTGGCCACAGCTCTCAGATGGCAGATGAGAGGGCACAAGTAAAGCCCACAGTCAATGCTAGACACACATGCTCAGGCAGTGAAGGTTGCTCTCATCATTACTAGGCTGAACTTTTACTTTTGGTAAAGCAAAATAGTTTACTAAACCACAACTCTGGTGCCAGGAGCGAGCTTACCTGGGCAAGCCCCCAAGGTCGATCTCAGCACAGATGTAGGGACCTGCACGTAGAATCACCCACAGCCCGATCTCCCCTGCCATCATCACAAAGGTCCTGTGGAGGTAAAACCCCCTCAGCACTGGGCATGCGTCCAGGGCAGAGGCCAGGTGGAAGGGAGTCTACATGCACCCCAGGGTGGAAGAGCTGTGTCTCTTCCCCACACTTTCTCCACCACAGACACTGGAGTGAGGGAAGGCTCAACACCACCCCTAGCAGAATAGGGCATTCATATAGCAGATCAGAGGCCAGAGGACTTGTGAGCTGGATTTTCTCCAATTCCTAGTCTTGCAATCTTCCTTTCTGGGAGCCTGAGGAGGAACCACCTCTGGCAGGTAACACAGAGCTATAGCATTGAACCTGAACCTAATGGGTAGCATATGCCCCATCCCATGATTTTGAGCCCCATTGCAGTGGTAGGTCACACCCAGGATCTTTGCCCCCTCTGGGCTGCAGTGCCAAGTGTGGAATCTGCAGGCCCATCCCTCCTGGAAGACAGGTTGTGTCTGTGAAGCAAAACCTCTTACATGTTGCTGATAAGAGACTCTAGCCCTATCCCTCTCTGGCTTTCAAAGGAGAGGTAGCACACTGCTACACTGCTAATCTTCCCCATGCAACCATCTCTCTGCCTCCTCCCCACCCCGCCCCCCAGACCAGCTCACAGAAGCAGCAACATCACATACTTCAGGTCCAGGTTCCCAGAAAAGTCAAATTTGCCTGTTTCTGGCTCATGGAGGTTCCAGGGAATGTATCTGGAAGACATAAGAGGGAAGAAGCCTAAGACTCGTTTTTGTTCTTTCCTAAAAATTTCTAGTCAGTACATGGGTGTAAGAACCAACATGGCAGCTGAGTAGTACACTCCGGTGACCACCTCTCTCCAGAAACACCAGTGTGCACAGCTATCTGTTTACCAAGTCAGCTTTACAATGGAAGGTAGATGAGATCAGTGTCTCATTTCAGTATAATGATTTCCCAAGATCACACAGAAGCAAGTAGGAATGAAAGAATCGCCTGTATCTCCTTTTGCCCAGCTCCAAGAAGTGCATCATGAAGAGATACACTTCCTGCTTAGGAGAGGGAGAGGAAATTGAAGTTCAGTTCCGGAACCACTCTGATAACATTTAAAGTTGGACCCTGCTTCCCAGGCCCACACTTGCAGAGTATTTGAACCCTACATTGCCAGGCATTATTCTCCACCCATCCCCCAACTAGCAACAGAATGCTGAGCAAGGCTCCAGCTGCTGTGGGCGAGGGCAGAAGAAGGAACTTAAGACCCTACCTTGGATTCAGAGCCTGACCCACTGCTGTACTGAAACCTCGTGATCAGACCAGTGCTTACACAATGATCCTCTAGACTTGTCCTGGGATCAGACAGACACCTCTGCTCTGATAGGATGGGCTCATCTGGCAGGTGTCAACACAAGCTTCAGGCAGGCCTGACATACACCCCTCGGATTCATGGAGCCCAGTGATTGTGGGATCCAGATGTGACCTAAAATGCTGTAGTCTAAGAGTCTAAGAAGCTAGAGGGCTGCCTTTATTACCCTCTACCAAACTTAGGCAAGCAGTAAGAAGCCACCAGATTGTATCTTGGGACTCAACGCTGGGCTGGAAACTTCCAAAACTGGGCAGAGGCTAATGGCCCCTAAACACAGGAAAGTGCTTGTGTACAGTCGCCAAATGCACCCCAATTATCAGGCAGAGATCTGTGCCCTGGTGGGACAAACTTGTTTCAGCATGTGGGCCTGGTATGCACCCCCAAAATTTCACAGGGCCCAGTGACTATAAGACCAAGGTATGCCCCACCTATTATATGTCTCAATGACTGAGGGGATCCTCTATCACCCCTCCTCCACACTTAGGCAGACAGCAAGCAATCATAAGACTACTTTGGGACTCAGTGCCAAAGTGGTAAAATCTAATATTGAGCAGATCCTAAAGGTTCCTGTCCCCAGGCCAGTGCTCAGGACAAAGCCTCTGGACCTGCTTCAGTGCCAAGTGGAGTTCGGTGGACCCAGTTAGTCAGTTATATCCTAGTCAATATCACCAGTGGCTTGTAGGAGAAGCACTGGACAGCTACTCAACCTCAGAGGCAGATAGACCATATCTGAGTTGGCTTAGAACCTACCACCAGGCTGCACTAGTCTTAGAGAACTGTGGACTCCAGGTTTGAACGAGCATTGCAGCATTCGTGGACACTGGACTAAGAGGCTAAGCCTACCCCAGCCATAAGAAGAGGCTTGGAGGGATAGACTATGCCATTTTAGGCACTTCCCTAGTTTATTCTGAAGGAAACTCCAACTTCAGACTGAGAGAAAAATTGAGCTTAAAAGGAATATTTAAGATTGAAAACGGGAAAAAAATCAACATAGGACCTGGGGGAAACTTATACTTAAGGTGCTATCTACTACTAAAATAACAAAATTATTCTTAGCCTCAGAGAAAATAAAAGCCTGCCAAGAACTTCTGGAAAGGTAACCACAATTTGGTGAACACATAATGTCATATACCAACAAGCATCGAGAACTTCCAGGGGATAAATGCCCTCCCCTGCAGAGCAAAATAAGGTGCCAAAAACCACCCATCTAGGCATTGAACTTTTCAAATACTCAAAGAAGATTACAAACTAGCTGTTTTAATGAAATTCAAGAGAACACAGAAGTAACCCAATACTCTAACAGATTTTATAGAGAGGTATAAGTAATTAAACAAAATCAGACAGAAATCCTGAAACTGAAAAGTGCATGAAGTGAAATTAGAAGGATGATAGAAGGCATCACTAGTAGACTAGATGAAACAGAAGAAAGAATGAGTGAGCTTGAAGAGAAGCTATTTGAGGCCGGCGCCGTGGCTTAACAGGCTAATCCTTCGCCTTGCGGCGCTGGCACACCGGGTTCTAGTCCCGGTCTGGGTGCTGGATTCTATCCCGGTTGCCCCTCTTCCAGGCCAGCTCTCTGCTATGGCCCTGGAAGGCAGTGGAGGATGGCCCAAGTCCTTGGGCTCTGCACCTGCATGGGAGACCAGGAGAAGCATCCGGCTCCTGGCTTCGGATCAGCGAGATGCGCCGGCCGCAGCGGCCATTGGAGGGTGAACCAACAGCAAAAAGGAAGACCTTTCTCTCTGTCTCTCTCTCTCACTATCCACTCTGCCTGTTAAAAAAAAAGAGAGAGAAGCTATTTGAAAATACACAGTTGGAGTAAATAAGTGACTATAAGCCTAAATATGAGGGGCTTGGAAGCCAGCATAGAGGGAGGAACAAAGCTGACCAAAGCTCGTGTCAGGCTCCCGAACAACAGGAGCGCCACCTTGCCAGGAAAGGAAAATGGAAGGCTCCATGACTTCCACCATCACTGCAGACAGCAGCCCTGATGAGAGGACAATTCCACAGTCCTCACTGGCTTTAGATCCAGTCTAGAAAGCAGAGTGGGGTTCACGTAACAGCACTGCCCCAGACCTGAGCTGCTGGATCACAGTCACTGCCAAATCCGTCCTGTTTCAGGACACAGTAAGCAACCTCTACACCACCAGAAGCTGCCAGAGTCAGGGCATATCAAAGGGCAGAGAGCAGCTCCCGCTGCATCCCACAGCTAAGGGACTGCTGGGCACAAGTTGTACTTCTTTACTCTGTGCAGTCATTCTTGGGAATTAGTGCCAGCAGCAGCTAAAACCAGAGACCAGTCCTGGTCTCAGAGAAAGTCCCCTTCTGCCTGTCTTAGAACAGGGTTCTGGGTGGTCAGAGTACAAGCACCAGCAGCACCCTTGCATGCCTCTTGGGACAAGGGGCAGTCCTTTCCATGTCTTAGAGCTCCGGCAGCTCTTGCAGCTCTGGGACTGTGGCTCTTGGTGCTCTAATCCTTGGAGCAACTCACACTAGCATGTGGGACCTGGAGGGAGAGTTATATGCACTCTTCTGCTTCAGTCCACACTCCCCACCATAGCCTTCACTCAGCCTGTGAAACCTGGGTGAAGAACCCACCACATCCTTGGACTAGGACTGTGGGATCTAAAAGTTCTGGAGATATCTGTGCCTCCTGATGGGATGTGCAAAGGTCTTATCTGCATTTGCTCTGCTCCAAACCTCCCCTTTCTTGTAGATTATCCCCAATATAAGCTGCAATTTCCACGTGGCACCTGAATAAGGTACCTTCCCAGTCACGAAGCTCTGACACTGGAACTGTTGGAGCTATATTCCAGACTCACATGAGTTTTCCCCCATGAGACTTAGGAGGATCCTGTTTGTATTCCATGGCTCTAGACCCGTGCCTTCCAATGCAAAAGCCCCAGTATAACCTGCACAGGGCTCCACTGCATATTGTAGCTCTGGCACTGTGGCTGTTGGCTTTAAGTACTAGGATAATTGCCCTTGCCCTGTGGGACTTGGAGAAGGCCCTATCTTCATTCTGCTATTGCAGGCCCACAGATTTCACTGCACAACTCCCAGCATGAAATATGTTTTTCCTGTGAGAGCTGGAACAGCTACCCTTCCTGTCCTGCAGCTCTGAGACCATGTCAGTCTTATATGTGAGACTGAGGAAGACACCACTTGCATTCCACTGCTCCGGGTCCATACTCACCAATGCAACATCCCCAGCTTAACTTGAATTCAACCCATGAAACTGTGGCAAAGTACCCTCCACATTCTTCAGAGCTGGGGCTGGGGTTGTTATGCTACAAGCCCCAGCATCAGCCATACCTGCTCAGCAGGAACTGAGGAAGGTCCCATCACATAGATCCAGTGCCATAGGTATTGATGCCACAGGACCCCTCAACTCTTGAGTTTTCCTAGCAAGGCAAGGAAACAGCCCCTTATGTGTCCTACAAACTGGAAATATGCCTTCTGTCATGACAAATCCCAATATGATTAACACCCAACTCTCTAGGATCTGAAACACAAGCCTTTGCAAGCCCTCTTCAAAGTTATAAATCTACCTCCATGAACTGCTGCAGACTAAACAACTGTGACACTCATAGGCATCACTGACATTGATTAAAGATAAAGCAACCACTCATCAATTACACTTCTGGGCTCACCTAGAACAAAAGTCAAAGCAACTATTCAACTGACACCACACAATTCATTTCAGCTAAACAATCTTCCAATGAAAGCTATTCTTTAAAAAAAGAAGCAACTGTTACCAGATGTACAGGTATCAATGCAGGGACACAAGAAACACAAAGAATCAAGGAAGCATAACACCTCCAAGAGAACATCATAATTCTCCAGAAAAACAGGCTGATTTGAAGGAAATTTGTGAAATTCCTGAAAAATAACTCAAAATAATGATCCTAAGGAAACTCAGCAAGCTGCAAATGAATATAAATATATAACTCAAAGAAATAAGTAGGGGCCGGCGCTGTGGTGCAGCAGGTTAACTCCCTGGCCTGAAGCGTCAGCATCCCATATGGGTGCTGGTTCAAGATCGGCTGCTCCACTTCCCATCCAGCTCTCTGCTGTGGCCTGGGAAAGCAGTAGAAGATGGCCCAAGTCCTTGGGCCCCTGCACCTGCATGGGAGACCCAGAAAAACTCCTGGCTCCTGGATTACATCAAGCTAAGAAGTTTCTGCTCTGCAAAAGCTACACTCAACAAAGTGCAACAGCAACTGAACAGACTACATCTGATAAAATATTAATATTCAGAATATACAAGGAGTGCAAGAAACTCGACAATAAAAAAACAATTGAGAAATGGGCAAAGGATATGAATAGGCATTTTTTAAAGGATGAAATACAAATGGACAACAGACACAAGAAGATTCTCATGATCACTAGCCATCAGAGAAACACAAATAAAAAGACAAAATGAGGTTTCACCTTACCCCAGTTACGATGACTATCATCCAAAAATCAAAAAATAACAAATGCTGACAAGGATATTGATAAAAGGTACCTGTGGATGGGAATGTAAATTAGTATAATCATTATGGAAGACAGTATGACGTTTCCTCAGAAGTCTGGAAATAGATCTATCACATGACCCAGCCATCCCACTCCTGGGAATTCACAAAAAGCAGCTGAATCAGCACACAAGAGTCATCTGTCCCCCTGTGACTATAGCAGCTCAGTGCGTAGAAGCTGAAAGCGACCAAGGTGCACACCAACTGAGGACTGGAGGAACTGTGCATATATACACTATGGAACACTACCCAGTGGTTAAAAAAGAATGAAGTCCTGTCTTTCACAACAAAATAGATGCAGCCAGAGACCATTGTTCTTAGTGAGATAAGCAAGTCCCAAAAAAACAAATATGTTTTCTCTGACTGGTGGTAACTAATATATAGAGTATAAAAAAATGCAATATATATGAGTGAAACTGACATTTTGATTTAAAATTGACATTTGACTATCATTTATAATCCTTTAATATGCTCCTGAGGAACAATAGTTTCTCTACTTATTATTTGCTAAATTATTTATTTAGTGAGGGGTTAAGCTTGTGATTGAAAATATGTCAATGCGAAAAGAAAAAGAAAAAGAAGGAAGATGATAACATGGGATGAGAGTACTAATATATTCTTTAAACTATATATATGAAGTATATGAAATTTTTCCCTTTATGTAAATTAAAATTTTAAATAAGAAAAGTAAGTACTAGAGAAACTAAATCTCTATCTTTTGCCATAAACAGGAGTAAATCCAAAATGGATTAAAACCTAAATGTAAGACGTGAAATTATGAAATCATTAGAAGAAAACAGAAGATAAAGAAGTAGACACATGGGATTTCATCAGACTAAAAGGCTTCTGCAATAAAACAAAAAAAAATGAAACAACAGATTGAAGAGACTACAGAATGGCAGCAAATATTTTAGAACTACACATCTAACAAAAGTATCAAAATATCAAAAGTTATTAACCAAAGGATCTAAGGAGCTCAACTGAACAACATGGGAATAAATAATACAATTTTAAAATATACAATAAATATGGAGGCATTTTTCAAACCAAGAGGTATGTAAAAATATGTTCAACATCACTAATCATAGAGCTCAAAAATAAGCAAAACACAAATATTTATAACCCAATTAAAATTGAAAAAAATATGAACAAACAGTACTCAAAACAATTAAAAATGCCAGAAAATATGTGAAAAACAACTCAATACGATTATCCATAAGGGAAATGCAAATCAAAATCACAATGAAATACCACCTCACCCCAGTTAGAATGGGTGGCAACAAAAAGACAAAAAATAACAAATCAGTGAGGATGTAGAGAAAAGGGAACCCTTACACACTATGAGAATATGAATTAATATAGCTATTATGGGAAATATTTCTGAGCTTTTTTTTTTCTCAAAAAGCTAAAAATCAGTCTACTCACTTCTAGGTTATCCAAAAGAAATGGAATCAGGATTTCAAAGAGATACCCAAACTATATGTTTATTGTGGCATTATTCACATTAAGCATGATATAGGAGCAAACTTGGTGCCCATTGATAGGTGAATGGAATACAGGAAATGTGATATGGATATAGACACACACACACATACACACAATGGAAGATTAATTATAAAGAAAAATGAAATCTTGTCATGTGCAGCAAAATAGGTGGAAGTGGAGGACATTGTAAGTGAAATAACCCAGGCACAGGAAGACAACTGTCACATATTCTCTGTCACATATAGATATAACAAAAAAGAAAAAAGTCCAACTGAATGTAGAATAGTTATTACTAGAGATTGAGAAGGGAGAGGTGGAAATATAGAAGGAGGCTGATAATGGCTACACAAACATGGATAGAAGGAACAGGTCTGGCTAGTTCACAGTAAACTTTTATATTTTATGGAGAAGTAAAAGAGAGGAGTTTGAAGTCTCTAAATATGAAGAAATGGAAAAGCTAATTACCATGATCAACTCACTACATGCTGCATAGATGTCCTGAACTGTACCCTATAAAGTTGTACTTCTATGAAATGGTACTTTTTTAAACTATGAAGCTCTTGTAGGAAGAAAAAAATAGGATTTAATTAGAAACCAAGATGCAAATAATTTAAAACATAAATGCAGTAACAGCTTCCAGTAAAATTCACTAATTAGTTATGATTTAATTATTTGTTTCTTGCAGGAGCCTGGGATCAGTTTACTGCCCCTCTGCTTGAAGTTAATCCTGTTTCCCATAGTTGAGCAGCAAGATGGCGGAATAGGAAGTGAGCAAATTGATAGTTCAGAAACACACAGGTTAATAACAGTGGAGATACTGCAGGGTCAAGGAAGAGTAGGGGAAGAAACAGCAGAGGAAACTCTTCTGGAACTAGTGATTCACAGTGGACCTGCGTGGAGAGCGTGGGAGCCCAAGTTCGGGACACCAGCGGCAGACTCAACACACCAGCGCTGGAACGCGAGGTGAGCCGAACATCAATAGCCCGAGACACCAGCGGGCAAGCAGAAAGAGGAGACTAGAGGGAATGAGGCTTGAAACCCCGTGGGGAAAAGTTCACCAGGCTAACTAGAAGAGAGAGGGGAAAAAAAAAAAGTGACCGATACGGACACGAGTTTCTCTCTCTCCGCTCACCCCTCAAAGGCTAACAAGACAAAGAGCAGTCGCCATTTTGGAGATACGTCATAAGCAGGGCGACCTCAGGTCTGCACCGGCCCTGAGCCTAGCAGAAAAACCTGACTCTGGGGGGAGGGGTGAAATAACAGTAGATTAGCATCTAACTTGGCAACCCACTGGGAGACTGCAGGAGAATTGGAGCCCACACTGAGGGCAGCAGAGATTCCCTGTGTGGTCCTTGGGAAAGAGCTTCCGATCTCTGGCTCCTGTGGGTATATCATTCCCCTGCTAACTACCTCCAATTACGTTCAGCTGTGCGGAATTACTTCCCTTTTGAATCAAAAAAAGAAAGAAAGAGAGAGAGATTTACCATGCCTAACCTGGGAGTGTCCTCTTTGACATACCCTTAACCCTGAGGAACCAAACACAGCTCTCAGTCCACACTCATCTCAAGCCTCTAAGGCACCACTGAAAGCAGACAGTCCACTTAATATAGAGCCATAGTGTAACAAGAAAAAACACCACAGTGAAGAAACCAAACATCTCCAACATGCCATACAACAAACGCAAAAACCGAGGTAACAAGAACAAGGAAGACACTATGACGCCCCCAAATGAAAAAGACACCCCAATTCAAGATTATGAAGATGATGAGATAAAAGAAATGCAAGAAGCGGATCTCAAAAAATTGATAATAACATTAAGAAGTTCTCAAAAACAAATTCTTGAACTACAGAAATCCTTAATGGACAAGATAGAAAATCTCTCTCGTGAAAATGAAATATTAAGGAGGAATCAAAATGAAATGAAACAACTAGTAGAACAAGAAACTGAGATAGTGACGAGAAATCATAATGAAATGAAGAACTCAATAGATCAAATGACAAACACATTAGAGAGCCTTAAAAACAGAATGGGTGAAGCAGAAGAGAGAATATCAGACTTAGAAGACAGAGAACAGGAAAGGAAACAGGCAAACCAAAGAAAAGAAGAAATCAGAAATCTAAAAAATATTGTCAGGAATCTACAGGATACTATTAAAAAACCTAACATCCAGATTCTAGGAGTTCCTGAAGGCATGGAGAAGGAGAAAGGATTAGAAGGCATTTTCAGTGAGATACTAGCAGAAAATTTCCCAGGTTTGGAGAAGGACAGAGGCATCTTAGTACAGGAAGCTTATAGAACCCCTAATAAACATGACCAAAAGAGATCCTCACCACGACATGTTGTAATCAAACTCACCACAGTGAAACATAAAGAAAAGATTCTAAAAGGTGCAAGAGAGAAACATCAGATTACTCTCAGAGGATCTCCAATTAGACTCACAGCAGACTTCTCATCAGAAACCCTACAAGCTAGAAGGGAATGGCGAGACATAGCCCAGGTACTAAGAGAGAAAAACTGCCAGCCCAGAATATTATATCCTGCAAAGCTCTCATTTGTGAATGAAGGTGAAATTAAGACTTTTCATAGCAAACAGAAACTGAAAGAATTTGTCGCCACTCGTCCTGCCCTGCAAAAGATGCTTAAAGATGTGTTACACACAGAAACACAGAAACATGGTCATCAATATGAAAGAAGGTAAAGGAAGGAAACCTCACAGCAAAAGATCACAGGAAGCTCAATTTCTCTTTGACATAGAATTAAACTCTGATGCTCTGTTAAAGCAATGTGTTATAGTAATCTATTATGTTCTCTTGATGTCTGTTAAATTCTAATTGTTCAAAAACAGCTGAATTTTTATTAAGAGCTATGGGTTATTTAAATATGTGCTTATTTTCAAAGATTTGAATAATCACCTTGTAACAATGATCAAATTTGGTCTATGTTATGTCATGATTTTAAGGAATCTTATTTCAACCAGATATTTTGGATTTTGAGCCTCCTTGGCATTCTTGACAGGCATTCAAAAAATCAAAGTACCAAACAATCTGGACTCTAAAATTTCCAGTAAATCTTGGACTTTGGTTTTTCCAGTTTGGGCCCAACTGAAAAAATCGAAGGACCTATGTCTCTCATCTTATAGAGACACCAACTAATCAGGCTATTTGGATTATATTAGAAGTACTGTCAAGATATGACATGGTACCAAATTTTAAGTTTCTATAATGGAAAATGCTATTAATACAAATGATTGAGAATTAACAAGTCTAATGATCTTGTGTTACTAGACATGATAGTTATCTTAAGGAGAAAGCCCCAGAGGCCTAAAGGGTTAAATACTTGTAAAATCCTACAGGTGCTTTCAAAAATACTGTGAAGTAAGCAAGTGCCTCTTGTTGGTTGATGAGTTTATAATTTTAAACATGGCAACTTAAAGTCTTTTGTCATCCACAGTTATATATGCTTTGCTGCTCATAAAACTAAAGCCTTGTTGGTTCTGTGTTTAGCTGTCCTCCTATAGGTTCCTATGGACTTTTTCCAGCCACTTCTATTGTATTCAGTACTTTGGGATGGCTCTGTAAACAGATGAAGCCAATAATGTATTAACAGTACCAACTGAGAGAAAGTATGGTTAACTGAGGTTACTAAAAACAAAAAGCAATTCAAATCAATTGGCAATCTACAAAAAGAGTTAAAGATTTTAAAAGCTATTATTAAAATTGCTATATTGGACTATTATGTTATGTTATATGTGTGTATATATTGTATGTCCACATGGGAAAATTTTATTAAGAGTTTTATTTTAATTGGCTTATGATTAGATTGCCCATAAATTTAAGCTGCTAAATTTAATCAAAGATATATTTTAATTTGTGTGACCTGAATCTCTGTATCACATGTTTTAAACTTGTTAGTAGAAAGAAACTAAAATCATTTTACATGGTTGTGCTTAAGTTTACTGGTTAAACAAACTACACCATGTTAGATATTTAAGAGGTGTTTCCAAATACATGATTCTTAAAATTTATAGAAGGCATTGGACCTCCTGGTAAATGTTTTCTTAAGTTGTTATCTAATGGTTGAAACTGTTTGCTAAGTATTCATGTGATATTGCTATTGTCAGCAAGCGATCTAGGACTTGCTCCCTCATTTCTCTATTCTAAGCCCAACTTGTTCTTTCATTTCTCTATTCTCAAGGTAGGAAACTAATTCTATTATGAAGGAATCTGTAGGACGCACAATTTAATCTTTAGACCTTATAAAAGTGATGGCTAACATTTTTCTGTAATAGCATAGCCAAAATAAGAACTTAAATAATAATCTCATAGCTAGATTTACTTCGCCATCAGTGAAGTATACAGTAAGTAGAAAAATAACCTCCCTTTCAGACCAAAGGGAAAGAAAGTTTTAAAGTGAGAATATAATTTTCCTCATGGGCATTGTCTACCTTAGAAAAACTACTACAGAACACGCCTGTGACTATAGACTTGTAGTTCAAGCCACCGAAGATTAGAGATGGGACACGGGCACTCCCTTGACTTGCATCCTCTGGTCTGCTTTAACACAAACCAGGAGGAAAAGAAAGCTCGGCATCAGAAGCAATGGGTGGCAGGCCTATAAATGGCTGATCTGTACAGTGATCTGCCCTCAAGGAGACCCAACAGGCCAGTCCACTGCAGTGGCTTTCAAAGTGGTAAGCCTGGGCTTCAGCAGAAGTCAGCTTGTGAAGAGCCCTGGCAGCTCTGCCAAGAGTTGGATCACTGGAAATGGACCTGCCCTGGAGTCGAAGGATGCCCAGGTCAGAGCCACAGATCTTATTGGCTCTAAGCTGAAAAGCCCTTCACTCAGCCCAACTTCCAAAGTGACCACTGCAACTGAGGGTATGGTCAAGTAGGGTCAGCAACATTGCAGGCAGAACTGTAAATTTCTTGTTAGAGATGCCACCTGCCTTTACCTGGCCAGCTCTCCTCCCAGGCCAGCCAAGTAATGAAAGTCAACAGAGTGCCTTTCCCTAGGAGGTTCACACCTCCCTTAGGATATACCCCAAGTGAAGAGATAGATAGGTCTGGGCCTCTTAACTTACAAGGCCTAAAGCCCAACAGATTATTATCAAGCCCCTTCTATCAGGTTCTACTTGCCTCTCAATCAGAAAACTTAATTGTAGCTTAATTGACAGCACCTTTCTTAGCTCCTCTAATAATGACTCTGTCCTTTGTTCTAGACCCTGTCTAGTGCACTTGGGCCTCATTCCTTTGTAATCATAACCTCTACTCTACCACCAATGGCTCTACTCCCAACCTGTGTGTACCTATGGTCCTCTTCCCCACTTAATGCTATATAATTGTTCAGACCTGGTTAATGCCTCTCTTAGGATCGTTGGTTACTATCCTCACTCTGTCTTTTATGACCTTGTCTAAATATGATCAGAGTCTGCAAACTTGGAAGGCTTCCATAGCCTTGGCAATTCATGACGACAGCCTAGGGTGGTTACTGGCGCCATAAACTAGAGTGTCAATTTGTTGGGTTAACAACAGGAGTCACTGTGCACTTGCTCCTCATGTGGGATCTCTGTCCATAATTTGCTGTACATTTTGATTTAATGCTATAACTAGTTCTCAAACAGTATGTTTCACTTTGTGTTTCTATGTGGGTGCAAACTGTTGAAATCTTTATACTAAATTGATCTTCTGTATATAAAGAGAATTGCAAATGAATCTTGATGCAAATGGAAGGGGAGAGGGAGCGGGAGAGGGGAGGGTTGTGGGTGGGAGGGAAGTTATGGGAGGTGGAAGCCATTGTAATCCATAAGCTGTACACTGGAAATTTATATTCATTAAATAAAAGTTAAAAAAAAAAAAAATCCTGTTTCCCTTTGCAGAGAGCAGCTTTGCCACCAGGGAGCAGCAGAGGGCATTCAGGAGGAAAGAGCTCATTCTGCATTCCAGGGCCCTGAAGGACCACAGGTCAGTGAAGATAACAAACAGGTGAAGACAACTGTGGTGATCCCTTTGAAAAAAGTTCTTCACAGAGGGGCCAGCGGCATCCCATATGGGCACCGGTTCAGCCCTGGCTGCTCCACTTCTATCCAGCTCCCTGCTAATGTGCCTGGGAAAGCAGTAGAAGATGGCCCAAGTGCTTGGGTCCTTGCACCCATGTGGGAGGAGACCCGGATGGTGATCCTGACTCCTGGCTTTGGCCTGGCCCAGCCCCGGTCATTGTGGCCATTGGGGAGTGACCCAGAGGATGGAAGACCTCTCTCTCTCTCTCTCTCTCTCTCTACCTCTGTAATTCTGCCTTTCAAGTAAATAAATAAATGTTTGTAAAAAAACATAGTTTACAGAAAAGAATGCCTTTAACAATCAAAGTAGTATTAACCCAGAAAGACAATGTTGACTTAAGCAGCTTGGCATTAACACAATATAATTTTACCTTTAAAAGTTTATGGTAGATTCCCCATGATATTTTGATAATACTTTTCTGTTCTTTATATTCTGTATGGTAAATTTGAAATTCCCTGCTGTTAACTAATAAATCCCATGGCTGCACCACAAAAGACTTTCTAATTGCAGGTGACAGAAATGCATATCCTGCATTATAAAACGTCCTTGCAACGGAAGCTTTGCAGCAGGGTTGCAGAGTTCCGAGAGCGAGCCTCCGTCTCAAGAAGACTGCAGTCCTAGCAGCTGTCCCAGAGCCTCCCTGAGTGGCACAGCTCCGCTGCTGCCACCTGTGTGCCTTTGTCACCGTGCGACTTTGGGAGAATGGCTTGTCCTCTCTTGGCCTCAGTTTTCTCGCCATGAAAGATAATAATATTTCTGACTCCACAGAGAATTGCTATAGGGAGAAAGTACATTCATGTTTTCCAGTCTTGTGTATAAACATTAGAGAAGCAATCACTGAGCCACTACAATTGTTTCTATCACTTCATGGTGCTGGATCTATTGGAATTAGCCTCTGAGTTCTGGCGACAACAAAATTCCTCCTCTGAGAGTGACTGCCATGCCATCCCATGACCTTAAAGGCCTTACAGGCACCCTTGGCATTGTTCACATTAAGCATGATATAGGAGCAAACTTGGTGCCCATTGATAGGTGAATGGAATACAGGAAATGTGATATGGATATAGACACACACACACACACACAAAGTCTCCTCAATTATGGAGACTTGTCAGAAGTTTCTATGGGGTTCAGACTTCAATCCACCTGCAAGCACTCTGGCTTTTGCAGCTTTCAGATTATGTCTGCTAACAAGAGAACTTCACTGCTCAGCACCCCATCACCATTTTTACATTAGGAGTGGTGTGTGCTAGCCTCATCCTCCAGGCACACGCAGGAGCCTGTGTACCTCCTATGGTTTCAGTCTCACACAAACATACAGTGGAGTGAGCCATGTGCCAGTGTGGACTGCGGGCTCCAACACCACCCACATGTGCTGTACTACAGGGCACACATCCCTTATCCTGAGCAAGTTCATTAACTCCTGGCGACTCAGATTCTTGCCCTGCACAATGCAACTCATACCACCCATGTCACAGGACAAGTTATGACAACAAAGGGCTTGCGGCTGGCATTGTGGAGTAGCAGATAAAGCCACCATCTGCAAAGCTGGCATCCCATATGGGCACCGGTTCAAGTCCCGGCTGCTCCACTTCTGATCCAGCTCTCTGCTGTGGCCTGGAAAAGCAGTAAAAGATGGCCCGAGTCCTTGGGCCCCTGCACCCACATGAGAGACCCAGAGAAGTTCCTGGCTCCTAGCTTCAGATCAGTGCAGCTCCAGCCATTGCGGCCACTTGGAGAGTGAACCAGCAGATGGAAGACCTCTCTCTCTCTCTCTAGCTCTCCCTCTCTCTCTCTCTTCTCTCTGCCTCTCCTTCTCTCTCTGTGTAACTCTGACTTTCGAATAAATTTTTTAAGAAAAAAATGATTTGTGAATATGCTGAAAACATGCCTGGAAATCAGCCCTCCTTCAATGTATGTTACCTTTGTCTCTATCACAATATAATATCAGTTCATGCCCATTCACATTTAAATCCTTCTAGTGACAAACGCTGGTACCCACTTATTTTGGCCACAAGTGCTGAGTACACAATAGTTTGAATACCAGACATGGTGACACATGCTTTACAGATATTGGATAAAACGTTCCTCTCCTCTAATCACCAACACTACCTTCTGAAGCAATTGGTATTCTGCCCAGGTACAGATGACGGCACTGGGTCTTGCAATGTGACAGTCAGAGACACAGAGCCTGGATAGATGGCCATGCCTTTCAGATACTTATGTCTCTAAGCCACTTAGGTCTACTTAGGTCACTAACCCACAGAGCTCATTCCCTTTAGTCCATAATACATCGCTGAAGTGACACTGCCATCCACTTACATGTTCACTCTTTAATACTGCTGTCACTGTTTTACTTGTTCATCTTCTTATGCACAAATTAAAATTGTTTTAGAAACACTTATCTGTGTGTAATAGCATATTTATTTGTAAGCATGCCTTGAACAGACAAGGGGATTTCACAAAACTTGTGAAAACGTAATTAAAATATAAGTTTGTTTTGGTGCAAAGAATTTTGAAACCCATGCATATAAGGGATCTTCAAAATGTCCATGGGAAATTAACTGTGAAAAAAATTATACATGAACTTCTAGAAGTTTTTGTTCCAATGCACACTTACATTTTAATTCTGTTTTCCACACACTTGTTAAATAATCCTAGCGTGTCATTAAATAGAGTGCTCCCAAGGGACATGAGAAATTCCTGAGGAAATCACCTGCACCCTCTACAGGAGGAGTCCTGCAAAAGATCAGGATAAGTGCACACTGGGATAAAACAATGCATGAATTTCAAGATTCTTTGCATCAAAAACTACAGATCTTGGGGCGACACTGTGGCATAGCGGGTAAAGCCATAGCCTGCAGTGTTGGCATCTCATATGAGTGCCGGTTCAAGTCCTAGCTGCTCCACTTCTGATCCAGCTCTCTGCTATGACCTAGGAAGAAGATGGCCCAAGACCTTTGGCCCCTGCATCACGTGGGAGACCTGGAAGAAGCTCCTAGCTCCTGGCTTTAGATGGGCGCAGCTACGGCCATTGCAGCCATTTGGGGAGTGAACCAGTGGATGGAAGATTCTCTCTCTCTCTCTCTCTCTCTCTCTCTACCTCTCTATAACTCTGAAACTCTGCCTTTCAAATAAATAAACATATCTTAAAAAAAAAAAAACTACAGACCTTTAGAACAAACCTACAGACATTTTGGGACAAACCTTTTTAAAGAACCCCTATATTTCTCTCATTCACCCCTTCCAAAGATTTGACCATTGAACAATGAAAGGAGCAGACCTAGGTGACAGTTAGAAGCCTTAACACGCCTGGCAGGTGCAGGAAGCGTCTATGAGAAGCGAGGTCCTCACGTTGAGCCCCAAACCAGACACTGGGCTCTGAGCCAGGCTGCAGCCGCCAGGTGCTGGCTCCTGGTGAACAGGCTGGGGGCTTCACTCACGTGGTGACAGTGTTGAAGCCGCAGGCCTTCAGCTTCAGCAACCGGTCCCTCCAGTACTCCCTGGGCACCCGAAAGTAGTGGATGGAGCCCCCGAAGATCCTGAACTTGCGACCGTTCAGAGTGAAGTGTGCGTGACCCGTCGCTGTGCTCCCAGTGCCAAGTCCCACAGATCGGTTCTTCAGCTCGAGAGGGGTCACATAAGACCAGTTGTACCTGGAGAGGGGACAGGACGGTGGAGGACAGACAGGGACAGAGGATGGGATAGCGGAGAGTGCTGAGCCCTCGGGGAAAATGCTGCTCCCCTGAGCAGGACACGCTCTGCCCTTGCTCCTGCGCATTGATTTCTCCAAGAGAAGAGGAGTTGCTGCCCTCCCTACCCCCTCACGAAAACCTGGGCTCTGGTGGCTGTGCTGGTTGGGATGGAAGGGTCTCTCTCAGCTTCGAGCGAGGAGCAAGACCTGATGAGATAAATGGCAGGAAAAAGATGGCCAGGATCCTGCTCCAGGAGAGACAGCGGCTGCCGAGAGAAAGGGACACAGGGTCAGGAAAGATGTAGGCCGGCTGTGCTCTGGCCCTGCAGAGGCCAGAGCCTCAGATGGAGCCCCTGAAGGTAGATCCTGTGTTAGGGGACCCGAAGGCAAGAAGATTGGGCTCCACCTGCTCCACAAGTCTCCCCATGCCCAGGCTGTCCCACTCTCCTCACTCTGAACCTGACGCTGGTAGCAGCCTGGAACACGGTGGGACTGGGCACTGGGGGAAACAGTCTAGGCCTAGTGGAGGAAGGACACGTGGGGGCATTTTATCCCAGAGGAACCTCAGGGACACAGTATCCTGCAAGGGGAGCTGACCCGGGGTTTCCTTCCAGCCGGCAGTGGTGGGGACCCTCAGCGCGTCGGCGCCAAGGTCCCCAGAAGACTTGGCAGGGAGGAGGCTCACAGCAGAGATGAGGAGCAGGTCTCCTGCAGAGCTGAGGGCCCAGGAAGGGGCCCTGGTTCGAGAAACGTGCCCAGGGTCTCACGCAATAAAGCCTGACTGTGACCAGCTAATCAGGGGATGGTTGGGGGAGTCCCAGGACAGCACACGGGGGACCATGAGGATGCAGGCAGGACTGGAAGAAGGACTCACCTGAAAAAGCGCAGGGAGCCCATCGCGCTGAGACGGAGGACTCCACGCCGTGTATGCTCCAACTCCTTTCAGCAGCCCCAAACGACCCAGCGCCCGGGCCGGACTCCGCGTGGCGGGGCAGACTCACGACTGCGCTCTGCAAAGGAAGTCAGGGCGAGATCTTGGGGCAGACGCCGGTGGCAGGGCTCTGGACCCTGCCTGCCCGCAATACCGCAGCCTGCCGGCAGCCTCTGCAACCCAGGGCCTGGGATCCCAGAGCCTCCTCCGGCCGTGCCAAGGAGGGGCTGTCCAACTCCCGACCTACCAGCGCAGAGCCCTCAGCTCCGGAGTGTCGACGCTGCTAGCCCGGGTGCAGATGACCTTCAGCCCTGGGAACTTTGCGTTATCGTTCTGGCCCTGGGTTATTCGAACTGCGAGTCCATTGCCAGCTTGCAGAAAGCGCGCAGATGAGTGGGAGGACAGGAGGGAGGAAACAACGCCCGCCTGTACTTGACAGAGCAGGAAGTCCTGATGCCTCAGGTTCCGCACTTTACCCAGTGCCCATTATGTTCAGATACAGCGCTTCTGACCAGAAATGGATGAGTCAGTTGGGTACATAATTGGAACAGTTTCAATGGGATGCGTAAACGCTGCATGAAAGTTGCAGAGTGCAGTGAAGTATAGGAGGGGGATGCAGGCTGCCTAGGAGGGTAGCACTTTTCCCAAATTTAGTTGTTTTTATTAAAGATTATATTTATTATTTATTTGAGAGGTACAGCTACAGACAGAGAGAAAAGTCTTCCATCCACTGGTTCACTCCCTAAATGGTCGCAACAGTCAGAGCTGGGCAGATCCAAAGCCAGGAGCCAGGAGCTTCCTCCAGGTCTCTCATGCAGGTGCAGGGGCTGTAGCACTTGGGCCATCTTTCTCTGCTTTCGCAGGCCATAGCAGAGAACTGGATGGGAAGAGGAGGAGCTGGGACATGAACTGGACCCCATTTGGTACCATAAGCTAAAAGCTTAGCCTACTACACCACAGTGCAGCCCCCAACCCTGAATTGAGTCTTGACGAGTGATAATTGTCTTGGGAGTGTCTTGAAAGTGTCTGCACAGCATGGTACATGCACAACCTACTTTGGAAATCTTGAGGTGTGAAGTAGTTGGAGCCTGACAGGAGGCAGATCAGGCGTGGCCATTGCTGCGAGTGCAGGGCTAAGTAGTTCTGTATCTTTCCAGAAACCAGTGAGGTGGTTGGAGACCACTAAACAATCTCAAGCAGAAATAAACTGAAATTTTGGTTTTATGCAGATTACATTGTGGAGTTAAGTGGGAAATAGACAAGTCATCCCATAGACCTGGTGACTACAGAATGAGGGCGTGGGTTGCTCTGTGGTGGCAATAGGAAGCAAGAGCAGGCTGTGGATCCAGGGGTAAAAGTGGTAGCTCTTAATAACCGCGTGAGGTGGGTGGTCCACAGCAAATAGTCCAGGAGACTGCCAGTTTCAGGCTAAATAACTTCTTGTTGGGTTTCATTGAGATCAAGGCGGGGAGAGACAGAGATTTTAATAGCAGAATGATGTGCCCAGTTTCAGATATGCTGGATTTGAGGTCCCTATGCTCATAAAAGCAACCTTTTGATGTTCTCTCTTAGATGCCTTTGCTTCTCCTCTCCCATATGAAGCAAGAACATAGATTGAAACCCAGAATGCAGTCCTAAGAGAATACCGTGGGTCATTTCCTTCTTTACACATATGCTTTTCTTTTTGAGTCATAAGCACCTGAAAAGTTCACACATTATTTATCTTGTCCTCATTCTCACATTGTTAACAATGCACTATTGTGACCATTATGATTTCCACCATATGACTATGTAGGCTTTATAGCCACCTAACACACTTTTCTTTGTCAATATTTTTTAAAGCTTTTATTTAATGAATATAAATTTCATTATGGATTACAATGGCTTCCCCCCCCATAACTAACTTCCCTCCCACCCGCAACCCTCCCCTTTCCCGCTCCCTCTCCCCTTCCATTCACATCGAGATTCATTTTCAATTCTCTTTATATACAGAAGATCAGTTTTGTATATATTAAGTAAAGATTTCAACAGTTTGCCCTCACATAGCAACACAAAGTGAAAAATACTGTTGGAGTACTAGTTATAGCATTAAATCACAATGTACAGCATATTAAGGACAGAGATCCTACATGATATTTTTTTAAAATTTGATTAATTTTCTATGCAATTTCCAATTTAACACTTCTTTGTCAATATTTTTATAACTATTCTAGGGCTTGTGACTTGCTATCTCAAATGTAGAATAAGCTACTCTGTCTCTGCCAGAGTCGACGCTGGAATTTTGATAAGAACTGTTATCAAATAACTGTTGTGTTAATACCATGTTGAGTTTTCCCATCCACAAATATAATGTATGTCTCTTCATTTATTTGGGTATTTTTCATCAGAATTTTGTGATTTTTTTCCAACATGCAAAGCGTATGAATATTTTGTCAGGTTTATTCTACCTAAAACAGGTAGAAATAAAACATTTCTTTTGGAATTTTTGAAATGATATTATATTTTTAATTTATGTCTTGAAATATTTGTTACTGGCCTGTAGAAATGCAATTAAGTTCCTTGTTTTGATCTTATGCCCTGTGACTCTGATAAACTCACATATTAATGTTAGGAGATAGAAGAGTTCTTGTTTTTTCTACATAGTTGATTACATGGGCAGTTTTATTTCTACCCTTCAGATATTTATGGTATTTTTTGTCTTCTTATAGTAGCTAAAATTTCTGTGTTTAACAATAGTGGCAGCAGCCGGCGCCGTGGCTCAGTAGGCTAATCCTCCGCCTGTGGCGCCGGCACACTGGGTTCTAGTCCCGGTCGGGGCACCAGATTCTGTCCTGGTTGCCCTTCCAGTCCAGCTCTCTGCTGTGGCCCGGGAGTACAGTGGAGGATGGCCCAAGTCCTTGGGCCCTGCACCTGCATGGGAGACCAAGAGATGCACCTGGTTCCTAGTTTCGGATCAGAGTGGTATGCCGGCTGCAGCGGCCATTGGGGGGTGAACCAACGGAAAAGGAAGACCTTTCTCTCTATCTCTCTCTCTCTCACTGTCCACTCTGCCTGTCAAAAAAAAAAAAAAAAGAATAGTGGCAGGAGGTGACATTTATATTTTGTTTCCAGTGTTGATTGTAAATGTCCATTGTTTACCATGAAGTATGATATTAAGCTATATATTTTATGTATATACTTTTATCGAAGCAAGGTAGCTTCCTTGTATCCTCAATTTGTTGCTGCTTTTTATTCTGAATGTGTGATGCAGTTTGGCAGTGTTTGAACCTTTTCTTTCCCTATTTTCTGTTACATCTCTGTACTAGCTTTATTTCTGAATGTTACCTCTACCAGATACACAGTTTTCAGTTGGAAAGTATTTTATTTCAGCACTTCAAAAATATTGTACCTCTTTTTACTAACTTCTGTAGAAAAGGTTTGTATTCCATGTCTTTTTTTTAAACTTTTATTTAATGAATATAAATTTCCAGTGTACAGCTTATGGATTACAATGGCTTCCCCCTCCCATAACTTCTCTCCCACCCGCAACCCTCCCCTCTCCCGCTCCCTCTCCCCTTCCATTTGCATCAAGATTCATTTTCAATTCTCTTTATATACAGGAGATCAATTAGTATAAAGGTTTCAACAGTCTGCACCCACATAGCAACACAAAGTGAAGCATACTGTTTGAGTACTAGTTATAGCATCAAATCAAAATGTACAGCACATTAAGGACAGAGATCCCACATGAGGAGCAAGTGCACAGTGGCTCCTGTTGTTGACCCAACAAATTGACACTCTAATTTATGGCGCCAGTAACCATCCTAGGCTCTCGTCATGAGTTGCCAAGGCTATGGAAGCCTTCCAAGTTTGCCGACTCTGATCATATTTAGACAAGGTCATAAAAGACAGAGTGAGGATAGTAACTAATGATCCTAAGAGTGGCATTTACCAGGTTTGAACAATTATACAGCATTAAGTGGGGAAGAGGACCATCAGTACACACAGGTTGGGAGTAGAGCCATTGGTGGTAGAGTAGAGGTTATGATTACAAAGGAATGAGGCCCAAGTACGCTAGACAGGGTCTAGAACAAAGGACAGAGTCATTATTAGATGAGCTAAGAAAGGTGCTGTCTAAGCTACAATTAAGTTTTCTGATTGAGAGGCAAATAGAACCTGATAGAAGGGGCTTGATAATAATCTGGTGGGCTTTAGGCCTTGTAAGTTAAGAGGCCCAGACCTATCTATCTCTTCACATGGGGTATATCCTAAGGGAGGTGTAAACCTCCTAGGGGAAGGCACTCTGTTGACTTTCATTACTTGACTGGGCTGGGAGGAGAGCTGGCCAGGTAAAGGCAGGTGGCATCTCTAACAAGAAATTTACAGTTCTGCCTGCAATGTTGCTGACCCTACTTGACCATCCCCTCAGCTGCAGTGGTCACTTTGGAAGTTGGGCTGAGTGAAGGGCTTTTCAGCTTAGAGCCAATAAGATCTGTGGCTCTGACCTGGGCATCCTTCGACTCCAGGGCAGGTCCATTTCCAGTGATCCAACTCTTGGCAGAGCTGCCAGGGCTCTTCACAAGCTGACTTCTGCTGAAGCCCAGGCTTACCACATTGAAAGCCACTGCAGTGGACTGGCCTGTTGGGTCTCCTTGAGGGCAGATCACTGTACAGATCAGCCATTCATAGGCCTGCCACCCATTGCTTCTGATGCCGAGCTTTCTTTTCCTCCTGGTTTGTGTTAAAGCAGACCAGAGGATGCAAGTCAAGGGAGTGCCCAAGTCCCATCTCTAATCTTCGGTGGCCTGAACTACAAGTCTATAGTCACAGGCATATTCTGTAGTAGTTTTTCTAAGGTAGACAATGCCCATGAGGAAAATTATATTCTCACTTTAAAACTTTCTTTCCCTTAGGTCTGAAAGGGAGGTTTTTTCTACTTACTGTATACTTCGCTGATGGCGAAGTGAGTCTAGCTATGAGATTATTAGTTAAGTTCTTATTTTGGCTATGCTATTACAGAAAAATGTTAGCCATCTCTTTTATAAGGTCTACAGATTAAATTGTGCGTCCTACAGATTCCTTCATAATAGAATTAGTTTCCTACCTTGAAGAGAATAGAGAAATGAAAGAACAAGTTGGGCTTAGAATAGAGAAATGAGGGAGCAAGTCCTAGATCACTTGCTGACAATAGCAATATCACATGAATACTTAGCAAACAGTTTCAACCATTAGATAACAACTTAAGAAAACATTTACCAGAAGGTCCAATGCCTTCTATAAATTTTAAGAATCATGTATTTGAAAACACCTCTGAAATATCTAACATGGTGTAGTTTGTTTAACCAGTAAACTTAAGCACAACCATATAAAATGTTTTTAGTTTCTTTCTACCAACAAATTTAAAATATATGATACACAGATTCAGGTCACACAAATTAAAATGTATCTTTGATTGATTTTCGCAGCTTAAATTTATGGACAATCTTATCTATAAGCCATTTAAAATAAAACTCTTAATAAAATTTCCCCATGTGGACATACAATATGTACACACATATAACATAGCATAATAGACCAATATAGAAATTTTAATAATAGCTTTTAAAATCTAACTCTTTTTGTAAATTGCCAATTGATTTGAATTGCTTTTTGTTTTTAGTAACCTCAGTTAACCATACTTTCTCTCAGTTGGTACTGTTAACACATTATTGGCTTCATCTGTTTACAGAGCCATCCCAAAGTACTGAATACAATGGAAGTGGCTGGAAAAAGTCCATAGGAACCTATAGGAGGACAGCTAAACACAGAACCAACAACGCTTTAGTTTTATGAGCAGCAAATCATATATAACTGTGGATGACAAAAGACTTTAAGTCGCCATGTTTAAAATTATAAACTCATCAACCAACAAGAGGCACTTGCTTACTTCACAGTATTTTTGAAAGCACCTGTAGGATTTTACAAGTATTTAACCTTTTAGGCCTCTGGGGCTTTCTCATTAAGATAACTATCATGTCTAGTAACACAAGATCATTAGACTTTTTAATTCTCAAACATTTGTATTGATAGCAATTTCCATTATAGAAACTAAAGTTTGGTACCACATCACATCTTGACAGTACTTCTAATATGATCCAAATAGCCTGATTAGTTGGTGTCTCTATAAGATGAGAGACATAGGTCCTTCGATTTTTTCAGTTGGGCCCAAACTGGAAAAACCAAAGTCCAGGATTTACTGGAAATTTTAGAGACCAGATTGTTTGAAACTTTGATTTTTTGAATGCCTGTCAAGAATGCCAAGGAGGCTCAAAATCCAAAATATCTGGTTGAAATAAGATTCCTTAAAATCATGACATAACATAGACCAAATTTGATCTTGTTACAAGGTGATTATTCAAATCTTTGAAAATAAGCACATATTTACATAACCCGTAGCTCTTAATAAAAATTCAGCTGTTTTTGAACAATTAGAATTTAACAGACATCAAGAGAACATAATAGATTACTTTAACATATTGCTTTAACAGAGCATCAGAGTTTAATTCTATGCCAAAGAGAAATTGAGCTTCCTGTGATCTTTTGCTGTGAGGTTTCCTTCCTTTACCTTCTTTCATATTGGTGACCATGTTTCTGTGTTTCTGTGTGTAACACATCTTTAAGTATCTTTTGCAGGGCAGGATGAGTGGCAACAAATTCTTTCAGTTTCTGTTTGCTATGAAAAGTCTTAATTTCACCTTCATTCACAAATGAGAGCTTTGCAGGATATAATATTCTGGGCTGGCAGTTTTTCTCTCTTAGTACCTGGGCTATGTCTCGCCATTCCCTTCTAGCTTGTAGGGTTTCTGATGAGAAGTCTGCTGTGAGTCTAATTGGAGATCCTCTAAGAGTAATCTGACGTTTCTCTCTTGCACATTTTAGGATCTTTTCTTTGTGTTTCACTGTGGTGAGTTTGATTACAACATGTCATGGTGAGGATCTCTTTTGGTCATGTTTATTAGGGGTTCTATAAGCTTCCTGTACTAAGATGCCTCTGTCCTTCTCCAAACCTGGGAAATTTTCTGCTAGTATCTCACTGAAAATGCCTTCTAATGCTTTCTCCCTCTCCATGCCTTCAGGAACTCCTAGAACCCGAATGTTGGGTTTTTTAATAGTATCCTGTAGATTCCCGACAATATTTTTTAGATTTCTAATTTCTTCTTCTTTTCTTTGGTTTGCCTGTTTCCTTTCCTGTTCTCTGTCTTCTAAGTCTGATATTCTCTCTTCTGCTTTGCCCATTCTGTTTTTAAGGCTCTCTAATGTGTTTGTCATTTGATCTATTGAATTCTTCATTTCATTATGATTTCTCGTCACTATCTCAGTTTCTTGTTCCACTAATTCATTTTGATTCCTCCTTAATATTTCACTTTCACGAGAGAGATTTTCTATCTTGTCCATTAAGGATTTCTGTAGTTCAAGAATTTGTTTTTGAGAACTTCTTAATGTTCTTATCAATTTTTTGAGATCCGCTTCTTGCATTTCTTCTATCTCATCATCTTCATAATCTTGAATTGGGGTGTCTTTTTCATTTGGGGGCGTCATAGTGTCTTCCTTGTTCTTGTTAGCTTGGTTTTTGCGTTTGTTTGGCATGTTGGAGATATTTGGTTTCTTCACTGTGGTGTTTTTTCTTGTTACCCTATGGCTCTATATTAAGTGGACTGTCTGCTTTCGGTGGAGCCTTAGAGGCTTGAGATGAGTGTGGACTGAGAGCTATGTTTGGTTCCTCAGGGTTGAGGGTGTGTCTAAGATGACACTCCCAGGTTAGGTGTGGTAAATCTCTCTTTCTTTTTTTGATTTAAAAGGGAAGTAATTCCGCACAGCTGAACGTAATTGGAGGTAGTTAGCAGGCAAATGATATACCCACAGGAGCCAGAGATCGGAAGCTCTTTCCCAAGGACCACACAGGGAATCTCTGCTGCCCTCAGTGTGGTCTCCAATTCTCCTGCAGTCTCCCACTGGGTTGCCAAGTTAGATGCTAATCTCCTGTTATTTCACCCCTCCCCCCAGAGTCAGGTTTTTCTGCTAGGCTCAGGGCCAGTGCAGACCTGAGGTCGCCCTGCTTATGACGTATCTCCAAAATGGCGCCTACTCTTTGTCTTGCTCGCCTTTGAGAGGTGAGCAGAGAGAGAGAAACTCGTGTCCGTATTGGTCACTTTTTTTTTTTTCCTCTCTCTCTTCTAGTTAGCCTGGTGAACTTTTCCCCATGGAGTTTCAAGCCTCCTTCCCTCTAGTCTCATCTTTCCACTTGCCCGCTGGTGTCTCGGGCTATTGAGGTTCGGCTCACCTCGCGTTCCAGCGCTGGTGCGTTGAGTCTGCCTCTGGTGTCCCGAACTTGGGCTCCCACGCTCTCCCTGTATTCCATGTCTTAAAATTGATTGAAACTCTCCGGCAGCTTTGAAGATTTTACTTTTCTGCCTGATTATGATATAGTTTGTCTGCATATTTCTTTTGGATTTCTCATTTTTGAATTTATTTAGCTTCTTGAATTTTAGTTTTAAATCTTTTGCCAAATGTGGAGCTTTTCATCCACTTTTTAAGCTGAGTCATAAATCACAGTCATAAAATGTGTATGTACAATTCACTGGATCTGGGTGTATTCTTAAGGTTGTGCCACCATCATCTGTAAATACAGGAAATTGTCATCACCCCAAAAAGAAGCTTCATATTTATTAGAGATCCGTCCCAATTCCTCCCTCCTACCCCACTAACCATCAGCATACTTTCTGGCTCTATGGATTTGCCTACTTTAGATATTTCATAAATATGAAATCATACAATATTTTGAAGTTAATTTTGAGTGGCTTCTTTCACTAAACAAAAATATTTTCAAGGTTTTCCCACACTGTAGCATGTATCAGTGTTCTTATTGTATGAATAGGTCATATTTTGTTTATCCATTCAGCTCCATGGATATTAGAGTTGTTTCCACTCTTATCTATTTTAAATAACGCTTCCATGAATGTTCATGTGCAAGTTTTTGCATGAACACATTTTTAACCCTCTTGACATGTCCCCGAAAGGATATCCATTAATTTTTCAGATAACTTTCCAGCCCATATTCTCTTTCCTCTCTGTCATTCTAATTACATGAACATTAGATCTTTTATAATTTCCCACTGATTTCTGAGTTTCTGTGTTTTTGTTTCTTTGTTTAGTCTATTTTTCTCTTCTTTCAGATTTGGCAGCATCTATTTTTCTGCCCTCGAGTTCTCAAGTTCCTTCCTCTGAATACACCAGGCTATGTGCTGCGAGTTACAGCAAATCCAGAAAAAGGAAGATGAAGGAGGAGGAAGGGGGGAGGAAGAGAAAGAAGGGAAAATGTAAAATTCACAACATGCAACATCCAAAATAATACTCATCAAAACAAGAAGCAAGCAAATGCAATGATTAGGAATGAGAAAACATTTAGGAGACATTTCAGGGGCACATTCTGCCCTCCAGCCACCCCAGCCTTTGTTCACCACCAACTAGCCACTTCCCTCTTGCTTTAAAGTTTTTACACAGGCTTTTCACCTTGTTTGAATGATGCATTCCTTTTACAGCAGACTCCAAAAACCTAAATAGGAACATGAATCTTTCAATTATTTTCTCTAGTGACGACTCTGTTGTAGTAGTAGTGGTATCTACTAAATACCACTTAACAAATCTTTAATTGTTTTCTTTCCTTATGTGCTCATTTTTAATTTTGTTTTGTTTCTGGCTATAATGGACTAATAACCATGCTCATCATTGAATTCAGAAGTTGATTTATCAAATCATAGTGTTCTTTCCTAATCAATTTTATAAGAAGAAAGTCAAAATAAAGCACATGGTATTCTATGACTAGCAGGTAAATAAACCATTTATAAAATGACAGAATTATGGAATACATTGGGTAAGGTCATAGATTATGTATGGTGACACCATAGAGTCGATGTGCACAGTAACATTTAGATGAGCCATTTCAGTTTCTTGTAACAAACATATATAATTTCCAGTAACAAATATAGTTAGAGGGCAAGCATTTTCCAACAATAACCAGGTAAAATGCATTTTCAAGTTCAGGAATTTAAAGATTTTGCTTCTGAGAACAACAAAGAAATAAGTCTTTAAACTGATGCAATCTAGCATCTCATTCTCCTCAGTAAATAAATAAAACAAAAAATCAATTTTATGAAAAGATACAGAGAATGTCCACAATTAAGTAGGACCAGCACCCACATGGCTAATGCTCTTTACTTTGTGTGCCATTATGAAAAATGGCAATAAATATTCTCAGCCTTTTCTCCATTATCTCAATAACAAAGAAAATATCGGTCCAATGAGTTAGATTCTCAAAGACATTTAGGTCACCCACTTTCTCTCTTATACCATTGTGAATCATGAGATTGATTTCAAGTAAACTCCTTGAGAAAGATTGAACCGAAGTATTTGGAGCTTATTATATCCAATTCCCACAAACATACTCTCTATAAGAATAGGGAGTTTAGATATCTAGATCACTATTGGATCCCTGCTAGCACCTAAAAACTGCCAGACATTACACAGGCTCTCAGTGAGTGCCTGTTCACTGTATAAATGGGTTAGACAGCAAGAGGAAGAGAGGTGGAGGCCCCTAATGTTTGGTGAACATGAAATGTGAAACATCGGGCTGAAAACGAGAGAGACTCAAAATCTGGGAAAGAGAGTTTTGGTCACAAAAATCAGAGAGGACAGGACTGATCATCCCTTGAGATGTAAAGATGGCAAGTCATTATTCTTCAAGAAAGTAGTTTAGTCAGGTTAACCCAACCTTTAAACTGAGAATGAATGCACATGCTTTAATAGGACCAGTGCTAGTATTGAGAGAAAAAAACACACAGCAAATCTAATTCTGCAAGTCACAATTGGCTTTATTTCCAATTCTGGAGTGGGGCAAGAGTCTAGGCCAAAAATGGCTCAGAATGCTTCATTCCATCACATAGGAAGGTTATATTTATTTATAGCAAGAGGAAAGGAAGTGATGTACAGAAAATGGGGTGAGGGGCTGGTGCTGCGGCTTAGCAGGTTAAGCCACCATCTGCAGTACTGGCATCCCATATGAGTGCCAGTTCAAGTCCCACCTGCTCTGCTTCTGATCCAGCTCTCTGCTATGATCTAGGAAAGCAATAGAAGAGGACTCTAATCCTTGGACCCCTGCAGCCATGTGGGAGACCTGGAAGAAGTACAAGGCAGGGCCAGCGCCATGACTCACTTGGCTAATCCTCCACCTGAGACGCCGGCATCCCATATGGGCACCAGGTTTTAGTCCTGGCTGCTCCTCTTCCAGCCAAGCTCTCTGCTGTGGCCAGGGAGGGCAGTGGAGGATGGCCCAGGTGATTGGGCACCTGCACCTGCATGGGAGACCAGCAGGAAGCACCTGGCTCCTGGCTTCGGATTGGCGTAGTTCCGGCTGTAGTGGCCATTTGGGGGGTGAACCAACGGAAGGAAGACCTTTCTCTCTGTGTCTCTCTCACACTGTCTGTAACTCTACCTCTTAAATAAATAAATAAAATCTTTTTTAAAAATCCCAGTTTCATGGGATTATTAAAAAAAAAAATAAGTAGAAGGCTCCTGGCTTTGAATCAGCTCCACTGTTGCTGGCGTGAACCATTGGATAGAAAGCCTCTCTCTCTCTCTCTCTCTCTGCCTCTCTCTCTCTCTCTCTCTGCCTCTCTTTAACTCTACCTTTCAAATAAATAAAATAAAATCTTTGAAAGAAATGGGGGTGAGGAACAGAGGCAAACCAATTGTTGACAGTTGGCATGGGTCCTAATTGTACATGATTTGAGCAGTTGGATGCTTGTGATTGGCAAAGACTCAGCTACCTGTCAAAAGAGTAACTACAGGTTGTTTTACAAACAAAGTTAGGTTGTATTCACTGTGTGTGGAGAAATGTTTGGGCCAAATTTAAGACATGGAGAGAGGTAGAACTCAGCCAGATTTAAGTCAATTCAATTATTTCCCACCTTTTAGTCAATCTCTCTACATTGAGAAATTGAGAAAAAATTTGTGCATTGATGTCCTGAAGTCACTTTCTGTAACCATCATAAATATATTTATTTGATCTCAAACCTACTAGGAAACAGCAGAACAGTGAGTTTTATAAGATGGGGTAAAATTATGGGGAAATTGATTGTTTAACATCAGGTTACTTCAGGGTTTTTTTCCTAAAAATTCAAGCAGAAGAGAATTTTTATACTAACTCAGACAGACCAGGACCACCAGCTTTCAGGGGAAAAACTGATGTGCTTAGAGATCTTATCTGCTCTCTTAAAATTTCAGTTTGATGGTGTAGCCTGAGCATGAGTGACTCCATTTTGGTCTGGTCTGTTCATGCCTAGTGCAGGAGCTCAGTCCAAAACAATGGCCTCTCACAATTTTGTTTAACGATTTTTAACAATTTCTTCTCTTTGAGCAAGGTTTTGACCCTAGGTGAGAGTGTGACCACAACTTGAGTCTCTAGCACTACTCTCAGTTATGGTCATTCTAGGTTTAGAGCTTCAGTGCATCACTCATAGCTTATGTTATTCTCATAATCACACAATTCTTTGAGTTTCTGTCATTTCAAAGACAGACCGTTTGACACTCTATGGATAGCTGCATGCGAACATTCAGGGTTTTTTGGTTTGGTTTTTTTTTTTTTTTTTTTTGAGAGAGAATACATTCCACTAGGGAGACTTCTATTGTAAGTATCAAGAATAACACTAAGACCCCTTAGCCAGGGTCCCTGTGAACCAAAGCAATAGAATCAACTATCACTCATGAGAGAAGAATCTACCCATTTCAGACAAGTAGCCTATTCATTGATCTTCTGCAATTATCTATATTCATTCAAATGCAACAGGACCTGTCAACAACTGTACAAATTCCTCCCTGCTCAGCCTACTGAATTTAGAGCAAGTGATCCAGTACAATTCTATAAAGAGAGCTTAGAGAAGTCTGTGATGCACCTGAAGCTTTTGCAATGGATTCTGCTATAGAGCCTATTAGGATTGTAAGGAATAACTTTTTTATTTTTATTATGTTATTTAGCCAAAAGAGAGATTTCTCATCTACTGGCTCACTCCACAATGGCTGTGCCAAAGCAAGAAGCTAGGTCTCCCATGTGGATGGCAGGGACCCAACCACTTCAGCCATCATCTGCAGTTTCCTGGGTTTGCATTAGCAGGCACCTGAATCAGGAGCAAAACTAGGACTTGAGCCCAGGCATTCTGATAGGAGATGCAGGCACCTGAACTGGTAATTTAACCACTAAGCCCAAAGGATACATTTCTTTAAAAAATTTTTCTTTTATTTATCTGGAAGAGTTACAGAGAGAGAGGGAGACAGAGAGAGAAATATTCCATCCACTGATTCACTCCCCAAATGGCTGCAATAGCCAGGGCAGGGACAGGTCTAAGCCAGGAGCCAGGCGCTTCATCCAGGTCTCCCATGTGGGTGCAGGAGCCCAAGCACTTGGGCTATCTTCTGCTGCTTCTCCAAACCGCCAACCTCAAATGGGATATATTTCTAATCATTGTCTTATTTACATTTACTCAAAGACATGGGGGAAAAAGAGACCTAACAAATGATGTCCAACAAGCATCTTGGGATACTCCTATGTGCACAGTAGCAGCTGGCAAAGTACTGGGAAGACTTCCTTTTTGAGGCAAAGGCTATCTTCCAATGGACCAAGGACACCACAGCCCACTTGCATGATGCTGTATTTTGTGGGTTTTATTTTTAAGATTTATTTATTTACTTGAAAAGCAGAGTTACAGAGAGAGAAATCTTCCATCCACTGTATACTCCCCAAATGGCTACAATCGCCGGGAATCTGGGGCAGACCAAAGCCAAATAACAAAGATTGCTATGGTCAGCCTGTCATCACTATGATGAAATACTGGAGGCTGCCTAACTTTGCAAGGGAAGAAGATCTACTTAGCTCATAGTTTTGGTGGCCCAGGTCCAAGACTGGGAAGCCCCATTGGCTTGGCATCTGGTGAAGAGGGTGCATGGCAACGTGGAGTACATGTGGAGGAGGTCATGTGGCAGTCCAGGCAGCAGGGGGGTGGCTGGACCCTACTCAGGCTTTATAGCCATTTCCCCTTGAGAATGACCTTCTGAAAGCATTCCCTTCTAAGGACCTCCCATTAGCCCCATCCTGAACATAAGCACCATCCTGAAATAAAGGACTAGGGGAACTCTGCAACTGCTCTCTAGAAAGCAGCTGACTCACCCTGTCAACTGCTGAACTCTTACCAAAAATTTACTTGGCTATTTTAAGTCTCTTGTCATCCACAGTCTTTTTTTTTTAAGATTTATTTTATTTATTTGAAAGACAGAGCTACAGAGATAGGTAGAGACAGAGAGAGAGGTCTTCCATCTGTTGGTTTACTCCCCAGATGGCTGCAACAGCCACAGCTGTGCCGATCCAAAGCCAGGAGCCAGGAGCTTCCTCTGGGTGTCCCATGTGGGTGCAAGGGCCCAAGAACTCGGGCCATCTTCTACTGCTATCCCAGACCACAGCAGAGAGCTGGATAGGAAGAGGAGCAGCCGGGACTAGAACCAGGGCCCATATGGGATGCCGACTCCTCAGGCTAGGGAGTTAACCCGCTGCACCACAGTGCCAGCCACCATCCGCGGTCTTAATCCTCCACTAAAAACATTTATAATTAGATTCGTGGGAAATTATCTAACAAATATTCTTAAATACAGAATTCTTTTTTCTTTTTTCTTTTTTTGCCAAGCAGTGTTAGACAGTGAGAAAGAAACAGAGAGTTACAGACAGTGAGAGAGAGAGAGACAGACAGAAAGGTCTTCCCTCCGTTGGTTCACTTTCCTAATGGCCACTACAGCTGGCACTACGCCAATCCAAAGCCAGGAGCTGGGTGCTTCTTCCTGGTCTCCCATGCAGGTGCAGGGGCCCAAGCACTTGGGCCATCCTCCACTGCCCTCCCAGGCCACAGCAGAGAGCTGGACTGGAAGAGGAGCAACCGAGACTAGTACTCGGCGCCCCAACCGGAACTAGAACCTTGGGCGCCAGCATCTCAGGCGGAGGATTAGCCAAGTGAGCCTTGGCGCTGGCCTTAAATACAGAATTCTGAAAACCTAAACTACAGACACCTAACAAAGCAAGAATTAATCACACAAGACTGAATAAACTGACAAAATTTATGAGTTTCTCTCTTTTATTTAAAATGCTAGTTCTATACTTAAATTTTTTTCTTTTAGGCTTAAAGAAACTTTTCCTGAGTTTTCTTCAGTCTATAAAAATTTGGTAAAGTATATTTTTTCAAACAATGATAAAATGATTTACCTTTTATTTCTAAGTCACCCAAAATTTTAAAAAATTAATTTTTTCATGACAATGTGATTATTATTCACAAAAGTTTAGTAAAATTCTATTCCTTCATAAGAGGACATAATTGGAAACACTGGTTTATCTAAAAATATATACAATGTGCCTGATTTCAGGGGTTCACATCTCACAGTAATAAATTAAATTGTCACTTCTTAGGGACCAAAAACTCTAAAGTCGTCCTTGATTCTGTATTTTTGACAGTTTTTCAGATCTGAGATTATTATAATGATAAATCAAGTTTCTTGCTGCACTGAAATCAGATTGTCAACTCCAAAACTACAACACATCAGCTCTTAGATTGCAATTCTGTTCATTGTTTTCAGGACGAAAACAGATTTGCCATGTTTTATGTTTTGGTTGGCTTTACTGTTGGAGTATTTTTGGTTTTTGGTTTTTGGTTTGTTTGTTGTTTGTTTGTTTGAGCTTTATGCCTGTTGCCTCTCTGAATTCTACAGAAGTACAACTCCCAACATGATGCTGACCAACACTTTGAGATAACTTCGCCTACAGAACAGATAGGGTTAAAAATAAACTTAGTTTAAGAAGACTCTTTCTAAAACATTTTTTGGGGGGTGAGGGGGTAACTGAGTTGTAAAAGGTTTTTGACACAGACTCCTGATAATCAATCACTTTCCTCCCAACGTGGAAGCAGCTAAGACCACCAAACAGAGCAGGTTCATCTCGAAAGAAGGAAGGAAGCAGAGCTTAGCTACAGGAAGATGATGGATCACTGATGTCTTCAGAAAAGGTCTTGATCACAAGGCAGGAGCATAAAAGTTGAAAAACTAAAATTGAGTCAGCAATGGCAACCCTAAGCAAAAATATACAAGGCTGAGAGGTTATGAAGAAAAGGTTCTTAAGCCTGATTGCCTGATAATAACTATCACAAAAGGCTCTGCCAGAGCTGCAAACTCTATGAAGTCACCGTTTCAAAAGAGAGATGCTAACTAATCCGATGCTTAGTATTCTCACTCCTGATGCTAGAATCTAATACAGCTCCCACATGCAAGTGGAAAAAGACAAAAAGCCCTTCGACCTCTGTATACACTAGACACAGGATTAACGTGGAATATTGACCCAAACATGGATTTGGATAATAGGGTAGTATCAGACTACATTCTGATGAAATGGAGCGATGTCTATATAGTGGCAGATTCTCCCTGCGGCATCTATATCAACACCTCGTCACACATGAAAGCAAATATTCATGAGATGAAGTTTAACACTCCTGATAATAGTAATGGAAACTCATGTAGGGTTTAAAGTGATTATGCTATGTTTGCACGAATGTTATAAACAGCCAAACAAATTCTATTGGTCACCTGTGCCCTTAAAAAGGGACTAAAGAGTCCAGGGCTGTGGCGTAGCTAGTAAAGCCACCACCTGCAGTGCTAGCATCCCATGTGGACGTCGGTTCAAGTCCCGGCTGCTCCATTTCCCATCCGGCTCTCTGCTATGGCTGGGAAAGCAGTGGAGGATGGCCCAAATCCTTGGGAACCTGTACCCACATGGGAGACCTGAAAGAAGCTCTTGACTTTTGGCTTCGGATAAGCACAGCTCCAGCTATTACAGCCAAATGTGGAGTGAACCAGCAGATGGAAGACCTCTCTCTCTCTTTCTCTCTTTCTCTCTTTCTCTCTCTCTCTCTCTCTCTCTCTCTCTATATATATATATATATATATATATATATATCCCTCCCCCCCCGCCTCTCCTTCTCTCTGTGTAACTCTGACTTTCAAATAAATAAATAAATAAATAAATCTTTTAAAAAGGGGGAGGGGACTAAAAATATGCATTTCATCATGTCAGGGTCTTCCATTGCAAACTCCCAACAATGTCCCTATTCAACAGGAAGCAGTCAGGATAGAATCAGTGTCCATTTTCCACAGAAATGTAACAGAAGATTGGTAGTGGGGAATTTTCAACAGCAATTAGAATGTGTCCTTCCTTTCATTGTCCTTTGAAGAAAGAGTTACTTTAGTTGCAGACTGTGACTGATTAGATCTATGTCTATCTTCACAGATAAATAATGTTTGCCTGAGAATTCCAGAAACTTGCCTTGAGAAAGTCAACTGAAGTTGCAAAGTGATCTGGTTCTGCTCAGCATGTATAAAGAACTGAATTTACAACTGTAAACTGAAAATAACCACGGTGACTCCAGCCAGCTCCCTTATTGCCTGATCAGAGCTGTATGCAATAGATAAGACCAAACTTGATTATATTAGACCTATCATAGCCACAGTGGTAAGGTTTTATTTATTTATTATCACATTTACTTGAAAGGCAGAGAGACAGACAGGCAGAAACTTACTTCTGCTAGCTCACTCCTCAAATGCCTGAAACAGCTATAACCTGGCCAGGTAGAAATCGGAGCTTAGAACTCAGTCTAGGTCTCTTGTGAGTGGCAGGGACTCAACTACTTGGGCCATCACCAGGGTGTGCGTTAGCGTGAAGCTGGGATCAGATGCACAGCTGGGGCTCAAACCAGGGCACTCTGATATGTGCTGCGCTGACTGCCTGCCATGGGAGGTTTTAATGTGAAAAAAAAAAGTTTATGTTCAGCATACGTTAGAAAGTAAAGGGCCAAAATTCCCACAAGAATGACGAGATGCTGTTTTGATTCTCTCATAGAAACAAAGGGTTTGGGGAGAAAAAGAATGAAAGGGTGGGCAGTGGTATGGTATGGGGCAGTAACTGCTACAATCAGTCACCAAGGAGAAAGTCACCAGTGGCATTTAGGGATGCATCCAACTCCCAGGGAGTTTGGTTCACTGAATGCATAAGAAAAAACAAGCTAATAAGGAAAAGTAAGAATACCCACTCCATTGCTTGTTGCCATCTCAAGGAGCTAAAATGAAATCAAGAGTGCTGGATTGCACTTTGATGCTAGACCAAACTCAGAGCTTAGACATTTGGCCACCAGCCTGAAACTGACCCATACCAAGGAAAATGGTGCAGGAACAACAAAAAAGTTCCTCTAAGACCTGTGAAAACCCAGATGATTGTCAGCATGGGGCAGAGGTGAAACCAATGAAACGAGGTTTAACCAGGAGCATTAGACAATAAAAAGAAATCAAAGGGATACAAACATCACGTTTCCGCCGATCTGTCATAACTAACAGCAGAGTACCCAAAAAATGTATGTGAATGAAATTGACATTTTTGAGATTTGATTATTGATTATAGCCCTTGTCTCTACTCTTGAGAAACACTGGTTTTCTACTTACTGCTTGTTGATTTCTTTATTTAGTGGAGGGTTAGGCTTACAATTATAAAGTATTATTAAAAGTATGTCATTGTAAAATTTAAAAGAAAAATAAGAAAGAAAACAGAGGGAGGCTGTGACTGCGGGAAAGAGAGAGGGTAGGGTGGGAAGTGTCATTATGCTCTTAAAAGTATATGTATAAAATACATGAAATTTGTTCCCTTTATATAGATTTTTTAAATGTAAAACAAACAAACAAAAAGAACTGGAGGGTGAAGAACGAAGGGACAGTTTCATTTCGTAGATAGGTACCCATCAAGCTCCTGACAAGCCTTCAGTAAAACTGATTCTGCACATAGCAAATTTAGTAGCAGTGTCTTTGGTTTCAAACGCTGCAGAGTAGAAGGGCAAGTGTGGGTTAATGCAGGACCCACACACAAGCTGTGATTATGAAATTATCACAGATGAGTGCACATGTTCCAGACACACGAGACTCCTGAGGGAAAAGCCAGATTTGTGGACTAGATAAATCCACTGTGAAGTCTTTTTCAGCCGGAGAAAGGGTTGAACCCCTATAAATTCCCAGTGGAAAACCTAGGTGAAACAGCTGTTATGCTAATATGCAACCACGTGGGACTGGTCTTAGGCTATCCCGGCTATGCACCCACCAAACAGGCCTGCTACTCAGATTATGGGGAATGTGGTTAAGGGGTTTTTGCACAGGCACCCCATGTAGCATTTACTGCTACAGAACTGGACTGCATACCGTGAAGGAAGACTTATTTTCCCTCTCACTCTCTCTCATGAGTCTCCTAAAACACTAATAAAAGCCTTAGGTTAATGAACAGAGAATTGGGAAAAGCCAAAAGGATGTGCCAAGAACTCATCAGGGAGGGGGGGATTTTAAAATTCTTATTTTAAAGAAATGAGGCAAATTTTAAAAAAGCATTGTTGGAGTTAAAATCAATGTCTTAGTACAACTCTATAGAAGGTGAGGTGGACCAAAGGGAGGTCTTGTTGGTTCCTCAACTGCTATGGTTTTAGATTGTAGCCTGATTGTCTCCTAAAGTTCCACATAGTAAAGGTGTGGTCCCCCAGGTGCTGCTAGGGAGATGGTGGAAGCTTTGGAAGGCAGAGCCTAGTGGGAGGGCCTTGGGACACTGAGGGCATGCCCTTGGCAGGTGGTTCTAATGGGACCCTTGAGTTCTCATGAGAGCATCATTATAACAGACTAAGTGTGAGGCCACTCTCTTTCTGCTTGCGGACCCAAGACGTGACTGAACCCTCCAACACACTGTCACTCTTGTCATCCACTACCCTGAGGAGTGAGCCAAAGCAACAAGGCCTCCCAGTGGTGGACTTGAACCTACAAAACGGCAAGGTGTATAAACGATTTATTTTTATGGAGTGAGTTGCCCCACGTATTTTGTGATAATGATGGAAATCTGACTAAGACACTAACATTATAAGGACACAGACCAATCTACTTGATATATTCTAGATGGAAAATTTTTAAAAATCAGAAGCAAAATGTACAATGAGCAACCTAGCTATTAATTTCTTATTTCAAGATTTATTTTATTTATTTTAAAGAGTTACAGAGAGAGATAGAGACACACACAGAGAGAGAGAGAGAGAGGTCATCCATCCACTGGTTCACTCCCCAAATGACCTCAATGGCCAGAGCTAGGCCAATCTGAAGCCAGGAGGCAGGAGTTTCCTCTGGGTCTCTCACGTGGGTGCAGGGGTCCAAGGACTTGGGCCATCTTCCACTGCTTTCCCAGGCTTATTAGCAGAGAGCTGGACCAGAAGTGGAGCAGCCAGGACTGCAAGGCTGGCATCCCATTTAGATGACAGCCCGTGTTCCAGCTGTTCCACTTCCAATCCAGCTCCCTGCTAAATGGCCTGGGAAAAGAAGCAGAAGATGGCCCAAGTGTTTGGGTCCCTGCCACTCACATGGGGGACCTGGAAGAAGCTCCTGGCTCCTGGCTTCAGCCTGGCCCAGTGCTGGCCATTGTGGTCATCTAGGGAGTGAGTCAGCAGAAAGAAGATCTCTCTCTGTCTCCCATATGGAATGCCAGAGCTGCAGGCTGGGGCTTTAACCTGCTATACCACAATGCCAGCCTTGGTTATTATTTTCGGAAGGCAGTAATCAGAAACATCAGAGAAGTCAAGAGTCCCTTAACACAAGCCCTTGCTGGAGAGGAAGAAAGTTTACACAGGAACTTTTTATTCCTTTATTAAGATGTATTTATTTGCAAAAGTTACAGAGAGAGAGACAGAGAGACAGAGAGAGACAGAGACAAAAAGATATCTTCTATCTGCTCGTTCATTCTCCAAATGGTCACCATGGCCCAGGCTGGGTCAGGCCAAAGCCAGGAGCCCATCTGGATCTCTCACGTGGGTGACAGATATTCAAGTACTTGGGTTATCTTGTGCTGCCTTCCCAGTCACATTGGCAGGGAGTTGCATCAGAAATGAAGCAGCCAGGACTCAAACCAGTGCTCATATAGGATGCCAGCTTTGCAGGCATTACCACAATACTGGCCCCAAGAAACTTGTTGTTGTTTCAAAATTCTTTTTGAGTAACTTCAGCTCTTCAAGTTATGTTAAATTAAGTAATGGGTATTATTAAATGTCAGAGTTATCTCTAAGTTAAAATGCTGAAACATATGCCTGTATAAAATATGTTTTTATACAGTACAGAAAAGCAGATAAAAGTTGCCTCATTGTGAAATCCTCAATTATAAAAGTACTTGTTTCAATAGCCAAATTGTAAGACCTTTGATTACAAATACAATAGGATTAGGCAAATCTAACTGAATTAACAAGGTTGCCTTGGTCAAAGCTATTTCAGGTTGCAATTGAATGCCATTGGGATATGTAGATTGATGTCTTATGAAACAGCTGCTGGACGGCTTATGGCCCTAATAATTTAGCCTCATTTATCTTTTGTTTTCCAAACTCAATATGACTAAACGCCACAAGGCTTATTCCACTGTACCAAAGTGTATTTTCATCCTGTAAGGAAAGCTTTATATGATCCACTGACTGAGGACACTAAGTACATTCATGATCTTGAACCCTGAGCTGGAACTGAGAGAGGAAGACTGACCTGGATCCTGCTGGCAAGTGACCATCCCAAGTTCACCTCATCACCCACACTTCATGAGTGCTTCACAAACATTGAGCCTACATCTCACACCACATAAAAAGCACTTCCAGGCTTTGGAACAGTACACTTATTAGAGACGCTAAGGGGGAGATAAGCAAGGAAGTTTGTTTTGTTTTGACAGGCAGAGTTAGACAGTGAGAGAGACAGAGAGAAAGCTCTTCCTTTTTCCATTGGTTCACCCCCCCAAGTGGCCGCTACCACCGTCATGTTGCAGCCAGCATACCGTGCTGATCCAAAGCCAGGAGCTAGGTGCTTCCTCCTGGTCTCCCATGCGGGTGCAGGGCCCAAGGACTTGGGCCATCCTCCACTGCTTTCCCAGGCCACAGCAGAGAGCTGGACTGGAAGAGGAGCAACCAGGGCAGAATCCGGTGCCCTATCTGGGACTAGAACCCAGGGTGCCGGCGCCGCAGGCGGAGGATTAGCCAAGTGAGCTGCGGCGCCGGCCAAGCAAGGAAGTTTTATTTCTCACCAGAAGCAAAGGCATCCCACATCTGGACAAGTTTCCCAAGATCAGAGATCAAGGCTTCTCCACCCTCATAAAACTGTCACCTCTCTTAATTATTTCCTTCTTATGTATTCCCACCTCTCTTGCTTGGCAGGATAACACTGTCATTATAATTTTATGATCAGTAGCTTCTGTGGGCAACTTGGAGTGTTGGATCCATCAAGCTAAACCCAGATCTCAACATGATCTAGGGATCCTTAATTCACTGAGTAGGTAACATTAGCAACATCTCTAATACAAGTGTTGCTCAAATTGTACCAATGGCGAGATTTCTAGATCCACTTGTTCTCACTTCTGGCTTTCATTTAACCCAGTTGTGCGATACAAAAACCAGGACCACAACATATAGTTGCACCAAAAGCCCCAGTGGAGTTTCTTGTAAACTGAATTCTGTAATTCAAACACACACAGATGTTTAAATTCTACAATCTTTCGTTAAAGGCAATAAGATGGTGGAAACTTAGTTTAAAGATGTTTTCTTAATAATTTCTCAATTACTTTCAATTGCCAAGGCAGTAATTTCTGGTTCATGAAACTGCAATACCTTGTAGAAGCCTAACAAAGATGACAAAAGACTTAAACCAATTTGTCAAAATAGGATCCCTGATCATTGTAAGAAAACAGCACACATTTTATAAGGGTGATTTAACCAGAGTTACAAACCAGGTTTAATTAAAGTTATAAAACAGCTATTTAAATACTTTAAAATACGGGCCAGTGTTGTGGGGTAGGAGGAAAAGCAAGGCTGGCATCCCATTTAGATGACAGCTCGTGTTCCAGCTGTTCCACTTCCAATCCAGCTCCCTGCTAAATGGCCTGGGAAAAGAAGCAGAAGATGGCCCAAGTGTTTGGGTCCCTGCCACTCACATGGGGGACCTGGAAGAAGCTCCTGGCTCCTGGCTTCAGCCTGGCCCAGTGCTGGCCATTGTGGTCATCTAGGGAGTGAATCAGCAGAAAGAAGATCTCTCTCTGTCTCTCCCTCTCTCGGTAACTCCGACTTCAAAAAAATAATGAAAAATAAATAGATTATAACAAAAACTCTTACTCTTAACTCTTCAGACTCAATTTTTAAGCAATCAAAATGTTATTTAATAAGAATAGCAGAGTGACCAACACTGTAGTGTAGCGGGTAAAGCTGCCACCTGCAGGGCCAGCATCCCATATGGGCACCGTTTGAGTCCCTGCTCCTTTACTTCCAATCCAGCTCTATGCTATAGCTTGGGAAAGCAGTAGAAAATGGCCCAAGTCCTTGGACCCCTGAACTCATCTGGGAGACCCAGAAGCTGCTCCTGGCTCCTGGCTTCGGATTGGTGCAGCTCCGACGATTGCAGCCATCTGGGGAGTGAACCAGCAGATGGAAGGCCTTTCTCTCTGTCTCTCTGCCTCTCTGCCTCTGCCTTTCAAATAAATAAATAAATCTTTGAAAAAAAAAAGAATAGCAGAGAGTACAAGAAGTTATCTTGATGAACAAATTTTTTTTTCTAGGCCAGTTTATACAAATTTGTATTGGTAACAATATTTTGAGAAAATCTTGTTTTAAACATAAAGAATTGACTTGTTTTATATCACTGTATTAATGTTCTATTTTTAGTGAAATGATTTTTAAATTATGGCCAACTTTATCATGCAGAAATCTATTCTATGCTCTATTCTTCTCAAGTCTTTTGTGACCATTTCAGACTTTTGACATTTTCTTAAGCCTTTGGCTTTTCTAGCCTAGAGTAATCCAATCTCTCCTTTAGGAAAAAACAAATTTGTATAAGACACTTTCATATACAAAAAATTCTCTTTTTAACATTTTCCACCAAAAATACATTCCTGTGTTACAGCTTCTTTTACACTTCTTTCTCCCGCACCTTTGGTTTAATGTACATTTTAAACAATCCTTTAAAAATTTATGCAAAATTTTCATTGCACAAAATACAAAGAATGTTATCTCTTATATCTTTCAGTCTTGAATTGTTTGTTATTCACCAAAACTTATGAAGACATATTTATTAATGCACTCAAATAAATTGTGTTTTTACAGAATTTAAGAAGTGAGGAGTATTTGAGTTTATATTTTAAAACATTTATCTCATTTGTACTTACTCAACTTACCTTTAACAATTAGGCACCATCATTATTTTAAGCTATTTATTTGTCAAAGAAAGACTCTAAAAGTTAAATTACTATGTTTGATACACAGCACACTGCATTGTCCTTTCACATGGTTTTAGATCTAATTTATATTTTTATGATTTTAAACATCTAATGGAAATAAATATAATCCTGCTTGCCCAGCAGAAGTGCAAGCACTCATGTATGTTAACAATTCTGAAGACATCTTTACTATTATTTTATTTGCAAATTTACAATAGCTTATTTGTAAAATATTTACATAAGTCATATGAGCTAAAAGACATCTGAATTAATTTAATAATTTTCCTTTCTGTTTACAGTTGCCTATAAACCAAAACCAAAACAGAGCTCTTATACGATTTTACTATGTAAATACATATAACATATAACATGTAACATGTCCATACATATAAAAATAATATACATATATATCTATACATACATATATATGTTTATATATACATATAAAAACATATAACGTGTACATACATATAAAAACAAATGTATCAGGAGAAAAAATGAAGCAGCTCCCGTAACACCTCAACTTTTATTGCAGCTCAATTCACAATAGCTAAAACATGGAATCAACCTAAATGCCCACCAACAGTAGACTGGATAAAGAAATTAGGGGATATGTACTCTATAGAATACTATACAGCAGTTAAAAAAAAAAGAAATCTGGTCATTTGCAACAAAATGGAGGAATCTGAAAAACATCATGCTGAGTGAAATAAGCCAGTCCCAAAGGGACAAATATCATATGTTCTCCCTGATCGGTGACAACTAACTGAGCACCTAAAAGGAAACCTGTAGAAGTGAAATGGACACTATGAGAAACATTGACTTGATCAGCCCTTGTCCTGATTGTTGAGGAACAACTTAATACTTTATCCCTTTTAGTATTTTGTTTGTTCTACTTAATACCATTGGTTGAACTTTTTAATTAACACACAATTTTTCTTAGATATTTAAATTTAACTGAAAAATGATCCCTGTTAAATATAAGAGTGGGAATAACAGAGGGAGGAGATGTACAGTTCGGTACATGCTCACTCAGACTTAACCCTAATGGTAGAATTAGAAACGTGCCAGGGGATTCCAATTCAATCCCATCAAGGTGGCATGTAGCAATGCATCTCACTTGTTAAAGTGATTAAGTTTAAATTCATAATTGATTACACTAATAGGATTAAAAGTCAAAGGGATCACATAAACAAGACTAGTGTCTGCTAATACTAACTGATAGAATTAAAAAGGAGAGAACGATCCAACATGGGAAGCGGGATACACAGCAGACTCAGAATGGCAAATGCCCTAAACAGCACTCTGGCCTCAGAACCAGCCCTTAAGGCATTTGGATCTGGCTAAAAAGCCCATGAGAGTATCTCTGCGAGTGAGATCTCAGTAGAAAGAAAGGTACCTCCATCAAAGAAGGAGGTACCTTTCTCTGAAGGGAAGAGAGAACTTCCACTTTGACTATGAGCTTGTTGAAATAAGGTCAGAGTTTGTGAACTCAAGAGGCTTCCATAGCCTTGGCAGCTCATGACAAGGGCCTCGGGTGATTACTGACATCATATATAAGAATTTCAATTGTTAAATCAACAACAGGAGTCACTGTGCACTTGCTCCCCATGTAGGATCTCTGTCCTTAATGTGTTGTACTATGCAAATTAATGGTAAAACTACTATTCAAACAATACTTTATACTTTGTGTATCTGTGTGGGTGCAAACTGTTGAAATCTTAGTATATACCAAGTTGATCTTCTGTATATAAGGATAATCGAAAATGAATCTTGATGAAGAATGGGATGGGAGAGGGAGTGGGAGATGGGATGGTTGTGGGTGGGAGGGAGGTTATGGGGGGAAAAGCCACTATAATCCAAAAGTTGTACTTTGGAAATTTGTATTTATTAAATAAAAGTTTAAAAATAAATAAATAAATAAATAAATAAATACAATAAAAAAGAACAGTTTTCCCCTTCAAAAAAACTCTTTTGCTTTTTTTTTTTAACTAAATCATGTCTTATATCCCATAGCTTTACTGACCAAAACATGTCTTACTTTCTCACATATAAAGTTGTTTTCCCATTTTTCTGGTTTCAGATGGGTTTAGAAGTTAACTTCTTTAGATGCTTCCATTTTATCTAGAAATGGCTGAGACAAAAGAGTTTCAAATATCTGAGTATGACTAAAAAAAACAATTAGATTCAAAATAGGCGAAAGAAAATAGAGAAAGAGAGACAAAGGTAAAGGTTTTTACCTACTAACCCTATATTTGCAATTTAGTGATCAAACAAAATATAAAAAGTGAATTTATAGGGAAAAAAGGCAAGATATTGCCATGATCTGAACGGCGCATGAGTCCCTGTCAAAAGAGCACTCTGATGGTTAGAGAAATGCATGTTTGTTGCATTTGTGTGTGTGTGTGTGATTCCTGCCAGTTACACAGTTTGGGCTTTGATTTTAGTTACGGGTTTTGTTTTTCTGATTTGTTTATAATTTTTAGTTTTTTGTTTTGACAGCACTTACAGCATTTGGAATTTCAGTATCAATTACACCTTGAATTCCTTGGGGAAATTACAGCTGACTGTGAGAGGTCAAGGGGATCCCCTGGGCCTCCTCATTCTCTAGAATGTAACACATACATCGGTCATACAATGCTATCATCAGCTTCCTAGTCATAAGATCCTAACTATAGGCTGTCCAATGAGCAGGGATTCAGCTCAAAAGGATATGGGATGGAATCAAAGTTGAGTTGCTCATATTTCATCAAAGAGAAAGAAATTCTCACACACAAAAACAGTCCTTTTCCAAACTAATGGAGGGATTGGGACAGCAGTCTTAGAAGCTTAAATCTCATGGATACCAGAGACAAATGGCCTAAGCCAGATCCAAGTGGCAGAGATAGAGGATTCTCAGTGTGCAAACCAGTCTTAGAGCCTGCTGCCTCCTTACCAAAAGTTCGTGCCTAGGCAGGAAGAGAAATGATAGAGGCTGAAATTCCACCCTGGGGTTAGCTTGATGTTTACAGCTGGTGCACATTAGTCATTGTTGCCTCTCTCCAATAACATAAATAAGTAAGACATGGAACAGTGCCATGGCCAATTGCTCCATCTATTAGGAACCAAGAGGACTAGCCCAGGGCACTCAGCTCCTGGCTGACTCACCTAATTATTACTGAAAACAAAGTTGGGGCTGCTCACCACTCAAAAGCCAATAGTCAACAGAAAAGAGTTGATGCAAAGAAATCAGATGTGTTCAATAGACCTTGCAACCAGAGTGGATAAATGGTGGACCTTCATGTCACAAATAACATCTCAGAGTCTCAAGTTAACAGAAGGATTTTTGCTGGTAGGAAATTGAGAAGGAAAAGGAAGGGAGTCAGGAACAAGCAGGACAAAAATATAAGGCTGGCTGCCTATTGACCTCTGTCAAGGTAACAAGGGCGGAGTCCCAGTGGTGGTTTTCAGTTTGCACTGTAAACCCAAACATCTGGAAACACTAACCAGATCCACATTGCTTTGAAAACTGACTTGAATTTCTCAAGGCCAATATGGAATTCTCAAGCAAGTACGATTTATCTGTTAACTTAAACATGAATCTGATCATTTACAGAGTAAACAACTAAAGAAATTGCTTCTACAATGGAGAACGAAAGGAAGGATCCAATCTAACTGTTGGTACACCCATACTTATTCAGTTAGATGTTCCTTCTTATGGTGAAATTTATTCCCCTTTGTTACTTAACAACATGGACTCACTGACTCAAGCACACATAGATCAACCTATGACAACAGTCTTTTGAGAAAATAAAGGCTTTCTTTGCATGGACACAGCAAAGGAGGCAAGGAGCCAGGCTCAATCCTGTTTCCCTAATCATAAGGAAAGGGGTGAATTTACAGCTTAAGTTGGGAAAAGGAAAAATTCAGACTAAGGCCAAGCTGTTTGGTTTCTTACAATCTTGAGCAACAATGATGAACTCTTTTCCACAGAGGGCCTGGGCTGCAGCACATTGAAGCACTTGTCTCTTCCTATTATGTTGAGTTTGCAAAAACAGCTCAGCACTCTGTTATCAACAAAGCAAAGCGTTTCAATATGCTATCTTATGTATGCAGTTGAACAAGTTTAAACTGGCTCTGCAGTTACACATTTGTAATTTTTGTTTTATTGTCTAGTATGCATCAGTTACTTTGTAAGACAACAAGGCAACAAGAGCAAGATGTGGCACAAGGCGTCAAAAAGGTTTAACTTTTAACTAAAATAAATACAAATTTTTAATTCACATTACTTTCTGAACATATAATTAGAGAAGCATGTGTATGATACAGTAATTATGCATCATTCCATTGACTGAAAAATGTGTTTCCTGAGTGAATCTGTGTCCTAAACTCTGAAGATTCAAAGATCAATGGGAAAATTTCTTTCTCGCAGGTGCTTTCAGTCTACCTATGGTAATATCACACAAACAGAATGTAATGATTATACTTATTTGTCAACTTGACTGGGCCACTGGGTGCCCAGATATGTGGTTAAACATTATTCTGGCTGTTGTCTATGAGGATGTTTCTGAATGTGATTAGCTTTTGAATTAGTGGAGTAAGTGGAGCAGATTGGATCTCTAAAATGTGGGTGAGCTCCATCCTACCTTCTTTTGATCTGAGTAAAGCAAGAGGAAGGGAGAATCGTCTCACTCTGCCTGTCTTTGAGCTAGCAGGTTGGTCTTTTCCTGGATCTCCAGCTGACTGACTACAGATCTTGGGACTTCTTAGCTCCAAAAACCTTTGTTTTATAAATAAATTATAAAACCAATTATAATAATTATAATAATAAAATTATAATAATTATAATAATAAAAAATCTCTCTATATATGCCTTCCTATTGGTCTGTTTCTCTAGAGAAACCTAGTGCAGAGTTCAAGACACAATGCTATATCCTATGTACACAACACAGAGAACTCTTCGCAGGCATTGTGTGGGGAGTGGGGCTCATCTAGGAAAGAGTTCATTTGCCTTCACATACTCTCAAAGGGAGAGAAACCCCCAAGATATACAAGTGCTGAAGAGCACTTAGCCCATAACAAAAGAAGCATATGCAAAAATATAATGCCAAAGAATTTCAAGGAATTCCCTGGAAGTAATGAAACATGGGTCCTTGGAATTCCAAAAGCAAAATATAAAAGGTGATGAGGTTGGCAGTTAAAGCTGCAAAAGTTCAGAGCACGGCCATCTTGAGTGCTAGTGTACACTTGATCCTTTCAGAAAAGGGAGAGCCAGTGATGGTTTGGAACAGGGGAAATACATATTTAAATTCACATATTGTTGTGTGCTTCTGAGTGGTAAGAGAAAAAATGCATTTTAGAGAGAATGCATATCTTCAGTATTAAACTATCTTTAGAACACAAATATCTAATGACATGAGAATATGTCTAGAACATAGTGTTAAATTTTTAAGCAAATTATAGGACAATATATACAGGACAGCCCTATACACATAGGTGACTTTATGTTTCTCCATAAGATGAACAAGGTGCCTATAATAGTAATGGTTGTGAGGTACTAACTGGCTATGTTCTAGGCACCATCCTAAGCATAAGGCAAACTGTTGTAACCTCACTTTTGTTCACCATAACTTTTGAAGGTGAAATCAGTGCTAATATTATTCCATTTTAGATATGAAGAAGCAAGGATTTGGCTAAACCGCTTTCTCAAAGTAAAGGAGAACCTGGAATGAAATTTACATAATACCAGGTACATTTTTTTCAACTTTCCACCTGCACCAAGCCAAAGTAATAAGAACAGGTGTTTTAGCAGAGTGAATCTGTAACACTACTGAAAAATATAGTACTTCTACAGTGACATATCTGAATATTCATGCTGTCTTTATTCATTCATAAAGCAATTAAAGCTTTCATGTCAGTTCATGGCAGGTTATTTTTTTAAAGATTTATTTTTATTTATTTGAAAGAGTTACAGAGAGAGGTAGAGACAGAGAGATGTCTTTCATCCACTTGTTCACTCCCCAGATGGCTACAATGGCAGGAGCTGCACTGATCTGAAGCCAGGAGCCAGGAGCTTCTTCCAGGTCTCCCATGCAGCAGGGGTCCAAGGACTTGAGCCGTCTTCTACTGCTTTCCCAGGCCATAGCAGAGAGCTGGATCAGAAGAAGAGCAGCCAGGACTAGAACCGGTGCCCATATGGGATGCTGGTGCTTCAACCCACTGCACCACAGCGCCAGCCTCAATGGCATGTTTTATTTCCAAATTAATTCATGTTCAGTCATGCTTCTCAGACAAATAAGTTGTTTAAAAATACTTAAGATTTTACAGTTTTATATTCTTCTAAATGGTGAATAAGGGATTTTCAGATTTTGAAATCTTAATATTGTTATTGGAATGGACACAGAGTTCTAGATTCAAGCCAGCTGAATAAACATATCTTGCCACATTCCTTCCTGGAACAAGATGTGAATATGACCAAGAAGAAAGATTCCATTTTCAAAGCTGGGCAGATAACTAAACTCTAAACAAACAAACAAAAATGTGTTCAGAGGTCCAGAGAATAGGAATTCCACAGAGACAGAGAGCAAAGGGACAGCAGACAGCCACCATGAATGCCCTGGGTAAGGTCTGTCACCACCAGAAAAAGCATAAGCCAACAGGAGCCCCAGGCTTGAAGTGGGGAAATCAGGTACTACAGGAGCCCAAGGGACTATCTACAGAGAACTTATTAGTGAGTGGAGGAGGGGATGTGGAAGGACTCTAGATACAGATCTTGCTAGCCTCTGGTCACATCTCCCTTCTGACTATCTTCTCTCTTCTGGAAGCTTAGCTGACAGAGCCATGGACACCAGAGGTGGTCCCAGGAAACCAATCTTTAACATGAGATTTACAACTAAGTTACAAATGCATGACATGACTACAGAATTTTGTAGAAAACATGGGATTAAAACATAAGGTTATTTTGGTGCAAAAAATTGAAATCCATGGGCTCTCCAAAAAAGTTCTCATAAACTGCATATAAAAAAATTTATACATAAATTTCTCTTTTTTTGGGATTTAAAAGAATTTATTAGAATCAAGGACCTCCAGCCAGAGTGGCATGGAGGGGGACATCCAAGAGAGGAAAACCCCACTTAGATTTCAAAACCTTTTGCCCAAAATGAGTATCTTAAAAGGAGAAGAAGAAAAAGGAGAGGAAGAGGAGGAGGAGGAGGAGGAATAGGAAGAAGAAGAAGAAGAGGAAGAAGAAGAAGGAGAAGAAGGAGGAGGAGGAAGAAGAGGAAGAAGGAGAAGAAGAAGGAGGAGGAGGAGGAGAAGGAGAAGAAATACAGAGTGACCGGGAGAGTCAGAGAGAAGTTTCTTCCTTCTCCTGATTCACTCCACATAGGCCACAACAACTAGGTCTGGGCCAGGCTGAAGCCAGGAGCCAAGAACTCCATCCTACTCTCCCACATGGGTAGCAAGGACCTAGGAACTTGGGGCATTTTTCACTGCTTTCCCCAGGCACATTATCAGGAAGCTGGATTGGAAGCAGAGCAGCTAGGACTCCAACCCAACACTCCAGTATGGGATGTAGGCATTGCCTAACCCTCTGCACCACAACTCAGCCCCGAACTTATCTTTTAATTCAATTTTCCATGCACTTTATGAAGTCTCTAACCCGGAGTGTGGGATTTAGACAGGAAGGAGCACACAAGCAGGGGCAGGGAATCTGAAACAGTTCACTGTTGAGCTTGTTTTCAGAGGATATTCCAGGAAAACTTATTTTATAGGACATTGTACTTGGAGGAGCCACACCACCAGTCAACCCATGAAAGTTGCAAGAGACCAACCTGAGTTAGAGTTTAAACTTACAATGTTTGAAGATGTGTGTTGCTTCAATAGAAAGGGCTGTCCTGGGACCAGCCTGGACCCTCTCCTAACCCTGGATATGCATATCCTAGCAAACCTCTCAGGGAGGCAACAGCCAAAATTTACCTATTTCTCCTTTCTTACAACAAAACTTTCCTCTGAGCACCTTCCACTGTAAACTGATTATTTGGTAATACCCCACCTGGATGGACTCTTTAGGTCTGCTGACGAAACTGGTGAGCCCACATGAGACAGACCCTAGTCTGGAATCAGGGTGGCTTGGAACTGGAGATGAAGCAATTGACAGCAACTGCTTGTCCAAGACTTGCTCGCTCTTGGAGAATGACTGCTCCAAGTGGACAGCATGGGAGGTCCAGCTTAGTGCCCCACAGTGCTGAGTTGCTGTCTCAAGGATCCAAGAGGGGAAGCAGCCATCTGGAGCCCTCTCTGTCTAGCACCTCACACTATCAAGGAGAGTTATTCGGGATCACCACTGTAACAAGTCTCTAAGAGTTGCTGAAAGTTAAAGGCAGAAGAGGAACTACACAATCAGGAAAGAATCAGGGGCCAGAAAAGGATCAGACTTTTCCCAGGATATTGGAAAACAGGTATCAGGTTCTGCTCTCCGAGATTAAGGATTGCAAATGGAGCAGCCCAGGAAATCTTCAGGCTTGGTTTCTGGGTTACTTGGCCTCATCCAGTCCCATCTCACAGGTGTGGCACCATTCCAATTTAGATATAGGAATAGGTAGAAAACAATAGGAATTTTTGTGTTTTAGAACTGACCAAAAGTGTGACTTTGAGTCTGGAACTTTATGCCTCTTTGTATTCCCTCACAGCTTGTGAGATTTGCCAGTTTTCCATGTCTTCCCAGTTGGAAAGAAGAGCATTTTTGTCTTCTGATGTGACACTGAGCACCATTGCTGGGTGCTGGCAAACTTCCTCTGTGGGATACCAGCCTCATCTCCATAGGATGTGCAGTTTTCTGTGCCCTAACTGCCTGTCCCAGATAAGAACAATCCAATGAGGAATAAAGTCTAGTTCTTCCAAAAACCACCTTAATGGACAAACAAGAATAGGTTGGAAGAGAATCTCTTCAAACATGTAAGGAGAGAGAAGGAGGTCAAGGCACTTCTGGAACCCAGCCCTGAGCCTGAACCCTCAGATCCTAGTACTGAGAACCTGCAAAATACCCACCCCATTCCCAGACTCTACAGCTCACCGTCTGTCTACAGAAGCAGCCAGGTTGTCACCAAATACACCTGAGAACACAGCTGGCACTACTCAGCCCAGTACTAGCTGGGAGATGGGGGCAGGTGCACTTCCTCTCTGTTGGGTTCCAGATGGAGAAGGAGGGTTGACACTGTGCATGTTCATTCACCTCCCCTGATTTATGTAATTGGAAGGCACATGTCAAAGGCCTGAGAGCCAACCTTAAGGAACTACTGTCACTGATAAGGGGTGTGTTTTCAACTCACAGCCCCCCCACCCCCCCGGGTAGATATTCAAACTTTAATGAACACCTTTCTGACAGCAGGGGAAACATCAGCTGTGCTGGAAAAGGCCAGACAAGCAGCTGCCAATCAGCAGAAGAAACAATCCCAGTGAGGGTCTCAAGTTGGGACCCCAATATACCAAAGGACCCACTAAGATAAGGAATTATGCCATATCAGGAACCTTATATGAATATGTTGCAAAAATGCATACAGGAAGTAAGCAGGAGAAGCGGAGAAAGATCCGGCAGAAAGGAGAATAAAAACCTCTGCCTCCCCAGAGAAGCTAGGAGAGTATCTTGGACTAAACTTCCAGGCCCTAAAACCTAGAATCACCTACTTCCTATCTCAGAGTGTTCCAAACTTCTGGAGAAACCTTCAGAAATGCGCTATCCGTCCTGAGACTAATCCCTCTGAGTTGGTAGACATTGACCTTAAGGTTTACAACAATGGACAAACTCAGAAGGTGAGAGGGATGACAAAAAGATGTGAAATCAGGTGGTTTACTGGTCATTGTTATCTAGTCTCCTCCACGCAAGGGAGGACAAGGGAAGCTGCCACAGGTGAGTAACCATGACCCTCCATGTGGGACCAAAATTAGGCCACCTGCCAGGTGAGGGCCTAACCAGTGTGCTTTCTCCCCTCCACGTCTCCCTTCAGGATCTCCTGGTTGGCTGAGAGACAGAAGTGGAAAAGGCAAGTTTCTGCCTGATGCTGGGACCATATACTATAAATTGATGACTAAAATGGCTGTCTTGCATTCAAAGGGAGAGTAATGTTAACAAAATTCCAGGGAAAGGTGATATGAAGAGCTTTCTGGAAACTCTGACATCGAAGTGGGTGTTAAATCTGTGCCTCACTTGTTCCTAAATGTCCCTGAGTGGCCATGCCACTCTTGGGAAGATACCTACTAACTAAATTAGGAGTTATATATTTTCAGGCACAACCAAGTAGAAGTGGAACTCTCAAGGAGCCAGAAATGGAATTCTTGTCTCTCCTTCATAAGGCACATCCTGAAATCATTCCAGCAGGTATTTTAGCCTGGGTTAATCCAGACATATGGGCCCTGAGTCAGGTGGGACAGGTTGTCAACTTCTGACCTGCTAAGATGATACTAAAGCAGACTGATTGCTGTCCTGGGGTTAAGTAGTGTTCTCTCCCATTCAAAGCAACAGCTGGAATCTTACAGTTTTAAAGGGACTCCTGGGTCAGCCCTGTGCCATAGTGGGTAAAGCCACTGCCTGCAGTGCCGGCATCCCATATGGGTGCCAATTTGAGTACCAGCTGCTCTACTTCCAATCTAGCTCCCTGCTAATGTGTCTGGGAAAGCAGCAGGGGATGGTCCAGGTCCTTGGGGCCCCTGCACCCACGTGTTGTGGCCATCTGTACCACCTGTTGTGGGGAGTGAATCAGTGGATGGAAGATCTCTCTCTCTCTCTCTCTGTCCCTCTCTCTGTAATTCTTTCTAATAAATAAATCATCTTTAAAAAAAAAAAAAGAAAGACTCCTTAGGAATTGATCAGGCCATGCAGATTTCCTGTAACATCTTTATGTTACCTATTAAGAAACCTGGATCTGATTAATATAGATTTATACTGGATGTGAGGGCCATGAATGAAGCAATTCAGGACATTCATCCAGTAGTACCCAATGGCTGTGTTCTGTTGGTCATTCTGCAGGGGATACAAGTATTACACTGTCTCAGACTTAGATGCATTCATTTGCATTCATTTGGAACTGAGCCCCTAGAGCTATTTTTCTTTGAGTGACAAGATCCCAAAACTAGTGAGAAATTTCAGTATTGATGGACTACAACAGAGGTTTTAAAACTCTAATATAATTTGGGGAAAATTTGTGAGCAGCGAGCTGAGAGGGCTGCAGTTCCAGGAGGAATTAGTTTTATCATATGTGGGAAATATTCTTGCCACTAACCCTCAAAGGAGGCTTCTGGTAACAATTATCCAGCAGAGAAAGGAAAGACAATGACAAAAGAAAAGGCACACATTTCTAAAGCAGTTGTGAAGTTCCAGACTTTCTACTATCACAGGACAACAGAGCCTCCCTGAGACTGTAAATTGACAATCTTGGCTCCACTTAAGAGCAGGAAACAAGTGCAGGGATTTGTGGTGATGGCTGGGCTCCTGTGCTGAGGTAGTTGGCAGTGAGACAGAGTTAATCAGAATTAATTTGAGGAGTTAATCAGAGGAGGAAAGATCTCTGTGTTTCTCACTCTCTCTCTGTTGCCCTGCCTTTCAAATGAATGTATCTTTTTCTTTAAAAAAAAAAAAAAAAGCGGCAGGTGAAATTGACATTCTGAGATTTGATTACTGTTGAGAGCCCTTGTCTCTACTGTTGAGGAACAGTGGTTTTTTTTTTTTTCTTCTTACTATTTGTTGAATTCTTCACCTAGTGGAGGATTAAGCTTACGATTATGAAATAAACTAAAAGCATGTCATTGTAAAAATTAAACAAAAGAATAAGAAAGGAAGGGGAAAGCAGAGGAAGGTGAGAAGTATAACTTGCACCTACATCTGTATTTATGAAATTTGTTGACCTTATATAAATTTTAAAAGTTGAAAAAATCAGTAGTAAATTTTATTTTAAACATACACTTAGCTCCTTAAGGAAGCATAATGACAAATAACACAATTTACATAAATATAGATACTTGGTATTTTGTAAGAAAAACAGTTGACAGGAAATGGCCATTTAAAAAAAAATACCTTTGAAGTCCATGCATATGGGTATTGCATGAGTCTACGTATAGGAAATTCTAAAACAGACAAAGTCAGGGAGGCAGAACGTAGGCTGCTGGTTACCAAGGGCTGCAGAGGGTGAAACCGTGAGTGACTGCAGGCGGTCTCTGGAGTCTTTCTGCAGTGACAGAATGTTCTAGAGGTAGGTTGAGGCTGAGGGCTGCACAAAGTCTGGGAATGTTCTAAAAACCACTACATTTAACTCTAAAAGCATTAATTTTGTGTTATGTGTATTATAGCTCAATAAAGTTGCCATTTAAAAAAAAGCAAAAAATAGAAGAATATGAGCCTGTCGTTTCTTTTCTTTTCTTCTTTATTTTTTTTTAATTTTAGCTCCCACATACAATGGAAAACATGCGGCATTTGTCTTTCTGTGTTTGGTTTAATTCACTCAGCATCAAGTCCTCCAGTTCAGTCCATTTGCTGCAAATGACAGAATTTCATTATTTTTATAGTTAAATAATATTCTATTGTGCATATGTACTATATTTTTTATCCATTCATCTGAGGATAGACACCTCAGTTGATTCCAGATCTTGGCTATTATGAACAGTGCTTTCTATAAACATGGTGAAGCTGGTATCCCTTTGATAAACTGAGTTCACATCTTTTACATAAACACCCAGAAGTGGGATCACTGGATCATTTGGCGGGTCTATTGCTAGTTTTTTAAAGAAATCTTCATTACTTTTTTCATGGTGGCTGCAATAATTTACATTCTCACAACAATATATAAGAGATCCCTTTTTCTGCGTCCTTACCAGCATTTGTTGCTGTCTGACTTTTGGAAAACAGCCACTCTGGCAGGGGTGTGGTGATAGCTCTTTGTAGATTTGATTGGCCTTTCCCTGATGGTTAGTAACATTGAGCTTTTTTTCATAAATTTTTGGCCATTTGTATTTCTTCTTTTGATAACTAATCAGGACCTTTGCAGCCTGTCACTTTAAGGATAAGAACTGACAGTACTTTTACCAAGGGAAAAAACTTCAGCTTTCAGCTAAAAATTAGTATTTTGGAAAATTCACATGTACCGCCCAGTTAGCTGCTCATTCTCCAAGACTGTCGCAGGTGTGTGCTCTCACAGTCTCACCAGCAGGGGCCAACTGGGAATGCAAAACATCAAAGCTCGAGCAACTGATTGGAAGTCCCAAGACAGTGGTATAGCAACAGGACTATCTGAGTCACACGAGGCAAAATAGATAGTTAAAAAGGAGAGAAGATACACTCCGGAGATAGAGCCATGGGAAATTCTCGATGGGAAGCCAAGGAGAGCAATAGAGACTGGGCAGGTCCACACTGAAAGAGCAAATAAGAAAGGAAAGTGGTGGAGGCCCAAACCAGGGACATTGGTGCAGGCCCCTAATGGACCAGGTGGGATAGGAAATCTCGGGTCTACAGAGCTGCAAATAGCAGTGGGAGGGAGAGCTTGGTGAATTGCTTTTGAAGTTCCACCGGGGAAAAAAGAGAAGGTATAGAGGAACAAACAGAAGTCTGGCACCCCCTTTCCCACCTTCCTCCCCCCCTTTACTCCCCACACAGATCTGCAGCAGGCTGGGAGAAGCCATTTCATTTATTTACATTTTTGAACGTAAGCAGGGTAATGCCACCTTTGCCTCCTGTGCGGGGGCCACCTCACCACAACCCCCACCCAGGAACAAGAATCACAACACACAGAAGAATTTCCTTCCCATCATGCAAGCTGAACAACAAGGAGAAGTCCTGAATTTTGAAAACTCAAGCCCACTCCATCCACCGAGAAGCGAGTTGGGCCACAGTAGGCAGGGCTCCGTGCTTCCACTTGCAACACACAGACACATAGCAGCTCGTAACAGAGGGAAACTTCACCACAAGAAAATCTCCAAAGATTAGATGTGCAGTTCGTTAAGCAGGGTGATATAAGCCTGAACACACCAGAGACTAACACCAGGGCATCCCACAATTCTGAGAAGGGCAAGTCACACCAACAGAAATAAACAACCTTCTCTAACCAAAAAACCAGAGGAAAGCTACAAAGTTCCACGGGTGCCTTACATTAGATACCTCCTCCACCTCAGAATACTGAACAGAGCATCCAGGCCACATCCAGCACACATTTCTTGGAACTCAAGAAAAGTATAGACGTCCCACCAAATCACAAAGACACAAATTAAAGGGAAAAGCAACCAGACAGAAAAAATACACAAATGCTGAAAAACAAAAGAAAAACCCTAAATAAGAATGAGTAAAGACACCATGAGCCTCCCAAAGGAACATTACAACACTTCCATAAAAGAAGGTGAAGATTAAGGGATAAAGTATATGCCAGAAATGGAATTCAGAAATTAATCATCAGATTACTTAGAAACAATCAGAAGCAAATTCATGATCTAAATGAAAAGTTCTCCCAAGAAATTGAGATATTAAAGAGAAGTCAGAATGAAATACTAGAAATGAAGAATTCAATAGATCAAACAAAAATGCAGTGGAAAGCCTTGACAACAGAATAAGTGAGACAGACAAAAGAATATCAGAACTAGAAGACAAATATTACAGTCAGGCCAAAAGAAAAAAGAGGGGGTGCTGTCACTCTGGCTCACTTGGTTAATTCTCCGCTTGTGGTGCCGGCATCCCATATGGGCACCAGGTTCTAGTCCCGGTTGCTCCTCTTCCAGTCCAGCTCTCTGCTGTGGCCCGGGAAAGGCAGTGGAGGATGGCCCAGGTGCTTGGGCCCCTGCATCCACGTGGGAGACCAGGAGGAAGCACCTGGCTCCTGGCTTCAGATCGGCACAGCTCCGGCTGTGGCAGCCATTTGGGGGGTGAACCAATGGAAGGAAGACTTTTCTCTCTGTCTCTCTCTCTCACTGTCTATGACTCTACCTGTCAAATAAAAAAAACTATAAAAAAATAAAATAAATAAATAACGAAAAAAAAGAAGTAGAAATTAGAAAACTAAAAAACACAGTTGGAAATCTATAAGATACTATCAAACAACCCAACATACAGATCCTGAGAGTTCCCAAAGGTGTGGAAAGAAAGGATTAGAAGGCCTTCTTAATGAAATAATAACAGAAAACTTCCCCAGTCTGAAGAAAGAAAGAGACATCCAAGTACAAGAATTACATAGAGCTCCCAATAGACACAACCAGAAAAGATCTTCACCACAAAATAGTGTAGTAAAACTCCCCAAAGTATAACATAAAGAAAAGATCTTAAAATGTGCAAAAGAGAAAGGCCAATTCACATTGAGTAAGCCCAATTAGACTAACTCCAGACTTCTCATTAGAAACTCTACAGGCATGGAGAGAATGACAAGATATATCATAAGTCCTAAGAGAAAAAAACTGTCAACCCAGAACACTGTGCCCTACAAAACTCCCATTTATGAATGAAGGAGAAAAAAAGATCTTCCACAACAAACAGAAATTGAAAGAATTTGTAACTACCCACCCAACCCTACAAAAGATGCACAAGGATGTGCCACACACAGAAACATGAAACAGGAACATCACTATGGAAGAAGAGGAATGCGGAAAATGACCCAGTAAAAGTACAAAGGTAACCCAAAGTAAAAAAATTAGGACTATTAATGGAAATAAGGCAGGGCAAAGTCAGTACTTAATAATAGTCACCCTGAATGTAAATGGTCTCAACTCCCCAGTTAAAAGATACAGACTGGCTGAATGGATTTAAAAAGAAAACCCATCTATTTCCTTCCTGCAAGAAACACAATCCAGCTCTCTGCTGTAGCCTGGGAAGGCAGTAAAAAATGGCCCAAGTCCTTGGGCCCCTGCACCCATGTGGGAGACGGGGAGGAAGCACCTGGCTCCTGGCTCCTGGCTCCTGGCTTTGGATCAGTGCAGCTCTGGCCATTGCAGCCATTTGGGGAGTGAACCAACAGAAGGAAGATCTTTTTCTTTGTCTCTCCCTCTCACTGTCTGTAACTCCACCTCTCAAATAAAGAAATAAAATCTTTTTTTAAAAAAAGAGGAAACTTTATAGCAATTGGTGCCTACATCAAGAAATTGGAAAGGCACCAAAAAAATGAGCTATCAATGCATCTCAAGGATCCAGAAAAACAACAGCAAATCAAACCCAAAACTGTTCAGAGAAAATAAATAATTAAAATTAGAGAGGAAATCAACAAAATTGAAAAAAATAAAAACAAAAGATCAGCAAAACAAAGAGCTGGTTTTCTGAAAAATTAAACAAAATTGACATGCAATTGGCACAACTAACCAAAAAAAGGAGAGAGAGAAGACCCAAATCAATAAAATTAGCGATGTAAAAGGAAATGTAGCAACAAACACCACAGAAATGAAAATAATCATCAGAAATTACTACAAAGAGTTGCATGCCTACAAACTGGGAAACCAAAAGAAATGGATAGATTCCTGGGACACATAAACAACCTATTTAAATGGAGTCATGAAGACAAAGATTACTTAAAAAGAAACATGTGGAAGTGAAACTGACACTATGAGAAGCAATGACTTGATCAGCCCTTGTCCTGACTGTCGAGAAACAGCTTACTGTTTTATTCTTTTTTGTATTTTCTTTTTCTACTTAATACCATTGGTTGAACTATTTACTTAACACTGAGTTATTCTTGGGTGTTTAAATCCAATTGAAAATTGATCCTTGTAAAAAATAAGAGTGGAAATAAGAGAGGGGAGGAGACGTACAGTTGAGCACACATTTCTCAGGCTTACCCCTAAGGGTAAAGCTAAAAACGTGCCATGGGACTCCTAATCCCATTTAGTTAGCAGGTACCGATGTCATCTTACTAGTTAAAGTAACCAGTTTAAGTTCATAACTTATCATAAAGATAGTATTAAGTGTCAAAGGGATCATTTAAACAAGACCAGTGTCTGCTAATAATATTGATAGAATTAGAAAGGAGAGAATGATTCAACATGGGAAGTGGGATACACAGCAGACTCATAGAATGACAAATGCCCTAAACAACACTCTTCCCTAGAATCAGCCCTTAAGGCATTCAGATCTGGCTGAAAAGCCCATGAGAGCATTTCAGGCATGGAAAGCCAAGACACTCTGGCAAAAAAAAAAAAAAAAACAAACCCTACATGAAAGATCTCTGTGAGTGAGATCCCTGTGGAAAGAAAGGTCCATCAAAGAAGGAGGTACCTTTCTCTGAAAGGAAGAGAGAACCTCCACTTTGATTAAGGCTTTGTCCTAATACGGACAAAGTTTGTGGACTCAAGAGGCAGCTCATGACAAGAGCCTCAGGTGATTACTGATGTCATAAATAAGTGTCAATTGTTAAATCAACAGCAGGAGTCACTGTGCATTTGCTCCCCATGTAGGACCTCTGTCCTTAATGTGTTATAGTATGACAAATAACGATAAAACTAGTCTTCATACAGTACTTTATACTTTTTGTGTCTGTGTGGGTTCAAGAAGTTGAAATCTTTACTTAATATAGAGTTGATCTTATGTATTAGAGATAATTAAAAATTAATTTTAATGAAGAATGTGATGGGAAAGGGAGTAGGAGGTGGGATGGTTTGAGAGTTGGTGTGCGGGTATGGGGGGAAGAACCACTATAATCCAAAAGTTGTACTTAAGAAATTTACTTATTAAATAAAAGCTTTATATAAAAAAGTTAAAAAATAAATAAAACATGTACATATCTCAAATAAAATGTCTTTATTTTTTAAAGATTTATTCATTTATTTGAATGACAGAGTTACAGAGAAAGACATAAAGAAAGAAAGTGAGAGAAAAGACATAGAGAAAGAGAGTGAGAGATCTTCCATCTGCTGGTTCACTCCTCAAACGCCACAAATGGCCAGTAATGGGCCAGGCCAAAGCCAGGAGCCAGGAGCTTCATCCTGGTCTCTAACATGGGTGCAGGGGCCCAAGCACTTGCACCATCTCCTTCAGCTTTCCCAGGTGCATTAGAACCTGAGTCAGAAGTGTTGCAGCTGGGCATCCAACTGGCAACTATAAAGAATGCCAGTGTTGCAGGCAGCAGCTTAACCTACTATACCACAATAATAGCCCAGAATAGTTTTATTTTAAATGCAAGCTAATTCTTTAAAAATTTATTTATTTGAGAAGAAGAGAGAGAGTTTCCATGTACCAGTTTATTCCCCAAATACCAGCAATAGCCAGGGCTAGGCCACCACAAAGCCAGGAGACATAAACTCAATCCAGGTCTCCAACATATGTGCAAGAATTCAAACACCTCTGCCTCCTAGGATCTTCATTTACAGGAAGCTGGAGTAAGGAGCTGGGGCAGAATTTTGAATCCAGGAATGCAGATGTGGGACATGAGTGTGTCTTAACGTGTGCATTAACCAGTAGGATTAATGTCTGCACCAGTAGATACTTAACATCGTTAACATTTTTAAAATTTTTTATTTATTTGACAGATAAGAGTTAGACAGTGAGAGAGAGACAGAGAGAAAAGTCTTCCTTCTGTTGGTTCACTCCCCAAATGGCCGCCACGGCCAGGGCTACACCAATCCAAAGCCAGGAGCCAGGTGCTTCCTCCTGGTCTCCCACGCGAGCGCAGGGGCCCAAGCACCTGGGCCATCCTCCACTGCCTTTCCCAGGCCACAGCAGAGAGCCGGACTGGAAGAGGAGCAACCGGGACTAGAGCCCGGAACCCATATGGGATACCCACACCGCAGGTGGAGGATTAACCTAGTGAGCCACAGCGCTGGCCCCTATACTTTGCATTTTTAAAAACTCAAAACCCAAGCTGCATGCCCTAGCAATCAAATCGGGTCCTGTGGGCATGAGACCTAGATAACGCCTTTCCAGCCCCAGCCCCAGGTGATTCCAATTCACTGTCAAGTTTTAGAGTCCGTGCCCTAGGGAAACTCAGTGACTATGCAGGTGTCCAGGTTCTGGCTACTTCAATGAGCACTGCAGATGGTTCACACAGCAAATGTGAGGAGTTGCTTCCCCTCACGTCAGGAACACCACTCCTTCTCGAATCAGCTTATATTCTGGAACCTGAATTTCTTCATTCTGGAGTTACTGGTGCTGTATTTTGGATGTTGAATGTCCCTCGAAGGCCTATCGTTACAGGCTTGATCCCCAAAGTGCTACACTAATGGTACCAGGAGGATGGAACCATAATCCAGTTACGGTGTCCGATGTCGGGGCTTTTGGGAAAGTGATTGGATTAAATCATAGGTTGGAGCCTCCATGATTAAACCTGAGTGACTTTGTAAGACGCCACGGAGAAGGATGGCAGACATGTATGTACTCTCAGTCTCTTGCCAGGAGACGCTCTGTGCCAACTCAAGACTCTGCCAGCAAGAACCCCCATCATCAGAGCCAAAACAATTGGACTGTGAACCAATATAAACCTGTTTCCTTAATTAATAACTTGTCTTAGGTATTTCATCCTAGTAACAAAATGCTGCTTAATATATCTGGGTTCATTTTTTGCTTTCCCGTGCTTCATTAAGACAGAACAGCCCCAGCCATCCATCAGACAGGAGAAAATGAACTTCTTTGAACTGAAAGGATCTTACTACAAGAGGCACAAAGACTGCCTCAGTAGAGATGCGCCCCAGCCTCTGTACAACACTGCAGTTGGCCCCACATCCTTGAGCGTCTCCTGGTCACTGATGCACAACCACGGAGGATTTGTCACCCAGTGCCTGCATAACAGCTACCAATGACTGCATGGATGGTCCTTTGAGAGTCTGGTGTCATACAAATCCACATTTCCCGTATCCCACATCAAGTTTCTGTGTTGGGTCTGTTTTGTAGCGTCATTAGAACCGGATGCTGCCTCTCAGGGTGTCTCCTGATCGGTCTCAGCAAGGGAGGCACTGGCTCAGTTACTAGCTGGATCTCAGGTGGCAGCAAGGTCTGGAACTGGCTGTTGCTACTTGCCCTTGATGGTGTCGAGCTGGCATGGGAATTGAGATGAAGGTAGCAGGGAAAGGACAAGTCCACAGAATGATTACAAACTTAAAGCCCCTCTGGGCCCCTGAGCTGATTCACTCTACTCTTCCATGTGTTATTCAAAAACAACCAGAACTTGTATTTGCTGTTTCAATTTAGATGGCTAAAAGAAAGCGGGAAAGAGAGATACTCCATAAACAGCTAAGCTTCTAAAGGATTAGTAAGTGTTTTCAGGTTCTCCACTCTCTTCCTTGACCAGTTTCTGTTCCTGTTGGTAGGAAGCTCATGGACTGAAATCTTCCCTATCATTCAAGGGTCTCTGTGTGGTAGAGGAGAACAGGGCCTAATTCTCTACAGGTCCTCAACTCCTCCAGACTGCTCTGGAAAAATAAAATCAGAGCGTACTCTGACGCCATAGGCATCTAGTACTGCTGCTCAGAGTTTTGTCAAATGCTGGATGGGATTATTCAGTGCAAATAAATCTAGCTTGCCTGTGTATCTCCTGTATTTCTAACACTGTGATAGACCTAAGACACAATAATTAAATAGACAGAGGTTCATACCCCAGCATGCTTGGCTAGAGAACTTGTAGCTTCTATATTCTGATATGACATTTAATCACTGTAATAGACCCTAAACACACAATTAAAGAGACAAAGATTCACCCCAGCATGCTCAGCTAGAGAAATTTTAGATTCTAGACTTTGATATGGCATCTTTTTTTGTAAAGATTTATTTTTTATTTATTTGAAAGACAGAGTTACAGAGAGAGGTAGAGACAGAGAGAGAGGTCTTCCATCTACTGGTTCACTCCTCAGATGGCCGCAACGGCCGGAGCTGTGCTGATCTGAAGCCAGGAGCGAGGAGCTTCCTCCAGGTCTCCCATGTGGGTGCGGGGGCCCAGGGACTTGGGCCATCTTCCACTGCTTTCCCAGGCCATAGCAGAGAGCTGTTGCAAGAGGAGCAGCCAGGACTCGAACTGGTGCCCATATGGGATGCCGGCGCTTCAGGCCAGGGCATTAACCTGCTGTGCCACAGTGCCGGCCCCAATAAGGCATCTTATCAAAATGAGTAACCTCTGATTACCACCCAAAAACTACCACTGCCACCTCCACCACCACCATTAAATCTCCTGAAAACCTCTTCCACTGGATATTTGGGTTAAATGAGTGTTTGATGGGTCTAAGGCTCTTCCTGTTGCCTGGACAGATAAGTGTCCCTCATAGATACATAATTTGGAGCACCCCCCATATCCTGTTTGCCTGTTGGTGGGTGTAAAGGGAGCAATATTTGTAAAAAGGGTAGCGTGTCCAGTGCCGTGGCTCACTAGGTTAATTCTCCGCCTGTGGTGCCAGCACCCCGGGTTCTAGTCCTGGTTCAGGTGCTGGATTCTGTCCCGATTGCTTCTCTTCCAGTCCAGCTCTCTGCTGTGGCGCGGGAAGGCAGTGGAGGATGGCCCAAGTGCTTGTGCCCTGCACCTGCATGGGAGACCAGGAGGAAACACCTGGCTCCTGGCTTCAGATTGGCGCAATGTGCTGGCCGTAGTGGCCATTTGGGGGGTGAACCAACAGAAGGAAGACCTTTCTCTGTCTCTCTCTCTCTCTCTCACTGTCTAACTCTGCCTGTCAAAAAAATAAAAAAATTAAATTAAATTAAAAAATAAAAAGGGTAGCGTGGCTTTCTCATCAGCCTCTTCCACACGTAATCTTTGACCCAATTCACCCTAGGAATCCATTTACCTGTGTGAATATTAGAGTTTGTTTCAAAATTAGTTCAAAAAGAGCGGCCATAAGCTATTTCTGTCACTCAGAACTAAGATGGAAAAATAAGTCATAGGTTGTCATCTTGAGAGAGGTTTTCCCAAATTCCTCATGCTAGTCTTTCCCTTATTAAGGGTTTATTCAGGAGGCAACAGTTCCCAGAGGGTTCCTACAGGGTAGGAAAAGTGCCATTTCTGACTAGGAGAAACAGGTGTTCTCACCTGGAGGGATTTTTTTACCCCAAAGCACATATGTCAATGTCTGGACACATTTGTAGGGTGCTGCTGGTACCCAGGGAGCAGAGAAAAGTGGGTGCTGTTGAATGCCCTGCAACACACAGGAGAGTCCTCATCCCAAGGAATCTTCTGGCCCCAAAGACCAAAAGAGCTGAGCCTAAGATCCTCTTGCTTTAGGCAAACGCTCTAACTCACGTTGCCAGTGCACAGTGCAGCATCACTGGGGAACCTTCTAGAAACACACACCCTCGGGCCTTCCCCAGACCAGAATCCAACTATAGGGAGGGGCCTAGCAACCAGGCCTAACAAGCCCTCTCAATGACTGTGACGCACACAGAGGTTTATGGGCATGGCTGTGCCCTGGGAAACACTTGACACTTCTGGCTCTGGATAATGATGAGAAGGAAGAAAAAGAAGAAGAAAGTCGGGCTGCCATTGAACTGCTTTCAACTAACAGATGGTTGGTATGAAGGGGTAGGGAAGTTAAACACTGAACAGCAGCCCTTGCCCTTCAGCCTGCTTGGGCTGCTGAAGTCTTCATGCATGTGGCTGCTGCTTGTCTTCTGCTCAAGGAGTGTCCTCACGGTCTTGACTCTCTCCGTTGATTCAGGCCCACCTTGCCTGACCCCAGCTCCCACCGCAGTTCACAGTCTCTGAGGTCTCGCTGGGACTCCTGGTCTTCCCTCTGCAGCCATCAGTGTCAGGGCACCTCAGTGGTGACATGGTCCTGCAGAGTCCCCCAGAAGCCTGTCAGCTAACCCAGAACCTGTGTACACAAGACTGGAATAATTTCCTCTGGTTGTCCTCACTGTGTCAACATCCACGGGAGAATGGGAGCAGGACAGGGAGCACAGGGGCTACAAATGAGGTGCCAGCGGGGGCAAGGAGAGGCACAGCTTGCTGGCATAAGCCTCAAAGAAGCAAGGTTTCACCCAGGTAAAGAAAACCAATGGATGAAAAGACTACTGGGAAGCAAAAGGAAAATAACAAAAAAAAAAAAACCACTGTAAACACAAAGTGTTTGTGATCTGCCTACCAGTTCCTGCATTAACTTTTATCTTTGATTTGATTTCTTGGAAAAATCATTATGCGCCACAGATTTACACTTGTGAGGTCAAGGACTCTAAGGAACTTCAGTCATTTTCTTCAACATTTTGTTTGGTGGACAAACAGCTTTTATTGTAGCAACATGAGAAAGGTGTGCATCAGGTAGGTTTATTTTGTGGTAAACAACAGAAACAGGTGAACTAATAAAATTTTAAAAAGTGGTGACAGCTTAGGAGTCAGACAGTGGACCCAAAGCAGAGCCGAGGCAGACGCAGGAGCCAGGAGAGTCAGAGATCTGTGTATGAGGACCACCAGGCTATGCATGGCAGCACTGCTGATGTGACTCAGTTTCCTGCTTCTTGTCACAGCACTCAAGACTCAATATCCTGCAAAAGAAAGTCTGATTGGCCTGATTGTATCACACGCCCACACCAGGGAGCAGGGGACAGTGGCTGGTAGGGAAAAAGGACAGTTTGATTGGGAGAGTGGGTGTTCAAACCAAAGGAGAGAGGGAGGCTGGGTGCACAGACAGCAAGTATCTGCAAAGGCAGGCACAGAATGTCCCGTGCGGGGCTTGTGCCTGGCATCATGGGTCCATGCAATCCCTTCCTTTAGCACCTGGGAAAGCGAACTGGAGACAATATCTTGCAGTTACTGAACATGGCATCATGAGAAAGAGCTGTCGAAAGCATGATGCATTTCAGAAAAGGCAAGAAACAGAGAATGTTGGGATTGATGACAATGAGACAACACAAACATCCGGAAGAGAGGCTGAGGAAGTTGAGGTTGCTGCAGGAATGGGTTAATTTGGTCTTTTGGAAACAGAAGGGATGGATGGGGCTGTGATAGGTACAGGAGAAAACCTATCTATCATGCAAGGACAGCAAAGTAGGCTCCAGATGCCAGGAGGTTGTGCACATCCTGCCCTCTTTACCTCTGTCTCAGCTAGAAAGATCCCAACAGTTCCCCCCAGATGCTACCAATGACCTTCACAATGCCATACCCAGCTGGGGTGCTCTCTCAAACTGGATCTGCATGCCAGGTTCCGATTCCTCAAACACGATGATCTGTTGAAGAAGATGGGAAGACCTAAGATCCAAGGGCTGCCTCTGGGGCAAGCTTAAGTCTAAGGACTGCAGGCTGGGAGGCCAGACTGTATGTGTGGGAGGGGGACGTTCACCTCGTTTTTTCCAGGACGAAGCCAGGGTCCTGGAAGGTAAAGGGTTTCCTGGGGACCTAAATCCCAGTAGCGTCCTAGGTTTTGTCCATTGATGAATACGACTCCTTTATTCCAGCCCTGGACAAGACAAGAAGACAGGATCTGAGTTCTAGGTGTAAACACACAAGGGGCTGGGGGCACATACCTCCTATACCACAGACACACCATGTCACAGACACGCCCAGACAGAATGGCTCACCAGCTTGAGGCCCAGATGGGAGGTGACTGCTGAGCCCCACACCACTGCCCCTGCCCAGGGCTGGCTTAGTATCCAGGCTACACAAAGGAAGGCTCTGGTTTCTATCTCATTCCCTTGTATCTGCACAAGCCAGCAGAGGATTTCCATGTATCATAAGGTGTTCATCAAAACACATGCAGGCTACAGCATAACTGGAGTTGTGGACTTCCAGTGTGGTGGCAAATGTATACTGGCATCTCACCTCCAACATCCTATCACAGGTCAGATGATGAGTCCACGGTGGTGCAGGTCTCCACATTCCATCTTATGTCCAGGACTAAATTCCTCCTGCAATGTGTTCTCCAGACATACCCACTGCTCATGTGTCTGTTACATCTGTTTACCCCAAGCAAGGGGCAGCCTCGCAGATGGCTGCTGCAGCAGCAGGGAGTACTCTTTAAAGGTACTTTGTGGATGGGAGGTAGAGCAAGGAAGAAATATCACTAACCTCCAGCTTAATAAAGGTGTCTTTGGGGTTATCACCAACTCTCAACATTCCAAGGAAGAAGGCAGGCCCCTTCACTTCTTTTGTGGCTGGTTTCCACAATGAGGGCAGTTTCCTAAGACAGAGTCGAACACCAGCAGAATGCTCATTCTTTCCTTTATGGTGTGTGGCTGTGACCTCAGAGGAAAGATGCTTCCCTGGAGCTCAGTGCCCTCTGTAGCATGGGCTATGTCTTCAGCATGCATGCCGAAGGGTGTGTGTGAGAGGGGCACAGTTCACCACTCTCCCCCCTCCCCCAAACAGCTATGAAGCTTGGAGTCATTTCCATCAATATTCTGAGTCTCAGTTTTTCCTATCTTTTTTTTTTTTTTTGACAGGCAGAGTGGATAGTGAGAGAGACAGAGAGAAAGGTCTTCCTTTTTGCCGTTGGTTCACCCTCCAATGGCCGCCGCGGTAGGCGCGCTGCCGCCGGCGCACCGCGCTGATCCGATGGCAGGAGCCAGGTGCTTCTCCTGGTCTCCCATGGGGTGCAGGGCCCAAGCACTTGGGCCATCCTCCACTGCACTCCCTGGTCACAGCAGAGAGCTGGCCTGGAAGAGGGGCAACCGGGACAGGATCGGTGCCCCGAACCGGGACTAGAACCCGGTGTGCCGGCGCCGCTAGGCGGAGGATTAGCCTAGTGAGCCGCGGCGCCGGCCAATTTTTCCTATCTTAAAAGCCATTGGCTTCATGTGGATGCTCTTTGAAGTCCCTTCTGAATCTAAACACTAGCCATCGCTGGTCAACCACCTAGAGTCAAAAGTCGGTCCCTCACCTTTGCAGGAGTCTACTTCTCATCTCCAGGTTGTAGATTGTAAACTTTCTTAATGGAGAATTGTCCAGATAGATATCCCCAGTTAAACCTGTAGAAAAGGGAGAATGAAGGAGGTAGGAAGGGCAGGAAGTGAGCAGTGATGGGCACAGGCGGTAGCCAGGGCTCTCCCAGAAGGAAGTGATCCCCTAGTGTCATCAGGCTGGACGGTTTCTGCAACATCCTACATTGATTTTTCTCTCCAAAATTCACCTCTCAGAGTGGTGCTTGCATCTTGTACATTAATAGCACAGAAGTCACCATAATTCCTGCCAAACATGGCCATCACAGGGTTTCAGGCTAGTCTGTGCCTTAGGAATGACAAAACATTAGGGGCAGAACATGAAAAGCACGTGTGACCCTTCCCAAGAGTGTTGATCCAGGAGAACAGCCTGAAGCCAGTGAGCTCCAGAAAAAAGCAAAAACATTTTTATCCTTGAGGCACATCTCAACAGCATTCTCATGGTGAAACTACTTTCAAACCCCTCAGTTCTGGTTTGGTAATTAAATAACACACTTGGGGGAACAATGATGACCCAACAACATCATCATAGGTTCTACACATAAGTTCAACAGCCAAGATCATCTGCTTGCTTCCAAACCACATATCTGGTCTTGACTGCCCTCAGCCTGGGATAACAGCAGCAGACATTTGATTTCTCCAAGTCTCAAGCCCATGTAATATGGAGCCCACCTTTTCTCTCCGTATTGATATTCTTCCCAGAGGCAAGTCGGCCTTGATTTTCCACTAGGATCCTCAGAAGGTGGCTGTCCTGATAATCCTGTCCAAGACAGACCAGCCAGAGTGGGTACCACTTGAGCACCCTCACGCAGACCTGTTAGGCTCCCCCTGAAGCTAAGAGGAGGCTTTGCATGGGATGGCAGACTGAAAATCCCCAGAGTCCCATCAAGCTCTGGACTGCTCCTCAGGCTCCTGCTTTTTGTATCTGCTCCCCAATCCTCCTGGGCCAGCCCTATCCTGGAGAGAGTCACTTGAACATTTTATCAAAGGATGCACTGGGGCTGATGAACAAATCTAGAAATTTCTGAGCATCGAATATTCAAAGTAGAAAAATCTCAGCTCCCCAAAATATGTAACCCTATACCTTAGAGAAAGACACAGCTTCCCCTCGTTCCTGCTGGGCTTCTCTGAAAACATCAACCCAAAGGCAGGGAGGAGAAAATGAGCTATCCTGGGGCCAAGCCATGCTCTCAACTGAGCAGAGCCAAAGGGTGCCAGAACTATGCTTCCTTGGGCATTTCATTGGGTTAATACCTGTCTTGTAATAGGCAGCTGATCAGTCAAATGATCCAGGACTCCAATAGATCTCTCATTCAGAAACACCTGCCAAAGAAAGAGAAAAACATTAGGATCTCACAAGGAAAGAAGAAATGGAGCCTTGGAAAAGCAAAGGGAAAGCCTAGAGCTTTGTCTCCCTGGAAGCCGCAAGCTGACCATTCACAAATACAGACTGTATTGAAAATAGCACAGTGACAAGAGGCATGAAATGAGATGTAAAGACAAGCATTCGGACTTGAAATCTGGGCCCCAGTTCCACTGCTGGGTGGGGGTGGGGAGGGGGTGCAGGGATGAAGAAGGGGGGAAGGAAGGCATGGAAATTACAGGTACCACGCTTATTGTGGTGTCTGCCTGCCTTGTCCCACAGGCTCACCACCATACTATGTAGGATTTCTGGGCTCTTAAGTGGAAAGGCTGTTGCCACAACTCCGTCTGGTCTTACTAACTATTTCAGTGCAGTTCCATTTATTTTCTGTGATCTACTGTATTGTCGCAGCCCCAGACTAACTCACTCAGAAGGCTCTACTCCAGCCATGCAAGACCAGAATAGAATAAATCCTGTCTCTCTTCTCTCTGTCTGTCTGTCTCTCTCTCTCTCTCTCTCTCTTTCTCTTTCTCTTTCTCTAACTCTGCCTTTAAAATAATAAATCTTTTTTTAGGGAGTCAGTGTCATTGTGACACAATAAGTTAAGCTGCCACCTGCAATGCTTGTATCCAATATAAGTGACAGTTGGACCTGTGGCTGTGCTACTTCCTATCCCGCTCCCTGCTAATGCACCTGCAATAAAAGATGTCCTGAGTGTTTGGATCCCTGCCACCTATTTGTTGCAGCCATGTTGGGGTTGAACCAGCAAAAAGAAGATCTCTCTCTCTCTCTCTCTCTCTCTCTCTCTCTCTTTTTCTATCTCTCTCTCTCTCTGTAAACTTGCCTTTCAAACAAATAAATAAATTCTTTTTTTTTTAATTTGACAGAGTTAGTGAGAGAGAGAGAGACAGAGAAAGGTCTTCCTTCCGTTGGTTCACCCCCCAAATGGCCGCTATGGCTGGAGCTACGCCGATCCGAAGCCAGGAGCCAGGTGCTTCCTGCTGGTCTCCCATGCAGGTGCAGGTGCCCAAGCACTTGGGCCATCCTCCACTGCCTTCTCAGGCCAAAGCAAAGAGCTGGACTGGAAGAGGAGCAACCAGGACTAGAACCCGGCGCCCACATAGGATACCAGCACCGCAGGCGGAGGATTAACCAAGTGAGCCACGGCGCCAGCCAATAAATTCTTTTTAAAAAGTATAAATCATGGGGTTGGCACCGTGGCATAACAGGTAAAGCCTCCGCCTACGGTGCCATCATTCTATATGGGCACCAGTTCAAGTCCCCACTGTTCCATTTCTGATTTACCTCCCTGATAATGCACCTGGGCAAGCAGCAGAAGATGGCCCAAGTCCTTGGGCCCCTGCCACCCATGTGGGAGACCTGGAAGAAGCTCCTGGCTCCTGGCTTCAGATCTGCCTAGCTCTGGCCATTGTAGCATTTGGGAAGTGAGCCAGCGGATGGAAGATTCATTCTCTCTCTCTCTCTCTCTTTCTCTCTCTCTCTTCCTGTATAACTCTGATTTCAAGTAAAATAAATAAATTTTTTAAAAGTATAAATTGTGGGGCCAGTGCTGTATCACAGCAGGTAAAGCTGCTGCCTTCAGTGCTAGCATCCCATAAGGGTGCCGGTTTGAGTCCCAGCTGCTCCTCTTCCAATTTAGCTCTCTGCTATGGCCTGGGAAGGAAGTAGAAGATGGCCCAAGGACTTGTACCCCTGTGGGAGAACCAGAAGAAGCTTCTGGCTTGTGGCTTCAGATTGGCCCAGCCGGCACCATGGCTCACCTGGCTAATCCTCTGCCTGTGGCGCCGGCACACCGGGTTCTAGTCCTGGTCAGGGCGCCGGATTCTGTCCCGGTTGCTCCTCTTCCAGACCAGCTCTCTGCTGTGGCCTGGGAGTGCAGTGGAGGATGGCCCAAGTCCTTGGGCCCTGCACCCGCATGGGAGACCAGGAAAAGCACGTGGCTCCTGGCTTCGAATCAGCACTGTGCACCGGCCACAGCACGCCAGCCGCAGTGGCCATTAGGGGGTGAACCAACGGAAAAGGAAGACCTTTCTCTCTGTCTCTCTCACTGTCCACTCTGCCTGTCAAAAAAGAAAAAGATTGGCCCAGCTCCAGCCATTGTGGCTATCTAGAGAGTGAACCAGTGGATGGAAGACTTCTTCCCCTCTCTCTCTCTCTGCCTCTGCCTCTCTGTAACTCTGCCTTTCAAATAAATAAATTTTTAAAAATAAAAAATACAATAAAAAACAAATGTAAGTATAAATTCACAATTTTTCAAATAAAATTTGGTTAGGAATCTATAATAATAAAATTCTGCAAGAATTAAAAACATATAAATGTTAATATTATACAGTATTTTATTTTAAGCCTACTAGAGTCTAATGACAGGTTTATATATTCTGGGATCATTTATTGAACGCCTACAGCAGACGTAATATTTCCCTGAGGGTGCTGGAATTTGATGTAGATGTTAAGATGCCCCTGGGGACAACTGTATCCTATATCTGAGAGCCTGGGTTCAAGTCCCAGCTCCATTCCTGCCTCTAGCTTCCAGCTAAAGCACACCCTGAGAGGCAGCAGGTGACGGCTCAACTTCAGTGTCACCCACATGGGAGACCCATATGAGTTCCTGGCTTCAGCCTGGCCCAGCCCTGACGTATGCAGGCATTTGAGGAATAAATCAGCAGATGTAAAATCTATCTCAACCTCTATCTCTCTTTCTATCTCTAACTCTGTCTATCTCTATCTCTATCTCTCTATCTCTATTCTATCTCTATTTATATCTCTATCTATCTCTATCTATCTCTTCTATGTCTCCAAGGAAGGAGTCACCCGAAGGAAACACAATGCTGGCCTTTGCAGAACTCAGGGAGTTGCATAGAGAAATGATCGGAAGGCACCACAGGAGTTGCCAGGGGGCTGTGGACAGACTGCAGTGGAAGCACCAACAAATAACGAGTCCTAAGCATCTGTGCAATCCAGGCAACTTCACGAACGTGATGATGGGTGGCCAGGGATGTCAGGGGAAGGTTGTAAGTAGGGAAGTGGAGTTACAAGGCTGACAGCACCATTACGGAGGCACTTAGCAAGGAGACAAGGATGAAGTAGAAGGGTCTGAAGTCGGAAGGTCAGTTATGAGGTTCTAACAACAGTGCAAGCAAGAGACCATGGCAAGACTGAGGTGACTACAGTGTGAAAGTTAAAAAAAAAAAAGAACCACTGAACACTGTTGCACCACACAGGGCCAGCTGGAAATAAGGAATGAAGAAGACTAAGGAGAACATGAGTGACACATTTGCAGGCTAGAGACTGGGAACCAACAGGAACTTCACTTAGGAAGCTAAGGAGTTTGAAGTGGGTTTTAATGAGTTTGAGAGGCCTGTGGACCATATACCCAGTGACGTTGAATGTCCAGTAAACAGCAGGAAATGTGAGTTTGTAGCTAAGGGAGTCAGAGGGCTAGAGTCACTAAAATAGAAATACAGGTTGAGTATCCTTTATCCAAAATGCTTGGGACCAGAAGTGTTCCAGGATTGGGTTTTTAGGATCGTGGAAAATTCGCACAGACTACAGCAGTTCAACATCCCTATCCAAAAACCTGAAATCCAAAACATTTGTAGGACCAGTTCAGCTTAGGGATTTTCAGTTTAGGGATGCTCAATCTGTTCTTGAGTCCTTGGGAGAAGATGATACGTGTTCAAAGCAGAGGAGCAAGGGAACCTCATCAGCACCTGCAGAAAGCAGCTCTGCACTTGGAATGAGATGTTGATGCTTTAGCTTGGCTCTGCCTTTGTACTTGAGATCCCTTTGAAAGTCATATAACTCCTCTGAGGTTTCCTCATTTGTAATCAATACCTCATGTAGATGTTTTAAAAGTTACATGAGAAGGGCCACCTAAACTATGCCATGTAAACATTAGGGACTATGATACAATATATATAGGGACTATGTAAATTTTTCCCAGACCTCCTTTAAAAAATCTTAAGTCTCTATCTCACCCTCTCTCCCTCTGTTTTTCAAGTAGATAAATAAATAAACTTAAAAATATCATCCTCAAGAATAAAGCACAGATGCACATCACCACAAGAATGAAACCTCAAAACACTATGATGATGGGGCCAGCGCTGTGCATAGCAGGTAAATCCACCACCTGCAGTGCCGGTAGCCCATATGGGCACCAGTTTGAGACCTGGCTTCTCCTCTTCTGATCCAGCTCTCTGCTGTGGCCTGGGAAAGCAGTAGAAGATGGAACAAGTCCTTGTGCTCCTGTACCTGCATGGGAGACCCAGAAGATGCTTCTGGCTCCTTGCTTCGGATCAGCCCAGCTACAGCCATTGGGGAGTAAACCAGCGGATGAAAGACCTCTCTCTCTCCTCTCTCTCTCTCTCTCTCTCTCTCTCTCTCTCTCTCTCTCTGCCTCTCCTGTGTAGCTCTGACTTTCATATAAATAATAAATAAATCCTTTAAAAAAAACACTATGATGAGACACTTCACAAAAGAGAATGTATCCTCTAGACAAAAAGAAAAAAAAATGACTTATAATCAGAGTAGACCTTTGGGGATAATGAAATGTTCTCAAATTAGGTGATAGCAATGGTTGTCCAATCCAATGAATGTTTGGAAAGCACAGAATTGCAAAACAAAGAAGCAAGCAAAATCTGCCATCAGCTCCCTTAAAGCTGATACCCTCCCAAGGGTTTTACCTACCTTAGGTATACAGCATGGCACAAGTATAAAGATTGTACTTGAGGGACAGATTTTCAGAAACATTGATAATTTTTTGAAGGCCAAAAAGATATATTGTTCAGACATTCACCTTAGCAGCACAGCTGAGTGACAGAGAGCTGCCACTGAGACCTATGTATTATCCCTTACCTGGCCCCGATCTTGAACATGGCCTCTTGAGTAGAGGACATGACCAGAGAAGATGGTAGTCTCATAAAGTGTGTACCCAAAGGCCTGGCCACTGTCTTGGTTCACAGGCAGATTCTCCATGGAGACTGGCTTGATCGACTTGATTGGCTGTTGTAGAGACAAGTAAACATAGGCTGAAGGTTCAGGCTAGACAGAGAATGTCAGAAGGCCCACCTGAAGCCCACTTCTTCAAAGGAATGGCCCAAGGGCCTTGCACACAGGGGTATAAAAAAATGCATCTGCTAATACTAACTGATAGAATAAAAAAGGGAGAGAATGATCCAACATGGGAAGCAGGATACATAGCAGACTCATAGAATGGCGGATGTCCTAAACAGCACTCTGGCCTCAGAATCAGCCCTTAAGGCATTCAGATCTGGCTGAAGAGCCCATGAGAGTATTTCAGGCATGGAAAGCCAGGGCACTCTGGCAAAAACAAAACAAAAAAGGACCTAAATGAAAGATCTCTGCGAGTGAGATCCCAGTAGAAAGAACAGGCCATCAAAGAAGGAAGTACCTTTCTCTGAAGGGAGGAGAGAACTTCCACTTTGACTATGGCCTTGTCTAAATAAGAGCAGAGTTGGTGAACTCAAGAGGCTTCCATAGCCTTGGCAGCTCATGACAAGGGCCTCGGGTGATTACTGACATCATATATAAGAATTTCAATTGTTAAATCAACAACAGGAGTCACTGTACACTTGCTCCCCATGTAGGATCTCTGTCCTTAATGTGTTGTACTATGTGAATTAGCGGTATAACTAGTACTCAAACAGTACTTTATACTTTGTGTGTGTGTGCAAACTGTTGAAATCTTTACTTAGTATATACTAAATTTATTTTCTGTATATAGAGATAATTGAAAATGAATCTTGATGAAGAATGGGATGGGAGAGGGAGTGGGAGATGGGATGATTGTGGGTGGGAGGAAGGTTATGGGGGGCAAAATCCACTATAAATCAAAAGTTGTACTTTGGAAATTTATATTTATTAAATAAAAGTTTAAAAACAGTAAATTAAAAATATATAAAATGTATGTACCCAGTATTTTATCAGTTTTATTAAAATAGTTTTCTTAATTGCAAAACTATATGCCTTTGTTTAAAAATGCATATGAACAATAAAAAATGTAAATTTTAAAAAAAGAAACATGCAATGCCTCCACGCTTAACCAGAGCACGTACCAACCCTGTTTCTCTGCCTGTGCTGGCCATTGAGATATGCTTGCTCTTTATATGGGAAAGCTGGATTCAAGAAGGGGAATGAGGGCCCAGCACTGTGGCATAGTGGGCTAAGCCTTCACCTGAGGCACCGGAATCCCATATGGGCACAGATTTAAGTCCTGGCTGCTCTCTTCCGATTCAGTTCTCTACTATGACCTGGGAAAGCAGTGGAAGATGGCCCAAGTGCTTGGGCCCCGGCACTTGTGTGGGAGATCCAGAAGAAGCTCCTGACTTCAGATCAGCTCAGTTCCGGCCGTTGTGGCCATCTGGGAGTGAACCAGAGGAGGGAAGACTTTTCTCTCTGTCTCTCCCTCCCTCTGTAACTCTACCTCTCAAATAAATAAATAAAATCCTTAAAAAGAAAGAAAGAAAAGGGAATGATTTGTGGGCCTGGCTCAATTCATAATAGAGCCTGTACCAGACTCCCTGTCACAGAAATCCCAATCCACTTGCGCCAAATTCTCTCTATCCTTGTCCTTCTCTTCTGTCCCTTTTCACAAACTCTAGGAGAGTCATCCTAGCCCATGTTCCAGCTGGGGCCATAGCTATTGAAAAACCTGGTTACCCAGTACTGATCCACAGAACCCCATCTCTGTGTATCTACAGGTCTACTGCACCTCCACCTGGAAACAGTCATGGACACTTCTCATGCAGCATCACACAAACTATATACACTACAACACTTCTCACCCCCACTCTTCTTTAAAATAAGCAACACCATCCCTACAAACAGATAAAAAGCATGGGCAGCATCCTCTCCCTCTCCCTCAACATTCTGTGCCCACCGCTCATCACCTCCTTTATCTGTCACTAATCCTTCTTCTTTGTTCCCATAACCTAAACTCAAGTTCAGTAGACTTCTACTTGGTTTCAGTACTCCAGTCTGGTCCCACACTAGGGTGTCCCCTATAGAATTGCCAAAGATAGCAAAGCTGCCACCTGACTCAGAAATGGCTTTCCCTAACTTTCAGGAAAATGTTCAAACTTCTTAGCATTAAAACATGGACCTGGACTGGCACTTGTGGCATAGCAGGTAAAGTTGTCACCTGCACTGCCAGCATCCCATATGGGCACCAGTTCAAGTCCCAGCTGCTCTACTTCCAAATCAGCTCTCTGCTAATGCACCTGGGAAATCAGTTGAAGATGATCCAAGTCCTTGGGCCCCTGAACCCATGTGGGAGAGCTGGAAGAATCTCCTGGCTCCTGGGGCTCAGCTCCAGCCATTGCAGCCATTTGTGGAGTGAACTAGCAGGTGGAAGACCTCTCTCTCTCTCTCTCTCTCTCTCCCTCTCTGTAACTCTGCCTTTCAAATAAATAAATTAATTAATTAATTAATCTTTTTTAAAAAATGGACCTTCAGAGCTACTTGGAGAAATAGATTATTCTAGATGAGTGGAGCCTCACAATCTGAAACACACTGGGAAACCAAAATGCAAAGATATCAAAAGTTACTGAAGTCATGTCAGGAGAATATATCAGCCAACTTGCAGGGGTTCCTGCTGGTGTAATTGGGACAATTTGAGCATAAAAAAGAGGCTGCAGTGGGGGTAGAAAAACACTAAATGTGCTAAACATTTATGAGTTGATAATCATAAAAAAAGCAAAACAATTCATTGACTACTTTTGGAAGATATCAAGAAGTAATTTTAGTGGTTGGTATTGTAGCATAGTAGATAAAGCCACCACTTGCAATGCCAGCATCCCATATGGGCACCAGTTCAAGTCCCAGCTACTCCACTTCCAATCCAGCTCCCTGCTAATAGCCTTGGGAAAGCAGTGGATGATGGTCCAAGTACTTGTGCCCCTACTACCCTAATGAGATCTCTGGAAGAAACTCCTGGCTCCTGGCTTCATCCTGGCCCAGCATTGGCCATTGGCCATTGCAAACATCTGGGGAATAAACCAGTGAATGAAAGATCTCTCTCTCTCTCTCTCTCTCTCTCTCTCTCTCTCTCTCTCTCTCCATCTTTCTGTCTTTCTGTGTCTCTCTGACTCTGTCTCTCCCTCTCTCTCTGTAACTCAGCCTTTAAAATAAATAAATAAATCTTTTAAAAAGAAAACAGAAACAACCTGTGATTACATGTCTGGGATGTGATGCATAAAAAGTACAGCAGCATCTTCTGTGAAGTACAGACAAATAACAAGCCTAATCTAAACCTCATCAATAAACCAGTTCTAACTATCAACTTACAGAAAATGCAGGGACATGCTACCTGACACATACAGACCCACTCTGTAAAACAAAACTCAAGATCTAGGGAATTCATAATACCAATACTCCAGCTTTTTTGATGTATAAATGAAATAAAAAGCAGCAAAGAAACTGTATATTAAAAGACTTCGAAATATCAATTAAATGCAATGTGTGATGAGCTTTATCTGGATCCTTGTTTGTAAATGCTAAAAATTGTTATGATATGGTTGACAAAATGTGAGCATTTGATATTTCATGATTTTGAATAATGGTGTGCTAGCAAGGGCCAGCCTGTACTAGCTGACAAGAGCTGACTCCATACATAAGTCCCGACTCTGTGTTCAATGCCCTTATGTTAGTGGTAGGAAACTAGCCAGGGTGGGAGTATTTGCACCACAGAAATTGGCCTAGACTACTAATTACAGAGGGCCAGTTTCTAAACATTTCCTAGCAAATCACTCATTTTAAGAAATCATCATCATCATCAAGGATGATAATGATTTGTAGTTGTTGTTATTTTGGAATCCTTATCTTTGAGATATATTACAGCTAAAATTCTGTGACGTCTGAGATCTGCTTAAGCTAGACATTTTACACATGGGAGACCAATAACATTTCCTCCACTTTGTAAAATTCCATAGGGAAACATTCACAACCACAAAGACTTATTTGGTACCTGGCTTCCTTCCCAAGAATCCCAGCAAGAGTCTTGCACTCCAAGCCTAAGTGCAGTTCCCCAGGCATGCAGCTTCTCCACGTCTTTATCCAGAGTGCATGGTGCCAGACTCCCTGGCCACCCCTGGTCATACAGGTGCCAGACTCCCTGGCCACCCCTGGTCGTACAGGTGCCAGCCTGTCAGCTCCTATCCAGCCTGCAGATCTCCAGTCAGCTCAGCCAGATGTCACCTTGGATCTGGTGACTGTCCAGCCTGCTGACCTCATCTCTACAACAGTAACCACAGCTGACACATACTTGGGGAGAGGGACAGACATTAACTGTTTAATCCACATATAATCCTATAAAGTAGGGACAATTGTTAGCCTGGTTTTACAGAAGAAAAAACTCAGAGTGGGGCCTACCAGCCGATGAATACTGGAGCAAAGACTTGAGACCAGATAGCACGAGCCCAGAGCTTACACTCATCAGCACAGAACAGGATCCCCTCAGCAAATGCTGTGTTGCTTTATTCCTCCAGCCCAGCACCTGTGAGCCTCCAACTCTACTTCACTCACGTTTTTACTCATTAACCTGGAAGCTGCCTAAAATGCTGTCTTGATAACACAGTTCCCAAAATATTAACATGCAGTAAATGATATATCACCAAGGATTCGGGCTCTTTCCTAGACCAATGGCTTTCAAACTACATTCCTGGGAACTCTGAAGGAAATTCAGAAGTGTCACATGGGCAACCCTAAAAAGGGATGGTGACTCTCAGGGAGGAAGAAAGTACCACAGTACAGAACGAAACCCCTGACTCACCCAACTCACGTTTTATACACTGAACTTTGCAGCAAATTTGGAGGGGTCCCTCTACTAAAGCAAAAACTTGTGAAAATCATTGCCCTAGCTCCAGCCACTGTATCTTCAATGCTATAATCTTCAGAATGCAAGGGATTGTTCTTGGATTCCTGCCATGCTTATATTTCTTCTTCAAATTCAAGTTTCTAATCTTAATTCTTATTCTGGCTTTCCTAGTCTAAATTGTGAAATTGGGGAAGAAACTGAAACTCCTAAGACCTGCTTTGTGCCCCTCCCCCCAATCATTTATTCCATGTCTTCTGGGATAAGCGTTAATCTCTCCTCCCTTTTAAATGAAGGCTAACCCACGTGTTTATGCTTGGGAAAAGGCTCACCTGGTCCAGATAGGGCAGGATTTCCCATAGTGTCATGAAGTATAATGTTTTCACTGACTTATACACCATCTTCCGGATACGTTCTGGTTCGGGGGCGTTGGGAAACACTGCAATGAAAAACAGGTGGTTGGGCCATTCCACAAACCTCCCCCAGCCCCCTTCAAGGGCACCAGAAACCCTGCTCTCCCAAAGCCACCCAGTGGAATGAAGGGCCCAGGAACAGGCATGGCTTGACAATTTCAAGAGTTGTCCATCAGGAAGTGATTGAGTGCAGGTACCCACATACCCTTGCCTCTGGGGCAGCGTGTGCTACTCCCCTGGAGGAGGGAACACATCAGGGCCCTGCTAGGCCATTTCTCAACCACAGCTGTACATCAGAATCTTCTAAAGACCAGTGGGCTTGGATGCCACCCCTTCCACCCCACCCCTACCAGGCAGACTTATCTAATAGCTCTGAGAAGGGCTTGGAACCTTTGGTTTTTCAGAAGTTCCGTAAAGAATTGGGATGCACGGCCAAGACTAAGCAGTGTGACCTTTAGTGCTGAGCACCTGGGGAGCAGGTCCTGCATCTTGTGCAGGCAGGTCTGAATTCCTAGTGCTTCACGAAAAATAAACAGGAGCAAACTCCCACTCTCTCACTCCCTGCTTCACAGGACAGAAACCCTTTGAAAAGGATGAGTTGTCATTCAGATTAAGATATTGCTAGGTACCTATAACAGAGCTAAAAAACTCTTTATACACGGTATACTCGGGTGTGTACTCTCCGTCATCCCTCAGCAGAGCCCCATAGTCTGAAAAATACAGAGAAATTTGTTATTTTCCCCCAGGAAAAGCCCAGCTTAAATTTCTTCTGCAGGAAAAAATGGGAGCTTTATACTAAGCTAAAGGATCTTTCATTCAATAGCTTTGGGAAAAAAACCTAGGGCATTAAACAAGAAAATGACATATATCAGTCTAAACCAAAAGATATCTGCCAAGCTTTGCAGGCCTTTCAACAGAGGGCAAATGGATCTCTAATAAGCCTGATGAGATCCAAGGCTCTATACTCTAGTGGTTTCTACTTCCCACTTAGTTCTAATTGAATGCTTTTCTTTTTTCTTTCACCCTTGACTTTCCATGTGGTCTCTAAACAGATCTGTGGACTGAGGAAGACACACAAAGCCCTACCTCTGCTGTCAGGAAAACCAAAGTGACTGGTTCTGCAGGGAGCTTCAAAGAACAAGAATCTGCCTGGTGGGTGAACAAGATTAAACTTGGGCCCTACAAGATGGCTCAAAAAAGAAGGGTAGCAAGAAGAAGGGCCATTCTGCCATCAACACAGTGGTGACCAACATCAACAAGTGCATCCAAGCGGTGGACTTCAGGAAGTGTGCCACGGACACTCAAAGAGATCTGGAAGCTTGCCATGAGAGAGAAAGGGACTCCAGCTGTGCACACTGACAACAGTTCAGCAAAGCTATCTGGGCCAAAGGAATAAGGAACACCCCATATCAAATCTGGATGAGATTGTCCAGAAAAATTATGAGGATGAAGATTTGCCAAACAAATTCTGCACTTTGGTTGCTTATGTCTGTTACCACTTCCAAAATTCTACAATCAATGTGGATGAGAACTAATTGCTGATTGAAGTTGTAAAACGACCTTTGTGTTCTGTTTATCTTTTCTAGCTGCAACATAATGTGTGTGTCCCAAAGCAGTACCTGATTATGGGATCATTTGGAAAACTTTCCCTAAACAAGGAATCCTATGTTCTTCTCTCCATCCCTGAGAGCTTGATTATTGGGACAGAGAGGGTCTAGGCAGATTTGAAATGGAAATAATGAAACTGATGCTTTTATTTGCATGATTCAGTTAATTCTAAGACAAACATTTTTCCAGAAAATATGTTTTCAATTTCCATTGGCCTCTTTTCACATTTTAATAAACAACTGTGTAATCAATAGCACCTTAGATTTAATGAAATAAACACAATAGTATAATTTTTTAAAAGGTTAAACTATCAACTTCTCTACTTGAAAAGTCCCAGAAACTCGATTCTAGCATTAGAAAAATTCTAATATTGTCAAGAATAGCAAATATGAAACCCTCAACTCCTAGCACATGTTAAAGGCATAAGAAATGAACCATTCTAAAGATATGATCCTTGGAGGCTTACTCTAATAGCCTCCAGATTCCAATGACGGAGTGGTTTAAGTTTAACAGTTCTGGGGAAAAAGTACTTGCCATAACTGGTGACTGCAGGGCAGTAGTTGTCCAGAATCTTTGCTCCACCCATGAAGCCAAAGTTGGTGCCACCATGGAACATATAGAAGTTGAGGGAGAACTTAAGATTGAACATTTCACGGACATCCTTCATCAACACTGAAGATAGGTCAGAAGAAATGGAGAAATGGAGGAGAGAATTAGAGTTTGAGATAATTCATAGGTCCTTGTGGATTTCCAAGTGATCTACACCCAGAATAGTCGAGATCTGCCAAGGTTTCATGCGCAGAAAATGTGTGATATTAGCCAAAACTGACTGGGAGGGATTGGTGGGGTGGTTCTCAGTACCTTTTTCATAACCCAAAGCTTTGTACTACTTTCTCATGGTTTCATTTTTAGGAAGGTACCATTTTCCAGCAAACTGTATGTATCAAACATTTGCTTATGCTACTTACGAACTTCTAACAGTGATTTATCTGAAATTATAGTGCCAGGAACATTTAACCTCAAATTCCATTTGAGTGATCATCAACAATTCTCCAGGGAAGACTAGAACATGGGGATAAAATACTCTGAAACTAGGAGACTTTCTACCTCCACTCAACATACCTCCATTGAATTTCCCTACTTGTCAGAACTATCTGTTCTAATTACTTTAAGAGACTCAACAAAACATAATTACAATGGAATTCCCATTAAAATTTAAAACTCAATACAATGATCTCTTGAGGTGCTCATCCACGCTATCATTTTACCCCCACAAACATGAGTCGTCTACTAATTCACCCTAATATTATAGGGGCCCCACCCCCTAAATGTCACGCACACTAAGCAGCTGAAACAAACAGCCCAATGTCATCTCTGCTATGCGTTCTTTCAAGAAAGGGGCCAGGGAGCACTTGCCTTGTGGATTCGCAGTTTGGCGGATGTCTCCCCATGTGTCAACAGAGCTTGCTGTGTATACTGTCATCAGTATAGGGCTAGGACCCTGGGAAAAAACAAGTGTCAGAAAAGTTTGATGCAATTCAGAATCCCTGCACTGCATGGAAGGGAATCATAAAGCTCACACACCCCCTTTTCCCACTCAGACATCCCCTCGTCTGCCCATAAACCCTGAAGTCTACGCTCCCATTCTCGCAGTATTATTATTCCTCTTGTGGTTTCACTGGTCCTTTTCAATAGTGTCCTTTCTATAACCTTCTAGGAGGGCAATCTTTTCATTCACTTGAATGACCATAGCAGAGGTCAGGGAAGAAAGTATCCAACACAGTTGAAGTACTAAAAATGTTCCCAAAATGAGTACTGAAAAAATTGAATCGCACTGGATACAAATTCCCCAGATCCCAAATTCCGCATTCCTTCTAGTGCCCACCTTTGCATTTGCAGTTGCTGAGGGACTTCTACTTCCTTCATCTTTCTTTCTCTTTCTTTTTTTTAATGATAGAAAGTCCTGTCCTTGGCATGGCAAGTCTCCTCTCTCTCTCTTTTTTTAAAAAGACATATTTACTTATTTGGGAGGCAGAGTTACAGACAGAGAAAAGGAGAGACACACACATACACACACACACACAGAGAGAGAGAGAGAGAGAGAGAGAGAGAGAGAGAGAGAGAGAGAGAGCTTCCATCCACTGGTTCATTCTCCAAATGGCTGCCACAGCCAGGACTGGGCCATGCTGAAACCAGCAGCAAGGACTTCTTCCAGGTCTCCCATATGGGTGCAGGGGCCCAAGCACTTGGGCCATCCTCCACTATCTCTCCAGTCACATTAGCAGGAAGCTGGATTGGAAGTGGAGCAGCCAGGACTTGAACCGGCACACATATGGGATGATGGCACTGCAGGCTGCAGCTTTAACCCTCTGAGCCACAGCACTGGTTCCTCCTTCCTCTTTCCAGTCCACTGGGGTTTGCTAGTCTCTATCAGTTGGCCCTTTCATTGTTGCTCCTTCTGGCACTAAAAAAGTACCCAGTTTCTGGAATTTCTGCTCGCATTACTGTCATCATCTCCAATTGAGACTCTTCCAGCCAGCCCCCTGCAGTACCATGTGGACTCCCAAACTGCCAAATGCTTCAAAGAAAGTACTAGAACACTGCCAACTTGATCTACCACAAAGTCATGGGACATACATCTGCCTGACAATCTTTAATTTTTTTAAACTTTTATTTAATGAATATAAATTTCCAAAGTACAGCTTATGGATTACAATGGCTTCCCCCCCTATAACTTCCCTCCCACCCGCAACCCTCCCCTTTCCCGCTCCCTCTCCCATTCCATTCACATCAAGATTCATTTTCAATTATCTTTATATACAGAAGATCAGTTTAGTATATATTAAGTAAAGATTTCAACAGTTTGCCCTCACATAGCAACACCAAGTGAAAAATACTGTTGGAGTACTAGTTATAGCATTAAATCACAATGTACAGCACATTAAGAACAGAGATCCTACATGATATTTTTTTAAGAATTGATTAATTTTCTATGCAATTTCCAATTTAAAACCAAGGGTTTTTTTTCATTTCCAATTATCTTTATATACAGAAGATTGATTCTGTATATACTAAGTAAAGATTTCATCAGTTTGCACCCACACAGAAACACAAAGTGTAAAAATACTGTTTCAGTACTAGTTATAGCATTACTTCACATTGGACAACACATTAAGGACAGATCCCACATGAGATGTAAGTACACAGTGACTCCTGTTGCTGACTTAACAATTTGACACTCTTGTTTATGGCGTCAGTAATCTCCCTAATTTTTAAAAATAAGTTTTATTGAATGCTCAAAGTAATGTTCTAAATTCCTTATAGCTAGCTAGACTAAGATATGTGATTCAAGCTCCTGAAACTTCCTTTCTCTCAGTCTCATAGAATCTCCAAATCACAGTGTATGGTGTGAATCTGGATGTCTCCCCCACAAAATTCATAAGTTGAAATACTTATCCTCAGGATGACAGTATTAGGAGGTTAAGACATTGGGTGGTGATTAGATCATAAAGGTGGCACCCTCATGAATAGGATTAACTGTTCTTATAAAAAAAAAAAAAACCTAGACAGCTACTTTCCCCCTCTACCATACGAGAGAGCAGTGAGAAGGCACCAGCTATGAACCAGGAAATGAGCAATCACCAGACACTACATCTGCTGTCATCTTAGTCTTGAACTTCTAGTCTCCAGAACTGATGGAAAAACGTCTGTTTTTTATAAGCCACAGTTTATGGTACTTAATAACAGCCCAAACAGGCCACAGTTCATAAAGTCTTAAGTTAGAGGGGACTTTTGTATGTTAAGTTTTCTAGTATATCACGTCTCACCGCATCTCTAAATGCTGGCCAAACACAGGCAGTTTGCAGCCAACCTTAATTTTTGTGTGATGAGGAATTCATTACCACACCAGGCACTTTGTTCCATTTTTGATAAATTCAGATAGTTAGAAATTATAGTTTGTATAATGAGACAATATATGTTTTTATCTTAATTTTTTATCTATTGAAATTAATTCCACTCTCTGGTACTTCCTCTTCACATGAAAATGCTTTAAAACTTTGAAGCTACTCACCGGACAGTTTTGTCTTCAATATGAGATCCACTCCTAGTTCCCTTAATTTATCTTTACATGGTTCCTATATTTCCTGGAAGTATTCTATTTTGTTAAAAAACCAAATGCTTCAAATGTGTGGAGAAATAACCGTGTCATTTATATCAATAAAACCCAATTTTCAAAGCCATTGGCAGTGGGTCTCACAGTTGATGTAGGTGGAACATGCAATCACATAACTTCCAAAATCTCTTCCACATAAAATACAGTTAAGCTGAATCTCTTCTGTTCTGCCTCTCGGCCCCTGAGCTCTGCTGCTACTGCTCTGTATTCAAGTTCAAGGCAAGGACTCCACTACCTTCAGTCACTCTCCCTGATAAGCACAACTTCTCTATTTTCCTGGGAGATTATCAGTCAGAACAGTGCCCCTATGAACAGTGAACAAACCTAACTGTAACTTCTGTAAGCACAAGACCACATGTAAATACCATGAAATTACATGTAAAGCCCAGGAAATACCCACAGTCTGGTGCAAACCTAGCTCAAAATTATCACTGAAAATGGTGCCCGTTCTGCTCCAAATATGGAAGCTCTCATTTCTCGACTAGTTCACATTTATCTCCTCCAGTTAAGGAGGAGTGTGCTCTACTTTGTCGCACTAAGAAGAGGATGTTTTTTCATGAAAACACACACAAAAAAACAACAAAGGCTCAGAATCTGTACTTTCTGCCTCTATTCAGTTATTATTATACATCTTTCTTAAGTACTGTGTTTCTCCAAGGTTCTCCTTCTTAGACAAGTATAAGAAATGCACTAGAAATGAATTACAATCGACTCCTTAACAGTGTAGGCTTTGGGCCAGGTGTTGTAGACAAGTGAATTTGATTTCCTTGACCCTAAAACCACCTATAATGGGCACTTAAAGAGCACAACAGCTGAGAATCGCCCCCAACAAATGAACTAGGCGGTCCTGGCAGAGGCGAGAGCCAATACTTCTATCTCCGAAATGTCCTTACCTGCATTGATATGAGGTCTTGGTAAGTTGCTCTCTGTATATTCCTCATGTGGACCGTGACCAGCTCTGTGGAAGGAAATGGGTAAACTGCAGAAGTCCTGCTAACAACCCCCACCGGGCAGGGGCACAGCCAGGCTGGAGAGCCAGGGCTCCAAGCCTCCTACCCAAACACCTCACAGCCACTTCACACTGACAGTTCAGGGCTTGCGCCTAGCAATAAAGACACAATCCTACACCTGTTTCCAAAAGGTTTGCAAATTATCCCTTCACTTGGCATTTACGGTAAACAAGCCAGAGAAGCAAAGTGGGCAGTTACAATAAACTACACTGACAAATACATGAAGGCCAGGTGGAGTCACTGAGCCCAGAGAGCTGAATTGCTCGAGTCCTAAGATACGACTGGAGGCTGTGTGACCCCTAACTCAGAACAATATTCTGGCTGTCCCACTGCAAGATGGGGAAGGGACACTATAAAGCCTGGGGAGAGAACAGCCCAGAGAGCACCTCACAAAGTGCTTGGGCATAAAGAATTCCAAACAGCGTTCTTCTCTGGCTGCATTGGTCTGCACATTACCTTCTTTCCATTCTCCTGTGCACCAGCTCACATTTTCTCCTTATTGTCCCATTCTACAGATCCCTGCTTCTTTTACTTCCTGACATCCTGACCCTGGGAGCTCCTGAGGCTGGGTCCAGGGCAGTACCATTTCTCAGACACTGCACCCACTTCTGATCAATCAAGGCCATCTGGCCCTGGCCCAGACAGTCCTCACCATAGGCCACCCAGGGGTGGAGGAAGTGGAGGAGGTGGTCTGCCCTGTTGGCACTGCTGCTGCCAGGAAGGGATTGGTTCCTCAGCTCATCCTTGACCGGATGCCCCCATCACTCTGCCCTGAAGACAATACGATCTTGTTCATGGGAAATGAGAAAAATGAAGCATCCAAGGGACTCCCGTTTCAGACCTGACGAGGAGAGGAAATAGGACAAAAGCTAGACTGTACCATGTTCCAAGTGGCCTTTTGTCAATTCTAATCCATTATCTGCAGTCATGAGCATCACTTGGATCTTCCTTTTCACCAGGGCCTAGGGAGAAATTCAGTTAGATGAATTAACTGTTCTCAATACCACGGGATTGCTCCTCTCCAGAAAGAAAAATTATGGCAATGAAGCTGGGGAATGGAGAGGACCTTCTAATTCCCTTTCTAACTACTTACAAGTGAGGAAATCAGCACAAAACTAACTCCGCCTTCCATTAGAGTTGTGTAGACTGTTTCCAGCCCTCTCTCTAGAGTGTAAACCCAAGGGAAAATTCAACTGGATCTATCCATCTTCATATCCTACAGTTCCATGCAAGCTACAGGTACTCGGGATGAGTTTGCTTCACACACTAACAAAGTGAGAAAAGAAGTATGGAGAGAAATTAAAGGATCACTTACGTTTTTAACATATGGCATGTATTTTTTATCCAGATTGTATGCACCATATTCATTTTCGACCTGCACAGCAATGATGGAACCTTTATGGTGATACTGAGGGTGAAAGAGAGGAGAGTTTGACAGTGAGGCCACTGGTAGGAAAAATCTGGATTTTCTGAGTTTACTAAGTACAAAGACACCTGAGTGTCACAAAAACAACACTTCTAAAATCCACGTCTCCAAGTTAAACTACAGTTCTGGGAATCTCTCTCACTCCACAGCCAGCAGTCACCACTGGGCAATCAGATGCTCACAAAATCCTCCCTAAATACATAACTCTAGTTACTTTGTCCCTAATTCAAAGCCGTAAGCATAAGACCTCCAACTCCACAACTCTCCTTTCCACTTAGAGCAGTGCAATGAATAAAGGATCCCCCATCCTCCCTAGGGGTTCCCGCACCTCTTGTGGGCTGGATCTCATTCCCACTTCTTGGGGGAACTTTCCTCCCTTTGTCTCCTGTCTCTTCATCTCTTCCATGACTGCAGACTCCTCATCACCACTGACACTGACTTAGGGCCCTGCGTCACCAATAATTGGCCTGGACCATGCGCCCCTCCAGCTTCCACCCCTTGGCCTCTCCACCCTCGAGGACCAATTCTGTGCGATGCATCTGCTCTCCCTCTTGACTTCTTAGTTCTCATCTACTCTGCTCGTGGTGGCCTTGTTCCCACTCTTTCCCTTCCACCTAAATGATGAATGCCAATCTTCTGTTACTAAATTCAAACATGGGATGTTAGGCTGAATTAGATGGCTCTCTCAGCAACACTTGACTGAGCCTCTTGGCGTTCCCCCCTCCTTGAAAGCCCCTCGTCTGCCGCCTTCCATGACAGGTTCCCTCCTAGCCTGGGGCAAGCCTCTCTGGCCCCTCTCCCTCAGTCTCCTTTGCGAGCTTCTCTTGGCCTCCTCACCTCTCCATGTTGTTGCTTCTCATGGTTCTCAATGAATCCAAACTCTGTGCTGCCGTGGTACCAACCAGCATGCGTGGCTATAGAGCACTTGAAAGGTGGCTAATGTGACTGAGGAAATGAATGCTTAATTTTGTTTAGTTTTAATGAAAATATCCACATGTAGCTATGACTCCTGTGTTAGAGAATGGAGCACTAGCCTGTGAAGGACCATCTCTCCAATCCTCTAACTGAAGAATTGTCTTTAGTCACTTGGGAGTTTGTATGGCCACCTTGAATCTAATTAACTCTCAGATACTCATAATGTTATAAACTAACTCTGTTCCTAGTAAATTCGTACATATGACGCCTTCTCCCTGTCAAATACAGGCTTTCTCATTGCTTCTGTTTAGGCTACGATATCTCCTTCCAATCCTTGCTGAAAGGATCAAACATGCCAGGTAAATGTCAAATGTCCCTGCGGCCATCTAGGGAGTGAACTAGTGGATGGAAGACTTTTCTCTCTGTCTCTCCCTCTCTCTGTCTGTAATTCTACATCTCAAATAAATAAATAAAATGTCACATTCCAGTGTAAAGCTTAGTTTCTAATAGATGTTACATATTTGTTACCCACCTCTGCTCATTTTCTTCCTAGTGCAAATGCTCTTTGACTTATGATGCAGTTACATGCTGATAAGCCCATCCTATGAAAATCTCATAAGTGGAAAAGGCATTTAATACCCCTAACCTGCGGCACATCTGAGCTTAACAACACAACGGACTGCAGAGCATCAGCTCCTCCCATTGTGAAGACAGAACCGACTGGGAGCTGTGCTCACGGCCACAGCCTGCCACCCTGACAGAAGATTGAACCATGTATGCTAGCCCAGGAAAAAGATAGAGACTCAAAACTCAAAGTAGGGTTTCTACTGAATGCCAATCACTTTCACACCATCTTAAAGTCAAAAACAGTATAAGGTGAACCAATGAAAGCCTGTACATAGTCCTTTTCATGAGAATATTGCAAAAAGTTCATAGAAATGGGAGGAGATGAACAATTTGGAACATGCTCAATCGGACTGGCCGCAAATGGTGGAGTTAGAAATGTGCCAGGGGATTCCAACACAATCCCATCAAGATGGCATGTACCAATGCCATCGCACTAGTCCAAGTGATCAATTTCAGCTCACAATTGATAGCTCTGATAGGTCTAAGAGTCAAAGAGATCACACAAACAAGACAAGTATCTGCTAATACTAACTGATAGAATCAAAAAGGGAGAGAAAGATCCAACATGGGAAGCGGGATACACAGTAGACTCATAGAATGGCAGATGTCCTAAACAACACTCTGGCCTCAGAATCAGCCCTCAAGGCATTCGGATCTGGCGGAAGAGCCCATGAGAGTATAGCAGGCATGGAAAGCCAAGATATCATGGAAAAAAAAAAAAGACCTAAATGAATGATCTCTGTGAGTGAGATCCCAGTGGAAAGAACGGGGCCATCAAAGAAGGAGGTACCCTTCTCCGAAGGGAGGAGAGAACTTCCACTTTGACTATGACCCTATCGGAATAAGATCAAAGTCAGCGAACTCTAAAGACTTCCCTAGCCCTGGCAACTCATGACTAGAGCCTAGGGAGATTACTGACGCCATGAACAGGAGTGTCAAATTGTTAAGTCAGCAACAGGAGTCACTGTGTACTTACACCCCATGTGGGATCTGTCCCTAATGTGTCGTCTAAAGCCAAGTGATTCTATATCTAGTACTGAAACAGTATTTTTATACTTTGCGTTTCTGTGTGGGCACAAACTGATGAGGTCTTTACTAATTATATACTGAAGTGATCTTCTGTATATAAAGAGAATTGGAAATGAAAAAAAAAAACAACCTGGTGTTAAAGTGGAAATGGCATAGAAAATTAATTAATTTGAAAAAAAATTATGTAGGATCTCTGTCTTTAATGTGCTGTACATTGCTATTTAATGCTATAATTAGTAATCCAATGGTAGTTTTTTCACTTTATGTTGCTATATGGGCAAAATGTTGAAATCTTTACCTAATATATACTAAACTGATCTTCTGTATACAAAGAGAATTGAAAATGAATCTTGATGTGAATGGAAGGGGAGAGGGAGCGGGAAAGGGGAGGGTTGCGGGTGGGAGGGAAGTTATGGGAGGGGGGAAGCCATTGTAACCCATAAGCTATACTTTGGAAATTTATATTCATTAAATAAAAGTTTAATAAAAAAAAAGTTAATGTGCTATGTTCATGAACTTTGTGAAGACTCCTTATGTACTGGCACACTGTTTTTACCCAAGCAATGAGTATATGTGACACCATGCTCGTACTGTAGACAGGCATATTAAGTCTAACAAATTGCAACTTCTGCATAACCATTGACCTAACATCATCTGTGGGAGCTATTGCTTGTCAACAATGACATATAGCTTTCTTGAGGAGGTAAATGAGGACATTTTGGAGATAATCATTAATTTTCCATTTATAGTAATGAAGAGAATAAAAAATGATGAACCAGACAAAATGAAAATGTACATAGTGTGGCTCCGGGTGTCCCACCAGGAAAAAGGCAGATTCCAGTGCATGACCTGTGTTCAGTTAGCATCAAGTAGAGGGAACATATAACAACTGATCAGTTAAAGCTCACTGTTTTGTCAGTAAGGAATTGGAATTCCTGTCTCTGAGTATATAGAAAGTATGCTAACCCTATCCAAGAAATTCATTCACGTAATTACTTCCTACAGCCATAGAGATGGGAGGAGGGACTATATTTTACCTGGAGTTTTTCTATCCTGGGAATCAGTTGATCGAAATAGCGATTCATTGCCTTAGTAAAGCCCTGGTAAGTTGTTCTCAGCTTCATTTTTGGATCCCTGAGTAACCAGCTAGGATTGAAAATACACGACTTAGACTTGAGATGAGAGACAGCAATAAGAAAGATTCCAGCACACCATCCCAGGAAGCTCAGACAGCCCAAATTTGCACAGCTACATGGAATAATACATTTTGAGAGCTAATTCCAGCTTTAAGAAGATGCAGTCTATGACAGTTACAAATAGTTCCGCCCCTTAGACATTACCTTTCTTCAAAATGTAAGTGAGGAGTTATTTGATCTACAACAGGATTCATCAAATTACAGTCCCTAGGCCCAAATAGACCTGTGGTCTACTTCTATAAGTAAAGTGTTATTGGCACACATCCATCCCCATGTGTTTGCATGATGTCATGTGTGCTTCTACCAAAGCCACATAGTCTACTGTGTTTACTATCTGGCCTTTCACAAAGCAAGTTTGCTAACCTTTAGTACAGAATAAAATTTTTATAGCTGTTCAGAAGCTTTAATTTTGTATATAGCTATAAATAGCCACTGAGTTATACCAGGTATATTGACAATATACCCCTCATTCATTGTCATGAATCCCTCATTTTGTGATATTAATATTAATATTTTCAGGAACAATAGCATGTATGCACATGTATATATCATCTAGATATGAAGTGAATATGGCAAAATATTAAAAATTGTTAAATTTGGGGGCCGATGCCGTGGCTCACTCTGTCTGTGGTGTTGGCATCCCATATGGGCGCTGGTTCTAATCCTGGCTGCTCCTTTTCCAGTCCAGCTCTCTGCTGTGGCCCGGGAGGGCAGTGGAGGATAGCCCAAGTGCTTAGGCCCTGCACCCGCATGGGAGACCAGGAGGAAGCACCTGGCTCCTGGTTTCAGATTGTCATAGTTCCAGCTGTAGCAACCATTTGGGGGTTGAACCAACAGAGGGAAGACCTTTCTCTTTGTCTCTCTCTCTCACTGTCTAACCCTATCTGTCAAATAAATAAAAATTTTTTAAAAATTTGTTAAATTTTAAAACTAAAAACAAATTTATTAAAAAGCACTAGAAACAAAGTTATTAAAAAGTGCTTTATGGTGGAATATTATTAGGCCATTAAGAAGTAATGATGATGGGACCAGCAGTGCAGAGTAGCAGGTAAAGTTGCCGCCTGCGACACTGGCATCCCATCTGGGCACTGGCTCGTATCTTGGCTGCTCCACTTCTGATCCAGCACCCTGATAATGGCCTGGGAACAAACAGCAGAAGACGACCCAAGTGTTTGGGCCCCTGCTACCTATGTGAGTCTTGAGATCCAGAAGACGCTCCTGGCTCCTGGTTTTGGCCTGGCCCAGCCCCAGCCAGTGCAGCCATCTAGGGAGTGAACCAGTGGAGGGAAGAATCTCGCTCTCTGTCTCTGTCTCTCCCCTCTCCCTGTAACTTTGATTTTCAAATAATAAAAAAAAAAAGGAATGGTGTAGTAACACATGCTACAATATGGGAGAATGTTGTGCTAAATGGAAAATGCCAGACACAAAAAAGTCACATATTGTAGGATTCCCTTTATAGGAAGCACTCAGAATCTGCAGAGACAAAGGGTTGAACAGCACTTGCCAAGGCATGAAGCAAGAATGAAAAGTACCTGAGTGGTGGAGAGGTGCTGACACCAAGCAGTGACGGTTTACACTTTGAATATAGCTAACGCCACAGAACTGCACACTTGTAAAGGGTGAAAATGGTAAAATTTACACTACATGTATATAATCATAATTGAAAAAATAATCTCAAGGATGAAAAACCCTCCTTAAAAAGAGATAATGGATTTTGTTTTTTTAAAAAAAATTAAAAATCAAAGGAGATAATGGAGACAGCTTCTAGCTATCTGTCTGTCACCACAAAAACTAGAATTTACAGATACTGCTTAAGCAGCAGCCATTGATTTTTATGTGAAGAATAAATAGGAATTCTCTCCCATTTGCACCAGAGAAATGTGTTTACTTAAGAAAACCCCAAATACAACGTAATCCCCAATATTTTAAAGTTCATTTTCTGTTGTTATTAAGTATAAAAAATACCGCAGGTGGCTGGCGCTACAGCTCTCTAGGCTAATCCTCCGCCTGCGGCGCCGGCACACCAGGTTCTAGTCCCGGTTGGGGCACCGGATTCTGCCCCGGTTGCTCCTCTTCCAGTCCAGCTCTCTGCTGTGGCCAGGGAGTGCAGTGCAGGATGACCCAGGTCCTTGGGCTCTAAACCCACATGGGAGACCAGGAGGAAGCACCTGGCTCCTGGCTTCGGATCGGCGTGCCGGTCGCAATGCGCCAGCCGTAGTGGCCACTTTGGGGGTGAACCAACGCAAAAAGGAAGACCTTTCTCTCTGTCTCTCTCTCTCACTGTCTAACTCTGCCTGTCAAAAAAAAAAAATACCACAGGTAAAAAATGGATAGAGGGCCAACTCTGGCTCAGCAGGTTAAGCCACTGCCTGCAGTGCCCACATCCCACATGAACACAGGTTCAAGTCCTTGCTGCTCTACTTCCAATCCAGTTCCCTGCTAATGTGCCTAGTCCTGTGCCACCCACTTGGGAGGCCTTAATGGAGTTCCAGGCTCCTGGCTTTGGCCTGACCCAAAGAGATATCTCTCTTTATTCCCCTCTATATAACATCAACTTTCAAATTAAAAAAAAAAAATGTACATAGAAAACAAAGCACGGCCGGCGCCGTGGCTCAACAGGTTAATCCTCCGCCTTGCGGCGCCGGCACACCGGGTTCTAGTCCCGGTCGGGGCACCGATCCTGTCCCGGTTGCCCCTCTTCCAGGCCAGCTCTCTGCTGTGGCCAGGGAGTGCAGTGGAGGATAGCCCAAGTGTTTGGGCTCTGCACCCCAGGGGAGACCAGGAGAAGCACCTGGCTCCTGCCATCGGAACAGCGCGTTGCGCCGGCCGCAGCGCGCTACCGCGGCGGCCATTGGAGGGTGAACCAACGGCAAAAGGAAGACCTTTCTCTCTGTCTCTCTCTCTCTCTCTCACTGTCCACTCTGCCTGTCAAAAATAAAAAAAAAAAATAAATAAATAAATAAATAAAGAAAAAAGAAAACAAAGCACAACACTTTGCTCTAACTTCCATTTGAGCATGCTGTGGCCCATGTGCAATCATGGCCAGGGACACTCTGAGGACAACTTACCTGGGCAAACCTCCAAGGTCTAAGTCACTACCGATGTAGGGACCTGGACAAATAATGACCCAGAGATCCAGCTGTGAGGCTATGGAAATAAAAGCCCTAGGAAGCAAAGTGAAAATGATAAGTTCACACCAGAAGCTGAGACCCACCATCACTTCAGTGTCTCTCCTCATTCTTTTCTGTGGTTGGAACAGGTAGACCTTCCACTAAGGCTGACAAAACTCCTTTCACAGACATAACCCTTGGGGGTACAGGAGCCCAACATTCAGTGAAAAAATTGGGTCCTTCCAAAACACTAGAAAGGAGGGCTTTGGAGTGGAAGTCCAGAAATCCTGCACCAAATCCAATCTTACCACCCAAATCTACTCCCTTGCACTTCCCACTTCTGTGATGGGATGCAAGACACCACCTATAATGGAAACTTACCCTTGTTCTTTCTCCCTCATCTCTTCCTGTCAGGCAGGCACCAAATCAAGCTTGTTCCTTCTCTATAAAACTTGATAATGTCCCAGCAGTCTCCTGTGCTACCACCTTGGGTGAAGACTGCAGCACTTCTCACCGGAGTTATCGGAACACTTAGCTGATGGTTTCCTTCCTCCATCCTTACCTGGTTCCAATCATCCACCAATCACATCACCAGCAGTGAAAGGAACTAATACTTGTTCTGTATCAATAAAAGGCTCCACAGATAAATTTCGTATTTTTTTTTCTTTTTTACTTACTCAAAAGGCAGAGAGACAGAAAAAGAACTCCTATCCAGTGGTTCACTCCCCAAGTGCTCTCAACAGCCATGGCTAGGCCAGGTCAAAGCTGAGAGCCAGGAACTCAACACAAGTCTCCCATGTAGGTAGCAGGGACTCAAGCAGCAAAGCCATCACTTGTTGCTTCCTGCAGTCCACACTGTGGAAAGCTGGAATCAGGAGCCCGAGCTGCGAATTGAACTCAGCCACTCTGATGTATGATGTGGGTCTCGTAAATACAAGGCCAAACATCTGCCCTAAGTTTACTTTATTTGACAATGTAATGAGATAGGATGTTGATATCTTCTCCATCTATTAATTAAGAAAATAAAAACTTTTAGAGTGTCTTGTGATTACATTTTTAGTAAATTCGAGAACTAATTTGAGGGGCCGGTGTTGTGACATAGTGGGTTAAGCTAAGGCTTGAAACACACACATCCCATATCAAAGTGTTCACTGGAGCCTCAGCTACTCTGCTTCCAATCCAGCATCCTGCTAATGAGTCTGGGAAGCCAGCAGATAATAGTTCAGGCACCGTTTTGAGTCCTGCCACCCATTTAGGGGACCCAGATGGAGTTTCAGGCTTCAACCTAGTCCAGTTTCAGTTTTTGGGGGGCATCTGGGAAGTGAACCAGTAAGTGGAATATTCTCTCCCTCTTTCTGTCTCTCCTCTTCCTTAGCCCCTTCCTCATTCCCTCTCTACATGTCATTCTGTCGTCCAAATAAATAAATCTTTAAAAGAAAAAACTAAATTGGGAATGCAAGCAGAGGGCCTCCAGAAATGAAATCCTATCTATTCTATTACACTACCTCTTAAAAATATACCTGAACTGATTTTTCTAAATGAAAATTAAAATTCATCAAATGATTCCCCAATGTTCTCAGAACAGACTCCAAATTCTACAGTATAGTAGATAAAGCCAGGATCTGGACTTAGCTATCTCTCCAACTTAATTTTTTGACAATTCCTCAATTTAAAACTAATAGGAAAAACCAGTCAACTTTACTTACAGTCCCCATAAAATACCATGTGTAGCACAAGTTAATTACCAAACCCATTCCCCTTTTTCCTGGGGTGTGCAGCTCAACTATATCTCTCAGCCTCCCCTGCATCTAGATGGGGTGACATGACTGATTGGGAACAGAAGCAACGTGTCCCAACTCCCAGAGGAGATTCCCCATGCCCTTTCTTCCACGTACTGGCTTGATGTACACATGCATGATGGTTTGGAATTTATGTGTTGATGATGATGAAGTACTAGATAGAATGGTCCTGAATCTCTCCAGTTATTTCTTGAGAAACAGACATCCTCAGCAGGAGTAGCTATTTTAGATTTTCCTTCAAGGTTTGTGGAATGTCCAGCCCACCAGGCGTATAAGACCCAGGAAATCATTTAGTCTGGGCCTGCCAAGGCAACTGCATGCAGGACTCAAAATTCAATAATCTGTTGCACACTTACTTTTAAGTTGATAATTTCACATGACCCATGAATGATATTATGAACATCCAAATGACCCTTGGCAGAAAAATATTTCCTATCTCTGTTCTACTTGAATAAAAATAAGCTTTTGTTGTTGAAAGAGATCGAGGCTTACTTTGTTAGAGCTGCCAACATCACCTTAGCTAGCTTATAACTTGTTCTCACATCTCTGTCTGGATTTTCTGTCTGGAGTACCATTCAGTTCCTCCTAGTTAACTCAGGCTCAGCCTTGAAATTTACTTCAGCTACAACTTCACTGTTGTCTTGCGTGGTCTTTTCCCCTAGTATGTTGTATTTGCCTCCTTCACTGCACAGCATCCTTATTCCTTAAAGCTCAGACTGTTTTATTTGGCCGTTTCCAGCATCAATGACAGTATCTGAACTACAATAGGTGGTAAGGACACATGAGAGCATTTCAAAAAGTTCATGGAAAATGGAATGAAAAGATAGATTTAGGAGCAAGCAATTGGTGCAGCAGAGATGTGTCTGGCTTTGAGTCTCCACTCCACTTCCAACCCAACTTCCTGCTAATGTGGACCCTGGGAGGCAGGGGTGATAGCTCAAGTATCTGAGCCCCTGCCACTCATGATGGAGTTCAAGGCTCCTGACTTTGGCCTGATCCAATCCCAGCTCTTGCAGGCATTTGGGTAAGGAACTAGGGGACGGAAGATCTCTCTCTCTCTCTCTCTCTCTCTCTCTCTCTCTCTCTTTCTCATTCCCTCTCCTCCTCTCTCTCTGCCTTTCAAATAAATAAAGTCTTATGGCTGGCGCTGTGGCTCACTAAGCTAATCCTCCGCCTGTGGCGCCGTTACCCTGGGTTCTAGCCCCAGTGGGGGCACGGGTTCTCTCCTGGTTGCTCCTCTTCCAGTCCAGCTCTCTGCTGTGGCCCGGGAGTACAGTGGAGGATGGCCCAGGTGCTTGGGCCCTGCACCCGCATGGGAGACCAGGAGGAAGCACCTGCTCCTGGCTTTGGATTGGCGCAGCGCGCCAGTTGCAGCGGCCATTTGGGAGGTGAACCAATGGAAGGAAGACCTTTCTCTCTCTCTCTCTCACTGTCTAACTCTGCCTGTCAAATAAATAAAATTTTTAGAAAGAAGGTTTATTTTGTTATAAAAGGTTTGAAATGCATAGTTTTTTTTTAATGATATGAGTTTTTCATGAACTTTTGGAAGACAGTTGGATTCTTGCATAAGCAGTTATTCTACTTCTGTCAAGTCTTAGAAATGCTGTAAACCACTGCCCAGAGATCTACTACAACTGAGTAAGCAGGTTCTCCACCAAAGTCTAACACTAAAGAATTCTGGATGCACCATTTCCCAATCACACTGTGAATATTAACATAAATCAAACATGAAGGTCTTGTTCAAGAGTACTTCCACTCCAGAAACAAAATTATCACAGGGCATTCTGATGGTTCTCAAGGCAGAAAGGATGGTGCTTCCTATCACATTCACCCCATCTTATGAACCTTATATTGTTGGTTACTGGATTTCATTTTATTCATATAAATAAAAATGTTTTATCCAGCCCTATAAACTTTGGAGTTCTTTTTGGTGTCTGTTTTTTCTAAAAAAATTTTAAAAAAAGGATTTATTTATTTACTTGAAAGGCAGAATTACAGAGAGAGGAGATGGGAGATATGTCTCTCACTGTCACTCTTTTGCATCTGTTTAGCAGTTTAGATGTCCACACCCAATGTGTTCATTGCCCAGTTCCAGAGCTCAGTTCCAACCTCCTGCCAATGCAGATCCTGGGGGAAACAGGTGATGACTCAAGTAATTGAGTCTTTGGCCCCACATAAGAGACTTGGACTGAGATCCTTACTCCTGACTGGCCATTATAGGCATTTAGAGAGTAAACCAGAAGATGGGGAAGCTCTCTCTCTCTCTGCCTCAAAGGAAGGAAGGAAGGAAGGAAGGAAGGGAGGGAGGAAGGAAGGAAGGAAGGAAGGAAGGAAGGAAGGAAGGAAGGAGAGAGAGGAAAGGTAAGGGGAAAGGAGGGGAGGGGAGGGGAAGGGAGGGAAGGGAAGGGAAGGGGGAAAAGGTTCACAATCCTCAGCATTAATTAAAAATTACTAGGAACACAAAAAAACAGGAAAATGTAATTGAAAGCTGGGGTGGAAAATTGATCAATAAAAATAAGTCTAGGGCCGGCGCCGTGGCTTAACAGGCTAATCCTCCGCCTTGTGGTGCCGGCACACCGGGTTCTAGTCCCGGTTGGGGCACCGGATTCTATCCCGGTTGCCCCTCTTCCAGACCAGCTCTCTGCTATAGTCCAGGAAGGCAGTGGAGGATGGCCCAAGTGCTTGGGCCCTGCACCCGCATGGGAGACCAGGAGAAGCACCTGGCTCCTGGCTTCGGATCAGCGCCATGCGCCGGCCGCAGTGGCCATTGGAGGGTGAACCAACGGCAAAAAGGAAGACCTTTCTCTCTGTCTCTCTCTCTCACTATCCACTCTGCCTGTCAAAAAAAAAAATAAATAAGTCTAGAATTGACATATGTGTTTGAGACTATGAAAAAGGAGTATTAAGAGGCATACAAATATATACCACACCTTCAGCACTAAGTAAAACAGGACTACCCATAATGAGGAGGAAAATAAAAGACATTTTTAAAAGAACACAAATAAAATTTTGAGACTTTAAAAATACCATATGTGAAATGAAAGATACGTCAGTTGGAGTTATAGTCATAGCAGAATAAAAGGTCAGTAAACTATAAGATGTACCAAAAGAAGTTATCGAAAATGAAAAACAAAGAAGACTTTTAAAAAAAAAATGAGCAGAGCAACAGCGACATGTGGGATCATACCAAACCCCTGTCTGAACCACAGAATTAGGGAATTTTACACTTACTCAAAATCCAGGTTTCCAGTGAAAACATATTGTCCTTTGATTGGTTCATGGAGGTTCCAGGGAACATGCCTGCAATGGGACAAAAAGAAAAAAATAAGAACCTCATCCCTCCCTTCCTTGACCTGATGCCCTGTGCACTCTCTCTCTCTCTCTTCTCTCTCTCTCTCTTGCTCTCTCTGCCTTTCAAAATAAAATCTTAAGACAGTATATAATATCTTTCATTAAATGGTGCTAGGACATCCACAGGGCCAAAAGAATGAAGTTGGACTCTTACAAAATACTATATACAAAAATTAATTTAAAATGGATCAAATATTTAAATGTAAGCATTAAAACTATAAAGCCCTTAGGATAAAATTTCATGATACTGGATTTGGCAATATTTCCTTCAATGTGGCATCAAAAGTATCAGCAACAAAAAAGGTAGACACACTATATTTCATCAAAATTTAAAACCTTTGCAACAAAGGAAACTACCAACAGAGGGAAAAAGCAGCTCACGGAACTTGAGAAAATATTTGAAAATTGCATATCTGATAAGTGATTGATATCATAATACATAAATAATTCCTTTACTTCAATAACAACAAAAAATAAACTTTTCAACTGAAAAATGGTCAAAGGAATTGAACATACACTTCTACAAAAAAAGATACTCAACATTGGAGATCCAAGCACAGAAGTGTATAGAGTTAACAGCAGGAATAGAATGTCTTCAGAAACATCCCAAGATAAATGGCAGATTTGACTTTCTGGCAAGAGCCTATATTGAAGTGCTGAACTCAGTATGCAAGTGTTCAAAAGCAAATGCTCAGGAGTTGAAATGGATTGTGTATGGGCGTACTGCACAGCAGTTGAAGCTAGGTACTATAGAATAACTCACCTTCCAACAATTCCTGAAATGGTTCCTTAATTTGTAAATTTGGATCATTGTTTTTCTCCATATAGAGGAAATTATCCAGTGCTATAATTTTATTTTACAATTGAAGAATTGTATTCAATTGTATTCAATTCTATTCAAAGTAACCAAAATGGAGTTGCAATAGCCAAGGGGAAGTGACTTCACTGATCTGATCAGCTAATATTTGAAGACTTTTATTGTATACAATACCCTAAGGGTAAGTAATTAGCCAACCTCTGGTATGTATGTTAGCCATTTCATTAATCAGCATGAAAAAAATTACTTTCCTCAACAACCCAAGTTTTAAAAATAGCAGTAGAATGGTATTTTTTTATTTTACATCATCTTGCCCTATGTAGATCTAAGCTCTGGCTCATTTAGCTGAGTAGCACAATAGAACCAAACTTTTGGATCATATGTGGACTAATTTGAGAATGTTAGTTTATAAGCAAAATCAATATGAACTTGGATAGTGTATTTAAAGAAAAAGCAAGATACAGCAGATCAGTCTTGACATTGGGTGTCTGGAAACTGCAAGGGTGTTTCAACACTGTGGTACTATAATATCTGGAATCCTGGGAAAGTAGTTACATGCATAAAAAAGTAAACTTGGGATCATTGCGTATACATTCTTTTTTAGAGCATTGTTTTAAGTTTTGTTTTATTTATTTGAAGGAGTTACAGGGAGAAGTAGAGACAAAGCGAGACAGGTCTTCCATCTGCTGCTTCACTCCCCAAATGGCTGCAACAGCCAGAGCTGAGCCAATCAGATCCAAAGCCAGGAGCTTCTTCCGGGTCTCCCACAGGGGTGCAAGGGCCCAAGGGCTTAGACCATCCTTTGCTGCTTTTCAGGCACATTAGCAGAGAGATGGATTGGAAATGGAGCAGCTGGGACTAAAACCAGCACCTATATGGGATGCTGACACTGCAGGCCATAGCACCAGCCCCTTCATATTCATTCTTGCCATTTAAATTTCTTAACTAGTAGTAATGATTTATCTTCTTCCATTCAAAATTAAATTAACATTTAATATATCTAGGATTTACAACTTAACCTGAACAGTTAGTTCACTTTTAATAGCATTATTTCACAGGTGTCTGATAGGTTGGTTTTTTGTTGTTGTTGTTTATTTAAGGAGGATTATTACAGCAACAACAACAAAAACTCTTTTTCCACAACCCTGAGCTATAGATTCCATGATGTTTTCATGAGTATAAATTTCAAGCCTTAAAACTTTACAACTAGATGAGCATGATATTCTCAGGCTTGGGAAAACTGCGTGATCAGTGTTATGCTATACTGGAATTATGTTTAGATATGAATTCATCTGTGAAGCAGTCAAACCAAAGTTAAAGCATAAATGTGAAGTGCTAATCGCAAGCTTGGAAAAGTAAACTGTGAATCTTCATTTCTTTCTTTCTTTCTCTTTTTTTTTTTTTTTTTGACAGGCAGAATTAGACAATGAGAGAGAGAGACAGAGAAAGGACTTCCTTCTGTTGGTTCATCCCCCAAGTGGCTGCTATGGCGGTGCATTGCGGCCGGTGCACTGTGCCGATCCGAACCCAGGAGCCAGGTGCTTCCTCCTGGTCTCCCATGCGGGTATAGGGCCCAAGCACCTGGGCCATCCTCCGCTACCTTCCCAGGCCACAGCAGAGAGCTGGACCGGAAGAGGAGCAACTGGGACAAAATCCGGTGCCCCAACCGGGACTTGAACCAGGAGTACTGGCGCCTCAGGAGGAGGATAGCCTAGTCAGCCGCGGCACTGGCCTGAATCTTCATTTCTTAACATTGATTAACTTTCTATCTATTGATGTATTTGGTAGTATTGAAAATGCTAGCGTACATAATTTAAATGTTTTAAATTATGAGGTTTTCATCAAAGTAACATTTCACAAATGTATTTTTGAGATATAACATAGTGTTTTAGGAAGTTTAAATGGTTTCTTGTTGCCCAAAATGCAAATAATATAATCCTGAGAAGAGGACATTATTAGTATATGAGAATTACATTTAAATTTGAAGGCATTTTATAGAAACCAAAAAAAAAAAGACTTAGAAAGTTTGGCAAGTTTATAATCTTTAATATTTTTTCAAGAAAACAGGTGATGTTTGTATATGTGATAAAATCTTTTAGACAGAATCTACTGCCCCAGTATAGTCCAATCAAGAAAATTGTTTTCTACATTATTAGTTGCCCAAATTATCACTCTGAGAACTTACTTTACTCCACTAAAGTGAGTTCAGACTAGATTTAACACTCCAAAAGTCTTTACAAAGCATTGTTTCCATAAAGTTGCCATCACTTCTAATGTAGATTAGAAGAAAATTCTAAAGAATGTGCTTTCACTAATGCCCTTACTGCACCTTAAGAAAAATCAGTAGACACCTTCATAGATAGACCACTGAGGCAGTGTTCAAGACACATTCTTCAGGGGCTGGCGCCATAGCGCAGTAGGTTAATCCTCCACCTGTGGCACCGGCATCCATATGGGTGCCAGTTCTAGTCCTGGCTGCTCCTCTTCCAGTCCAGCTCTCTACTGTGGCCCGGGAATGCAATGGAGGACGGCCCAAGTGCTTGGGCCCCTGCACCCGCGTGGGAGACCAGAAGGAAGCACCTGGCTCCTGGCTTCGGATCGGCGCAGCGCACCGGCCATAGCAGCCATTTGGAGGGTGAACCAACAGAAGGGAGACCTTTCTCTCTGTTTCACCCTCTCACTGTCTGTAACTCTACCTCTCAAATAAATAAATAAAATCTTTAAAAAAAAAGAAACATTCTTCAGGCAGTGAATGTAAGGAGGTCTACAGTGTGACAGTGCTGTAGATGATCAACAGAGCAGTGCATAGCCTACGCTCATTCAGAGTGGCTGTAATCAATTCTGACATGATGTTGTGGATAAATGCATAATAAAAAATAAAAACCAAATGATCACAGCATATATTATCATTAAATTTTATAACCCATGTTTTGGGCTGGCGCTGTGGCATAGCGGGTGAAAGCCACCATCTGCAGTGCTGGCATCCCAAATGGGTGCTAGTTCAGGTCCCGGCTGTTCTACTTCTGATCCAGCTCTCTGCTATGGCCTGGGAAAGCAGTGGAAGATGGTCCAAGTCCTTAGGTCCCTGCACCAATGTGGGAGACCTGGAAGAAGCTCCTGGCTCCTGGCTTCAGATTGGCTCAGCTCCAGTCGTTGCAGCTGTTTGGGGAATGAACCAGCAGATGAAAGACCTCTCTCTCACCCAGCCTTCTGTAACTCTGACTTTCCAATAAATAAATAAATCTTAAAAAAAAAAAAAAGCAGAGACCCATTACTGGAACCAGTACTGGTAAGAATATTTAAACTGTAATTGATAATGATACTAGAAAAGAATTTTAACAAAACTACAGCAAAAGGTAAGCAAAGCCAAACTCCACCAAGGTAGGGACCTTTTTTCTGCCAAGAGCCATTTGGATATTTATGATCCCATTTGGAGGCCAAACAAAATGATCAGTTTAAAAATTAGCCTGCTGCGGCTGGTGTTGTAGCACAGCGGGTTAAGCTGTCCCCTGCAATGCCAGTATCCTATATGAGCACTGGTTCAAATTCCAGCTGCTCCACTTCTAATCCATCTACCTGCTAATGTACCTAGGAAGGCAGTGGAAGATGGCCAAAGTGCTTGGGCCCCTGCCACACAATGGGAGATCAGGATGGAGCACCTACCCCTGGTTTCAACTTGGCCCAGCCCAGTGGTTGCAACCATTTGAGAAATGAGCCAACAGATGGAGGGTCTGTGTGTATGTGTGTGTGAGTGTGTGTGTGTGTGTGTGTATCTTTATCTGTAATTCTGTCCTTCAAATAATAAAATAAATCTACAAAAAAAATTGCTATAGATTTAATGAATTTCTAGTACCCCCAGCAGTTGCATTGGCAAGCCAGACAATGATTTTGCATGCACTATAGGGCCCACCTTTGTGACCTAAGCAGATAAACACAAAGCCTCACATCAGATTGTCTATCTCAGTTCTGTTTTCCCAATATATCATGTCCGGCTTTCAACAACAACAACAACAAAAATATATAAGGCTTAAAAAAAAGCTACACAAAAGGTAAAATAGCCAAAAGAAACAGAGCAAGTATCAGAACAAAACTCAAATAAAGCAAGATTCTGGCATTATCAGGTCAGGAATTTAAAATAGTAATGTTTAATATGTTAAGTCATCTAAAGGAAAAGTAGATAACCTGCAAGAACATATGAGTGATATGGGGCCAGCACTGTGTTTCAGTGGGTTAAGCTGCTGCCTGCAATGCCGACATCCCACATAGGCACCAGTTTGAGTCCCGGCTGCTTCACTTCCTATCCAGCTCCCTGCTGGTGCACCTGGGAAAGCAGTGGAAGATGAGTTGAGTGCATGGGCCCCTGCCACCCATGTAGGAGATCCAGATGGAGTTCCAGGCTCATGGCTTCTGCCTGGCCCAGCCTTGGCCGCTGCAGCCATCTGGGTAGTAAACTAGTAGATGAAAGATTCATTTCTTTCCCTCTTTTTAACTCTGCCTTTCAAATAAATAAATCTTTTTTTTAAAGTGCTGAAAGGTCAACCTTTAGATTGACAAATACAACCTCAGAGCTAGGAATTCAGACTACAGAATGAAACAAATACTAGTGTGGGGGTGATCCTGTGCCTGGCTGGAAGACTGCCTGCCTAGCCTGCGCAGGAGGTCAAGAGGGCATAGCACACCATACCCCTGGGGAAAAACCCTGGTTGAGGACTCAACACACTGAGCCCCACATATGACCTGACTACTGGAAGATGGCAGGGGCCCCAGGCACATTCCCCCAACCCCTGCTTCCTGTTGAGGGGCCTTGTAGTTGTCAGCTAGATAAACAGCTCCCAGGTGTGGCCCAGACCCATAAGACCACCTGGAAGTCTACATGGGCTATGTGACTTTCAAGCTGATTGGAGAAGCACAGCAGCGCCAGTATCAGCTTTATCCTATAGAACCAGTGTTTCCCTGAGCTAGCTACTCCCCTCTCCCTGCCTTATAAAAGCTTGTGCCTGCCGGCGCTGTGGCTCACTAGGCTAATCCTCTGCCTTGCGGCGCCAGCACACCGGTTCTAGTCCCGGTCAGGGCACCGATCCTGTCCCGGTTGCCCCTCTTCCAGGCCAGCTCTCTGCTGTGGCCAGGGAGTGCAGTGGAGGATGTCCCAAGTCCTTGGGCCCTCCATCCCATGGGAGACCAGGATAAGCACCTGGCTCCTGCCATCGGATCAGCGTGGTGCGCCGGCCGCAGCGCACTACCGTGGCGGCCATTGGAGGGTGAACCAACGGCAAAAGGAAGACCTTTCTCTCTGTCTCTCTCTCACTGTCCACTCTGCCTGTCAAAAAAAAAAAAAAAAAAGAGTGTCTTTAAAAAAAAAGCTTGTGCCTAACTGCTAATAGTTGAACATATTCACTGAAACTGTCTCTCGTGCTTCTTGTCGAAGAACGCCATGCCGCACCATCCCGATAGAGTGGGCCTCACAAGAGGAGTCCACACTAATGGACAGCACTCACGTGGTGAGGGTATTGAAGCCACAGGCCTTTAATTTCTTCAAGCGGTCTCTCCAGTATTTCCTGGGCACCCGGAAATAGTGCATAGTACCTGCTAAGATCAGGAATGGGAAGCCTTCAAGTGTGAAGTTTGAGCCTTCAACTTTCAGACCCACTCTGCGATTCTTCAGGGAGGAGGGTAGCAGGTGAGTCTGATTAATTCTGCAAAGATAAAGATGTACATGAAGTCCTGGAGATGCCACCCACGAAATCACAACCAGGGCAGATCAGAAAGGCCCTAGGCATACCTCCAGGGGAACGAGAAACCTCCCCGGCCCTTCTTTCTGGAACATACCTGAGTGGGAGGCCAGGGTTGATCTGCACCATCACTGATAAAGCTGAAGACAGGTACAGGATGCCCTCTAGTCTCCCCAGGGAGGCCCACATGCTAAACAAAAAGGATGGAACACGGGTCAGAGAGACGCTCAGGAGAGAAGGAAGAAGGTAGCAAGGTGCTAAGAGGGGTCTTGGCCTGGCGGGCTGGGGGAGAGCAGCCCCATTTAGGAGCTTTGCACTGCTGGGAATCTTGGCAGATGGGCATCTACTGACTGGAGAGTGGAGTCTCCTGCTAAATCACTGGGCTTTCAGGCACCAGAAACATTTCAGAGATCAAGCCTCAGTCAAAGATTGGTTTTATTACACAGCAGAGAATAATCTCCAGGAAGTTCGCCGCAGCATTCAGTTGCTAAGGAATGAACGTGTTAGCCAGCCTAGGATGCAGAAGAAATTCCTCCATGGTAGGGCACGAGTTTTCCACTTCTTTGTTTATTAAAGGGCTCCATCCCACAAATTCCCCAAACACATCTCGGGGTTTGCAAGCCCATGGTGTTCTCTATGCTGCTCACCCTGGGGCAAGGACCCTTCCCATGGTGTATCCCAAATTCTGGGAACTGGGGCCTGCATTGTAGCACAGCAGGTTAAGCTATGGCTTGCAACACCATTACTCCACCCAGCTCCCCACGAATGTGACTAGGAAGGTAGGGGAATATGGCCCAAGCACATCTACCACCCACTAGGGAGACCTAGAATGAGATCTTGGCTCCTCGCTTCAGTCTGGCCCAGCCTCAGCCATTGTGGCCATCTGGGGAGTGAGCCAACCACTGGAAGCTCTCTATCTCTCTGTAACTGCCTTGCAAACAAATTAATTAATTAAAACAAAAGTCTAGGAGTCCAGGGTGGACAGAGCAAACAGGATTAGCATTGCAACTGAGGCCAATAGCAAGTACCTTGGATTTCAGAGGCTCATGCAAGGGGCTGGCTGTACCCCCAACACCAGAGCAGAGCCTGACCACCGTGAGTTACAGGATCGCTAAAACATTGTTGTTGCCTCCCCCATCACTTTGGGCAGAGCTGGATAGGCACAAAATCGGGGAATCACAGGAAACACAGAACGGGGGCAGGCGGATTAGACAAAACAAGGATGAGAGAAGTGGAGCTGTAGCGCGCCCTCCTTCCCAGTTAGGACGCTCCATCAAAGACCTGGAGAAAGAGGAACGACACAGACCCGCCAGGGAAACTGAGGCAGGACCCCCCCCCCCAAAAAAAATCCAGAATGTGAGGCATCTCTACTCACAGGAGCGGTCCAGGAGGCCCTTGACTCCAGGGCCGTGGAGCAGGGCAGGAAAGCCCACATTGTGGGCGATGCCTAGAGGCCCTGGGACCATTGTCGGGGAGCCCGGGCTCGGGGGAAGCGCTGGGGCCAGTGTGCACCTTACCCTGTGCTCCAGGACTCCGCGGCAGGCTCCGCAGCTCTGGCTCCTTGTGGCAGCCTCCAGGCTCCGGATGAGGAGGGCACCCCGGGGCAGACCCGCCCCTCTGACCCGCGACTCGTTAGGCCAGTCCTTCCCCTCCCCACCGCCCCGCATTCCTGCTTACATCCCCAGCAGACCATTTCCCCCACCCGCGGTCCTCCTCCAGCCCTGTCCCCGGGCGCGCGCACACCTCCTGGGGCAGCCCCAGAGGCCCCGCCCGACGCCTTTCTCCTGATCGCCGCCCGGGAACGCTCGGCTTTGAGCGCCTGCGGGGCCAGCCACTGCCGGCAGGCTCCACTACCGTGACCAAGCCCGAGGGCTTTGGCTTTGGGGATTCTCGAAGTTCCCTAGCGCCAGCCCAAGGCCACCGAGAGCCCTGCGTGCGCTCCAGGTTGGGCTCAGCCTGCGGTCCCCGCTCCGTCCTCTGGGGGCTGAGTCTTCTGCAGCCCCCGGACTACAGCGCTGGATGCGCATCCCCGGGGCAGCTAGCCCTAGTGCCCGCCAACTTGGAGGAGCAGAGCGGGCCTGCCCTGGCGCCAGTCACTTAATCGCAGGTGAACCATTGTCTCCCAGAGCGCGATCCCAGCCACACCGGCCCCTCCTGGCCGGCGTGAGCCGCAGCTGCAGGGACCAGCCGGCCTCCTCCCCCGCCCCACGCAGGCATTTCTCAAGCAGCTCTAAGAGTTTGGGGTCTACAGGTCTGCAGCAGTGGCCCCCACCCCTCCAGCACCCTGAGGGGCACAGTCAGGGAGAGGAGGTGGAGCTGGTACCTCACCGGACTTCTGATTTGCAACCAGGTTTAACTTCCCCGGTCGGCCCCAGAACCTGGCGTCGCTGGCGTGGGAGGCACGGCTGTAGACTCCCTCCTGGTTGGAGACAGAGCTCGGTATAAAACTCACAGCTGCGTTTGGACATAGTCCGCGCTCTAAAAGAAGTGGAGCTCAGATCTCTCATTCCTCTGCCTCTGCCACTTAAAGATGGAAAGTATTTAATTTTGAGGAAGACTTGCGATGAACCATTTCTCCCTTTCATGCCTCTTTTTCTTTTTATTTATTTATTTATTTATTTTGAAAGGCAGAGTGGACAGAGAAAGGCAGAGAGATAGAGATAGAGATGATAGAGATAGAGATAGAGATAGAGATAGAGATAGATAGAGATAGAGATGATAAAGAGAAAGGTTTTCCTTTTCCATTGGTTCACCCCTCAGTGGCTGCTGTGGCCGGCATGCTGCAGCTGGGCACTGCGCAAATCCGAAGCCAGGAGCCAGGTGCTTCCTCCTGGTCTCCCATGCGGGTGCAGTGCCCAAGCACTTGGGCCATCCTCCACTGCCCTCCCGGGCCACAGCAGAGAGCTGGACTGGAAGAGGAGCAACCGGGACAGAATCCGGCGCCCCAACCGGGACTAGAACCCAGTGTGCCGGTGCCACAGGCGGAGGATTAGCCTATTGATCCGCAGCGCTGACCTACTTTTTCTTTTTTTAATATTTATTTTATTTATTTGAAAGGCATAGTGATGGGGGAGGGAGGGGGAGAGAGAGGAGAGAGAGAGAAGGGGAGAGAGAGATCTTCCAACCACTGATTCATTCCCCCAAATGGCTACAACGGTTAGGGCAGGACCTGGTGGGAGCCAGGAGCCTGGAATTCATCCTGGTTTCCCACGTGGGTAGCAGGGGCCATCTTCTGCTCCTTGACAGGTGCATTAGGAGAGAGTTGGATCAGAAGAGGTGCAGTGGGGACTCGAACTGACACTCTTACTGGGTGCCGGTGTCCCGGGTGGCCCCTCTTGTGGCTTTTGCTAATTGTGCTTGCTGTTCATCTTGTCTTCTGCTTCCTTTATTCAACCCCTTTTCTACTCTTGGTGCTGCTCTCCAAATATATCAGCAAGGGGCTGGTGCTGTGGCCTAGCTGGTAAAGCCTCTGCCTGCAGTGCCAGCATCCCATATGGGTGCCAGTTCGCATCCCGGCTGCTCCACTTCTGATCCAGCTCTCTGCTATGGCCTGGGCAGTCAGTAGAAGATGGCCCAAGTCCTTGGGCCCCTGCACCCACGTGGGAGACCTAGAAGAAGCTTCTGGCTCCTGGCTTTGAATCATCTCAGCTCTGGCTATTGCAGCCAATTGGGGAGTGAACCAGTGGATAGACCTCTCTCTCTCTCTTTCTTTCCCTCTCTCTGGCTCTACCTCTCTCTATAACTCTTTCAAATAAATAAAAATAATTTTTTAAAAATGCATGGATTTCAAAGTATTTTCACCATAATTTTTGAAGAACCTTCATATTTTGCTATTTAAAAAAAAAAAAAAACAAAAAACAAAAAAACCTTTTGGGGCAGGCGCTGTGGCGTAATGAGTTAAAGCCCCAGTCTGCAGTCCGGCATCCCATATGAGCACCGGTTCATGTCCCGGCTGCTCCTCTTCCGATCCAGCTCTCTGCTATGGCCTGGAAAAGCAGTGGAAAATGGCCCAAGTTCTTGGGCCCCTGCACCCACATGGCTCCTGGCTTCAGATCAGCTCAGCTCTGGCAGTTGCAGTCATTTGGGGAGTGAACCAGCAGAATGGAAGACCTCTCTCTCTCTCTCTCTCTCTCGCTCTCGCTCTCGCTCTCGCTCTCTGGCTCTCTCTGTAACTCTTTCAAATAAGTAAAATATTTTTTAAAAATAAAAAAAAGTTTTTTAAAAACTCCTTCCTTGTTTCTTTAACTGTATGCAGTCCTACTTGCAGATGCAGAGTTCAGTGACAAGCAGCATGCCTTCTCTTTCCTCTGCCTCTGCACTGATGTGCCAGAATAGCCAAACTCACGGAGCCCCGGGAATTAGGGTTCCCAGTGCTGGTCAGTGCATTACAGTCACCCACATAGCTCGCGCACACACACACACACCTATACACACACATACACACACAAACATATATACACACATACACACACATATACCTATACACACACATACACATATACACACACATACACACACTCAAGACTGAGTGCTCAGTGCAGGTGAAATGAGTTCATAAAATAAATTCTAAACAACCCCTCTCTGCTGTGGGATAGCTTGAAGCTGGAAGTTACAAGTTACAAGCCTCTGCCCCATGTAATTCTATCCTACTTGTCAGTCAGAACACCCTGGTTCCTGAATGCCTTGTTTCGTCAGGGTGCTGGGGAAAAGGCACCGTGTAACATCTGTATTCAGCTTCAGGTGGGATTTTATGAAAGTATCCTAAAACTCCTAGATGACTCCACTGCCTCATAAAAAGAGGTGCTGGCACATGCCTAACCCCCTTTCATCAGAGACCAAGACTGAAGCTGGTGCTGAGGTGCCATCTCTCTATTTCCTTCCCCTCACCCCCTTTCTCCCTCTGGCCCACTCCACTCCTCAACTACACCCATGCATGTGTGTGTTTTCTTTCTCACCTTTGAAATAAACTTTATCATTTTGTGCACTATATATGTGCCTGTACTTAGAATACTTCTCCAGGTAGAGGGCGAGGACCTGGAATAAAAAATTAAACTCCACCTCTCCCACTTCTTCTTGTCTAATACCTTTCAGACTCCATGTAGGGAACAAAAGAGTTGGGAGAGCTCCCTCAATTTGTCTCCAGCCCTGTTCCCTAACTCCACTCCCTGGCATGCCAATCCAGTACACCTGTTTTCCAATGATGCACCTGAGCTTCCTCCAGCATGAAGAAGACACATGTGTACACTGAACTGCAGGTGGAGACGCCATGAAAATCTTCCCATGAGACATCACGTGCTCTAAACCCTGCCCAAACTCTGCCCATTTGTTTATTCACCCCTCACCCAACGAAGGAATCCACTGGTCTGGGGGCCTCTCTCTCTCCCTTTCCTCACAGAGGCAGATTCTCCTGGTGGTGCACCTCTCCCCTTGTGGGGCTGCCCACGTTCATGTCTGAAAGTGCACTCACTCTGTCTCTTTAAATAAATCCTGCTGTCATTCTTGCACGTTACTTTTGTCTCTGCTTTAACTCTTTATCTCATGCAGGGACAAGAACCTGGAATAAAACAGTTGGGAGCGAGACTCCCACAACAGAAACACTTTTATCTATCTCTCACCTTCAAATCAGAGGTGGCTATGTCTGTCCTATAGGCTGTGAGAGACAAGAGTGCTTGCATGTGCAGGAAATGCTTTGAGAGGGGAAACAAGGTTGACTGGGTCAGTCCTCCTACCCAAGTATCATAACTCCAAAAGATGCTTGCACGGTGAACCTATCATCTTCAGAAAGCTGAGCATCCATTCATTGACTTCCCTAAATGTCCCATTCATGGTTCCATGTGATATTTAAACAAAGCAAGCAGCTGAGGACACCTTATAATACTAGGCATAAACCATCATATATGTGTGTTGCTAATAGTGGGTGAATAGTAATGCCAATTAGTTGCATTGACAAACAGATTGACACTGAAGACCAGGGTGCTATTAGCAGAAAGCTAAATCAGAAGCAGAGTTGAGACTCAAACTTTGGTACTCCAATATAACATTCAGGCATCACAAGTGTTAGCTTAACTGCTGCACCAAAGGTTCATCATATCTTCTAATGTTTCTAGAGGTTTTGTTTTTCATTTAAATCTTTGGATCATCAAAAATTGTTTTAATACCAGTTTGCAATATGGATGACTCATTTTTCCCCAAATTTAACTCTTTATTAATTTGAAAAGAAATATACTAAGTTACCATGTATAATTGGTGCTGTTTCTGAATTCTGTGTTTTATTCTATTATTCTGTCTACTCCAGACCAGTACGCAATGAGAGCTTACCCTGTGCTAGGCACAGTTCTAAAGTCATTATGTAATTTGTTTATCATCATAATAACACTATTTGATAGATCCTTTTCTTATCCCACATTTTAAGGATTCAGAAACTGAGATAGAGTGAGTTTAGGTAACTTGTCCATGATGACACAGCCGTAGGTGGCAGATCCAGGGTTCCGTCCCTGGTGACATAGTTTCAAAACCTGTACTATTAAGCTGTGAGCTCTATAGTATATACTTTAATACTTTGTGGCATCTTTCATAGGGAAATTACTTTGATGCAATGTTGGCCTATAAGTATTCTATGTCAAGTTATCCCAAAGGTATTGCAAAGGAAAAACACAGAGAACAAATTATGATACTCAAGTCACACAGTTTGTTAAGTAAGTTTAAAATACACATGAAGATGCCAAAAGAGATGGAATAAGTTAGTGCATTTAGGATAGAACACCAGTGGACAAAGGACCACACTGCCTGAATCCTGCTAATGGTGTGGTGAGGACCCAAGGAGGCCTATCACTGACTTAAACCAATGATGCTCACTTTCCCTACAAGAGCGAAGAAGTGAAAGATATGCCTGGCCAGTAGCTATGGGTCTCCATTTGGCTTGCTGAACAGCCATGGAACTTACCTATCGTTCTTGGTTAGACAACCCATTGGACCAGAATGAGTGTCTCCAACAGGTAAATTAGGACGTGATGAATATAGGATGGCTGATATATCTCACATACCCTTAATATATCATGAACATTTGGGTTTGTGTGCAGGAACTGGAGTGGAGCATTTGAGAGAGAGAGAGATGGTCCACCCACCAGTTTACTTCTCAAATGGCCACAATGGCTGGGGCTAGGCCAGGCCAAAGCCCAGAGCTAGACGCTCCATCCAGGCTCCCCACGTGAGAGACAAGGGCCCAAACCCTCAACCAATCTTCTGCTGCTTTTCCAGGCACATTAGCAGAGAGCTGGATAGGAAGTAGAGCAGCTGGGACTCAACCAGTTCTCATACAGGATGCCGGTGTCACAGGAGTGGCTAAATCCGTGGCACCCCAACACTGGCCCCAGGGCTCACTCTTCCAGTGCAACAGAGAAATAACAGAAAAGATAAGTATGTAAAACTTACACTGGTAGATTCTGTAGTGAATGATTTTTAAAAAGAAGAAAGGGAAGGGTATTTGTATAGAAGCTATTCCATTTGAGGCAGGGTGACCAAAGAAAGCCTCATAAGATGACAACATTTGAGTACGAAGATGCTTCAAAAAGTTTGTGCAAGGGGCCGATATTGTGTTGCAGTGGTTAAGCTACCACTTGTGATGCCAGCATCCCATCTGAGCACTGCTGTGTCCTGGCTGCTCCACTTCCAATTCAGCTCTCTGTGAATGCACCTGGGCAGGCAGTGGAAAATGGTCCAAGTACTTGGGACTCTGCCACCCAAGTAGGAGATATGGATGGAGTTCCAGGCTCCTGGATTCAGCCTGGCCTAGCCCTAGACATTTTGGCCATTGGAGAGTGAACTGGTGGATGATGATCTTTCTCTCTCTCTCTCTCTCTCTCTCTCTCTCTCTCTCTCTCCCTCCCTCCCTCCCTCCCTCCCTCCCTCCCTCTCCTTCTGTCTCTCAAAATCTCCATGTATCTGTAACCCTGCATTTCAAATAAATCTTTTTTTTTAAGTTTGTGAAAAGTAGAAGTAATAAATAAGTTTACTTTGGTGCAAAAAAGAGGCACCCACCCTCTAAATCCATGCATGTTTTTGATAATGTGTGTTTTCTAAGAACCTTTTGAAGACCTTTCCTAACTGCCTTTAGGAAGTGAGGGGGGTGAGCATTTTACTGGGAGGGGAGCATCTCAGGCAGCAGGAACTACCAGTACAGAGGCTCTTCAGCAAGTGTGAGGAAGCCACAGAGGCATGAGAAGAGGTGGGCACAGTACAGGAGGGAGGCTGAGGGTTAGTGAGAGGTTACTGAGAAGTTAATGAGGAGGAAGGATCAGCAGGCCTTGGTGCTCAGGAGAAGGTCTGTAACTTTTGCTCTGCTTGAGCTGGGAAGCCACTGAAGTGTCCTGAGTCAAGATGTGCTGACATGCACATTACCGTGGTGTAATTGCCCAAGGCAAGGACAAGAAAGCGGCAAGACTCACTTGGAAATGGCATGTAGTGCATGGCAATTTGCACCAGGGTAGGAGCACTGCAGACAAAGGGAAGTGGTCAGATTCTGGATGTCTGCTTGTTCTGGTCAGGGCGTCGGCTCTAACTCAGCCAAGAACAGGAACCCCAGACAGTTGGAGAGGCTGGTGAGAATGCAGGATACCTCAGCGTGGGGACAGGTTTTTGTAGGAGCCCACAGCCTGCTAGCTGCAGGGCTCTCCTGTCAGAGCAGACCTGTGTGCACCTGCACCCAGCTACAGAGGAAAGCCCATCCTGGGGTCCCTGCCCTGCCTGGGGTGTTAATCCTTAGTGAAAGCAAGTGAGGGGATACATTCTTTGGTGGCAGAAACCATAATGTAAGCATTTTTGTGTCCCTATCCTAGCCTCTGTCCCTGCACCACAAGTGCAAGTATTTCTGCCATACAGCATGTGTTCAACAAGTAAGTATTAGATACGGCTGAAAATGCCAGTAGCATTTTCTATCAGAACACAGTTTGTGGGGGCTGGTGCTGTGGCATAGCAGGTAAAACTGCCGTCTGCAGTGCCGGCATCCCATATGGGTGCTGGTTCTAGTCCCAGCTGCTCCTCTTCCAATCCAGCTCTCTGCTGTGGCCTGGGAAAGCAGTGGAAGATGGCCCAAGTTCTCAGGCCCCTGCACCCATGTGGGAGACCCAGAGGAAACTCCTGGCTCCTGGCTTCAGATTGGCACAGCTCCTGCCATTGCAGCCATCTGGGGAATGAACCAGCAGATGGAGGACCCCATCCCACCCCACCCCCTTCCTCTGCCTCTCTGTAGCTCTGCCTTCAAACAAATAAATAAATCTTTTTTAAAAAGAACACAGTTTGTATGCAACAATGAATACTGCATTAGCAGGCAACCCCCAATCCTCACTCAACCTAGGAAAAATATCTTCCTGTAATGAAGGAATTCTCAGATGAATCAGATTCTCTACAAAAATCCTTGTCTTTGAATAGAAGCTTCCAATTGAGTTACATTAGTCTCCTATATTACTAAATTTTCCAAATTTTTAATCATAAGGAGGAAGCCTATCTTAGACTCACATTTGTTAAGGGGACTTTTTTTTAAGTTGTTATTTCCAGGAATTAGTCAAATAAAATGAAAAATAAGCACAAAAATATAAATATTAAGTTTTTTACAAGTTGAAATTAAAATCAACTTGTAGAACCAGATTAGTGGCCTAGATTAGTGTCCCCAGATTTTATTCAATGCTATAGTAGTTCCAGATATCTGAAAAGATTCAACAATTAAAAGACAAAGAAATCTCAGATAAGAAACCATGAAAGTAGGCCTTAAAAAGGCCTATAGAAATTCAAGGTCCTTTTGTGCCTTGCTCATTTTGTCTTTTTTTTTTTTAAATAGAATTTATATTAAGTGCAGCTCTGGGATCACAGCAAAACTAACCAGAAGTTACAGATATTTTTCATACCTTCTTCCACACATGCATATCTCCCCCACTATCAGCACTCTCCACCCAAGTGGGACAGGGGTTATCATCAGGGCACCTACACTGACACTTAATTATCAGCCAGAGCCCATTACTTACATGGGTGTTGGGCATTCTGGGAGTTTGGACAATTGCACAAGTATTATGGCGTGTCTCCATTACAGTATCACACAGAGTAGCTTCGCAATTCTGAAGATCCTTGTGCACACCTGGTCACCCTTCCTTCCCCAGTCCTCCCTGACAGACACTGGTCATTTTACTGCCTTTTGCAGATGTCATACAGTTGGCGTCATCAGCACGTGGCCTTTTCAGGTTGGCATATTCTACTTAGTACTTAAGTTTCCAATAAATATGAATCTAATCTCAATAGCAAACAAATAGTATCTTCTTCATATGTGGATTATTCACAGCCTAGCCATAAATTAAAAACAGTGTCCTAAATGTTTTAACTTACTATTCAAAGGAGTATGTAAGTGGGAAAATATGAGAAATATTCTGCATTCATAGCTACTACTCAGTAAGAGAAGGAAGAATAAAAAAGAAGGAGGCAAGGAAGGCAGGGAGGAGAGAAAGAAGGGAGGGAGGGGCAAGGGTAAAGAATGGGAAACATTTCCCCTGTGTCTCCTTTTCCTTATTATCTAGAAAATGATCTGGGAGAAGTAACTTCCCTTAAAGAAGTGAAGTATCAAAATGCAGGGCAGTTAAGGTGACTTCAGCTGCTTTTACTGTAACGGCTGCCCTCCTGCGTCTATTCTGCACAGAACAGAATGCAGCCTTAGGAATCAAATCGTCTCACGGCAGGGGCCGGCACTGACATTATGGTGCAGCAGCAGCAGATCACCGGGCCCCTGTCACCCTCCTGGGAGACCCTGACGGAGTTCTAGACTCCTAGCTTCAGCCTGGCCCAGCCCCACCAGTTGCAGCCATTTGGGGAGTGAACCAAAAGATGAAAGATCTCTCCCTCTCTCTCTATCTCCTCCCCCCACTTCCCTATGTGTGTGCATGCTTGATCATGATCACAGCTGGGCCTGGACTGCCTTTGAGATTGTGAGATCCCATGGTCTGTACAGATCCCCTCTTGTTGGTCCTCAGCCCATCTGTCTCCCCCAGGACCCTCCCTTTATTCCTTGCCTCCAGCACAGAAGTCTCCTTGCCCAGTCCTCTCTTAGACCTGTAGCCTTTCCATTTGCCATCCTCTAGACCTGGCATTACTCCCCTCCCACACACTGGGTGGCAGCTCCTTCTTACCCCAAGTCTCAGACTAAGGTGTCAACACTGAACGCTTCTCTTTCTAACTGAGCTCCTTCCCAGGCCCCATTCTTCTTTTCCCCCCGCCCTTTCTTTCCTTCATTCAGAGCAGTAATCAACACTTAAATGATTTTTCTTTGTCTATGGGATGGGATCCAGACAAGCTGGTGCAACACCTGGTACGTTATAGGTTCTCATGAAGTATCTGTTGAGTGAACATACTATAGGAAGCTACTTGATGAATAGAGCTCTTCTGAATCAGTGATCTAGATGAAGAAAGTGCTTGGGAACATCTAGGCAAGAAGCTCGAGGATCAGTAAGCACGCAGCCAAGCACTTCTTTGGTGACTCAAAGAAAAAGCAATCATTTGGAAAAAGAAACTTTGATCTCTTGGAAATGATTCACCTTCCCTTAGGCTGAAGAAAAAAGTATGCTTCAGCAGGATTATGATGTTAATTGTTTTAAACTTAGCCACAAAATTCTCATATTGACTGAAGATATCGTGAACAGCAAGTTTCATCATAAAAGGCCAATGTAATAAAAACAGTTACCAGATGAGAAAGGGTTTCATGTTCAGATGCTTCAAAGAATGGCTCTCTTTGTGAGCTGCGGTTTTAAGAAGTGAATTACCTAGAGATTGAAATGGACATAGTTGGATCCTTTGAGCCTAAAAATATTGACCATCATGATATCCATAACTCAGTTGAAGTTGCCTTTTGATTTATACTAAAAGGATTGTCCAAAGAAACCCATCCAAGTATTCCTAGTTAAAGTAAAAACTGATGGTAGGAGATAGGCAATATTCTTTTTTTAAAAAAGATCTATTTATTTATTTGAAAGTCAGAGTTACACAGAGAGAGGAGAGGCAGAGAAAGACAAAAGTCTTCCATCCGATGGTTCACTCCCCAGTTGGATGCAACGGCCGGAGCTGCACCGATCTGAAGCCAGGAGCCAGGAGCCAGGAATGTCTTCTGGGTCTCCCACATGGGTGCAGGGGCCCAAGGACTTGGGCCATCTTCTGCTGCTTTCCCAGGCCATATCAGAGAGATGGATCGGAAGCAGAGCAGTTGGGTCTAGAACCGGCGCCCATATGGGATGCCGGTGGTTCGGGCCAGGGTGTTAACCCACTGTGCTACAGCGCCAGCCCCAGTGATAGATAGGCAATATTCTTTATTTTCCCAAAGGACATCCAAAAATGCCATGAATTATTATAGAAAGGAAACCCAAGGTGTTGGTTAGATCACACTGGCTGTCCTCCATTAGGAACATTCCCTGGCTAAAGCTGAGATGACAAGTAGAGTTTAGAAAAGAACCAAAAACCCAGCACAGGTTGAAGAAGTGAAAACCATGTCTCAGTTATGGAAATGCCATATATTTAGGAGCTCAATAGCCTACTCACCCTACCACTCTGCTTACTGAAGTGGTCTCCGAACAAACAACACAAGATGGCTGACTGGGGGCCCATGATCCACCAAATATGAGCCACAAATGCATAAGCACAGTTTGGATAAAGCTCATGTGGCTTTGGGAAGATTAGCTCTGGATGACAGATCATTCTCACAAGAAAAGATGCATGATTCTCCCTCAAGAGGAAACCTGGGGTCTAAGCAAAATGCCCTCTAAGTGAGCAGTCACCTGGCATGGGGTCCTCAGAGATCGTTACAGAATACATGATTATCCAACACAGAAGAAAGAGGCAGAGAATCGGCAGAATACCCAGAGCACCCAGCAAGTGAAACACATTGGTTTTAGGCCCCAATCCAAAAGATGACAGTGGGGTCAGAGAGGAGAGTTAAAGTCAAATGCCCATCCTCTGGCTGGACACTGGGACTGAATTTAGCAAGAGCAGTAGAAAGAACAAAGGGAAGAGACAAAGGCATCTCTGCTATCAGAACCAGACTCCTGGGTCCCGGCCAGTCCTTCACAGGCTGCAGTTAGATGTCCTTAGCGTTCCTTTGATCTTCCCTAACTCTAGTAATTCCAATTTAACAATCCACACTTTCTTCACAATAAAAGTAATTAAATAATCAATCCAAAGTCCAGAACAATGCTCATAATAGAGAAGAAAACTGATATGGTATAATGTAAAATTTACCAAAATTTAGAAACTAATTAAACTAGATATCAGAATTGATAGAGTTCCTACAAATAATTAATTCAATTACCATACAATTATGGGGTTTGGTCAAGGCTCTCTAATGGATCAAGGTAAATGAAATTTTGAAAATAGTTCTCTTTAAAATTTAAATGAGCTGCTTAAAGAAAAAAAGAAAATCAAATTTGTCTTTAAAACAAGAAAGCTTGGGCTGGTATTGTGGCCCAAGGGTTAAGTTGCTGCCTGCAAAGGTGACAGCCCATATGAGTACCAGTTGGAGTCTCCTCTTCTCCATTTCCAATCCAGCTCCCTGCTAATATGCCTGGGAAAACAGTGGAAGATGGTCCAAGTGCTTGGGCCCCTGTCACCCACATAGGAAATCTGAATAGAGTTTCAGGTCCCTGGCTTCAGCCTAGCACAGCCTCATGCCATTGCAACCATTTGGGGCATGAGCCAGAGGATGGAAGAGCTCTCTTGCTCTCTCTCTCTCTCTCTCGTGCTCTCTCCTTCTCTCTCTAACTCTGCCTTTCAAATAAATAAATAAATCTTTAAAAAATAAACAAACACATAAGGGTTGAAAAAACAAGAAAGCCATAAGAATCTACAAATATCTGATAGATCTGATAAAGATAAAAGAAATGTCTTATCAGATGGTCATCTGAACTACCAAAGTAATAAAATGTGGTCAAGCCTCAGAATCAGCCCTTAAGGCATTCAGATCTGGCTGAAAAGCTCACAAGAGCACTTCAGGCATGGAAAACCAAGATACTGTGGCAAAATGTGTCCTACATGAAGGACCTCAGTGGGTGAGACCCCAGTGGATAGAAGTGACCATGAAAGAAGGAGGTACTTTTCTCTGAAGGGAGGAGACAACTTCCACTTTGCTTATGGCCTTCCCTAAATACTGATGGAGTTTCTGGATTCAAAAGGCTTCCGTAGCCTAGGCAGCTCATGTCAAGAGCCTTGAGTGGTGACTGATGGCATACATAAGAGTGTTAATTGTTAAATTAGCATCAGGAGTCACTGTACTACTAACTTCCCATGCAGGACCTCTATCCTCAAAGAGTTGTATAATGAGAGTTAACAGTAAAATTTCTTCTCAAAGATTTATTTTGTTTTAGTGTATTACATGGAGGATATTCTTATGTCTCATAAGTTGTAATTATGCCTAAGTGTCCAACTCCGTTGCTTGTTTTCTTAGGTTCTTCCTTAATTAATGATAAAACTCATTTTAAAGAACTTCCTTTCTTTTAATGTATTAAGTGAAGGATATTCTTTTTTTTTTTTTTTTACTTATTTGACAAGTAAAGTTACAGACTGAGAGAGAGAGAGAGAGAGAGAGAGGTCTTCCTTCCATTGGTTCACTCCCCAAATGGCCGCCACAGCTGGCGCTGCACCGATCTAAAGCCAGGAGCCAGGTGCTTCCTCCTGGTTTCCCATGCGGGTGCAGGAGCCCAAGCACCTGGGCCATCCTTCACTGCCTTTCCAGGCCACAGCAGAGAGCTGGACTGGAAGAGGAGCAACCAGGAATAGAATCCAGTGCCCATATGGGATGCCGGCGCTGTAGGCCAAGGATTAACAAAGTGAGCCACGGCGCCGGCCCCAGTGAAGGATATTCTTATGTCTCATAAATTATAGTTATTTATTATTCTTGGGTGCCTCTTAAAAGTTAATTAAGTTTCCAGGCCAGCGCCGCAGCTCAATAGGCTAATGCTCCGCCTTGCGGCGCCGGCACACCAGGTTCTAGTCCCGGTCGGGGCACCGGATTCTGTCCCGGTTGCCCCTCTTCCAGGCCAGCTCTCTGCTATGGCCTGGGAGTGCAGTGGAGGATGGCCCAAGTCCTTGGGCCCTGCACCCCATGGGAGACCAGGAGAAGCACCTGGCTCCTGGCTTCGGATCAGTGCGGTGCACTGGCCGCAGCGTGCTGGCCGTGGCGGCCATTGGAAGGTGAACCAATGGCAAAGGAAGACCTTTCTCTCAGTCTCTCTCTCTCACTGTCCACTCTGCCTGTCAAAAAATAAATAAATAAATAATTTTTTAAAAGTTAATTAAGTTTCTAAAAAAATTTTAAAAAGTGAAATTAACTTTATGATGCAATGACTTTGAACAGCCCTTATCTCTACTGTTGAGTGCAAATTTTTGAACTCTTTACTTAGAGTTGGTCTTCTCTGTATAAAGTTAACTGAAAATGGATCTTAGTGGAGAATGGGACTGGTAATGGGAGAGGGAGGAGGAGGGGTGGGAGTGTGGGTAGGAGAGCAGGTGTGGTGGGAAGAATCACTATATTCCTAAAGTTGTGCTTAGGAAATGCATGAAGTTTGTATTCCTTAATAAAAGGTTTCTTTAGGGGGGAGGGAGGTGGTCAAGAGGAAAAAAGGAAAAATAAAAGAACAGAAAGCTTACTGAACCAAGAGTCAGAAGTGCTAATTTCTACTACTGACTTCCCAATCTGCTAATTGTTTAATTTTAACTAAATTTACTTTAAAACATTTTAGTTTATTTATTTTTATTTATTTGAAAAGTGGAGAGATATAAAAAGACAGAGACAGACAAAGATGATCTTCCACCTGCTGATTCTCTCTCCCAAATGCCCGCAATAGCTGGGGCTGGCAAGGCTGAGGCTGGGAGGTGGAAACGCAATACGAGTCTTCCTTGCGGGCAGGAAGAACACAATTACTTAAGCCATCACCTGAAGCACCCCCCTCTCCCCTAAAGATGTGCACAGGCAGGAAGCTAGAACTGGAACCAAAACTGGAAGTCAAACTCAGGTACTTAGATACGGGATGAAGGTATCCCCAGCAGTGCCTTAACCTCCAAGCCATATGCTTGCCCCAGTTAAATCCTTCTATTTCTTTGGGTTCTTATTTTCTAGTAATTAAGTTTAGTTATGTTGTCCAATATATTTTTTAAACATTTATTTATTTATTTGAAAGTCGGAGTTACATAGAGAGAAGGAGAGACAGAGAGAGAGAGGTCTTCCATCCCCTGGTTCACTCCCCAATTGGCTGCAATGGCTGGAGCTGCGCGGATCGGAAGGCAGGAGCCACGAGCTTCCTCCCGATCTCCCACATAGGTGCAGGGGCCCAAGGACTTGGGCCATCCTCCACTGCTTTCCCAGGCCATAGCAGAGAGCTGGATCAGAAGTGGAGCTGCTGGGACTTGAACCAGCACCCATATGGGATGCCGGCGCTTTAAACCACTGTGCCACAGCACCAGCCCAGCCACTAACTTTTTAAAACATAGGGAAATCACACATGAGTAAGACTTGGCCACATCCTCTAAGAATCTGACAGGCTTTTAAAAATGCATTGGATTGTGATGTATACAATAATGCAAATATATTCAAAACAAGAGTAGTCTTTTGTCACTTATACAGCAGTCCTTTTATGCCTTTTGTGTAAGGCAACATATTAGATTCTATAATACAAATAGTGATAAGAAAGTTTTCCTGCCCTCAAAGAATTTTAAACTAATGTTCACAATAGAAATATAAAAAATTTGCATGTCCCCACAAATATGTGCAATTGTGTGTCAATTAAAAATAAAACATTTCTTGGTATACCCCCTTTTGTCCCCTGTACTCCCCAAACTTAAAACAGCCACCACCATAAATTAGAATCACCATGAGGCCACCATCACCACTATGTCTAAGAATAAAGGTAAAAGAAGTAAACACAGGCACATAGGTGCAATAAGAATTAATCTGAAAAAGAGAGCAGGCTCTCAAAGAGGAGAGACAAGAGTATGCTCAGGTACTCAGAATGCTAACAAATGGACGACTAGAAGCAATCTGTTTTTTTATTTTATTTATTTTTTTTTTGACAGGCAGAGTGGACAGTGGGGGAGAGAGACTGAGAGAAAGGTCTTCCTTTTACCGTTGGTTCACTCTCCAATGGCCGCCAGGGCCAGCTCGCTGTGGCCAGCGCACCGCACTGATCCGAAGCCAGGAGCCAGGTGCTTCTCCTGGTCTCCCATGGGGTGCAGGGCCCAAGGACTTGGGCCATCCCCCATGCACTCCCAGGCCATAGCAGAGAGCTGGCCTGGAAGAGGGGCAACTGGGACAGAATCCGGCGCTCCGACCGGGACTAGAACCTGGTGTGCCGGCGCCGCAAGGCAGAGGATTAGCCTAGTGAGCCGCGGCGCCGGCCGAAGCAATCTGTTTTAATGGTGTAAAGTGGTTTTGCCAAAGGGCCAGCATTGCTGCATAGCAGGTAAAGTCTGCAATGCTAGCATTCCATATGGGCACCAGTGGTTCAAGACCAGCTGCTCCACTTCCTACCCAGCTCCCCGCTAATGTGCCTCAGAAAGCAGTGGAGGATGGCCCAAGAGCTTTAGCCCCCACACCTACATGGGAGACCTGGAAGAAGCTCCTGGCTCCTGGCTTCGCCTGGCTCAGGCACAGCCACTGCAGCCATTTAGGGAGTGAACCAGCAGATAGAAGATTTATCTCTAATTCTACCTTTCAAGATAAATAAATCTTTAAAAAAAAAAGAAATAAAGAGTATATCACATCAGGGGAAACAGATAAGAGGCTTGGATGAATATCTCAGAGGTTATATTGGTTGGTCTCTGAGGCTATTGGGATAACAAAGCTGATATCATCTTAAAATACAATGCAGACAAAGCCAGGAGTCTGAGGACACACAGCCAGCATCAGGGCATGAGAACATCAACGACACTGATACACTTGGGCCTGGGGATGATGATGAAGTCGGGTTTGATGACACTAGATAGGCTGATGACATTGCTATCTAAGTGGAACTCAACATTTTACATTCCAGTTTCTCTGAAGATTGCCCTGTAGTTTGGATTTTGGCCACAACCATAAAGAAGATTCCACTTTCATCAGTGTGATTGCAATCCGTTAAGGCAGACCGATTTGTTTCTAAAGTATTTTTTCCTTTAAAAACTAATCATAGGTTGGTGCCGCAGCTCAATAGGCTAATCCTCCACCTACAGCGCCAGCACACCGGGTTCTAGTCCCGGTCGGGGCGCCAGATTCTGTCCCGATTGCCCCTCTTCCAGTCCAGCTCTCTGCTGTGGTCCAAGAGTGCGGTGGAGGATGGCCCAAGTCCTTGCGTCCTGCACCCGCATGGGAGACCAGGAGAAGCACCTGGCTCCTGGCTTCGGATCAGCATGGTGTGCTGGCCGCAGCACGCTTGCCACAGTGGCCATTGGAGGGTGAACCAATGGTAAAGGAAGACCTTTCTCTCTGTCTCTCTCACTGTCCACTCTGCCTGTCAAAAAAAAGAAAAAAAAAAAAACTGATCATGACAAATGATCTGAAGTGAAATGTTAAGCACAACTTGCTCTTTTGGGTAGAAGACTATATCTATTTAAAAAAAGAAAAGAAAAAGAAAAAATGCTTTATAACCTTTCCTGCTTTGACCACTTCCAGTAAGTAAATGGACGTTTTGAATAAGCCATTTGTCTTGCACTCATTATGAATTCTGAAAAAGCCCTAGTTTTGGCTAATCTATACACAGTGTTTCTGTATACTCTTGTTAAATTTAAGGGAGCTGGCAGTCAGCTGAAGTCAAAAATGATAGGTCTGTCTTGCATAATTTTAGTATCATGCATTCTTTTGTGATCTTATTTTGCCATAAATATATCTTTAAAAAGCATTTCTTTAAAAAAAAACAATTATTTAAGGTATACAAATTTTATGTATTTTTGTATACAGATTCAGGAACATAAGAATACTTCCCACCTTACCCTCCCTCCTGCCCACTCTCCCTATCTTCCTCTTCCTTCCTCTCTTATTCCCTCTCTTTATCTGTACAATGATCTACTTTCAGTTTGCTTCATACTCATAAGATCAACCCTACACTAAGTAAGGAGTTCACCAAATAATAAGAAAAAAAAAAAAAACACTGTTCAGGGCTGTAAACAATCATGGAAGCTCAAAATGTCCATTTCAACCCTACACATTGCATTTTTGAACTCTATTGGTTACCACAGATCAGAGAAAATAAGTAGTATTTGTCTTTTTGGGACTGGCTTATTTCACTAAGTATAATGGTTTAAAGTTGCATCTATTTATATTGCAAACAAAACTAGGATTTCATTCTTTTTTATGACTGAGTAGTATTCCATCGTGTATATAAACCATAATTTCTTTTTCCAGTCATCAGTTGATGGACATCTGAGTTGATTCCATATTTTAGCTACTGTGGATTGAGCTGCAATAAACATGGGGGTACAGATCACTCTTTCATCTGCTAATTTAATTTCCCTTGGGTAAATTCCCAGGTGTGGGATTGCTGGATCACATGTAGACCAATGGAACGGAACAGAAACTCCAGAAATCAATCCTTACATCAGCAACCAATTTATCTTTGACAAAGGAACCAAAATCAATCTCTGGAGAAAGGACAGTCTCTTCAACAAACAGTGTTGTTAAAATTGGATCTCCACATGCAGAAGACCCCTACCTTACACTTCATGGAAAAATCCACTCAAAATGGATCAAGGATCTAAATCTATGAACTCAGGACATCAAACTACTAGAGAAGAACATTGAGGAAACTCTGCAAGACATTGGTATAGGCAAAGACTTCTTGGAAAAGACCCTAGAAGCACAGGCAATCAAAGCCAACATTGACAAATGGGATTACATCAAACTGAGAAGATTCTGTACTACAAAACAAACACCCACCAAAGTGAAGAGGCAACCAACAGAGTGGGAAAAAATACTTCCCAACTATGAAACTGATAAAGATTGACATCCAGAATGTATAAACAGCTCTAGAAACTCAACAGCAACAAAACAAACAATCCAGTTAAGAAATAGGCAAAAGACTTGAACAGGCATTTTTCAAAAGAGGAAATTCAAATGGTCAACAGACACATGAAAAAATGCTCAGGATCACTAGCCGTCAGGGAAATGCAAATGAAAACCACAATGAGGTTTCACCTCACCCCAGTTATAATGGCTCTCATACAGAAATCGACAATAAATATTGTCAAGGATGTGGGGAAAAAGGTTGGAGGGAATGTAAACTAGTACAGCCATTATGGAAGATAGTATGGAGATATCACAGAAAGCTAAAAAGCATTTCTAAAATGTATTTTTATAAACTGGGTTTTAATAATAATTTTGAATTTGTAATGTTGGTAGTTACAGAAATTAAACAGTAGGTAGCACACAGTTATCTTAACATTAGAAACACTGATGTAATTGTTGACTTTTATTTTACTATTATTATTATTATCATTATTATTATTTACTTATTATGGGTAGGAATTTTCCAAAGAAATAACTCATTTGCATGTATGTAGAATATTTTTATAGAACAGAAAATATATGTTAAAGTGTTATTTTCAGAAGTTGTATACATGTATAAATGAAATTTTTAACTCACAACAACTTGTTCATATTAAGCCTTTTCCAACCTATCCTGAAGCTACAGAAAGAGAAGGATATAATGAAAAATTGGTCTCCAATTTCTCAGTGGAAGAGCTACAGCTGAGAAATACGATAAAATGCTATGCTGCAGACTGCATTATGCCCTTATTTTATGTTAAGAACATTTTATTTGGAAAGGTTTTTTTCCCTAGTATTGAAATTTAGCTTTACTCTTCCCTATTTAGTTTTAGACAGCAATTCTAACAAAGTGAAATTAGGGTTGGACTAATTTGACCTCACAAGCCACACTAAAATCACTGCAACTTTTAAAACCACAGATCCATTGTGTGGATTGCGGAATTTTTCTTCTATTGATTTCCAAAGAACTTTTCAGTAGTGCAAAGTGATACATACACAAGGCAGTAAACCTTTATACGGCTTCCAAAAACAAGCAAATTTTCTCTGATCCCACTCTTGCTCTGATTTCCTAAGTGTGCAAACTCCAGATTCAAAGTGTAAGGTACTATGAAACATTAAGTTAAAGAATAAAAATGTGAACACTCAGCCAGAGAGATAGAGGGATCCTTGAGATGGCAGAATAGGGAAAAGACATACTGCTTTAGGCGAGGGGAAAGCAGTAGCTGGGAAAAAGTGGCGGAAAGGCATTCCTAGGGGAGAGCTGGAGAGCAACCTGCAGTGGAAAGTCCCCAGAAGAAAGAAGGATGCTGTGGATCAGCGCGGAAGGTGCAGACGTGCAGCAACAAGCACAGACACAACACACGACTGCCGCAGCAGCCAAGAGCCGAGGGAGCGCCAGCTTCAGAGAACAAAGTGAGAGCAGACAGCAGCTGCCCACGCCCCTGGCGAGAGAGCTGGGGAGAGTGTGAGTGAGCGGTGTGAGTTCTGCCTGCAGCATACCCCTCTAACCCAGTGGAAAAAAGGCACATTTCTCTCTCCTCACGCTCCCACAGTGGCATCCAGCAACCAGCTGGAAGAGGGCGCCACTTGACACAAGCAGCAGCTGTGGCAGCTCGGGTGTGTCACCGGGGAGGGGCCGCCATTCTGAAATCAGCAGCTCTTCTGTGCACCTGCTCTCCGTCAGGGAGAAGCCACCATTTTGCAATGAGCAGCAAGTGGCTGAGTCAGTTCTTGTGCACGGGTGTGATCCAGGGATTCTACCATAGGGAAAAATCCACGTTCCCCACTGACTTTGAGACTGTCTGGGAGGACTGACAGAAGGGCTGGTCACCCACATAGGACTGTGAGGTACCCCCAGCCTTTCAATATATCACAGGGTCTGGTACTCAAGCCGCCAAGGTGGAGTACCCACAGGCAGCTGGCTCTAGGAATGTCTCTGCCTTTTCATTGACAGGGTAGGCTAGGAGGGCAAAGTGGATCCTCTGCCCCTGTTACTGTGGGAATTCTGTGGCTGCATGATAAGGCACAGGGTGTGGCTGGGTCTCTGGACAGTGGCTGTGCGCACTGCCAGAGGCTCAGAGCTTCTTGATTTCTTGGGATGGATCATTGTAGAGGAACTGTGTTCACACAAGGACTTCATAGATCCTCAGTGTGGTTCAAGTGGCAGCGCTGGTGAGTGTTGCACCCACCGAGGGCTAACCCTGAGAATTGAACACCTTGGAAGAGAGGAGGTGAGGGGGTGATTATGCCAACAGAGGTGATCATACCCTCCTTCCAGCTAACAAGAGATCTACCTCACCCAACCTGGGTGTCATCCTGGAAACTTGCCCCGCTGAGCAGCACTCACCAGAGCACCCTGGCCACACCCAGCACGTGCCTCTGGGTATTTGCTGAAAGAGCGGATCCTCCACTATGCCACAGAGGCATAGTTCAAAGACAAAATCCATCAGAGCAGAAAACCAACAATTCCTAAAAGCAAATGCAGAAACTCAGAATAAGGGAGACAACATGGCTCCCCCAAAAGAACACCATACTTTAATATTAGAATGTGAAGATGAAGAGATTGATGCAATGCCTGAAAATGAATTCAAAAGATTAATCATAGGATTACTCAGAAGCAATGAGAAGGAAATTCATGAGTTCAAGAAATCTACAAATGACGTGCAAGAAAAATTTTTCCTTAGATTGAGATTTTAAAGAGAAATCAAACTGAAATGTTAGAAATGAAGAATTCAGTATGTCAAGTTAAAAAAAAAAATAAGAATGCAGTATGTCACTGGAAAGCCTAACAACAGACTTGGTGAGCAAAGAATGTCCAAGCTAGAAGACAAATCTTTGGGGTCGGTGCCGTGGCTCAACAGGCTAATCCTCTGCCTTGCGGCGCCAGCACACCAGGTTCTAGTCCCGGTCGGGGCGCCGGATTCTGTCCCGGTTGCCCCCCTTCCAGGTCAGCTCTCTGCTATGGCCTGGGAGTGCAGTGGAGGATGGCCCAAGTGCTTGGGCCCTGCACCCCATGAGAGACCAGGAGAAGCACCTGGCTCCTGCCTTGGGATCAGTGCGGTGCGCCGGCCGCAGCGCACCGGCCGCGGCGGCCAATGGAGGGTGAACCAACGGCAAAGGAAGACCTTTCTCTCTGTCTCTCTCTCTCACTGTCCACTCTGCCTGTCAAAAACTAAAAATAAAAATAAAAAAAAAATTTAAAAAGACAGATCTTTGGAAATTTCTCAGTCAGAACAAAAAAAAGAGAGAAGAAGAAATTAAAAACAGTATTGGAGATTTATGGGATACTATCAAACAACTCAACATACAGGTCTTAGGAGTTTCTGAAGATGTGGAAAGAGAGAATGGATTAAAAGGCCTATTCAGTGAAATAAATACAGAAAACTCCCTAATCTGGAGAAAGAAAGGGATGTCCAAGTACACAAGGCACATAAAACTCCTAATAGATATGACCAGAAAAGATTTTCACCACGACACATTGTAGTCAACAGTAAAACATAAAGATTCTAAAATGCGCACAACGGGGCTGGCGCTGTGGCACAGTGGGTTAACGCCCTGGCCTGAAGCGCCAGCATCCCATATGGGTGCCAGTTCAAGACCCGGATGCTCCATTTCCTGTCCAGCTCTCTGCTATGGCCTGGGAAAGCAGTACAAGATGGCCCAAATCCTTGGGCCCCTGCACCCACATGGGAGACCTGGAGGAGGCTCCTGGATCCTGGCTTCGAATTGGCACAGCTCTGGCCATTGCATCCAACTGGGGAGTGAACCATCGAATGGAAGACCTCTCTCTCTCTCTTTTCCTCTCTCTCTATCTCTCTGCCTCTCCTCTCTCTGTGTAACTCTGACTGATTTATAAATAAATAAATCTTTAAAAAATAAAATATGCACAAGAGAAATGCCAGATTAGTTTCACAGATCTCCAATTAGACTCACAACTGACATCCAGGTCTCAAACATAGGTGGCAGGGCCCAAACATTTGGGCCATCTTCTGCTGCTTCTCCCAGGCCATTAACATGGAGCTGCATTGGATGTAGAGCAGCAGGGACACAAAGCAGGGCTCATATGGAATGTCGGCATCACAGGTGGTGGCTATGCCACAACACTGGCCCCTCAACACATTTTTAAAATTAACTTGTTAAACTCTACTAAAATTAAAGGTGCCGCTGGAATTTTGTTTGAATTGCATTGATTCCAATTGATCTTTGGATCAGTTGGTGTAAGAACTTCTATTTACCAGTATGGTATGTCTTTTCATCTCTTTGGAACTTCCTTCATTACTTTCAGTGGTATCTTGTATTTCAGTGTAGAGATACTACACATCATTTTGTAAATTTGTATCTAAATATTTTATAGATTTGGATATTAATGTGGTTTTTTTAAAATTCATTTTCTATTTGCTTATTGCAGTGTTTAGACATATGTTCTGATTAATTTTAGAAGCCACGCCTTCCCCCTTTATTGCCTCACATGATTCTAATGAGATTAACTGCATTAGTCTCCACAGGCTATTATGATGAAATACCACAGATGGGTGGCTTAAGCAGCAGACAGTTCTTTTCTTACAGCTCTGAAGGCCAGAAGTCTAAGATCAAGGTTGGTGATCACTGGGTTGGTTTCTGATGAGGTCTCGTTCCTAGGTTTGCAGAGTCACCTGTTTGCTGTGTTTTCACATAGCCTTTACTCTGCACATGTGGAGAGAATGGCTGCTGTCTGTCCTAACCCATCCTGTTGGAATAGGGCCTCATCCTCGTGGTCTCATTTAACTTTAATGACCTCTTATCCCCTCCCTATCACCAAACATAGTTTCATTGGAGGTAGGGCTTCGACATAGGAATTTTGAAGGGATTCAATTCAGCTCATAGCATCCACTCTGTGGCCTCCCAAATTTATGTCCCCTTTGATTACAAAATACATTTACTCCATTTCAGCAGCCCCTGAAGTCTTAACACATGCCAGTATCAATTACAAGTCCAAAGTCTCATCTAACTATCATCTGACTCATATATGCACACAATTCAATCCATAACATGGACTTAACTCCAGAATTTATTTTACATATATAGAAATATACACTCAAATAACTTTCTATGTTATACACTATATATACACTATATATAGATATGTTATAGTACATATGTTATATATTATACATATCAAATGATATATATTACATCAGCAGAGCTTGTTCCCCTGAATTTGGCTTTAGGTGAAGGTTTCGGAAGGCATGAACTCACGGCAGCAAAGTAGAAGGGAAAGTGGGTACATGCAGAAGAAGAACCTACGTTCAAGAGAGTGGAAGAAAAAGGTGGAATGTTGCTTTATAACAGCCCACTCTTGTGGTAATTAATCCACTACCATGAGACCTAACACAGCATCTCAAGAAAAGCTAATTTTTTCATAAGAACGGTAACCCCATGATGTAATCGTCTCCCCAAATCTGCACATCCCAACACTGCTGCACAAACAAATCCTATCCAAATCTCTGCTTTAGGAAGAAGGGACAAGGGAAAGGATCTTGCCTTCTCTAAGCATCCGTGTCATTCAAAGTCTAGGTGGAACACAGAGTACACACTCTGCTTCTGGAGAGATTTGACCGAAGGCACAGTTTGTAGAGGGATGATCAGGGCTAAGGGAACCAGTGACAGTGTGGGCAGGGAATCGGCAAGAGTGGAGGAGCAGAGAGAAATAACTCAGCTACCAGCGCCTGGGTAGGTGCTAGAGCCAGGGCAGTGGAATCATCTAACACAAGCTGAAGTCATCAAGAGATGTGTCCCTGCCAGAACAAATACCACGTCTCTCTCCTCCCACCTTCTGATTTTATGCATTGCTCTCATTGGCCAAGACCACCATTGGGAAGTCACAGAGCAAGCGGACTGCAGTGGAATGGGCTGTAAGAATCAGAATACTGGGGCCCAGAGTAAGACAAAGAAGTATGAATCAGGGCTGGGAGGGGCACACCGTGGGGTTAGAGACTCATAAACACATTTAAAGAGACTTCAGGAGCTTGGGTCACCATTTTCCACTGTGTGTCCCTACCCATACTCCAATCCTAAAAATAGTGTTTTTACCTTTAAAAAAGGAACTTTAGACCCCACAAACGCCTGCTATGCTAAATCATCTGTGAGAGTGTTGCACTGATTCCAGATTTCAGGACATACTACAGGGCAGCTGTTATCAAAATAGCATGGTACTGGTACAGAAACAGATGGATAGACCATGGAACAGAATAGAAACACCAGAAATCAACCCAAACATCTACAGCCAACTTATATTTGATCAAGGATCCAAAAACCAATCCCTGGAGTAAGGACAGTCTATTCAACAAATGGTGCTGGGAAAACTGGATTTCCACGTGCAGAATCATGAAGCAAGACCCTTACCTTCCACCTTCCACAAAAATCTACTCAACATGGATTAAAGACCTAAATTTATGACCCAACACCATCAAATTATTAGAGAACATTGGAGAAACCCTGCAAGATATTGGCACTGGCAAAGACTTCCTGGAAAAGACCCTGGAGGCGCAGGCAATCAAAGCCAAAATCAACTATTGGGATTGCATCAAATTGAGAAGTTTCTGTACTTCAAAAGAAACAGTCAGGAGAGTGAAGAGGCAACTGACAGAATGGGAAAAAATATTTGCAAACTATGCTACAGATAAAGGATTAATAGCCAGAATCTACAAAGAGATCAAGAAACTCCACAACAACAAAACAAACAACCCACTTAAGAGATGGGCCAAGGACTTCAATAGACATTTTTCAAAAGAGGAAATCCAAATGGCCAACAGACACATGAAAAAATGTTCAGGATCACTAGCAATCAGGGAAATGCAAATCAAAACCTCAATGAGGTTTCACCTCACCCCGGTTAGAATGGCTCACATTCAGAAATCCACCAACAGATGCTGGCGAGGATGTGGGGAAAAAGGGACACTAACCCACTGTTGGTGGGAATGCAAACTGATTAAGCCACTATGGAAGTCAGTCTGGAGAGTCCTCAGAAACCTGAATATAACCCTACCATTCAACCCAGCCATCCCACTCCTTGGAATTTACCCAAAGGAAATTAAATTGGCAAACAAAAAATTGGTCTGCACATTAATGTTTATTGCTGCTCAATTCACAATAGCTAAGACCTGGAATCAACCTAAATGCCCATCAACAGTAGACTGGATAAAGAAATTATGGGATATTTACTCTATAGAATACTATACAGCAGTCAAAAACAATGAAACCCAGTCATTTGCAACAAGATGGAGGAATCTGGAAAACATTATGCTGAGTGAAATAAGCCAGTCCCAGAGGGACAAATATCATATGTTCTCCCTGATCAGTGACAACTAACCGAGCACCAAAAAAGAAACCTGTTAAAGTGAAATGGACACTATGAGAAATGGTGACTTGATCAGCCCTTTCCCTGACTGTTGATGAACAATTTAATACATTATCCCTCTTAGTATTTTTTTGTCTTTTCTACTTAATACTATTGGTTTAATTCTGTAATTAATACACAGTTATTCTTAAGTGTTGAAACTTAACTGAAAAGTGATCCCTGTTAAATATAAGAGTGGGAATAAGAGAGGGGAGAGATGTACAATTTGGGACATGCTCAAGCTGATTTGCCCCAAACGGTAGAGTTAGAAACATACCAGAGGATTCCAATTCAATCCCATCAAGGTTGCATGTACCAATGCCATCTCACTAGTCCATTTGATCAATTTCTGTTCACAATTGATCATAATGATAGGACTAAGAATCAAAGGGATCACATAAACAAGACTAGTGTCTGAAAATACCAACCGATAGAATAAAAAAGAAAGAGAATGATCGAACATGGGAAGCGGGATACACAGCAGACTCATAGAATGGCAGATGTCCTAAATAGCACTCTGGCCTCAGAATCAGCCCTTAAGGCATTCAGATCCAGCTGAAAAGCCCATGAGAGTATTTCAGGCATGGAAATCCAAGACACTCTATCAAAAAAAAAAAAAATGACCTAAATGAAAGATCTCCGCGAGTGAGATCCCAGTGGAAAGAACAAGTCATCAAAGAAGGAGGTACCTTTCTCTGAAGGGAGGAGAGAACTTCCACTTTGACTATGACCTTGTCTAAATATGATAAGAGTCGGTGAACTCAAAAGGCTTCCATAGCCTTGGCAACTCATGGCAAGAGCCTAGGGTGATTACTGATGCCATAAACAACAGTGTCGATTTGTTAAGTCAACAACAGGAGTCACTGTGCACTAGCAGCAACCATCTCTCACACAGGGTATCAGTTAGGGTCCTGACAGAAACAGAATGTGCCTCATACAGTTCAGATGTCAGAGATTACTTAGAAAGGAGTGGGCAGTGTTAAGAAAACAACCTAGATTGGTGAAGCACTAATAAAAAGGAGCAGTTACACCCCTAAGGCTGAAGGAGCAAAGGAAAGGAAAGGTAAAGCATTGTCAGAGCTGGGCCTGCCACCTAACATGTGTGAGTCCCAAAGCAAGAGCACCAACCAGCCCATATCTTCCCACCCCCAGCTGGTGGAGGTGGGGGCGGGCAGGCAAGCAGCTTTGGCTGTCTTGGAAGGCAACACTGGTGCACCTGAACAATCAGTTCCAGGGTCTCAGGTACCTGGAGCATGGTACAGGAGAGTCCAGAGTCCAGGCTATTGTCTCCCTGACTGCCAAACCTAGCACAAGATGAGGTACCACAGGAACATGGCCCAAAGCATGGTGTAGGGCAGGGACTCAAGACCCAGCACTGGAGTCCAGAAAGAGCTGAGGTCAGTGCAGGGGCCATCACACACAAGATGCATCACGCAGGGGGGAGGTGACTCCAGCCAGAGACCCGGCACCGAAGCAGGGAGGAGGCAGGAAAGGACACTGATCTGCCCCCCGTCACCTTCTGATCTGCTGACCAACCTACTTCCTTTAGCTGAACCCAACCAGAAGCCTGCTCTCAAGGACACCTGAATAATGGAGTCCACAGAGACTGGCACGGAGAAAGAAGTGTGCAAGGAGGCAGAGAATAACCAGCATACCCAGTCAAACACTTGTGGTGTCACCCTCTCCCCTGCTGGGAACCGGGGCCTGAATTCCCTTTGCCACATATATTAGTTTGCAAGGGCTGGCATAACCAAGGACTGCAAACTGGGTCATTAAACACACACACACACACACACAGAGCAATTTTGTTTTTTGACTACAGAGGCCGCAAGTCCGAAAGCAAAGCATCAGCAGAGCTGGTTTCTTCTGATGGATCCCAAACTGCTCCCCTAGCTTCTGGCTGGCAAATCTGGGTGTCCCTTGGCTTAGCATCACTCCAGCCTCTGCCTCCATTGTCATGTGGTGTTCTCCCAGGGCCTGTGTCTTCATGTGGCCACCTTCCTATGAGTACACCTGTCATGCTGGATTAGCGTTCACCCTGATCAGGAATGATCACACCGTAATGAACCATATCTGCCAAGACCCTGTTTCCTCCAAAGCTCCCATGGTGAGCTGCTGAGAGGTAGAATGTCAGCATTATCTTTTTGGAGGACACCACTGAACCCATATAACATCATGTCAATGGTGTCCTGTAGCCCAGGCTTTCAAAGAACAATGAAAGCAAGCACTTTGTCCTCCTGGAAGCCTTACTGCAGCAGGAATCTTGGAGAGGCATGGGACTCCAAGGCTCTTAACAGGAAAACAGCATTTGCTCTTGCCAGCAGTCCTGGAGGATTTGTATCAAGAGTCTGGGCCCCTGAACAAAGCAGGGCATTGTCTTATATACCCTAGCACAAACAACTTTAAGTCTTCAAACACACATTCAGTTACACAACTTTTGATTGGCTAGCTTAGAGCTCCAGCACTACTTATGAAACCGCCAGATTAAGTCACACCTCCACGCACCCCAATCGCTGCAGCTGGCCTGCCTGCATTGCTTTAGTTGACCTGGTTGCAACATTGCAGTACTTTTCAGAAAGCTCTTTGCACCACCACCACCACTGCCCCATTCCCAGAGAGCCCCCTCTGAATAGCCTCTACCATTTCTGCCTCTACCTGTTTTTTTTTTCTTTCTTTTTTTAACCTAAGGGGGTGGAGGTCCTTGCCACATTCCCCAGAGTCCCTGCCACATATGACTTTTGAATAGGTCATAGTGCCTAGCTGCCAATCTGTGGACTGGCTACATCTAGAACAAGCCTTGCAAAACCAAACACTGATTCTTGGATCCTGCTGTGAAGATCTTGGATGAGATGAAGGATTTTGTGTTTTAACAAACTCTATAGGGGATGCTGATGTAGGCAGCCTCATCCTTCACTTTACACTAAAGTTTCCTGCTGTTTCTGCTTGGAAACACTTCTTTTGTCATTTTTACCATGCCATAAATAAAGAGAATGTTTCCAGCAGAGACAGACCAAATGTTTTCAAAGGGGTGGATTAGAAATTAATTCTCTCACCCAAATAAGTAACATTTCTCCAATGGTAGGCATGGTTTAGGTACCGAAGAAATACAGAAAAGAATCCTGCCAGTAAAGAATTAAAAGTCCAGTGAGAAGAACGATCAGTAAAAAATATTCATGGGGCTGGCGCTGTGGCACAGTGGGTTAACGCCCTGGCCTGAAGCGCCGGCATCACATATGGGTGCCGGTTCGAGACCCGGCTGTTCCACTTCCAATCCAGCTCTCTGCTACGGGCTGGGAAAGCAGTACAAGATGGCCCAGCTCCTTGGGCCCCTGCACCCACATGGGAGACCCAAAAGAAGCTCCTGGCTCCTGGCCTCAGATCGACGCAGTTCCAGCCGTTGCGGCCACTTGGGGAGTGAACCATTGGATGGAAGACCTCTCTCTCTCCCTGCCTCTCCTCTCTGTGTGTAATTCCAACTTTCAAATAAATAAATCTTTTTTTAAAAAAAAAAAAGATATGCTCATATGTCAGGTGATGGTAGGTCCTAAGGAGAAGGACGAGGCAGGGCAGAGAGGTCACAAGTGTTCAGGTCTCTCTTGGAATTTACCTATCTCCTAGAGCCCACATCAGAGGAATTTTTGAGAAAATCTCACAATGTTTCATTTGCAACATAGGTAGGAAAAAAAGCGATTAGAGATGCTCCTGGGGATGGGCTGCTCAATCTGGCAAATAAACACAGGATATCCAGTTACATTTAAAAGTGAAAAAAAAAAACAACAAAAATATTTTCTTAGTATAGTCATGCACCAAATATTGCATAGGGCATACATATACTAAAACAGTACTCACGGGGCTGGCATTGTGGCACAGTGGATTAGGTTGTTGCTGGACCTACCAGCATACCATATTAGACTACCAGTTCTAATCTCAGCTGCTCTGCTAACTATCCATCTACCTGTTAATGTGCCTGATAAAGCAGTGGGCAATGACCAAAAACCTCATGTGCGGGGCCGGCGCCGTGGCCCACTAGGCTAATCCTCAGCCTGAGGCGCCAGCATCCCATATGGACATCGGGTTCTAGTCCCAGCTGCTCCTCTTCCAGTCCAGCTCTCTGCTGTGGCCCAGGAGGGTGGTGGAGGATGGCTCAAGTGCTTGGATGCCTGCACCTGTGTGGGAGACCTGGAGGAAGCACCTGGCTCCTGGCTTCGGCTCGGCATAGTTCCAGCCGTAGCGGCCATTTGAGGGGTGAACCAACAGAAGGAAGACCTTTCTCTCTGTCTCTCTCACACTGTCTAACTCTGTCAAAAAATAAATAAATAAATAAATAAATAAATAAAAACACCCTCATGTGGGAGATGCAGATGGAGCTCAAGGCCCTTGGCTTCAACCTAGTTTGGGTGGTTTTCTCGCTCCCTCACTCCACATTTCAAGTAAATAAATAAATCTTTTTCAAAAATTACTCATTAGGAGCCGGCGCTGCAGCTCACTAGGCTAATCCTCCGCCTTGCAGCGCCGGCACACTGGGTTCTAGTCCCGGTCGGGGCACCGATCCTGTCCCGGTTGCCCCTCTTCCAGGCCAGCTCTCTGCTGTGGCGAGGGAGTGCAGTGGAGGATGGCCCAAGTGCTTGGGCCCTGCACCCCATGGGAGACCAGGATAAGTACCTGGCTCCTGCCATCGGATCAGCGCACTGCGCTGGCCGCAGCGCGCCTACCGCGGCGGCCATTGGAGGGTGAACCAACGGCAAAAGGAAGACCTTTCTCTCTGTCTCTCTCTCACTGTCCACTCTGCCTGTCAAAAAAATAAAAAAAAAAAAATAAAAAATAAAAAAAGAAAAAAAAATTACTCATTAGGGACCAGCACTGTGATGTAGTAGGTTAAGCCTCTGCCTGCAGTGCCAGCATCCCATATGGATGCCAGTTCATGTTCTGGCTGCTCCTCTTCTGATCTAGTTCCCTGCTAATAGCATTGGAAAGCAGTGGAAGATTGTCCAACTGCTTGGGCCCCTGCACCCACATGAGAGACCCGAAGAAGCTCCTGGCTCCTGGCTCCTGGCTTCAGATCAGCCCAGCCCCAGCCACTGCAGCCACTGGGGAGTTAACCAGCAGATGGAAGACTTCTCTCTCTGTCTCTCCCTCTCTGTCTGTAATTCTGTCTCCAAATAAATAAATAAAGAATAAATCTTTTAAAAATTACTCATTAGTTATCTGGCATTCAAATCCTGCGCTCATCCTGAGTTGCGCTGGCTGCTCTGCCCTGAAGGGGTTCCAGCTTCTGTGGGGTGACTGGATTCTGGCTCTCTTCCTCAGGAGCCCTTCCATTAGAGGCTCCAGTTCTCAAAGCTCCCAGCAATGTTTACCAACTCTGCAACCAAGTCTCGTTTTGAAGACAACTGGGTCTTCAGCACTTGTCTGGCTATACCTTCGGGTAGTAGCATCACATTAAACACATAAGTCAAAATAGAGTCTCACATGTACAGCAAATTCTTTCACTTGTGAGTAAACCAGGTTGGCCCAAGCATCAGCAAACAGGGAAAACAGTGGAAAGTTTGCAGAAGGAGGGCAAAGAGAACAGATTTTCAAGGCCCAGAAGACTACACAAAGTAAATTCCAGAAGAGGAACTGCATGGAAGTTCTAGAAGCAGTTAATAAGGGACAGGCTGCTCTGCTCAGTCTGGGGTGCACAAGCCTTGGCAGGTGCAGCGTGTCTCTTCCCTGAGAGCCACACCCACGGCTCACCACCTACACTGAGGAGCATGTATTCCCTGCTAGAGAATTGAGCTGATTGCTCCTATCTGCGAAACTTTCCTCCTCCTGTTTCCTCATTTCTCTGTCTTCCCCAGCATGGGGTGAGGGAGGAGGAGAGTATCTTAGCTCCTTCCTCCCACATCTATCCTGGGGCCAAGTCTTCGCAGCCTTCCTTTGTGGTGGTTGCTTGTACTTCTCTCCCACCCTCATGTCCACTCCCCCATCACCTTGGTCACCTATCTCCAGCTGTCTAACAAGGCTCCCTTCCCAGTCTTATCCTACTCAGTACACTACCTACACCTCCACAGGACAGCTTTCAGAAAAGCCAGTCTTTAAGCTTCTCCCCATCTTGAAATCCATCAGTGTCCTTCATCACCATTCCCCACCAAGTTATTTATTGTCTTGCTTTCGAATTGTTGGTGGTCCTCATATATTTTAGAAATCAGGTCCTTCACTATAAGAAACAATGACCTGATCAGCTCTTGTCCTGACTGTTGATGTACAATGTAATACTTTATCCGTTTTAGTATTTTTTGTTGTTGTTGTTGTTCTAGTACTAGTGGTTGAACTCTGTAATTAACACACAATTATTCTTAGGTGTTTAAATTTTAACTGAAAAGTGATCCCTGTTAAATATAAGAGTGGGAAACAGAGAGGGAGGAGATGTACAATTTGGGACATGCTCAATCGGACTTGCCCCAAATGGTGGAGTTAGAAATGTGCCAGGGGATTCCAATACAATCCCATCAAGGTGGTATGTACCAATGCCATCTCACTAGTCCATTTGATCAATTTCAGTTCACAATTGATGACTCTGATAGGTCTAAGAGTCAAAGGGATCACGCAAACAAGACTAGTGTCTGTTAATACTAACTGATAGAATCAAAAAGGGAGAGAATGATCCAACATGGGAAGCGGGATACACAGCAGACTCATAGAATGGCAGATGTCCTAAACAGCACTCTGGCCTCAGAATCAGCCCTTAAGGCATTCGGATCTGGCTGAAGAGCCCACGTGAGTATTGTAGGCATGGAAAGTCAAGACACCCTGGAAAAAAAAATAAAACAAAATGAAAGATCTCTGCGAGTGAGATCCCAGTGGAAAGAACGGGGCCATCGAAGAAGGAGGTACCTTTCTCTGAAGGGAGGAGAGAACTTCCACTTTGACTATGACCATGCCAGAATAAGATTGAAGTCGGTGAACCCTAAAGGCTTCCATAGCCTTGGCAACTCATGACTAGAGCCTAGGGAGATTACTGATGCCATAAACAAGAGTATCAAATTGTTAAGTCAACAACAGGAGTCACTGTGTACTTACATCTCATGTGGGATCTGTCCTTAATGTGTTGTCTAATGTGAAGTGATGCAATAACTAGTACTGAAACAGTATTTTTACACTTCGTGTTTCTGTGTGGTTGCAAACTGATGAAATCTTTACTTAGTATATACTGAATTGATCTTCTGTATATAAAGATAATTGAAAATGAAAAAAAACTGGTGTTAAATTGGAAATTGCATAGAACATTAATTTTTTTAAAAAATCATGTAGGATCTCTGTCTTTAATGTGCTGTACACTGTTATTTAATGCTATAACTAGTACTCCAACAGTATTTTTTCACTCTGTGTTGCTATGTGGGGGCAAACTGTTGAAATCTTTACTTAATATATACTAAACTGATCTTCTGTATATAAAGAGAATTGAAAATGAATCTTGATGTGAATGGAAGGGGAGAGGGAGCGGGAAAGGGGAGGGTTGTGGGTGGGGGGGAAGTTATGGGGGGGGAGCCATTGTAATCCATAAGCTGTACTTTGGAAATTTATATTCATTAAATAAAAGTTAATGGGTCCTTATAGCTGATGTATGCTTTCCTGTTCCACAGGTTGCCTTTGCACTCTCTGCTGTGCAGAAGACTTTTAGCTTGCTGTACTCCCACTTATTTTTTGCTCTTGCTGTCTGTGCTTTCAGGGTCATATCCAAAGTCATTGCCAGAAGCAGTGTCATACACCTTCCCCTACATTCCTCTAGGCATTTCACAGCTCCAGATCAGTCTTTCATTTACTTTAGATTTTCATCTATTTTGAGTAAGAGATGGGTCAAATTTTATTCTTTGGCATGTGAAAACCCAGTTACAACATAATAAAATCTAACTCTTTGTCATACAGCACTCTTTTATGTTTTAATATTGTTTGTATGAAGTGTTCTCAGAGATCAGTGGAGGAATACTATGCTGGAGCTGGTCGTGTGGCACAGCAGGTTAAGCCGCTGCCTGCACAGCCAGCATCCCATTGCAAAGGACAGGTCAGGATCTGCCTATTTTGATTCCGATCCAGCTTCCTGCTGATGCACCTGGAAAGGCAGCAGAAGACGGCCTGAGTGCTTAGGCACCTGCCACCCATGTGAGACCTGGATGGAATTCTTGGCTTCTGGCTTCAGCTTGGACCAGGCTAGGCTGTTGTGGCCATTTGAGGAGTAAACCTGCAGATGGAAGATCTCTTTCTCTCTCTCTCTCTCTCTCTCTCTCTCTCTCTCTCTCTCTCCTTCTGGCTTCAAATAAATAAATAAAATTAAAAAGAAATCTTATACCATGCACCGGTTTACATATAAAATGGAAAGCAGTAATACCTCTAGGAGCAAGAGTTCTGTGTGAGAAACTGGGGGAAGGTACCTAACAGAAGTGTAATGCCCACATTAACATTGGGGAGGTAGACTTGAACCAGTCCTGAAAATAGACCCCAGGCCCCCTCTCCAAAGCACAACAGCCCCTAAGACTTGGGATGCCCTACTCCTGATGTCTTGTTGTGGTAAGGAAAACAGGTCACCCTTCCTTCTGTCCCGTTGGAGCTTAAGATGCCTGAGCAGAGGCAGAGCTGAGGCTCCCTTCTGTTGTGTGGCTCGGAGTTGAGAATTCTAGTAGTCTCCCCAGACCCAGTGTGCTGGGCTATCAATCCAGAGACTGAGTGAAAAAGAACAAGCAACCAGGAGAGAAAGGTAGAAGGAACTGGGACACAGGTTCTATCCCTGTTTACAAAGAAATGAGAGCGAGCGAAATCTGATGCAGCCTCCAGCAGCTGTTAAGGCCCTATCTTTTCACCCTTGAGTGAGCTGAAGCAATTTTTCCACCATTCGAAGCTGTGAAAGAACATTTTGTCCATCTTGGCTTCTTTTCCCCTCTCTTACTCATTCTCTGCGACAGGTTACTAAGCATCTGAGACTTGATCTTCAGTCAGAAAGACGGGTCCATGGGGTCCCTCATTCTGCCTTCCATCTTCTTGAGGTCCCTATTCTGTTCCTGGCAGTGGGTTTGCTCATCCAGAAATGTTAAAATAGTGCTGCATGTGATCCGGTCTTTTTTTCTTTTTTTTTTAAGATTTATTTATTTGAAAGGCAGAGTTACAGAGAGGCAGGGGCAGAGGCAGAGAGAGAGAGAGAGAGAGAGAGAGAGAGAGAGAGAGAGAGAGGTTTTCCATCCACTGGTTCACTTCCCAATGGCTGCAACAGCTGGAGCTGAACCGATCCGAAGCCAAGAGCCAGGAGCTTCTTCCAGGTCTTCCACGTGGGTGCAGTCCTTGGGCCACCTTCTTCTGCTTTCCCAGGCCATAGCAGAGAGCTGGATCGGAAGTGGAGCGCTGGGACTCCAACTGGTGTCCATATTGGATGCTGGCACTGCTGGCAGCAGCTTTACCTGCTATGCCACAGCACTGGTCCTGTGATCTGGTCTTACCACTAATCATTGAGGCAGTCAACCACCTGTCCACTCTGATGAGGAGAGCATACATTTGTGTGGTGTTCTGCTGATTTGTATACTCAGAAATAACAAGCCTTTCTGTATATTTGTATAACAAGCCAAAGAGAAAACAAATTTTTTTTTTTGACAGGCAGAGTGGACAGTGAGAGAGAGAGAGACAGAGAGAAAGGTCTTCCTTTGCTGTTGGTTCACCCTCCAATGGCCGCTGCAGCTGGCACGCAGGAGCCAGGTGCTTCTCCTGGTCTACCATGTGGGTGCAGGGCCCAAGCACCTGGGCCATCCTCCACTGCACACTGCACTCCTGGACCATAGCAGAGAGCTGGCCTGGAAGACGGGCAACCGGGACAGAATCCAGCACCCCGACCGGGACTAGAACCCAGTGTGCTGGCGCTGCTAGGCGGAGGATTAGCCTGTTGAGCCACGGCGCCAGCCCAAGAGAAAACAAATTTTAAGTGAGAAGAATATATATGAAAATGTCTAAATAAAGAGGATGAACAATGGGAAATTCACTGTGAAGTGAATGAAAGTTAAGATTCTGGCTCCTTTTCCCATGTAGACCCTTTATAAGACCTTGAGAGAGGCCAGTGCCACTGCTCACAAGGCTAATCCTCTGCCTGCGGCGCTGGCACTCCGGGTTCTAGTCCCGTTGGGGTGCTGGATTCTGTCCTGGTTACTCCTCTTCCAGTCCAGCTCTCTGCTGTGGCCCGAGAGTGCAGTGGAGGATGGCCCAGGTCCTTGGGCCCTGCACCTGCATGGGAGACCAGGAGGAAGCACCTGGCTCCCGGCTTTGGATCGGTGCAGTTCGCAGGTCATAGTGGCCACTTGAGAGGTGAACCAACGGAAAAAGAAAACCTTTCTCTCTGTCTCTCTCTCTCTAATTCTGCCTGTCAAAAAAAAAAAAAAAGACCTTAGCAGAAAGTTTAGCACTGTATTCATGTGCTTGGCAAAAGGAATACAGAACCTGCACACTGACTTCAAAGAGAGGCAGACTAATCACTGTCTTAGCTATTCTGAAGGTTCCTGGAAGAGCCTCTTGTAGAAACTTCAGTCAGCCACCTGTGTAAGACTGGGCAAGCCGTTTTCCTATGGTTCACTATGTTCATCTATAAACCAGGTTAATAATTGTTGACTAATGTTTATTGAGTGCTTTTGCTTAACAGATTGTCATGAGCCCTAGGTATGAATTGTTTCATTTGATTCACCAACTATCCTATGAGGTAGGAGCTTTTATTATTACTGGTTTACATAGGAGAAGACAAGCTAATGATTTTAAATGATTTTTTTGCCAAAAGTCATGGCTCCCAGAGAAGCTGGCAATCAAACCCGACACAGCAGCTTGAATCAAGAACCCAATCTTTGAACCTACCAGGGGGCTTGGTAGCTGCTATTTTCAACAGGGCTGATACTCAGATTCAGATCGATATCACAGGTATCTATCGAGTGCCTACTCTGTGTGAGGTCCTTCTTGTGAAAATCAGGGATCTGTGAAATAATTCACAGGGAAAGGCTTTGGAGGAAGCTCAGGGTTTCAAAGCAAACGCATAAGCAGATAAGCAAAAAACCGGTGAGTTTCTAACTTATCAAATCTACACAGGATGAAGAGGAAATTGTAATAGGCAACCTAAACTTTAAAAAAAAAATACATATAATTAAAGCCATTAAATTTACACACACATACATACACACACACAAACTATGAGATAGCATGAAGTGTTTACTAGGGTTAAGACAACCTGGAGACCCAATGCTGACTTTAGGGTCAATGTGTTGATGACAGAATGTCCCACACCCCAAAGCATTCTACATGTATCAAACTCTGCTTCCTGTTGATCAGCCTTTCCAGTCCACAAGACCCATCCGAGCATAAGCTATATTTGGTTAATTGTATATATCCTGTGCACCCAGCACATAGGTTTTCCTTAAGATACATTTTTGCTCTGCTTTATGAAATAGCCAGATAGAGGATGGTACAGAGTAGCTCAAAGTATATGATGTTCACTTGCTACAGGTGTCAAACTTCTTGCCAGATTATTGGGAAACTGAAATCGTTAAATAATAACTGAGGGTGACAGTAAGAAATGGATTCTTCCTAGCTGTCAGTTCATTAAGATCTTACAGTGATGGCAACCAAGCATGTGTTTGAGTCTGAACAGGTGCCCCTCAGAACCGAAGACCAGAAAGCAGCCCAATGAGGAGGCAGGGCTTCAACTCCCACACTGGGTACTCTGAGGCCATCTGCATTTTCTCCTTTCTGCTTTCCTTTCACCTTCCTATTTCAAAACCCTCTTTCTGCCTATCCCCAGTCATCCCACACATGCATTCCAGAATGTTCTTAAGCACAGATTGATCTCTTCAAATCTTCTTCACTAAAAATCTTCCATGGCTGTCTACCACTTAGCAAGTAAAACCCTAACCTTGGCTTTCATAACTCTCCACCTAGAATGAACTTTTATTTTCATTCTGTTCCAGGTCAACCCCAACCATAATTAACAAAGGTGCAAATAGCTCCCACACAAATCCTGAACTTCTGCTCCTGGTCCTTCGCTGTCTGAGACTGACTCTTTGGACTCTCATCAAACAGAGTGAAAGCTTCACTCTTCTCTATGTACCCCTTCCTACCTTGGTTTGACCATGTTGCCTTCTCAATCTCAGAGTTACTTCGCACTACAGTCATGCCTTAGTTCCCCCATTAAATAAAGTTTTGGGTGGCAGAAACACATTTTAAACTTTGTAGTACATTCACACACTGCTCCCCAAGAGGTGCCTAACCCAGTTCCTTATTCTGAAGAAAATATTTGCAGCAGCTAAGGATACGTATTTTGTTCTCTGTAAACACTTGTAGTTAACAAAATTTCTGCATATTTATAACAGGGTTTCCCCAAAAGTCCCCTCATCGAATAGTACTTTAAATCTCCTTTCATACATCATAAACAATGCTCTACTTCCAAAGCTATTGATCAAGGCGAAATTTTTGACTACTCCAAAATCTAGTTAAATGTTTAATCAAATAAAATTTTAAAGTGTATGAACAGTCCTAAGTGCCTAGGTAAAAACATAATATAAAAACTTTAGTAAAACCAGAGACATAGTCTAGAAAGGGGTAGATTTTATTTATCAAGGTGGTGATCAAAAACATTTATAAAGAGCAACTCAGAAACTCAGAAAAAAAAATTATACTCAATATATGAGAAAGGGTTATAGAAACCCTGCATTCCATTTCTAGACCACAGGCTTCTCAAAATGAAAAATAACAAATATTCAACATTCCTAGTCATCTCAGCCCTTGATGTTCAGGCAGGCTAGGCGTGGAGATTTGTCATAAATCACAGGTTTGGGGTAGTGTCCCAGTTGCTCATTGTACCATGATCTATATCCAGAGGAGTGATCTACAGAAACCTTCTGCCCTGTAGCTGTGCTACAAGCAAAACAGATAGGAGCGCATTCTCTCTCCAGTTCCCTCTCCATATCCTTGGCTCTACCATCAGGAAAAGCCTCAATGGCTCCTAGAATCAGGATTCAGTGGACCAGCAGGATGCAGACAAATCAAGACAATTGGGATCCAAGCAAGGACCTCGGTTTGACAGGGTACCTTCACTGGTCGCCTCTCAGGCGCCAGGAAATCAAGGTAGTATGCTTTGTGACGTTCTCATCAGGGTAGCTCTTCCATTTCCCCTGAGGACTCTGCTGTAGTCAGTCAACACTGATGCCAGCACAGTCAGGTTCCTCTAGAGCCCACTCCTTCAATCGAATCCATCATCCACTTAGCATGGAGCAGCCCACGAGGAACCACTCGGCACGGACTGCAGCCGCTGAGGGTACTCCATGCCTGGACGTCGTGTGGGGCTGCTACTCCTGGAGCAGGCTTCGGGAGATCAGCATCCTCATCACTTCATTGCTGCCTGCAGGGGAAGAAGGAAGACTTAGCCCGCAATGCTTCGACCTGACGGCTCCAAGTCTAACTAGTTCAGGGTGACTGTGGATGTGAACCAGAATTGTTTTAATCCCTGGGGGGAATAGGATTATCACAGACTTCTCTCCAAAATACAGAAAAAAAATAAGGAAAAGCCTCAAAGGAGGTACCTAGGCAAGGAGGCTTCCAAGTCACACATCCACATGTACAGCAAGGTAGAATGAGCAAATGGGAGACTACTCCAAATCTATGACTTTTGACAGATCTTTCTGGATTACCTGGGCATCAAGGGCTAAGATTATTTGGAATTTTGAATATCTGTGTTTTTAATTTTTAGAAGCCTATTGGAAAAGAGGAATGATATGTTAAAAAATTTAAAAAACTTTTCTGATGGCAAAATGCTTATATTAAAAGGCAGGACAGAAAGAGTAAAATTCTATCATTTTACATATACCTACAAAAGCATAGGAAAAACTCCAAAGGATATATTTTAAAATATTAATTCTGGATGTAGAAACATGAGTGATTATTTTTCTTCTACTTTCTATGCAATTTTTCAACAATGAATACACAGTTCTTTAGTTGTTGAAAAAATAAAAACATTTTCCCTTAAAGGAGGGGATCAATTATTTGCTTCATGTTTAATAGTGACTTTTATGGGAAATGTGGAGGAATCACACAATCTCAAAAAGCCAACTTTAAAACATCAGATTATTCCAACAGTGAAGTCCATGATGAAATGAATGACAAAGTGGCCAGTCCCAGCTTCTCTACAAGTGGATGACAAGGTGATTTGAAATAAATGTATTTGGCTTTTCTCATCTAGGATGGCAGGATTAAAAGAGTTAGAATGATGGTGATCCCTGGTCCACTGAATGTAAACTGGTGCAGCTACTGTGGAAGGCAGTATGGAGCTATCTCAGAAATCTGAATACAGACCTACCATATGACCCAGCCATCCCACTCCTGGGAATTTACCCAAACCAAAAGAAATCAGTATATGAAAGAGTTATCTTTACCCCCATGTTCATTGCAACACAATTCACAATAGCTAAGATATGGGATCAATCCAGATGCTCATCAATTGTTGATTAGATAAACGAATTATAATATATATACACTATGGAGTACTACTCAGCTGTAAAAAAACAAAAATCCTGTATTTTGCAACAAAATGGATGCAACTGGAAACCATTATACTTAGTGAACTAAGCCCAGATGACAGATACTGTATGTTTTCCCTGAATCGAGGTAACTAATTCCCTGAAATGTAATGTATTGGAGTAAAATAGACATTGTGAGATTCGATGACTATTATAATCCATTGAGGAATTGAGGAACAGTGTTTTTTTTTTTTTCTCTTCATACTATCTGTTGAAATCTGTTACTTGGTGAAGGGGAAACTATACGATCATTAAGTAAACTGAAAATAGATCTTTGTAAAAATTAAGAGTGGGAATGTGAGAGGGAGGAGGAGGAAAGGTTGAAATGTGGGTGAGAGGGAGGGTGGTAGGGAAGAGTCACTATGTTCCTTAATCTGTATATATGAAATACATGAAACTTCTATAGCTTAAATAAAATGAAAAAATAAAAAGAATGAAAGTGAAGTCTTCACAAAACCCGAGTGAGAAAATAGTTGCAAGAGTAACAGAAGCAGTCTGATCTGAGCACTAGCACCCCAGCTCCTCAGCATACTTTAGGGGCCACAAAGCAGCAGGCTAACCTAGCAAAGCCCAGGATTCAGACTTAACACCCAAACAGTGGGTCACAAAGTGTGTTTCCCACATAGCAGCACAGCCGCACTGGAACACCTGCTGTGAGACACACTGTTGGGCCCCAGCTGGACCCAGCGGCAGGACTCAAGGTGTGGAGACCCATAATCTGTCTTACGAAGCCCTCCAGGAATGACCAGGCGGTCAGGTTTGAGAAGCATGCTTTGGAAGAGGAAGGGAGGCTACTGCTGGCAGGCTTCTCCCCTGGTCCCATGAAAGCAGCCCTGCGTCACTTCAGCTGATCGCAGAACCTCTGCCCAGGTGCTTGTCCCACAGTGGAACAGTCCCAGCTATCTCCTCCAGCGGGAGCAATAGTTCTGTCCTCTCAGGATTTACGCATGCACTGTGGACAGCAGGGAAGGCCACACCCTGAGCCTGATTCCAGTGGCTTACATGCTTCCCAGACAGAATGTCTGATACTACCAAGAAGTTACCCATGGAGGATAACCCATGGAGTTTTATTCAAAACTCCACCAGCAATACTGACACAGGATCTCTCAGAGCATCTGGTAATCCACTCTGTGGCTGCTCCCTGATGATCATGCTGCCATAGAGGTTCTGGGAATGCTGAGGACCAACAGGTACTCCACCACACCAAGCCAAAAGCTACTGCTGTGTTTTCAACATGCTTTCTCATATATTATCTCCTTAGAGCCTTCTCTCACATCTACAAAGAAAAAAGAGCAGAAGAGGGGTGCGGTCCGGTGCCTTACCCATGGCGACATAGCACAGTGTCCTATCTCTCAGGCCAGTGCTCTTTCGAATGCACCCCTAGGTCATTCCACAGCAGGGTTGGGGGAGGAAAGGGTGAAGCTGGAAAACACTGCCTGGTAGGGCTCTGACGACCAAGGGCAGACATGCTGGTGGGGCTCTGACGACCGAGGGCAGACATGCTGGGGCAAGAACTGAGCTTGTCATCGTTCAGAGAGGAACAATGACCATTTTCACCTTCTAGAATCTGGTGGACCCTGCAGTCACGCACAAACTGCTGAACAGCATAATCCTTCAGGTAGCCATAGCCTCCATGCATCTGTAAAGCCTGGTTGCAGATCTGTAGGGAGACAAAGATTAAGGATCTCTGATTCTGGGAACTGTGGAGCAGGTGGCTTCCCACTCCTGGAGTTCCCAGGCTGGCAGTGCGCTGTAATCTGATGAGGAAGTACAACCCACTAACAACCAGCCTAGCCCAAAGACCGGCTCCACACTCCACATGCCACAGACAGCAAGGGACGTTCATTTGTCGAATTTGTCAGCTCCCTGGGGACAGGTAGATCAGACCACTGCCTTTCCCACACATTACCTGCTGGGGAGGCACAGCCCACAACCCTCCAGCTGGGATTGTAGGACACTCAGGTGCCACCTGGTGGCCAGGCAGCCTCACTGTGGAGGTGGCCTTGTCTCAGACAAGGTAAACACAGAGCAGTGCTAACCTTGGGCAAGAGGCGCTATGCTGCTCTGAGCCTTCCAAAAGGATTGTCTTGTCTAGAAACACAGTCAAATCAACAACATGAGGAAGCGTGGAATGGCCCAGATCAGACTAAAAGGCCACTAGCCGAAGTCCTGTGGAAGCCGCTCACAACCTAATCCATATCCTAAAGCCATCAAGACCCAAGTTTTCAATTCTGCAAATATTTCAATGACATAATATTTATCTCAGAAACTGAAAGTGGCAAAATGTATGACTCCACTTAAGTCTCTATGAATGTTCTATTTCAGGATGATGGGATATTATGGATTTGAAGCCCCAGGCTACCCCCTGAAACATCCCAGGAGGGCTGGGATCCAAAGTTGGCTTGGCCATTCAGCATCCCGGGGACTAGTGTCTGCACCCTGATCTTCCCAGGAGAGCGAAAGGCCTTATCACTTACAGCAAAGCATTCATCTGTAGCAAAGAGCTTGGCCATGGAGCACAGGGCTATTGCATCTTCCCGCTCCTCCTGCAGAGCTACTGCCGCACTGCGGATCATCAGCCGCGAGGCCACCAGCCTTGTCGCCATGTCAGCCAGTTTGAATTGTAAGTACTGCAGCAAAGGGAAATACAACCAGACGTGACGGAGGGACTGTAGGCCAGCACCTGATCTAAGGACATGGACATGGCTATTCTAAGGGGCCAAAGGCTCTGTCTGCCTCCTCTACTGAGAAACCTGCCTGCCTTCTACATTCCAAGTGAACTTCCCTTGCTCTACATTTTAACATTACTTCCTCCCAAAAAAAGATCATGGATAGAAATAAAGCACACGTTCTGGGTGAGATGGCGGCAGGCTCCACAAACTATAATTCAGCCGAGCTCTCTGAGACAATGTGGGCCCTGGAGCAGCGCTAAGGGGTGGCAAGCAAAGGCAGTCAGCTGAGACATTACCTGGTTACTAGCTAGAGGTGCTCCAAACTGCTTCCGGACATTGAGGTGGTCTCGGGTGAGGATGACTGAAGCATGAGCAGCCCCCAGAGAGCAGGAAGCTGGAGAGGAAGGGGGTCAATATTTCCCCTGAGCCTGAAGGACGGTGCTGCCTGCCCCAGCCCACCGCCTCCTGCCATGCCCTTGCATGTCCTCACCAACGTTGATCCTCCCTCCATTCAGTCCTTTCATGGCAATGAGGAAGCCCTGCCCCTCATTCCCAATCCTGTTGGCCACAGGGACAGCACAGTCTTCGAAGATCACGGCTCGGGTTGGCTGGGAGTTCCACCCCACCTGGCGAAAATCAGGGACTGGGTGGCTGCCCAGCAATCCACCGGGCAGGGCGGCTTTCCCAAGGGACAGAAGCCTGTGAAGTACTGGGCCCAGTACTCTGGGACTTGGGCCCACCAGAACTTAAAACAGGGAAAAAGGAAAAGTTCAGATTTAAAGACTTGTCGACACTCACACAGATGCTTGTTTCAGCAAAGTATTTTTTAATCATATTAAGAGAATTATCTTTCTAATATCTAGCTTATCAGACTAACTATCCACAAATACTTCTCATGATTTCTTGTGGGTTTGGGGCAGGGTCTAACTTCTGTTTTGATGCCTCTATGAGTATAACCTTTTATAAGAATAGAGACAATACAAAGACTATTTGGAGAAGCTTAATTTACTGTAAAAGGCCTTCACAATAGTTACACTTCTCTCTTTTTTTTTTTTAAGATTTTTATTTATTTATTTGACAAGTAGAGTTACAGAAATGAGAGAGAGAGACAGAAAGGTCTTCCCTCTGTTGGTTCACTCCCCAAATGGCCACCACGGCCGGAGCTATGCTGATCCGAAGCCAAGAGCCAGGTGCCTCCTCCTGGTCTCCCATGCGGGCACAGGGGCTCAAGCTCTTGGACCATCCTCCACTGCCCTCCTGGGCCACAGTAGACAGTTGGACTGGAAGAGGAGCAACCAGGACTAGAACCCGGAGCCCAAATGGGATTCCAGTGCCGCAGGCGGAGGATTAACCTAGTGTGCCACAACGCCAGCCCCTACACTTCTCTTTTATAAAGGACGCTGTTGCTACTAGTTGGGGGGAATGCACTGGCTACACTGCTCTGGCAGAGACCACTGCTGCCCTGGCACCAGCTCATGAGAGCTGTTGATACACATCTTTGCCTATTCTGCATTCCGTGGTATCACATTGGTGGCTTGGAATCAGCCCTGGTGGGAGTATTTATGCCACAGAAATTGGTAAACTCTACAAATAGGTGTTTTGTTTTTGGTTTTATTTTCAGAGAGCTGGTTTACCAGGACATTCCCTGAGTGTGTCTGTCCCAAGCACAATTTTGCATATCCGAGTCTGTGACATGCAACTATCTAGCTGTAGTTTTCAACTTTGGGCAAATCACTTAACTTCTTGGTGACCTTCATTTTCCTTAGACACAAGGGAGTCAGATGAAGAACCCAGCAGAGCCTCTTCCTTCCAACAAATCCTTTCTGATCTTCCCTATAAAATAAATTAGGGCCCTCACTACTTGATCCTTTTCATCTTTTCCTCCAGGTACTCCCATGCTTCAAAAAACTCTCAAGCTTAATGAGGCAAGTGTGAAAACCACAAACAGTATAACACCTCCCAGCTCCCTTTCAGCTCTGACAACACCACTGCCTTCATATCATTCCCTTATACTAATACATCAATGGCAATTTTTGGTGCACAAAATAAACTCCATTCCTAAGCTTCTAACTTAAAGTCTTTCCAGTCTTATCTCCATCAGTCCTCTGTGACTATTCTATATTGCACCAGCTGCTCTGAACACAATGAAGCCCCTGGCTCCTGGGTTCAGCCTGGATCGGTCCTGGTTATTGCGGCCATTTGGGAAATGAACCGGTGGATGGAAGTGTTCTCTCTCTCTCTCTCTCTCTCTCTCTCTCTCTGGATGGAAGTTCTCTCTCTGTCTCTCCTCTCTCATAAATAAATCTTAAAGGAAAAAAACTTCAGAGATCATATATTCACAGATAAGAAAATATGTTTTCCCAAACAATGCTAGGAATGACTTTTAGAATTTTGTATTCCCCCCAGGAATTAGCAGGAGGCGTTGCACACAGCAAGTACGTAGTAAATGCCTGCTAGTCTACAAAACAGGCCCTAAAACCCATAACTCCTTGGCAGTTACTAACAGTCTGGAAGTATTATGCAGAAAAATATGGAGACGCCAGAGTCATATATTTAGGGATCATTTCATTATCTGGTTCTCCCCAAAAGTCCTAACCATTCACAGTACAAACTAGAGGCAGATGACAGTTTTGATTGGGCTAAAAAAAATATAAATGGGTTCACTCTAATTGCCAACCATGGGCATACCATGGTGTGCCTGCTGTTCATGGCCTGGCTTTGGCACTGCACAATCTTAGGATTCCCCTACTTTTCTAGGTATCTATGGGATATCTACTGTCCTTCCTAGATTACGGAAATACCCACCATCATCTGCAATGAGTTTTACTTGATTTTTGTTGAAACAAGAAAGGTAGCCCATATGCTTCTCATCATCACCAATTGCCTCTAGGTATCTTTTTTCTGGGATAACAAGTACAAAAAATACCAGGTAAGAAACAGAGGAAGGAAGTGGAGGTAGGAGAGGTCACTGTACCTAAACAAATGGCTCGTGGATTTTAATGGCAAATCTTGTCCTTTTCCCAAAAGGTCCCCATTCTTTTTTTTTTTTTTTTAAGCAATGCCACATTCTATTTTTACATGCTCCTGTTGAAAATCCCAACAGAAGCAACTGCCTCAAAGGCAGGTTAGTAGGTACAACCACAATGTGAACTTCTGTTTCCTAAAATACAACAAGAGTTGGCCTGGCAAGTGGCAGAGTCTCATAACTCGAATTGCTTCCTGCCCAGTCATCCCTCACCTTCTTCTCCTTCTTGCCAAAGCTGAGGCCAGGGGTCCCCTTCTCAACGAGTATGCACGAGATGCCCTTGGGGCCTGGCCCTCCTGTTCGGCACATGACCACGTAGATATCTGATTCACCAGCACCACTGATGAAGGCCTGTGGGGTAGCAGGAGGGGGTGCACAGGGATCAGGGAATGCCTAATGTCTGGGGAAATCCCTGGGGCCCTCCCAACAACAGGACGCTAAAAGGCATAATGGCACAGAGAGCCTAAAGAGGGATAAACCACAGCCACAGTCACTGGACAAAAGGGGATTTAGTTGATTAGACAATCAAAGGAGAGACAAAAATGAGTGAAATTATCTGGAATCAAATCAAAAGAGACAGCGATAGTGAGCGTGAATACAGGGAAATGGGTCAGAAGTTCTCTCCCCAGCACTTAAAAATCACATGGGAATACGAACAGACAGTGGGCAGTCTGTCGGTACCTTGGAGCCATTGAGGATGTAATGATCTCCTTGTCGTTTCGCTGAGGTCAACAGGGAAGCAGCATCACTCCCACTTCCTGAGGCAGGGATCAAAAAGGGAGCAGCGAGGGGGTCAAGGAGTCCCGCACAATTCCACCTCCTCAGGAGACCATCTTTAGGGGGCAACAGCTTAGGGGGCGGTACTTTAAAATCCACATATTCAAAGGAACTGCTGGTCAGACCAGTGTCCATCTCCCAACACACCAGCAGCTGGCACTGAGCCTCCGTTCTGCAGCCAAGAGGTCCCCTGACCTACCGGCCTCTCAGTCCTATGACATCAGGTCACAGAACTGTATTACTCCTGTACCCCATGACAAAACTGCTTGGTCAACAGTGGCTATGTGTGTCGATGGGCGAGAAGGGGTACTTGATGACTCTACCAAAGTCATCTCTCTCTTGCTGGCTCTTGCCCACAGCAGAGCAAACCCACCTGGTTCAGTGAGGCAGTAGGAAGCAAACTTCTCCATGGCACAGAGCGGTGGGCAAAATTTGTGCCTCTGATCCTCATTTCCAAAGCTATCAATCATCCAGGCACACATGCTGATAGGTACATAAAGAAGACAAGACATTGACAGAAACAGAGGGAAAAGAAATGGAAATCGGGGCAGGGGTGGGGAAAGAGAGCAAAGGGCAGCCAAGGAGAAAGAGCAGAAGGCACAGTGGGAAGGGAAAAGTCACAATTGAGAAGATTCAACTTTAAAGACAGGACCGGATTAAAACAACCTCCTAGAATATACACTGCCCAGAGATAACCAGGTATTTCTCCCCTGGGTGTTCTACTTCTAGTTATGTACAGAGGACCCCGGCAAAGCAGTTACATGTACTTTGTCTTAATTTCTCTGGCTACTGGAGGTTTCATATTTGGACTGAGAAAAAAGGTAACAAGATCCTGACCACGGGACTAGAGAAGTCTGATGACACCCGCTCAGGTTAGGACTCTGAGAAGGCTGGCAGATCCAATGCCGTCAGCAAGGTCCAAGACAACAGAATCAAGTCTAACAGGCAGCAACAGACCCAGAGGGCATTCTGGGCAGGCTAGTTCCTCAAGGGCAATCTGCCTGAGAAGCTCCATTTTCTCTCCATGGGTCCGATATTTCCCACTCAACCCCCGAGGACACTCTACTGTGCTTTTCAAGCCGGGACACTCACTTGTGGATGCTCATATAGGCTGTGGTGCTGGTACAGCCTGTGGCCAAGGCTTCAAAGATGACAGAGGTATCAAGCCGTGACAGGCCAGAGCCCCCTACATCTGTTCGCACGTACACTCCCCCAAAGCCCAGCTGGGCTGCCTTCTGCATCATATCCACTGGAAATAGCTCCTAATTATGAAAAAAGAGCAGAGTCTCAGGTGACTAAGTCAGAGGTGGATTTTCCTTTAGAGAATACAATGGGGCAGGGGTTGGAGGGCATGGGAGATTTGCATTTGGACAGTGTACAGATTCTCTGGTTAATATGCCTGTTTGTCATCTCACAGTGGCATGAGTTAACATGCAGTCTCTAAGAACTGTTGTTCTGATCTTGAAAAGTTTCATGATTTATAGAACTGTTTTTTTAAGTAGATCCAAATCCTGTTCAATTTACCAAAAAAAAAAAAAAAAAAGTATCTACAAAAAGATCAGAATGCCTTCCTCAAAAGCAATCACCAATGCCCACTCCTTTCACTTGTAGTAAAAGAATGGACAATGGCCCATTACGGGTATAAGGAGATGAAGATGAGGGTCACTGCATGCGGCATTTGTTGGAACATCTAGTCACAGGGAAAACTCCTACCTTCTGGTCCCACTCTGCCATATTTGGGGCCATTTCCCGGGCGGCAAAGTCAAAGGCCACTTTCTGAAATTCTTTCTGTTCTTCATTTAGTCCCATGGAAGCTGTGGGCAGGAGTGCATATGTTCAGTTCCAGGACCAGCATCAGGAAAGCGTGCTGCCAGCAAGAAGCAGCAGGAAGCTGAGACAGTGGACCTACTGTAGCCTCAGCAGGAGAATGGCTTCAGCTGTTATTAGTCAGTCCCTCAGATGCAGGAGACAGTCCTCAGACACACACAGAGAAACCTAGGATAGTTCCCTGGTGACTGCTCAGGCATATGTTACCACCCTACCCACTAAATAGGAGTCCTAGATAAGCAGAGGTCACAGTAAAATAAATGAGGAAGAACTGAGGTACAAACAGGATCAGAGTGTGCAGTCGCCTGAAGGGATCAAACACCGTCACCTTTTCCCTTCCTCCTTAACTCCCAACTGGACTGGCTGAAATCATTTACCTACTGATTTTTTCCAAATACTCCATTTCTCATAATCCATATTAAAAAATAATGAATAAGGGCCGGCGTTGTGGCATAGGGGGTAAAGCCGCTGCTTGTGGTGCCAGCATCCCATATGGACGCTAGTTCAAGTCCTGGCTGCTCCACTTCAGTCTGGCTCTCCACTATAGCCAGGGAAGGCAGTGGAGAAAGGCTCAAGTGTTGGGCCCTGCACTCACTTGGGAGACCTGGAAGAAGCTCCTGGCTCCTGGCTTCAGATAGGCTCAGTTCTAGCCATTGTGGCCATTTGTGGAGTGAACTATTAGATAGAAGACCTCTCTTTCCCTCTGCCTCTGCCTCTCTGTAACTCTTGACTTTCAAATAAATAAATAAATAAATCTCAAAAAAAAAAAAATAATGAAAACACACTGACCCTCAAATTATGGTAAACATCCCCCCACCTATGGGAGAGCCTAAGTTTTCTGTACTGATATCTTGAAAAATTCCTACCCTATCTATTTGAATGTATCAATATCTCCATCTTAAAAGATCAATTGAGCAATTGGTTTATTTGGCAATGAAGGAAAAGGGCGTACATAAAGGCTATGCCCGGAGAAAACACTGCTGTCCTCTGTCTCAGCACTCATTAAAACATGAAACCCACACTAGGCTACCTTGAAAGCCCAGAGCAAAAGTCTATGTTGATTATGTTACTCAGGAGTATGGAGAGGGATAAACAATTCATTGCTCCCCGGCTAGGGGTCAGGTCATTGATTCACATGTTCTTGTGGAAATGCTGCCATTGCTCACACTCCAAAGATCATTCACAAAAGAATATTTCTTCAGTGTCTACCACATGGCAGTGCTGAAGAACATTCATTTACACAAGGATGACGTAAACGATTATAATGCAAACATCTTGTTGCTACAGAAATTTGCTTTGGTATCAATCAAGGTTACATTGTTTACCAAAACCCTAAGTGTGAGCACAGGGTACTTCTTGAAGGAATTTTAGGATACAAAGAAGAAAGCAGTATTCTATATCATAGTGCATTTTATAGATCTTATATCAAGCTAAGGAATTCATTCTGCTATAAAGAAATGTGTCATTTATTTAAAATAAATGTTTTAAATTTCAGAAGCAAAATATAGTTAGGTGATTGGCAAACAAAATCATAAACTGGCTGGGACTAATTAAGTCCCCCGGGGTCTACTCCCAGCTACTCACATTCAAATATATGCCTGCTGTCTAAAGACATTTTTATAGTTTTATAGTCAGTTTTATAATCTCTGACAGTTTTGTAATTACAATAATAGTTACTTTTCCTACGGGAATTTCAACGGTAAAAATGCTTTACAGCTAAAGGTGTTAAGTTATAAATCTACTTATGTCAGCAAATCGTCTTCAGTTACCTGGAACTTTTGTTCATCTATCACCACCAGCAATTATCGTTTAACAACCTCATCACCTTAACGACCTAATGTGATGATCTTAAAAAACAAACACAAACAGAAAGCCCCAAGTTTCTTCACTTTTCTAAGCATCTAGGGATGACTGGACAGCAGGGAGATGGATGTGGGGTAGGGAGGGGCTGGTATGGGAGTGAGTGGGATGGTTGTTGGCCCAGGACAAGTGGAGGAGAGGGGAGCTGGCCCCAGGGGCACAGGATAGAGTGCTATGGCACAGCGCCCAAAACTGGCTGGAGGAGTTGCTATAGAGCCCCTAAAACCATGTCCACTTATTCAAGGTACAGTAAGCCCATCAGTGGGCTGGTGGGAAAAGTAGGTTTCTGTTGCAATGCCCAGAGCAAGGAGCCAGGCGGCTATGGCTTCCTTCCCAGGCTCCCCAGGGAGTAAAGGTAATGAATCAGGGATGAGCAATGTGCAATCAGCTCAGCGCGGGGGCCTCTGGTTGGTCCACAGTGGGCCTGGCCGTTCTTCCACTGGTCAGCGATGGGCACCAGTTTCTTTTAGAATGGCAAAGGTGAGCTCTATCTGGGTCTAAGGCCAGATTAGTTTGTTTCACCGCGGCTGAAAAATAGTTAATCGAAAATGGAACACAAAGATATTAGCTATGTGGGTGATAAATGAATTACTTTCAAGTTGAGCAACACGTAGTTCCACCTGTTGAGTTCTTGGCAGCTCTCGGAATAGAGGCTAGCACTGAGCAGTCCATCAGCTACTACCTAACTCCCCTTAGGGAAGCAATCTTTACAAAGCACTGCAAGTTATAGAAGAGATACTGGGGCCCCGATAACAACCAAATCAAAGGCTCCGACACCGGGGTGGGGGGTCGGTATCTGGCCAGAGGATCACGGGGTCGAGTGGGAACCCCGGGAGTGACCGGAGGGTGCGGGGAGCTGGTTTGGGGGTGACTGGACCGAGCGGAGCGGGGGAGCTGGCCCCGAGCTGGTGGGACGCGGCGGAGCGGGGAGCGGGTCCGCAGGTGAAGGAGTTGTCAGCCAGGTAACCACCCCCGGGGCCCGCACCACCGCATTGCCCTCCACCCATGCCTGTCCGGGTCCCGGACAACTGTCCCTCCCTAGCTCGGAGCCAGCCTTACGGTCGATGCAAGAAGTCAAGCTCCGGTGGCTGGCGGGGGCCCGGAGACTGCCACCCAGGGCTCCCAAGAGAGCCCTGAGGGGCCGACAGCCGAAGACCAGCATCGCAGCAGGAGACAGCGACTTCAGCTGCCTGGCGCGGGCCGGGACTTGCAGAGACGACCCCTTAGCCCGTTGCACTCTGGGAGTTGTAGTCCACTCAGTTGCAGTCCCCGAGCTGCCAAGGCGCGGGGACTACAACTCCCAGAGATCCGCAGGACGTAAGCCCCACTGTCTTGGCTTCAGCCTAACCCCGCGGGTACTGACTGCATGCCCTCCGGTGGGGTCCGCTGTGCGGAGGGGTGAGAGGGGTGAAGGAAACTGAGAGTTTGGGGGTGGGGGGTGGGTATGCGAGCTGCAAACGGCGCAGATAACGGAGGGCACGATTTGAATGGCTTAAGCATAGCTGTCTGCGTTCTTCGCAAAAACTCTGAGGCCCTTAGGCGTCCTCTCATGGCCTCCATCTTGTTCTGCCTAGGCTTTTGGGGGCGGTAGAGTTGCTTCTCGCGGTTCCAGAATCCTCCGCACTTGCGCGCCCTGCAGGGGAGACGATGCCAAGACCCCGGAAGAGGCTGGCTGAGGCTGCTGGCCCAGGTGAGCTGCACTCAGGCTGCAAAAAGGCATCGCCTTAAAAAAAAAAAAAAGCCGTTTAATGTGTTGATTCTCTGCTCCCTGCTTTGCGGTCTTCCATTCCGTCATCCCTAATCTCTTTACAAGTTTTCTCTTCCTGCTAAGCTTCCTCCCCACAGTCCCTTCTGCTTGTTTTTTCAAACAGATCTTTGTTAAACAGGAAGAGTATTTGCTATACGGGGTGGCATGCACTAAGGTCAGAATCTACGTTTGCTGCTCTCGGGAAACAAGCAGACAGGTTCAGCGGAGACTGAATTCCTGGAATAACATGGCAGCGCTTGGGAAAACAGGCTTTGAATCCAGCTTTAAAGAATGGAAAGGCTTTTCCGCAAGCGCAGTGTTAGTACACAAAGAACATCGTGCCATTTTCATCTTCACAAGGATGAGTGACATAGAGCAGATATAAAGAACGTAGAGAAAACACGTCTCTAGGGCATGGCAAGGATTCCAGACTGACTCCAACCCACTGAAGTCGTTAACAAATACGAAGAGTTTGCGGTGTGCTTATTAACTGTCACCTCTAGACAGGCTAGGAAGGCTTGCTGAGTTCAGAGCGTTAGACAGCCACAAATGATAGAGGTAGAAACAGATTAAATATAGGGCCAGCACAGTATGGTCATTGGTGGGGCCATTCAGATAGACCCAGAGTGACCAGTCTTAAGCTGGTATCTTGATCCTACCATTACTGGATGTGTGATCTGGAGCACTACCCAGAAGACGAAAAGAACATCCCATAGGTTATGTAGGTTAGCCAAGTTAGAGTTAGGGTAGCAGAGAGCTTGGGGCCCTTCATGTAGTAAGAATTTAACAATTGTTAGCTGCTGGGTGGCCTACTATGTTCCAAGTACCTTTCTGTTAATTCTTTTGGAATCAGATCCAATCTTTACCATGTCTACAAGGTCGTGAATTTTTCTAGCTTCTGTTTTCATCTTCCAAGAAGCAGAACGAGGCCATGAAGCATAGTGTACAAGGAAGGAAGTGTGAGATGGTAATGATGGTTAATATTTGAGATGTATTACAATGCCAGGCATTGTGTAAGCCCTTTGTATTACCCCATTTAATTTTTAAAACAACTCCAAGTTGCTCAGTTTCCTGGGGAGTGTAGTCTGAGCAGAGGGAGTAAGGGAAGGAAACCATCTGTCAACTACTGCCAGGACCATTAATTTAAATAGCCTTGTAAAGTGTTCTTACTGAATGGATAATCCAGAAGGTATCCCAGAGTACACACTCTAGTCCAGTTTTTATAAACTGGAATCTATCTGTAAGAGTGGCCGGTACAGGTAGTAATTGATGGAACCAGGATCTGAATCCAGGTCTGATGCCAAAATCTAAGCTTTTCCCACAACGGACTATAACAAACCTCTCAGCAAGCATAAGATTTCTTTTTCTTCTCCTGTTGCAGATCAGAGGCTATCTGAAAAATGTACCAGAACTGAAAACTCAGCTGAAGTGGGGAACTGCAGCCCTCAGAAAGCTCCACCCTCCACAGACCGTGAGAAGACGCCACACAGCCACTGGCTGATGAAGTCAGAGCCAGAAAGCCGGCTAGAGAAAGGTGTGGATGTGAAGGTGAGATCGGGTGAGAAGTGAACATGGGACCCCAAACGGTTCTGTAGCCGGCTTCTGATCCTGGAAGGGTTAGACAAGGTAAAGATGAATCAAATTAGCAGGATTTATTACCATCAACTATAGAGGTTAGAGGTGTTTCAGATTTTTGAGTTCTCAGGTTTTGCTGATGTTCAGAAAACTTTGGGATTTTGAACCATTTTGAGAGTTTTGGATTAGGTATGCTCAACCTGTATCTGTGTTGTGCCACTTTTGTCTAGGCAGAGGTAGGAAAACTTTTTATCTGCAGTGGGTCAGGTAATAACTATTGTAGGCTTGAGGTCTTCAAGTATCTGTTCCAAGTCTGTCCTTGTAGCAAAAATTGGCCATAGACAGGACATAAACAAACAGGTGTGATGGTGTTCAAGAAAAACTTTATTTACAGAATCAAGCATGGGCTACATTTTCCAACCTCAGTCTTGCCTGCTTTTCCCTTAACCACATGTGTTGCTGCCAGGTGTCTCCCTGCCCACACAGAACCCATGTAAACCAGTTTACATTCAGGGAATGTATGTAAAACTGTTGTAATAATAGCCTAGGGAAAATAAAGTAGAAATATTCTGGATGAAATATGGAATACTTTTAATAAGTGGTATGCATATAGCCAGCAGATTACTTTATCATCTGGATTATCCATTCAACTAATCCTCTTAATTGGCAAGGATAACAAGATAACACAAGGCTTACATTCACCATCATCACCACTCTGTGCAGCTGCTTTGCACTAAACAATACACTTGCATTACAGTCCGTAGCTCCTTCAGTGTGGAGGTGGGAACTGCGTGCTTACAGTTGGCCAAGGAATGTTTGACAACAGACTTTGTTTCTTCTTGCCTAGTTTGGTATTGAGGATCTCAAAGCCCAACCCAAGCAGACAGCATGCTGGGATGGTGTTCGCAACTACCAGGTAAGAATGTAAGGGGTAGGACACCCAAGAGCCACACAATGGGATAGCAGAACCTCTTGGACAAGTTAACCTGAAAATGCATTCAAAAATACTTCAGTTACTCTGCCTGTGTAATGAAATCTGCCAGAGCCCTGGTACCAGTCTGGGTGTCTTGGCAAAAGGGGAGCATCTTTATTATGAGTTGGGGGGAGGCTGCAAAACAAAAAAAATCCAACTATAAAAAGCAGACTGACTTCTTTTTAGAAAAGCTAGCGGAGAAAATTCTTATTTATTCTCCCATGGGACAGGCTCGGAACTTCCTTAGATCCATGAAGCTGGAAGAAGAAGCCTTCTTCTACCATAGCAACTGCAAACAGCCAGGCATCGCAGGCCTTATGAAGGTTAGTTGGAGAGTTTTGTTCTCAATCCCTCTCCCTCTAGGGAGACTTACTCCTATAGGTTTAAAAGGACACAGCTTAAATTGGTTAACAGAAAAATAAGCAGCTTCCTGCCCATATCCCCTGTCACTGGATATCACAGGGAGAAACTGTGACATGTGACATACAGGAAGGCCATGGCCCCTTCCTGTAGGACAAGGATTAAAACAAGGCCACCCTTCCTTTCAGCTCCCATAAGCACAAGATTTCTCTCCAGGTCTAATCCTTGGTTTATCATTCAAGAATAGGCTTCATGCTATAGCTCCTACAAGCTGAGAGTTATCTGGATAAAATTAACAACTGTGCAGATGGTAAAAACCAGTGGTACCAATAAAAACATCTACCATTTGGTTTTAGAACATGCTTCAAGACTTTTTGTAAAAGCCTAACTATGCTTGCCTGAGACTATATATTAATTTCCAGGCATTTGGGCTCAACAAGACAAATGGGGCAAGAATGTGCAAGCTAGTAAGTGAAGGGTAGACCTGGATTAAAGATTGGCCTTGGAGTGGGTTGTGCAGACAAACGACTGGACACTGGTTTTGGTTTCAGATTGTAAAGGAGGCTTACCCAGACCATACCCAGTTTGAGAAAAACAGTCCCCACTATGACCCATCCAGCAAAGAAGACAACCCCAAATGGTCCATGGTAAAGACTGACTATTCCTATTTATTTCATGAGAAGGGAATGTTGGACAAAGGGAGGAGGAGGGTCTAGGGTGCTATTAGGTCAACACAGCCCAGCTCCTGCCCACTGGAGGTTATGCTGACTTTGGAGACAACAGCATTCGCAGCCCTGCCCATAGGAGCTCTCTGCAAGCAGAACAAGCGCAGATGGCTGGGTATCTCTTTGTGTTCCATATGTTGTTGTCATGTAGGTGGATGTACAGTTTGTCCGGATGATGAAGCGTTTCATCCCTCTGGCTGAGCTCAAAACCCATCACCAGGCTCACAAAGCCACGGGTGGCCCCTTAAAAAACATGGCTCTCTTTACCCGCCAGAGACTGTCAGTTCAGCCCCTGACACAAGGTAAGAGTGGGCCATTTCCCTATAGTCCTCCCCCTGGAATGACCCTGGGAATCCCCACTTGCTGGCTGATTCAGCCTGGGCACGGTGTTAACCTCTGTGAGTCAGTGTCCTCACCTGAAAAGCCACAGAGCAGGGAGTATGTCCTGAGTTACCCATGACTCTGAACCCAGTACTCAGCAGTGCTTGGCACTTGGTCACTCCATGGTTTCTGAATGAATGGCAGTGTGCTTAAACCACGTGTGACATACGTAGCAGTATCTGACAACTTAACACCTAGTTCCTCCCTTCCTTTTTCCCCTTTTTGATAGAAAAGTTTGATTTTATTTTGAGCCTGGAAGAAAAGGAACCAAGTTAACTGAGACAGTGCTGTGGGCATGAGCAAGACATTACTTCAAAGAAGTGAAGCTTTCCTAAGATAAAGGAAGGTGTAAGAAGGGTTGCTTGTTACATTCACATGGTGTTTTGTACAAAGGTGGGTTTTGTGTACTTTTTTCAATAAAACGTTGATCTCAAAGTCGGAAGGCTTTTCTTCTAAAACCACATTGGGTGCATAACAGTCCCCTGCTGAACTCTTACCTTCAGGCTGGTTCCTTTGGCTCCAAGATGCAGGACTGCCTCTTCCAGCTTCCTTGACTGTCATCAGTGGTTACAGAGCAAATGCAAATAGGTGTAGGACTGAGACCTGGTGTGTTAACAGCCACCACAACTAGCGGTTGGTCTTTCTATTCCAGCCCTCCCCACCTGCCCTGGAAGTCATCTGGGACCACAGAAGCTTGACCCATGAACAGTTTCAGAATAAGCTGTGAGACAGTGGTAAAACACAATTCATTTCTCAGGTGGCCCACCAAGTGCTATCATTCACCGAGCCAGCAGGTGCTGTGCTGGAGTTAGGGCAGGCACGTGTCTTTCTGGAGTGCCAGAGGTGGGACAGTGTGAGACAGAAGAGACCAGAGACCCTGATGGACCATGGGCACAATGCCTCCAAAGCCACAGGGGCTTCCTTTAATTAGACCATTAAAACAAGTGTTCTTCTTTTAAATACAGCCATTGAAAAGACAACACATTAAGAAACATGTAAACACTGCAGCTGCTTAATTACAAGTTGCACTGCTTGGTTTAGTACCTATGCCCTCCTAGGAATGGGGACCTTAAAGGAGGGGGAGCAGGAGGCTCCCCTCACTTTCACAGTTGGACAGAGAAGTAGAGAGTGGGGGTGGAGTACAAGAAGACAGAAGACCTGGCTGGCTTGTACACAGCTCCCAAGAGAAAGCAAATTCTATATTCTAGTTCTTGCAGGAGAAAGGTTGAAATGTTAGGGAAGCTGGAAGGGGACCTTGTGTTGTCAGTCGGGAGGCGGAGGAATGGACAAGTGCTTTCTAATGAAGAATACCAGCTATTGAGAGGGGGACCTCCCAAGCCGTGTCTCACGTTCTGAAAAGGCCAGGGAACACAGAAACTGCCTCCCTCATACACGTGAGCCCCAGCCTTGGTCATCCAAGGGCAACAGGACAGGTGGTCCTGTTCCCTGGGGATTGTGTGTCGCACCTGAACATGCTTATCTTCCTTGTTCTGTTGCCCCCAGCCTCACGTATCACCCCGAAGGCCCTCCCCCCAACTCTCAGCTCTGATCCACGAGCCCTACTCTGTGTTGATTCCTGAGGAAAAGGGTGGGCCTTAGGTTCCACACTAACAGAAAGATGACAGGGGAACCAACCTCTCTACTTCCCAAATTACTGCAAACTTAGGCTGCCAAATATTAGACTCACAGGGAGGCCACTGGCAGGTGATGCCTGGTGATTCCGAGGTGATGCAGAAAAGGACTGTGAACCCCTTTAGGGCTCTAGGCCCAAGCACAGAGCGACAGAGGAAAAACTGCCCACTTGTCTAGCGTAATAAGAATATACACCAGAGTGTGTGTTTTATGTGTTTTCAAAAGAAAACTACCAATGGTCCTGGACTTGGGTCAGTCAGCTGGGGAAGATGAAGACATAACTTGGCAAGCAAAATTATTCAGGAGCTGGGGAAGCAGAGTCGTCGGCCCCCTTCTCCCTCCCTTAACTTGTAGGTTGGGTGAAGGGACTCGAGGTGGGATTAAGAACAAAAATCTCTCCAAGTGTTTAAGTCAAGCCCAGTCCTGGAAATTAAATGGAGGGCAAGGAGTGACAAGGGTCTGCTCTTAGGGTCAGAGCCCCTTCCCAGGATCTCTTCTTAAAGGAACAGACTCTCTTTGTTTAGGGCTGGTTGGGGCACAACAAGCAAGTACTCCAGAACCACCCAGACTGCGGTGTTACCAAGTGGCGTGGCCACACGGTGAAGGCGTCAGGCACCATGCACAGACCCCTTCTTCCTCAGGGGGCCTGGCCTGACCTGGGCTTCACGCTGCTGTCACTGGCGCGTGACGGCTGCCCCAGGGCCTCTGTGCCCAGGCATTTCTTAGGGGTGAAGAATGGTCAGCCCCAGGCCTGTCTCCTGGCTTCTGCCTCAGGATGCTACTGACAATCCAGAGAAGATGGAGAAGGCAGGTGCCTGGGTCCCGGCAGAGGGAGGCCAGCAGGACGGTGGCTTGTGGAGACTTCAAAGCACCACATACAAGACTCCCAAAGAGGTAGCTTTCTGATCTTGAGGCTTCCCCCTCCACCAGTCAGGATGGGGAAGTCCACCTCCTTCTGCCACCGCCTCAGGGACAGCAGAGGGGAGTGTAAGACATGACCACCTAGGGCCCCACTGGCGGCTCAGAATCCCAGGGACAGCCCCAGACCCTGAATCAGGAAGCTCCAAAAACCAGGAGACATGGACGCACACTCTGCCTGCCTTTAAGACATGAGGCAGCCCCACAAGGACTTCAGCAGAAGGCTTACTCCCTGGAGACCAGCTTCCTGGACGCTGCGTCTCCCAATCCCCAGTCAGCCACGGAATCCCAAGGAGGCTGCTTCCCCACCCGTGCCCCTTGGGTTCTCCAGAGGAAAGAATGAAGTCAAAAACATGATTTGTTTTCGGGTTGCAAGTAGCAGTCAGCTGAGTCTCACACCGTCCTCCCCCTCCCCCAGCCGCTGGTGTTTAGTAGATGGGGGTGCTGGGGTGGAGCCCAGCAGCTTCTGGCCCTGGGGGCCTACTGTCTGCTGTTGTTGTCGGACAGCTGGCCTGGGGTCCGCACCTCACCTAGGGAGGTTGTGCCCTCGAAGCGCTGTGAGGCAATGGCTGCCTGGTGGGACATGCTCTTGCGAACGATGTCACCCTTCCGCCACAACACCACTTCCTGCAGGATTGGGGAGAGCGGGACAAGGCAACACTGAGAAGGAGGTAGGGGATGGGTCTCCCAGAGGTTCCCAACTTGGTTCTGGGGACTCGGACAAGAATCTTCCCCTGTCGATCTCTCACCAAAGGCAGTGGCTGCTAAGTCTTTCCTGGCTCCTTCCTGGGCCAGAAGGGGAACATGGTTACAGGAGGGAGGCCCCAGAAAGCAGATTCCGAGTACCAAGCGAAATCCTCATTTTTGCCGTGGGAATCTGGCTAACCTACTATCACCATCTCTGGCTAAAATGATAAGTGGCACAGAGACAGGTTGGAAGCTTCCTCCCTGGTGCACCGGGTTAGCCCACCATCTGCAGTGTAGGTATCCCATATGGGCGCCGGTCGAGTCCCAGCTGCTCTACTTCCTATCCAGCCCCCTGCTAATGCACCTGGGAAAGCAGCAGCAGAAGGGCCAAGTCCTTTGGGCCCCTGCACCCACTTGGGAGACCCGGGAGAAGCTCCTGGCTCCTGGCTTCAGTCTGGTGCAGCCCCAGTTGTTGTGGCCATTTGGGGAGTGAAACAGCAGATGGAAGACCTCTACTGTAACTCTGCCTTTCAAATAAATCTTGGAAAAAAAAAAAAACTTCCTCCCTGAGCCATTCTGCTAAGTCTGTCTGTTAGAATTGGAACCTTCCTGTTCTGTCCCCAGGGCAACCAGGGGTCTGAAGGAGGTGCCTGTTCCTCACCTGCTGCTTGAAGTAGCGCCGTTCCTCCTCGTCTATCAGCACCAGGTTGAGGTAATAGCGCACAGAGAACTTCTTGTTGATGTCCCGCATGGTGGGCGTGAGCTCGTACCCTGCTAGGAAGAGCCGGATCGGGATGGACTCTCCTGTCGGGTGAAGCCGGAATCAGAACAAGGGGCCAAGTGACCCACTCTGCCTTCCACCAGATCCCTGTGACCACAGCAGGTGAGATGCTGCCTGTCCACAGCCTGGCACACAACAGTGAATGCATCTGCCTCTGGGGAACCTGCACTCTGCTACCCAGCAGTCAACTGAAAGCAGAAATGTGACACTTCTAGTACAGGACTCCTTGTGGCTCCTGTCCTCTCACCACTGCCCCACTGAGAATACTGAGTGGACGGCACAAGGACACAACTGTGAAGCACTTATTGATAACACGCAATACGTCTTGTTACTGGGTCTTCAGGAGGCAGCTGAGTTACCATGTTACCCAGCAATTTCAGTGCCAGTGCCATCTCCCTCCATTCTAAGTTAGTTTGCTCCCCCCACCCCCAAATACAGCCCCAATATAAATGGGCACAGCAGAAAACACAATCTTCATTCTGCCCCTTGTTCTCCATTAACTAAACTCCTGAGTGAGTCTGTTGCCTTCTCTGGACTGCATGATATTTTAGGTCACTTTTAGCTCTTATCACCATTTCTTTCCTGCAGAACAAAACCAGGACAGTAATTCTACTGAGAAAGGCCAAGCCTATCATGTCGTCCAAAGCTAAATATAAGTGCTCTTTTAATTAGCTGCTGCTTTGTGTTATTTCTCAGTGCCCCATTTCATCTGTACAGGAAAAATGACAGTTGGCCCTGGGTGCACAGATGGTGAGGAAAATAAAACACTGCAGAGTTAAGAGAGCTCGGTCTTGACCCCTGCCCCACAAGGGCCTGGCACGGTGACACCCAGGAACCAATGAGAGTGTCTCTAGGGTTCAGGGCTGCTGAATCTGTGACACTCCTCCTCCCACACACATCAGGCTATGGGATAAACAAACTCCACAAGCATCGGACACTTCAGAATGAGGGCCTGCTCGCCGATGCTGTGGACTCAGTGAGGAGTGTGCATGACTGCTACCCCCAAACCGAACAGCAAAGAGCTGTCCACTCCTCGCCCCCGCTGCAACAGTGGCTGCAGGGGACGAGGAGGGCCCATTCCACTGTGTTCCCGGTTCTGCCGCACACCTGCCAGTGGGCCAGACCACACTTGATGAATAAGAACTGAGACTTTCTGTCAGAGCTGGAACTCGGAAACAAAAATGACCACTCTGCATGCATCTCTTATTCTGAAGCAAGGAAGAATGTCAACATGTCAATGGAAAAAACTAAAATTTTCAAGCTGTATCTGGTAAACAAGGACTTTTCAAACACATTTTTACAAGAGAGTTAGGACTCTTGAGACTAAATGTTCAGTGCTAGCCCAGAATATAAATGAGATCAACTGAAGCTCTCCTGGGTAAAGGCAGGGTAGGAGACATGGTGTTCCTTTTCTCCATGTTAGCATCCGCGGTACACAGAGACTAAGGAATTACGGGTTGGGGCTGGCACTGTGGCCTAACAGGTTAAGACACTGCCTGCCATGCCAGCATCCCATATGGGCACTGGTTTGAGCCCTGGCTGTTCCACTTCCGATCCAGCTCCCTGCTAATGCACCTGGGAAAGCAGCAAAAGATGGCCCAAGTTCTTGGGCCCCTGCACCTACTTGGGAGACACAGAAGCTCCTGGCTCCTGGCTCCGGCCTGGCCCAGCCATGACCATTGCAGCCTTTTAGGGAGTACACTAATGGATGAAGACACTTTCTCTCTCTCTCTTTCCTCTCTCCCTCTCTGTAATTCTGCTCTAATAATAATAATAATAATAATAATAAAGTATGAGTTGTTAATAATAAAGTATGGATCCCGTGCACTCCCCCGGACCCTCCCGAACTCCGTGCAGGCCCTGGGCAGGAGACTCACCTCGCACCGGCGCCCCGTCCATGATCTCATACTTGGCTATCGTGTCATTCTCGTGGTACACGTTGGGGCCGGTGCCTGTTGTCTCCCGCTTGATGATGTCTATCTCCATGTGCTTGATTTTGATTCTCACCAGCAGGAAGTATATCTTCCCTACGATGACATCTTTCAAGTGGTATCTGAGGAACAGAAAGTAAAAAGAGGAAGATGCTGGTGCAGTGGCCGGCTCCATTCTGTGTCAGTGGAGAGTACACCGCCACGGCCATGCACCTTACAGGTAATGATGCAATGTACACGCCTACACCCCCAGCCTCCCACCTGTGCTGTGGACTTCCCAACTCTTCTCCACCTCAACCTAGGTGACTTCCATCCCTGCCACTGTCTCTCTGCCTCAGTGCCCGGTCTCTAGGCTTTGTGAGCTGCTGTGAATTTCTCCACATTGTACACTTTCAGAGCCATTGAGGGTTCTCTCTTTGGCCTGGTCAAAAGTCAGTCAGTCTATATGTGTACACCTCTGTATCAGCAAGTACAAAGAGGGCAAAATCTTCAAACCCGAAGCTCATAGAACATGACGTGCTGGCAGGGACTTTGGAACTTGGAGCCTTGGAACTCTTTATGATACCAATGAAGAAAAGGAAATTTGGGAGTATGGGGTAGAGACAGGAGGCGGACCCAGAATCCGAGTTCCCCAGCATGCATGGCCCCCACCACTTCAAGGCCCCTCTTCTGTTCAGAGCCGACGGAGCGGACTGCAGGCACTGCGTGGGTAACGTCAGCACAAACGTGCAGGACACCTGCAGCATTTCACAGGGGATGCAGGGAGACCATGGACTCTGGGGCTTTCAGACTTTTGTCACTTGTTACTTTACTCCAGATGGAAGCATTCCTATGTAAGAGACAGAGACCTGCTCTTGGATTGAAGAGCGATAGGAGGCCTCAGGGCTCCAGCCCCGGTTCTTCCTTCACCTCCCACTTCCTGGGTTTGTTTGAAAGCCATGGACATGGTCCATGCCCCTTGTTTTTCAGATGAAAAACTGAGGTACAAAAATGGTGGAACTAACTAACTTTTGTGCAACTTGTTATTGGCAGAATAGGACCTGTTTCCAAGTCTTCCTCTTACGTATAAATCCTTCCTATTACACGTTAACTCATGCACTCTCACACAGCGCAGGTAGTCTGGAAGTACCTGGCCCCTGACTATATGTAAACGACTCTGAAAAGATCTGGTCTTGTGTGTATTGTTGTAGGCTCTTGGAGGAGACACTGCTGCTTTCACCTGTGGCTGGGGCATTAATGGGCCACTCAGACTGTTAGGAGAAAGGACAAGCAGCCTGTGCCCTTGCTAGGCCCAGAACTGCCTTCCTCCCAGCTTGCCCAACCCCAGTTTCACACGTGGGGCCAGGCCCGGCAGCACTGGTGCTGGGCTGCTCTGGTTGTTTCACCGGGTCAGGTGGTGGGGCAAAAACACATCTTTCCTTCACCCAGGTTCCAGAGACCAAGTATGTTCCCAGTTAAAAAAAAAAAAAAAATTCTGCTCTCAGTCCCTTCAAAGGCAAGCCACCTGACTCAGCTCCCACTCCCCACAGCCTTTGGATGCTTTTATTTCCTGGACAAACTAAATGTAACTGGCTTAACGCAGACTTTCTCTGTTTCATTTCAGTTGTCTCCCTCCACACCATGTCATGATGAAATGTCTGAGTCACTGCTCCATCAATCTTAACCTCCCTTGATAGCTAATCCACTGCCCTGGGACACTTACTTGGATTTATTATACTCAAACTCAATGTGCAGGCAGTCCTCGATGCCAACCTCCATCTTGATGGATGAGTTCAGCTCCGGGTATGTGCTGAGTGTGTGAACCACGATGTCCATCTCTTTGACAACATCGTTGAGGCGGCGGCTAATGGTGGCTCGAAGGAAATAGCTGGAAGAGGGAGCGCTTGAGTGAACTCACCCAGCCTCCAGATGCTACCCAGACACAGGGACTAGAGTGGCCCAGTTGGGTGAATCCCTTATAGGGATTCATTCTTAATTTCTGGCGACTTCGTATGCCTTTGAGAGTTTGCAAACCCTCTTCCCAGGAGAAAATACACATATACACCTACACCCAAAATTCTGTAACTATAACTCTAGGGGATTCTAAGTCCCTTTTCCCAAATCCAACTTTGGAACCCATGTTCCTGGGTTAAGAACTCTGTTCCAAGTAAGAATGTTTCCCTATGCTGTTCTCACGTCCTTCGTGGCCCCTGCCACTGTCTATCATATGTTTGGGTACATGCTTTATTTCTTCAACTCCTGGCTTTTTGAGTGCAGAGATCTGTCTCCTACCCACATACTGGCACACCTGCTCATTTAACAGTATTCGATCAACAAACATTTTTCATGTCCCGCATAGGTGAAAGAAGAGGGAACACAGAAATGAAGCCGGCTATTCGCGCTGCATACAGGTACTGAGCACTGGGCTTGGCATGGGGTGAATACGATGCAGTCTCATGGGAACCCACAGGCTACTGAGGGAGATGGGCAAATAAACAGGAACAGTGAGAATACACGGACAGTGCCAATTCAGATGGCGCAATCCAGTGCCAAGGGCTGAGAGTGGAAACACAAACCTTACACGTAAAGCAACAAGAGGACCTGGTCTGTTTGAATAACAAATGTCTAGCTGAACTTAGGATCCCTGGAGAAGGGGGCTGCTATGGCAGGGGACAAACTGGAAAGAAGACATAGGAACAGTCCCTGGGGGGGGCCCTGGAATCCTTGTCCCCTTGCCTTAACACTACACTAACACCCAAAGAGGGAAAAAGCACCCCTTTAATCACACTTTCTGATAAATAAAACTTGGATCATCTCCACTTCCTTAAGCACTGCTGAAGAAAGTTACAAGGGTACCACCCTCCACGTGGCACTGCTGGCTTCTTGGTGCTCCTCTTTGCTCACCTCAGTAACATCCATCACATTGCCCAGGCCATTTGTTACCTTTTTCAATTGCTCAGGCTCCCCAACCCCCTCACCCCATCCCTGTCTGCGGAAGACACTGTTTTTCACTCGTTCAGAGACGAAGGCCTTCCAAGGCAACATTCTCTCCCTTCTCTGCTTTGTGCGCCTAAACGTGTCTCTTCTTCACCCACTCACTCCTCCCAACAGCACCGCTGTCTCTCAAGCCTGTTCTCCTCCATCTGGCACAAGGATTCCCAACCTGGGTGTGCGTTACTAGTCATCTGAGGAGCAGGCAGATGCTGGGGCCGGCCCTGGGGCGCAGCGGGTTAAAGCCCTGGTCTGCAGGGCCAGCATCCCATATGGGCGCCAGTTCGACTCCCAGCTACTCTACTTCCAATCCAGCTTCCTTGCTAATGCACCTGGAAAAGCAGTATAAGATGTCCCGAGTCCTTTGGCCCCTGCACCTATGTGGGAGTCCCGGAAGAAGCCCTGGCTCCTGGCTCCTGAATTCAGATCAGTGCAGCTGCAGCCACTGTAACCATCTGGGGAGTGAACCAGCGGATGGAAGATCCTTCTCTCTCTCTTTCTCTCTGGCCACCCCGCCCCCCAGCCCTATAACTCTATCTTTCAAACAAATAAATAAATCTTTAAAAAAAAAATCCTGATGCCCAAGTACCTCTGACATCTAATTGCCCTGGACAGGGACACAGACACAATTTTTTAAAGCTTTCCAAGTGACTTGAATGTGGGAACCTCTGCCTGGCATCTTGATCGTTCTGCTTTCCCTGTTCACTCTTGACGGGCCCCACCTTCCTTCTACTTTTTCAGCAAACGCTGTCACAAGCCAGGTCCTGTGCTGACCACTGACCGTGGCTTCAGACTGCCTAACCACCACCCAACAGAAACTGCTCTCCAGAAAGGAACTAGTGGCCCTTCAGTTGCCAAATCCAATGGCCTTTCCTTCTGTGTGGAGTAAAACACTTCCTTGTCTTTGACACGCTGGTCCCATGGCGCCACAGGATACGGCGTGCCTTCCCACCCCCTCCCTCACATCCTTCTGTGGGTCCCAGCTCTCCCCTCCCTGAGCTTCACCCTCCTGGACAAAGCTATCACTCACTACCTGGAGCAGATGATTCCCGACTCATTTCTAAGGGTCCCTCTGTCCTCAGCACCAGGCTTGTGTTTCAACTGTCCGGTGGACTTGTACACCTGTCTATTTTGCCAGCACCTCAAATCCCTCTCGAGAAGAGGACGAATCATGGTATTTCCAAATTGTTTCTTCCTCCCAGTGCCCTCTGTCCCCATCTCCAATGCTGTAAGCCTCTGCCCATCAGTAAATTCTGCTGGTATCTACTGAATTCTTTGTTTTCCACCTCTTCCCATTGTGTTTACCGAAGTCAAGTTCTTAGGGCCTCGTAACGGCCTTGGAACAGTTTTGTTCCCATATCCCCCCCCACCCCCCCAAGTGCTACCTATTGACTTTACACTTTCAAAAGAATCTCTCTGGCATCCCATATCAAAGTGCCAGTTCGAGTCCCAGCTATTCCACTTCTGATCCAGCTCTCTGCTAATATAATTGGGAAGGCAGCAGGCCCAAGTGGTTGGGCCCTGCCACCTACGTGGGAGAGGGAGTTCCTGGCTCCTGGCTTTGGTATGGACAAACCCCAACCATTGAGGTCATTTGGGGAATGAACCAGCAGATGGAAGATCTCTCTCTCTCTAATAAATAAACCAAAATCTTTAAAAAGGAAAGAATCTCTTCTGCCTAAAAATAAAGGGAAAAAGAGGCAACACAATCTTTTCAAGTTTTCCATCCACCCTGTCACTAAGACACAAGCTCATCTTCTATAAACTGTCCTCAACTAATTTGCTTACCTTCACCTCTTCTCTTTTTCAATATGAATTCTAAAGTCTTCATCTAATTTGGATGGTAATATTTTTATTTTTTAAATTATGGTAAAATATACATAACTTGAAATTTACCCTCTTAGCTATTTTTAACTGTCTAGTTCAAAGCAGGATTAGGTACATTCGCACTGTGTGTGACCATCACCACCACGCACCTCCAGAGCTTGTCAACATCCCCACTGAGGGCAGCTCCCTTCTTCCCTTCCCCTCAGCCTCTAGCAAGCACCCTTCTCCTCTGTCTCTATGATCTGACAGTTCTAGGGACCTCATATAAGTAGAATCACACAGCATTTGTCTTCTTACGACTGGCTTATTTCACTTAGCATAATGTCCTTAAGGTTCATCCACACTGCAGCATATGACACAATTCCCTTCCTTTTTAAGAGTGTATAGTATTCCACTTTATGCCTATACCACATTTTTTAAAACTTATTTTATTTCCTTTGAAAGGCAAAGTCAGAGATACAGATACAGAGAGAAAAGAGAGATTTTCTATATGCCCCAAAAGGCTGCAACGGCCAGGGATGGATCAGGCTAAAACTAGGAACTCATGCAAATCTCCCACATGTGTGTGGCAGGGGCTCAAGGGTCATCTTGTGCTGCTTTCCCAGGCACATTAACAGGGAGCTGGAGCAGAAGAGGAGCAGCTGGGCCTTTACCTCATGCTCATAGGGGATGTCGGGGTCACCGACAGCAGTTTAACCTACTGTGCCATAATGCTCACCCCCACATTTTGTTTATCTGCTCACCCATCAACAGACATAGTTTGCTTCTATCTTTTGGTTATTGTGAATAATACTGATATGAACACGAGTGTGCAAATATCTGTTCTGGATCCTATTTCAGATCCTATTTCAATATTGCTGGATGTATAGCCAGGAGCAGAATTGGTGGACCATGTAATTCTGTGTTTAACTTTTTGAAGAACTGTCATACTGTTCTCAACACCTTTCTTTCTGACATAAACCCCTTCACGGGCCAGCCATTATGGCCACAGAGAATTAAGCCGCTGCTTGAGATGCCCACATCCCATGTTGGAGTGCTGATTTTCAAGTCCCAGCTCCTCTGCTTCAAATCCAGCTTCCTGCTAATGCAACTGAAAAGCAGATAATGGCCTAAATCACGTCAGTGGTCCCTGCCACTGACATGGGAGTCTAGCTGGAGTTCCAGCCTCCTGGCTTCACCCTGGTCCAGCCACATGTTGTTGTAGGCAGCTCGGGAGTGAAGCAGAGGATGGAAGATCTCTGTCTCCCTCTGTCACTCTGCCTTTCAAATATATAAATCTTCAAAAAAAAAAAAAAAAAAAAAAACTTGACAAATCCACTGCCCCCCTCCCCCCCCAAAAAAAAGAATAAATCCATAGCCAAGCTTCAGGGATGACTTCTAATAATAATCCTGCCTTTGCCTTCCGAGTGCAGTTATGAAACACTGTATTTAGTGCGGGTAACATCAGTGCTGAGACCCCTGCAAGGTGTGCAGAGAACCCAGGAACACTGCTCCAATGGCAGAGGAGAGAGTGGGAGAAGGGAGTGGAAAATGAGCTCATCTGTTGACCTGCGCTGGGTATGCAGTGTGACACAGGAGTCTGCTTTATCCCTGGGACTTCACGTACTGCAGGGATGCAGCCAAGAGTCCGCACTCCGTGGGCCCTGGCATCAACGCCTGTGCTCACGGTTCCCATGACTGCAGCAGTAAAAACAATTCCAAGTACTTAGAACACATGCAATATTTCTTTTTTTAAAAAAGTGTGTCACACTGTGTTATGTTTTATTTTCTTGTCATCCCCAAAAGATGGAGAGGACAGGTGCAGAGCTGAATCCAAATCTGCTGCTCATTTTTCAAGTGAGGAAGCTGAGTTGCGGAGCCCAGACCCTCACTGATATTGTGTGGAGGTGTGGAGCCAGGTGGGTCAGGACCTCTGGATTCCCCAAGGGCTATGCCTCGGCCAGCAGTTACAAAAACTGATTATTGAATTTTCAGGAGCTTTATGAGCGGCAGATATTTAAATTATAGAAACTTAGACAATTAAATGAAATATATTGGAAACAAAGGCAACACAGTCTGAAAACCTGTAGCTTCCTTCCTAATTATTTTCCTATGTTTCCCGAAGCTCTTCACTCTTGAAGGAATGTCCATCTGGTGTCTCTGTGCAGTGGGAATGCTCTGTAAACACAGCTACCTACCTCTCCCAGGCTGGCAGGATGGAACCAGGGGTGGCATTGATACAAATGTACACCACAGAACCTGACAAACATTACAAGCCACGGGGTGTTACACAATGACCTGTGTACCACAGTCTGAAAGGCTCCTCCTTCTCCATCCACCTCCAGGTGCTCAGAAAACAGGAGAGCCGTGGGCCCCTCCACAGGACTGGGCTCGGGCTCCAGGTGCTCAGAACACAGGAGCTGTGGGGCTGGGCTCGGGGCACGCATGGAGGAAGTGAGAACGACTTACCGCAGCTTCACATTCTGCCCTGTATACGACTCATACGGCTTCTCCACATGGGTGAACTCAAAGTCAAAGGCCTGTGACTGGGTGATTTCTCCGGGTCGAGCCAGGTCCTTCACCAGGGACACAAACTCATGGTGGTTCCCGCGGTCGTAGTAGAGTTCTGGAGAGAGAGCAATGACCTCGGCCATCAGACCCCAGGCTCCGAAAGACCTCCCCACAAGGCAGGCCCCTCCAGCCTCTCCTCTTCTGGTGCCTCCACCCCTGCATTCCCCGTATGCTGGTCTCCTTCCCACCCCTCTTTCCATAGACTCTTGCATTTTACACAGTGAAATCCCACGGCCCAGGAAGAACCTGAGAGAAGCCTGCTCCAGGACAGGTGCACAGCATCTTTATTAACAGAGAAGTCACGGATGCTGGCATCAAAAAGGCTCCATTTCTTTAAGAAGCTCCTCCTTTTTTATTTTAATTTTATTTATTTATTTATTTTTATTTTTTGACAGGCAGAGTGGATAGTGAGAGAGAGAGACAGAGAGAAAGGTCTTCCTTTTTGCCATTGGTTCACCCTCCAATGGCCGCTGCGGCCGGCTCATCGCACTGATCCGAAGCCAGGAGCCAGGTGCTTCTCCTGGTCTCCCATGCGGGTGCAGGGCCCAAGCACTTGGGCCATCCTCCACTGCCTTCCCGGGCCATAGCAGAGAGCTGGCCTGGAAGAGGGGCAACCGGGATAGAATCCGGCACCCCAACCGGGACTAGAACCTGGTGTGCCGGCGCCGCAAGGCGGAGGATTAGCCTGTTAAGCCACGGCGCCAGCTAAGAAGCTTCTCCTTTTAACTGTTCTAACTTTTTGAGAGGATTTGTACAGTTATTTAATTGTCTCTTCCATGTAATTTCATGACATAGCTGGGCAGACCACGTCACCCCCACTTAACACAGACTGAGGCATGGTGCGCTTCAGTGCCTGCCTGGGTTGGAGTCACAGAGCTGGGTGAAGGGCTGGGAGGGGAGCAGGGCCCCTCCTGGGGGGCGTCTATTTCTGGGAATGGGTATGACGAGGGGTGAGGCGCAGAGGAGGCAGCGCAGGCTAAGGATGCAGAACAAAGACGCTGCTGTCACTCAAAAAGGAAGGTCTGCAGCCCGTCTGACGTGGAAGCTTGGATGCTTTTCTCTCCAACCAAGTCAGTGGTTTTCAAACTTCAGTGTGCACCAGGACCCCTCCAGGACTGGTTAAAACACAGAACGCTAGGCCCTGTCCCTAGAGCTGTCGGTTCAGGAGGTCAGGGCTGGGGCCTGAAGAGTTATACTTTTAATAAGCTGCCTGGGGCAGTAAGGACCACACTTGGGAAAGCGCTGCTCTAAATCTATCCTCTTCAGGAAACAGTTCTGGTATTTCTTTATGGTAAGCTCACGGTGTCTGCTTGTTCTACATCATTTCCTGTCTATTCATGTTCTGCTATTTAAGTTTTGCTACACATAGCACAAGGTCCTTCTTTCCATTCTGCACCGAAGCCCTATACCCTCAGCTGCCAGGCACCCTCCAGTACTGAGCCCTGCAGTAACAGACACTTCAAGCTGTGACGACGAAATGTGGCCATCTTGTGGTTCAAGCTACTGCCCCTCGGGTATTTCTGGGTTCAAGTCCTATACTAGGCTGCAACCTGCAGCAGGATGGGAAGACTGGGAAAATGAAGCAGGCAGAGTACACCTGCTGCTTCTATGAGAAAAGAAACAGAGAGGGATCGTGGGACAACTGCCCACGATGCTGGTCCCAGGTTTCTCTCAGTTAACCTGCACACTCGGGGTTGTGGGGAACAGCTGGCTCTGGGAGACCCCAGACAGCGTAAGCCTGGAGGCCTGATTAGAATCTTGGCCCAAGAAGTCAGATTGCTTGCCTTTCTAGAGCCAGCAGTGCTCAGCTCCATGGGAAAGACCATGCCCAGAAACAGAAAACTGTTTGACACGGTGGTTTGCAATCTGTGTGCAAATCCACCCACTCGCTGGTCGACCTACTTATGCCATAGGAAATCTTTTCCCCTACACAGAGGGGCACTCTGAAGCAGAAAGGACTCGGTCATGATACTCACCCAACCCGTGAAGGTGGTAGGAGCACAGGTAATCCCCTACAAGGAACTTCACGTCTGCATGAATTGACAATGTGTTCTGTGGTCACATTTGTGGCTGATTTCCTATGTAGTCACACTCTGATGAATCTTTTATTACAAACAATGTGTACCTTTTCTTCCAAACACTAAATGGTTTTAGCAGCAGGCAGCATTCTGGGTAGTAAGTGATAATCCACAAAACCCTGAGATTGGAGATGACAATTCCCAACTGCAGGGGGAAATGGGAATAACCCAGTAACTGCTCCTAGTAAAAGGCAGGCAGTGCAGGGGCAGTGCAGGCACAGAGCCCAGGCCAGTCCCAGTCCCAGGGGCTCCTCTGCTCTCACTACCTGAGCCCGTGTTCATGGTGCTGGTACTTACATAAGAACTGAACCCTTAACTTGGGAATTCGGTCCCTCAGTTCCCAAGCAAGACACTCTGGCCTCAGTTTCAAGGAACAGTGGCAGGCAGAGGAAGACCCCAATGTCCATGAAATTAAAGTTGGAAATCCCAACATTAAGAGGAAGATGGGAAGAAAAGGATGGAAAATACACAAACATGATCACACAGCAGAAAGGCAAGCTGAGAGATAAACAAAACAGAGGGCTCACAGAGGACTCAGGCGGCCAGCAGTGGAGGATCCTAGCAACAGTGCAGAAGCGAGCAGTCTGCCCGGCCCAGCAGGGGCCTCTGGCAGAAGTCCTGCCCTGCACAGCATCACATTCTTCCTAGCACGGCTCCTCCTGCACCCATGTAAATAGCCATGGAAGAGCGGCCGCCGGGGGCTGGCACTGTGGCACAGTGATGATGAGTAAAGCCACTGCCTGTGATGCCAACAATGCATATGGGTGCCGGTTTGAGTCCTGGCTGCTCCGCTTGTGATCCAGCTCCCTGCTAATGAGCGGGGGGGTGGGGGGGGAGTGGCCAGTGTGTGGTCAGAGTAGGGCTAACTCAGACTTTTAAATTTATGATTTACAAGCTTTGGCAAACATTGTGGAGCAAAGGGACAGCAACAACAGCTCTACTTTGCTATTTGCCAGAAAATCTGGTTTTATCCCACCTAAATTAGAATAGAAATTAGGATAGAAATCCAAGACTGTTCTAGCAAGAGCTTTGGGCCCCTAAGGACTATAAAATGCCTCCATTCCATCCTAAAGAAGCAATCACAAAATCATCCCTAATTCATCCCTACCACCAAAGCCCTCCAAGACCAGACATTTCAGGCTAGAAGGAGGAACTGTTAGGTTTATTTAAGGTAACTTCTCGGTCCTTGGCTTCCTTTTCAGTCTAACAGGAGGAAATAACTTTTATATTCAGGAAGTTTTCATGGTAAAACTTGCGGCCAATGGCCAAGATGTGAATTTGGCACTTTGGAAGGAAATTGAGCCAGATTTGCATCACAGGCCGATCCCATGACCCTAAAACTTGCTGCTGGGCCAGGATCCTGTGTAGTCCCAGCCTTGTGCCAGTCTTGGAAGAAACGTAAGTCTGCAAGGGCTTGTCATCTGATTTTCCTACCCATTTGCTGGTTGACCAGCAGAGCCAACCAGTCACACCCCAACACATCTCCTGCTTCTTGCTAAGTCTGCGGGTGCAATCACGCCCCCTCTGCCTGTATCCACCTCTGCTCTGCTCCAAACCCGGCCAGCAGCGTATCGAGAAGGCCAGAATCAACGCCATGAGTCACCATGTGTGCTAATGAACCGAGATACACAAAACTCAGAAGTACAAGACTGATGTGGTAATGATGTGTTCATTAAAACTTAAAAAAAAAAAAAAAATGAAAGCTAATATCTGCTTGGTTTTGGAGGATAGGGATGCTCGTGTGTGCTTGGTTTATCTCACCACGTTAGTTGCTGAGGTGATCCTCATAGCAGCCACCAGTGCTCCCCAAAGGATTCTGGCTGCACAATGGTCTCCTCTGATCCTAACAGCGATGCTTCCTCCCTCGGTGCTCTTTAAATGCCAAGCATCTAACTAAGGATGTGAGCCATTAGCTGGGGCACTGCCCCAGTCTTAGACTGTCTGTCCCATGGGCCTGGCCCAGGAGACATAACTAAGTAAGATCTTACAATCTCGGGGAGAAACACTCGAACTGCAGCAATGCACAGCTGGTGCAGGCCTGAGAGGACCACAGGTCTGAGTATTCCTTATCCAGAAGGCTGGGGACCAGAAATCTCTCAGATTCCAGGGGTCTTTTGACTTTTTGTTGTTGTTGTTGTTGTTTGACTTTTGGAGCATTTGCACAGACCTTACCAACTGAGCACCCCTAATCCAAAATTCTGAAATCTGAAACTTTTTCAGTGTCATGGCAGAACTCCAAATTTGGATTCTGGATTTTCAGATTAGGGGTGTTCTACAGTACAGGGAGAAACCAGCATCAGTGTGGCGTGGGAGAGTGATGAAAGGAAGCTGCAAAAGCAGGCGACTGCCATGGGCTTTAATGCTTCCTGACCCCAGCTGACTCGGGGTGGGTGCTGCTCCTGTGGGCGCAGGCCTGTCGTGAGTCATCCCAGTTATCAACGCAAGCAGGAAGCCCAGCTAGTGAACAGTAACTACGAAAGCCATCCTGTGCACCTCCTTCATTAAAACAATACTGGCGGGGCCAACACTGTGGCTTAGTGGGTAAAGCTGCTGCCTGCAGCACCAGCATCCCATATGGGCACCAGCCCGAGTCCCGGCTGCTCTACTTCCGATCCAGCTCCTATGGCCTAGGAAAGCAGTAGAGGATGGCCCAAGTGCTTGGGCCCCTGTACCCATGTGGGAAGACCTGGAGGAAGCTCCTGGCTCCTGGATTCAGATCGGCACAGCTCCAGCCATTGTGGCCATTCGTGGAGTGATCCAACGGATGGGAGACCTCCCTCTCTCTCTCTCTCTCTCTCTGCTTCTCTGTAGCTCTGCCTTTCAAATAAATAAATCTTTAAAAATAAATAAATAATACTGGCATATCTAGGAGGAGAGAATAGAAAATAAAATATAGTTTCTATGAATTCTTGGATCTGACCAGTGGTATATCAAGCTAACAAACATTTACTCAGCACCTTCTATGTGCTAAGACTGGAGATTAGCTACCAGCCTCCTGATGGGCTGCAGGTAGTCCCTGAATTAAAAAACACGTCAGAACCTTGTCAATTCCTGCTTGAGATATCAATGAAGCCCCTGGAGGAAGAGCTGGGCAAGTGTGGGGAGGCTTTCTGGTGGCCCTGACGTTTCTGACGGCTGTGGAGCCATGAATAACAGTTTGGGTATGTGGAATGTTATGACATTCCTTGCAGAAAGATGACAATGTACAAAGAGGAGAGGCCAAGATTCTAGAAGGGTAGGGTATTCTGAGGAAGCTGCAGATGGTAAAGACAAAGGGTTAGGGAGAAATGAGGCCTGAACGAGAGGCAGGGATCCACTCAGGAGGGAGCTGGACGTAACTTTCCCCTTTAAACAGAGGACAGAGAACAATTTTCAGGAGGAGACTGACAATGTTACAGGTGCCCTTTAGAAAGCTCACCCTTACAGAGCATAAGAGAAAAACAGAGCTGGCGCCGTGGCTTAACAGGCTAATCTTCCGCCTTGTGGCGCCGGCACACCAGGTTCTAGTCCCGATTGGGGCGCCGGATTCTGTCCCGGTTGCCCCTCTTCCAGGCCAGCTCTCTGCTATGGCCCGGGAGTACAGTGGAGGATGGCCCAAGTGCTTGGGCCCTGCACCCGCATGGGAGACCGGGAGAAGCACCTGGCTCCTGGCTTCGGATCAGTGCGATGAGCCGGCCGCAGCAGCCATTGGAGGGTGAACCAACGGCAAAAAGGAAGACCTTTCTCTCTGTCTCTCTCTCTCACTATCCACTCTGCCTGTCAAAAAATTTTAAAAAATTTAAAAATTTTAAAAAAAGAGAAAAACAAAGGCATGAAGGCCAGGACTGCTACAAGTAGGAAAAGCATCGGAGGGGGATCCCAGTGGATATGCCCAGCAGGCAACTGGAAATACAGGTGTGAAAGCCACAGCAGAGTTTGGGTCAGGACCAAGAAACGGTTGTAAGGGTGATCAGAAACGCGAAGACAGTGAAGTCATGGGCACAGATGGGCCTCAGCCAGAGCAAGTTACAGAGTGAGATGGGACGGGGCACACAATAGCACCTCTTCCTGCCTGCCTCCCAAAATCCTGTCCAAAATCAGAGGGGAAGGGGGATGCATGGTGGCCAGCTGAATGACATCAACTTTCTTAGCCCCATATACATCACCCGTACAGCCAGACCTCAGACCCCGACAGAAGAAGCTCCGCCCACTTCGCACACAGTCTAAGAATGCAGTGAAGGAGAAAACCACAAGACCGCAACTTCAGCAAAATCACTCCAGCTCTGCTCTGGTGCCCTGAGGTCGATTCACAGTGACTGCTGTAGGTGTGTGACACGGACACGTCACACCCTGCTTCTGTAGGGGACCAGGAGGATAAAATGGGAAAAAGAGAAAATAGGCCAGTGTGTGTTTAGGATCAACATGTGTTCTATGAACACAAACTTCCTTATACATCAATGCCTTGTTCTTGACCAAGGAATACATCCCAGAGCTAAATAAGAAAAACACAGGTTTTGCTCATCACTCTGTATTGTTCTATTACTAGTCTCTCATGTATCCATAATAATCGAGAGTGAACCGAGTCCTTTAACCACGCAGCTGGAAATGGCCCACACGACTGGAGCAGAAGCTTTAAGGCAAAGGCTGAAACACGCACTTGCCCAAGTGTAATGTCATCTGGAGAGACCTAGGGGGAAGAGCAGTAAGCCAGTGACTAATAATTGAATCTGCTAAGGGGAACATCGTTATGTCGAATGCTCTAATTTTCATAAAGGAACCCTTTATAAGGGCCTGATCTACAATCCCCTGACATGCTCAACACTCTCATCAGGCAATTTTATTAGTCTCGCTGAACAGCTAAGAAAGCTGAGATCCAGAGAGGGGCCTAACTTTCCCAGAGTCCCGTGGTCAACTCGGCCCACAGTGCCCAGGAAGAGTTCTTAGAGGGATGACGTCCGAAGGTTAAGAAGTTGGAAGGGAAGCCAGGAGGAGCAGTCACAGCCAGCAGCCTCCCGTTTACACCAGGGGGACACTGACACCATTCCTCTAGCAGCTCATTTCCTGCTGTTAGGGGTAGGAGCCATTCTGGGTTATCTTCCACATATGGGCACTGTACCAGCACCTCGGCGTGATGGAGTAGACACATACCAAACACTCCTGTGTACATTGGCATTATGAAGCCAAACAAGGGATGCAGTAACTTTAAAACAACTACTCAGAAATATCATTTCCTGGAAGGCAAGAACTTCTCAACTACTTTGTACGGTTATCCCTAACAGAAAATGCTCGGAGTTCCTCCTGTCTGCTGGGGGAGTGCTGGGGGTGGGGTGTATCTCAAGATGCTTCTGTGGTCAAAAGGAGGGGTCCTCCTGTTATCTGGTGGGGAGGCTGGCCATGCAGCTACCACCTGATGCAGAAGCACGTCTGGCTGGCAAAGAAACCCTGGGGTCCAGCGAGCAGGAGGCCAGAGACCACTCCTCAGCCCCCCTTCCAGGACAGGAGTGGGCCTCTCACGTTCTGGTTGCACAAAGAACAATAAAGGACCCCATAGGACCAGCTCTGTCTTCAGGCTGGTTTCAGCTGGCTTCAGTAAGCAGAGGCAGTGTGGGCTGCAGAGTCGGGCCACCAGGACCCCTTCACCTCCCCCCTGCCTACCCTGCAGTGTGTCCTGCCTTAGTGAAACGGGAGACCCGATTCTGTGCTGCAGGCTCAGGATGCCAGAGGCTTTCCCAGTCTTTAAACACAGCGGTGCATGTACAAGGTAGGGTGTTCTCTGCCAGGGGTGTATGCAGCCCATGGAGGATTTACTGGGCAAACTCCTTCCAACTGAATGGCAGAAAGGGTCTATTTTAGAAGCACCTGAGCGTTTTAATACCAGGCACCCCAGCCTTGATGGGCAGGCAGCTCTGCAAACCGCCTTTCAGCTGTTAACTGCCTTTGGCTGTCTCCTAATGATGGATGCTCACTGCCTGAAGAGGCCGCGGGCGTTCAGATGTGGGTTCCGTTCATTGTCGTTCTAGAAACATTGTTTCTCCGTCTTAACGGATAAAACCAGTCCAGCGGAAAACTAACAGGAAAGTCTGAGAAACGCAGGCGAGGCAGGTAGGCAGGCCGGCGGAGGCTGCGGATTCCAGGTCTTCCTCGGCCACGTGCAAGGCTAAGGAGCTCCGGGCCGAGCTGAGCCAACAGGGCACGCATGGGCCCGCGCCCACACCACGTCGCTAGAGAACAGGGCGCGGCGGAGCCCGGCTGCACTAAGGGTCTCCCCGCTGCGGGCAGCATGCTCGCCCTACACACCCACCTGCAGGCTCCGCGCCAGCACCTGCCTGCGAAATCCCGGGGTCAGCGGCCATGTGCCGGGGCTGGGCTGGCACCAGCAGCGAGCTCGCCCGGGACGCTCGGTCCCCACCCGCGGCGGCGCGCTGTCACCCCGCGGGGAGGCCCGGCCGCGCGGGAGGCCGAAGCCCAGGCCCCGGGGCTGCCCTGCGCGAGGGTCGGGGGCAGGCCGGCCACTCACCGATCTGCCCGATGAACTCGATCTTGATGCCCTGGTGCTCCAGCCGCTTGTTGGGGTTCTTGAGCGCGAGGCTCACCTTGCCAGAGACGGTCTCCCCGTCGTAGAAGAGGAAATATTTCTCCTTCTTCCCATCCTCCGTCTTGTGCTCGGCCCGCTTGCGACTCTCTGCATCGTTCAGCAGGATGTCCACCTCCACGCTCTGCCCGAAGCCGAAGAAGCTCATCTCCCCGCGGGGGGCCGCGCCCGGCTCGGCGAGGACCGCTCCTGCGTCCGGGGCGCGCGCTGCCCTAAGGGTGGGCAGGCCAGAGGGCCGCGGCCTGGCTGCGCGGCTCCGGCTCGGCGGTGGGCGACGGCCAGCTGCCCGGCCGCCCGGGGGAGGCAGCGACTGCGGGCTGCAGCGCCCGAGCAGCGGAGCACCGAGGCGCCGCGCAGCGCGCACGCCAGCCCCGAGCCAGCCCGAGCGACGGCGCCGGGGAGCGGGCGAGGGTCTGCCGTGCAACCCCGGGGAGGGCAGCCCCCGCAGAGCCGGGCGTGCGCGGCCTGCCGCCCACCGGGTGGGGTCTGGCGCCGAGCAGCGCAGCCAGCCGCCCAACCTCCAGCGGTGCAACCCACCGAAGTGCCTCGGCGGCTTCGGGCGGGGGAGGGGGAGGGGGAGGGCAGCTCCAGCCCGGATGCGCTGGAGAAGCCGCGCGCATGCGCGCACGCCTCTCCCTCGCTGCGGCCTCCAGGCCGCCAGGCGGTGCGCTCACTGCGCATGTGCGACAGAAGGAGGAAGGCCTTTCCCTTACTTGACATGGCAGCCAAGGCCTCATTCCAGTTAAGTTCGGGCCCAGCCGACCTACGAATTCAGAACTGCAGTTGTCCTCTCGAAATGTTTTTGGTTCTTTTTCCATTGTCGTTTTAACTCTGTAAACATTGGGCTACCGTCCACATTCAGATCAGCTTACGGAGCAAAGCGCCCTTTGACACGCACGCGAAACATCACTCGACAGAGGGCAAGGGTGATAGTTATTACAGAAAGCACCCTGTTCCAAATTCTCGTTACAAGGTCTCTTATGGAAAATGAGGCAGGAAGGACGCAGTAAGCTTTACCCTAGTTCCGGGTCCTTACTTTAACGGGCTTAAAAAAAAAAAAAACCCGCGTCCGCAGCTCGCCCCTCTTTTGCGCATGCGGCTGACGACCCAGCTGAGTGGTGACGCCTGTGAGAACGACTCGGCGCGCTGATTGGTCGCGGGAAATTTCGTGCGTTGTGATTGGCCCGCAGGAACGTCTCGGAGCGCGCGCGGGAGCGAGCTTTGAAAGTTGAGCCCCGCGGAGGCGCGCGGCGCCGGGGGATCATGGAGGCGCTGCGGGGCCTGGGGAGCGGCCTGCAGCCGTGGTGCCCGGTGGATCTCAGCCTCGGTGAGCAGACGCAGGCGCGCGTCCCGGGGGCAGGGCTGGGGAGGCGGCTCGGGGCCCTCGGTGTTGTCTGGGTTTCCTGGGGTCGTGCCACCTCAGGACCGTGGCCTGCCGGGTTTACCTCAGGAACTGTCAAGTGACCGCACCTCGAGCCTAAAACCGGGCTGGGCGAGGACAAAGAACGATCGCATTGATTTGAGTCTAGTTAGGATTGCAGTCTGGGGAAGAAAAAAACTGACGCAACCTTGAAGAGGTGTCCGAGGTGTTGTAAAATGGTGACCCTATTTGAAGCTTAAAATCGCGTATGCAAAGATAAGCAACGAGGTAGGGCATGCGGGTGTGTTGGGAACTTCCCGTTTTGGCGAATGCGGTTTTGAATCTCCCGGAGTTATTTGGGTCCGTTTAGCGTGCAGGTATCTGCGGGCAGCTTGCTTTGAGCTTGCTGGGCCTCAGTTTCTTTATCTGTCAAACGAGGGTTATATAATGTCTTACCTCATGAAGTTACAGGGATGAACCTAGTACCTGGCACGTAATTATTGATGGATAAATGCTGAGTTCAAACTCTGTGCCGTAATTATTTTGTTCCTTTTTAAGCACTGTGCATGTCCTGCTGTACTCTGTCATGCTATGCTCCCCACCTGGGATGCACGTTTCTGCACTTCTTTCCCTGGCAAACACTCGATTTCTGATTCGGTTGAAGAATCATCCTCCCCGTCTCTATTCCTTCTCCTGTAGTACTGGCATTTCCTACTGTACCGTCTCTTATTTTACAGCTTGCATTCTATATCTGCTAGGAATTTCACATTCATCCATTGACAAATAATGCTCATACACTTATTGGGTGTCTTACACATTATTTTTGTCAAGAGTCTTGTAATACCTGTGATGAAGGAGAGGCACATACTCAGAGTATAGTAGTCTTACTCTGTCTGACTCAAATTTGCTGGTCTTTTTTCTATCATAACCCTAGTTTCTTATTATAAGTGTTAGATGGTGAGATCTTGATGGACAAGAATCTTCTAGCATTCACTTTTGTATCCCTAGAACTTAACACAGTCTTCTTAATGATTGCTGACTAACTGACTGTTTCACTTCTTCCATCCTAAGTGAAGTGAGTAGAGCAGGAGTTATCTCCATTTGACAGTTGGGAAAATAGGTAGTGAGGATTAAGTGATTTGATGGAAGTCTAAAGCCATGTAAAAGTAGGGTCAGTAACAGAGTGCCAGGTCTATTCTTTATGCATTTGGACCGTTGTTGTGATCCAGTAATGAGATCAGAAGTACTGATGTGGGTTTTAAAATGTGTGTATAGGCCGGCGCCACGGCTCACTAGGCTAATCCTCCGCCTTGCGGCGCCGGCACACCGGGTTCTAGTCCCGGTCGGGGTGCTGGATTCTGTCCCAGTTGCCCCTCTTCCAGGCCAGCTCTCTGCTGTGGCCAGGGAGTGCAGTGGAGGATGGCCCAAGTCCTTGGGCCCTGCACCCCATGGGAGACCAGGAGAAGCACCTGGCTCCTGCCATCGGATCAGCGCGGTGCGCCGGCCGCAGCGCGCCTACCGCGGCGGCCATTGGAGGGTGAACCAACGGCAAAAGGAAGACCTTTCTGTCTGTCTCTCTCTCACTGTCCACTCTGCCTGTAAAAAAAAAAAAAAAAAAAATGTGTGTATGAACGAAGCAGAAAACTATATGAGAGACAGAGGCGGGAAAACATGCAGAGACTCTTTTTTTGGGGGGGAGGGAGGAACATGTTTGTGGTGTGTTAGTAGAGTGACTAGGAAACCGAGTGAATGAGTCATTAACTAAAGCATGTTAAATTCAAGTCCATGGGAAGATTTCTTCTAAGCTGGAATGTCTAGTATCCACTCATCCTGTAGTGCTTTTCTCATTGATTCCCAGACCTACCATCATTCTTCATTCGAATCCCTTTTTAAAGATTATTCTTGAATCGAGACCCACCTGTTGACATCTTCCGCTTGGAATGTGTGCAGCTGTCCCTAGGATTTCATGGACCTTAGAAAGTACACATTGTGGGCTTCTCTCTTCTTGTCACTTGTGTAAATACAGATAAAATTGATAGAAAGACTGAAAAAAGTGAGGAAATTGTCAGAACCTGGTGGAAATGAGTCTCTTGAGAACCTGGAGGGTGAATTTGTAGGAGAAAGGACTTATTTTACCCAGTTGTTGTTTGGCCACAGCAGGTAGAATGACTTTACCTTTTGGGTCTGTTCTAGCATCTCCTTTTGCAGGATTAATAGACTTTTTTCTCTTATGCATCCTTGGGATGGACCTAAGGAACAGCAGAACCTCATCTTTGTTTTATCCCTCAATACCAAAATTGCTTCTCTTCAAAGATTTTCCCTCTCTTGCCTTAATCCTTGATTTCATATGACTTTATTTACTCCCATGAGATGCTAAACATTGTACATGGTTAATCTGTTGTCCCCAAACTATCTTCTCGTTGAACACTTGTGACAGTGAACTCGGCCAAGGTGGTCTGCTGTTAAAATCTTTGCAGTTTTTTTTGTTCCCTGAAAGAAAGAAAAAAAAAGTCAGTGTATAGAATTTATCACTTTTAAGTTGTGTTTTACAAGTGTTAAGTCTGTGAAGAGTGAAACAGAAGTGGCCATTTTCCCCCCTTTCCTTCTTTTCTGCTGGCTGCCTTCATCTTGACGTCTTGCCATTACATAATAGGTCTTCCCATTAGAACATTTGATAGGCATTATTACCTACATCTTATAAGTGAGGTTGTAGAGGCTCAAGAGTGTCACCAATGAAGTGACTCAAAACATACTGATGATTTTAGGAGGACTAGAAATTAGGGCTAGCTACTGCCTTCCAAAATAGGTTGATGCTGGGGGCTGGTGCTGTGGCATAATAAGCTAAGCATCCACCTGCGGCACCAGTATTCCATATGGGCACTAGTTTGAGTCCTGGCTGCTCCACTTCCAATCCAGCATCCCTGCTGATGGCCTGAGAAAGCAGAAGAAGATGGCCCAAGTGCTTGGACTCCTGTACCTGCATGGGAGACTTGGAAGAAGCTCCTGGCTTCAGATCAGCCCAGCTCCGGCTGTTGGGGCCATTTGGAGAGTGAACTAAGAGATTGGAAGACCTCTTTTTGTCTCCCCCTCCCTCTGTCTTTAATTATTCTTCTCAAGTAAATAAATAAGTTTTTTTTTTTTAATTGGGTTGATGCTACTGTAGAGAGTAGAGTAGTAGGGAGAGTAATAAAGTAGTGGAGAGAGTAATTGTAAAGAAAGCCAAAATAAGAAGTGAGATGTTTTGCTGTCATCTGCAATGTGCATGAGAACATTACTGGAGCTTTCTCCTGACGTCTCAGCAAGGCTGCAGTGGTTGCTGCTGTCCAAACTTTGTAATACCACCCTTCCAAGGCCAAGAAGAAGAGAGACAACAGAAAATAAGTCAAGAAAGATAAAGACCTACGAACAAATCTTGTGGCAAGGCCTCAAAGAGAAAGTGATCCAAAGACAAAGTTCAGGACAAACTCAGCAAACTGATCCTGTTTGACAGAGCTGCTTATGACAACTTCTAAGAAAATTCCCAACTACAAGCTTATAATCCTAACTGTGGTCTCTGAGAGACTAAAGATTTGAGATTCCCTGGTTAGGGAACCCTTCAGGAGCTCCTGAGTAAAGGACTTAGCAAACTGGTTTTAAAGCACAGAGCTCAATTAATTTACACCAGAAACACCAAGACTGGAAATGCCCCAGCTACTGGTGAAGGTATGTGAACAGGTCCAACCAATTATACGTTTGGAAATAACACTTTACTGCAGAAAAAGTCACTGGAAATATAGAGAGATGCACTTAGGTTTTTCAGGTCTTCTTTCAGGCAGCATATTTTTTGTCTTTGGCAGGAAGGCGATGAAAGCCATTTGGGATGCAAGGACTTTGTCCTCCAGGGTCAAGCTCCAGTGATGGATTATGATAGGATAGGTAGATTGTGTTCTAAGGAGGATGGAGTTGGATAACTGTAAGACTGTTCATTTGCTGAATGCACTATAGTGCTCAGAGCTATGCAAGAAATGTTGAAGCCATCTGTCTCTCATACCCTGCTTTCAAATCAGTGATCAACAGATATTTGAAGAATATTAATTTGAAGACACACTTAATGATTTACTTGTCCAAGATGTCCACATCTTTCCATCCAGTCCTAATTTTAGGGATGTTAGGGAAATAACAAAAACACTGAAGAAATAATTTGTTAGAAAAGTCAGAGAGCATGAGATTGGCAAGGAATTCAGTTAGAACACTGCATTACTGTCACTATACTACTATCGTGCATTCTTTTCATCTGTGCATTTTGGCATCACTGAGTATTTCTGTGGTGTTGAGTCTGGCTCATTTCCTGTAGTTGAAACTCTTGTGTAACATGCAGCATCACTGTCCAAGGGCGTGGGTGTATTGTCTTGGTTATGGGTTTCGGAGGAGAAGCATCTTCAGCCATCTTTGATTAACCTCTCTTTCTTCTCCTGAAGGAAAACATGGGGAAGCCTGAGCATCAAGTGTTGTCAAGTGTCAGTCCCTAAAAGTATCTAAAAAGTGTTCTATTTTGGTGTATTTGGAGGGTGACTAACTTAATAGCTAAATGTCAGTTGATTCTAAAAAAGAAAGAAAAAGAGTTCTATTCTACTGTTCTTTATGCTAAACCTATATTGTTACATTTAAATGTGAATTGTGTCTAATAAACTTTTCTTCTCTTGAATGTGCCTTGTGTCTAAAAGTGATCAGTTTCATGAGTTGCTATATAGCACTTCATTAAATTCATTGCATTTTCCCCTAGAATGGGTGGACACAGTGTGGGAACTGGACTTCACAGAGACTGAGCCTTTGGATCCCAACATAGAAGCAGAGATCATAGAGACTGGATTGAATGCATTCACAAAACTCTATGAAAGTCTTTTCCCCTTTGCCACTGAAGAACACGGATCCACAGAGGTAAAAATAAACAAATAAAATAAATTAAGCTAGTCATCTAGCACTAGCATCTAGAGGTCCTAAAATAGTGAGCCACATTGTAAAAAATGCTCTAGGAGAAGTGCTGGTGTCCTCTAATAGGGCCTTAGAAAAAGGAATACAGCATGATTTGGGAAAAGGAAAAGGTGGGAGGTGAGTCTTGACAGATGGGTAGAGTGTTGAAAGCAGAAGTTAGGGTTGTATGGCATTTCTGGGGATGGAACCACAGTGGATGTGTTGAGAGAATTGTGAGTAGTGTGGTATGAGTGTATGCAGAGTTTTCAACTCACAGTGGGACACAGACTAAGAGTAAGTGGGGTTTGACTTTGGGATTTGCATATTTTAATAGGGTATTCACTGTATGATTTTCTCATGTAAGCATCATGTGTTTATTAACTTGTTTAATCTTTCCAGCTGGCCCTGTGTGGAAGAGATTACAGTGTACGAAAGACTTAAGTCATGTGAACAAATGTGTTTTAGGACAAATGTTCTTGACTGAAGGTTGACTGAAGTGGGGGAAAAGATTGTACATAGGGAAATGCCTTGGGGCAACTATTATGGTAGTCTCGGTATTAAGAATATTAACGGTACAGTCTGGAGTTAGAATTATGAGAACCAGGGTGGAAAACTAAAAGTAAAAACTAGGGACATTTTTTTGATGTAGAATTAATAGGGTTTTGTAAACCAGGCAGCCTTTATCAGATTCCTAGGTGATGGTGTTAAATGCTAAATTAATTGGGCATTGGGTATAGAGAATAAGTGAAAGAAGTCAGAGATCCCCAAGATTTCAACAGTAGGAGGAAGAGGATATTGTTAACCTTAGGTGAGCAGTATGGGAGAAAGAGCAACATCAAGTGGGAAAATTATGAGTTCCATTTGTAAGCTTTGGCATGTGGCACTGTGTTAGGAGATGCTTGGGAGGTATAAGAGGTAGTTAGAAATATGGAATGGAAGAGCAGGAGAAGAATTCTCTGAAAGGAGAAATTCTGCCTTGCCAAAGCGACAATCAGATGGAGCCCCAGTGATTGGGTAGTCCAGGCTGGACGAGTGTAGGTGCAACTGGCCTTAGCAGGATGTGATAGCTGTAAAGAAGATGATACTTCTTGCCGAAACTTCCTAATGAAGGAGAGGAGGGTGCCAAGGTGGTATATGCTACAAATTGTGGGTAATTTCTGCCAGTACCTACTGCATTCTCTGTCTTTTCAAAGAAGCAGGAAGTTCAGAGTCTAGTTTCTTGAATTTTGTAACCCTTTTTTTTTTAAAGACATCCAAGAATAAGCCATATTTAGTTCTTGTTATGTTTAATTTATAAGCATAACCTATATTGAGTTCACTTCATCAGTACATATACTAAAAAGAATATCCTCTTTCTGTGTTTATTAGGAAAAAGCATGGAACAGCAATAACATTAATAAAACTGGTTTATATTCTAGAGTTTATTTCCTCTCACCTAGATTACCTTTGAAAACTTCTGAGGGAGGAATTTTCAGGAGTTTACTTTCCTGCTCCCATTGTCCATGATCTGTAGCACATTTAGAAATTGCTTTGGGGTAGGCATTGTGGCGCAGAAGGTTAAACTGCCACTTGAGACTTCTGCATCCAACTTCATAGTGCCTGGGATTGAGTCCTGCCCCTGCTTCTGATCCTTCTTCCTGTCTTGGGGGCAGCACATGGTGGTCCAAGTGCTTGGGTTCCTGTCATCCACATGAAAAACTTAGGTGGAGTTCCTGGCTTCTGGCTTTGGCCTGACCCAGCTTTAGCTCATATAGGCATTTGGGAAATGAACCAGCTGATGGAAGATCTCTCTCTCTCTCTCTCTCCTTCTCTCTGTCACCCTGCCTTTCAGATATAAGCCAATCAAGCTTAAAGAAATTTCTCAGATTTCATCAGTAATTAGTGATAAATGGATTCAGGTACATTTAACATAGATAAAGGAGTAACTTTTTTGAGTAATTATGATTCCAAAAGTATTAGCGTAGTTTTAAGCCATAACAATTTGAGAAATTTATATGCTTCAAACTTAAAAAAGATTTTTTTCCTGAAAATTGAATACATTTCTTACATGTTTACTTACTTTATAATTTTTTAAGTTTGATGTTTTTGTTTTAGTCTTCTAAAGATGGCATGCATTTATCATTAGGAGCCAGCTTGGTCTCTTCCTGTTTGTGTAAGGTATTAAGTATGTGTACAAATAAAAAAAGATGATTTATCCATTTCTCTAATTTTTAGCTTTTGTAATTTACCTTCTCCCCCAGAGCATTTGGACCTTCCTCATTGAGAACAATATTTCCCACAGTGCTTTGGTGGCATTATTCTATCACTTTGTTCAAATAGTCCATAAGAGAAGTATCAGTGTACAATACCGAGAGTATGGCCTTCATGCTGCTGGACTTTATTTTTTGCTACTAGAAATACCAGGTATGTATACAACTGGTCCTCTGTTATCAATGGGCTCAACCAACCGTGAATTGAAAATATTCAGAAAAAAATGTTATATTGACATGTACGAGGTGGTCAGTTCTAAGATGGCTGACTGCACTGGAAGTGTATGGACTTTTTCTTGTCATTGTTCCTACAGTTCAGTAAAACAACTAGTTACATAGAATTTACATTATGTTAGGTATTAGAAATAATGTAGAGATGATTTAAAGTATACAGGGGACTGTGCATAGGTGCTGTGCAAATATTGTGGCATTTTATATAAGAGACTTGGGCATCTATGAATTTGGTAAGGGGTGGGAATCTAGCAGAAACTCCTTGCAGATACAGAGGGATGGCCATCCTTGGTAGGCTAAAACAATCCTTTTGTCATTGTTCCTTCTACATTGTTTTCAATACTTGCACTGTGCTTATAAAATGAGGAAGTGGTGACCCATCTTATGGGGTTGTTGGGAGGATTAAATGAGAGCAAGAACATGGCATATTACAGGCATTTGAAAAGAATCTTTCCACTTTTGCATTATTTGTGTTTGCTTTCTGAAATTATGCTGTGTCCATAACCTTATAGAAATAATTAGAAAGGGATAGGCTGAATGGGAAGTTTTAAACTGCAAGTGATCCATCCACCCACACTCTACGACCCTAGGATAAAATTCTGATATTGCCCTGTGTTCTGCTGACTGCCTGTTGCCCAGATTCTGAAACACTGCTGTGGGGAGTCATTGTGTTAGATGTCTCCTGTGTGGGTATTGAAAAACAGATTAAAACCCTTCTAATCAAGAAAGTGTGAGAGTAGCTAATAACTGATAAAAGAAAGCACTAGAATAGAGGATTTATGAGCACTGTGCTGCTTCCTTCGGTTGCTGTTCTTTCTGTAGGCATCCTTACCATCCTCCTCCATACTCCAAACCCAAGGCATAGAGATTGAGCTGAAGAACCCAGTGTTCTTATGTTTAAGAAAATTACAGAATAGGCAACTTGTCATTACTTATATGAATGCTCATAATAAATGTTAAAAATTTCTTCTGTATGGTTTGGAAACAGCTAAAAAGATATTTAAAGCCTTGAACACTGAATTATATTATTATTAATCTCCCATGATGACTTTTGAAGTAAGTTCCTAAAGAACGTAGTTGCTAAATAATCATGCATGCATATGTTTTGGTCAGTGATAGACTACACATATGACAGTAGTCCCGTAAGATGATGATGGAAATAAAATCACTAGTCTTGTAGCCTGGTGACATCATAGCCTTCATAACAGCACTGTGCAATGTGTTACTCACCTGTTGTAGTGATGCTGGTGTGAACAGTCTACTATACTGCATAAAAGTATAGTACATACAATTGTGTGCCATATGTAATAATTGGTAATAAATGACTGTTACTGGTTTATGTGTTCACTATGTTTTGCTTTTTATTGTTATTTAGAACTGTACTCTTTCTTAAAAATTTCCTGTAAAATAGCATGTAGCAGTTTCACCCATCTCATGCTTCCTGCATTAGAAGGACACTTCAAGTAATTGACCTATACTGTTCAGGTTTCTGTAAATGCACTCTATATGATGTTTGCACAATGACAAAAGTCAGCTCTGGACATATTTCTCAGAGCATATCTGCATCGCTGAGTGAGGCTTGACTGTAGTATATCATTTGTAACTGAACTTTTTCTCTGAAAAAAGAGGTGCGGGGCCCAAGGACTTGGGCCATCCTCTGCTGCTTTCTCAGGCACATTAGCAGGGAGCTGGATCAGAAGTGGAGCAGCTGGGACTTGAACCAGCGCCCCCAGGCTGTGCCACAGTGCTGGCCCCTACCCTCAACTTTTTTTGTTTTTTTGATACGAATGTACTGTGAAATAATGCTAAAAAAGTAAATACATGAACTATTAGCATAGTCTTTTATCTTCATTATCAAGTGTTATGTATTGTACATAATTGTGCTGTCTATGTGACTGGCATGGCAGCATTGTTTACATCAGCATCACCACACCTGGAAGTCATGTGTTGTAGTCGGCTTTATCATGGCTATGATGTCATAAGTTGACTGTCACATCACTATGTGATAGGAATTTCTCAGCTCCATTGGAACTTCTTGGAACCTCCATTATGGGCCTGTGTCATTAACTGAAACATTGTTAATATAGTGCATAACTGTATTTATTTCTGATTAGGCACTATTGCTCACCCCTAAGGCTGAAATTGAAAATGATACTTTTTTACTAAAAGTTCACTGTTAGCCTTAGTGAAAAACATGTTTTCTTACTTTTTAAATTTTTTAAAAATCTGTTGTTACAGATGTATTTCTAAATAATTAAAACTAATCTGCTTACTGTTTACTTTTTATGAATAGGCAGTATAGCCAACCAGGTTTTCCACCCAGTGATGTTTGACAAATGCATTCAAATCCTAAAGAAGAGCTGGCCCCAAGAATTTAACTTGAGTCGGAAAAGAAAGAAAGAGCAGCCTAAGAGCTCTCAGACTAATCCAAGGGGAAACAGAAAAAGAGGGAAACCACTCAGGAAAGAGGATATTGAGGTAAGAAGTAAGTGGAATAATCAAACATCTGTACTAACACATGATTTTGATTTTTTTCAAGGTTGTCTTTTTCTTTAATATAACTATGGTTTGGGGCATCATGATTATAACCAAAAGAGTCTAAACTATCATTAGCTGTCTAATCTGATTTAAGTTGCCTCTTGGGCATCCAGGTTCCTTTCTTTCCATTTTTCCAATCTCCTTGCTCATCTCTCCCAAGCTTTGTTTGCTTGATATGTTTGCCACATTGTCTTATTGTCATTAGAGAGAATGGTTGAAGTGTCCTGAGTACTTATGACTGTAAGACCATAATATAATTATGTTAATTCCAGATTCTTCTGTGTCCGGGTGGGATGATAGAGGTTCATTGACATCAAAACTTCTAAGAAGCAAAGGAATTCTTGGTGACCAAAAAGTGCAGTGGCAGACTGATTTACCATTGTAGCCATGGAGACTTCCACCAGTCAGGGGACTTAATCAAAGTCAGGTCACCTCAGTGACTCAGCTCCTATCTGGAGTTTAACTGGACTTGGTTGGGTAAACTGAAATCTTTGGCACAGGGTATTACTAAATAGTTGCCCCACATTTGTTCATTCTCTAGATGGATGAAACTATAGAAGAAGAAGATGATGAGGAGAATATTTGTTTTTCTGCACGGGACCTTTCACAAATTAGAAATGCCATCTTTCACCTTTTGAAGAATTTTTTGAGGCTTCTGCCCAAGTTTTCCCTGAAAGAAAAGCCACAATGTATACAGAATTGTATAGAAGTGAGTGATAATTCCAGGAACTTTGGGCAGAGTTAATGGCTAATACTTACTAACTTTTTCTTGGTATCTGTTTTACAGGTCTTTGTTGCATTAACTAATTTTGAGCCAGTTCCCCATGAATTTTGTGTTACCCAAACCAGGTGAGCCATTGCTACAATTTAAATATAGTATAATTTTGCTCCAGAAGTATAAATGTTGTCTGATACTGATAGACACACTGTTAGAATTTATTCCTTTTAATATTGTTTGTAGAGTTAAATATTATCCCAAAGGGAATCATATTCATCTTTTCTTTTTCTTTAGAAGCCTTCACCAAGTAAAATATATTCCAGAGCTGGCCTATCATGGATTGTATTTGCTGTGTTCCCCAATCCATGGAGGAGATAAGGTAAAAGAAATAGGTTCCAGTTTAACTACTGCTTGGATTACAAGCAAATGCAGCATACAATGGGAAGGCATTAAAACATATGAAGTAGTAACTATTTAATAGTAAATTGTCATGATCATGTACTATTTGTACTACAAATGCCATCACAATTTCTGTTTGCTAGCTACTCTGTAATACCCAATTTATATCCAAATACTTAGGGTCCCTAGCAAATTATTGTTAGGTTTCAAACAAAAAAAGTTTCCAGTGGGAATTAAGAGCAGATAAGCTACAGAACAGTTATTTTTTAATACTCACCACATCATTCTAAAGAGTAGAAGAGACAGAATTGTCAGGTTTCCCTGGGCAAGTCATGTGTGCTTCAGTGTCTCAATTAGTATTTGTATTACTTAAGTTGATATTCTAAAGAAATTGTACAGACTATTATTCCCAGTTAGCACTGATACCTGGATTTTGTCCCCTAAATTGCTTTTTAAAAAAATTTTTTGTTGTTGTTTATTTGAAAGACAATCACAGCAATTGCAGGCTTTGGGGGAATAAACCAGCCAAATTGGAGCCCTTGTCTGTCTGTCTTCCTCCCACAAAAAAAAAAAAAAATAGTAAATAAATAATGGTTTTTTAAATGGCAATGATTTTGGGGTTTGCATATCTCTGTTCATGTTCTGGCTCCACCACTCACTAGCAATGTGTCCTTGTCTGAGTTACTCAGTCTATGAAAGCCTCAGATTTCATATCTGAACAAAAAGGATGAAGTCTTAACTTCTTCTTAAGTTTGTCACAGGATTAAATGAAATTAGATGTGTCAAATGCTGACCAGAATGCATATTGTTTAGCAAGTGTTTGATATTTTATAGTTTATTATATCTGTCATTTTCATGTGTTTGAAATATGAATGTGATAGAATTCAGAATAGTGCCTTTAATTTCCAGGCCCTTTTTCGGGCCGGTTTTGTGGCACAGTGAATTAAGCTGCTGCCTACAACACCAGCATCCCATATGGGAGCCAGTTCATTTCCTGGCTGCTCCACTTCCAATCCAGCTCCCTGCTAACGTGCCTGGGAAAATAGTGGAAGATGACCCAAGTACTTGGGCCCCTGTCACCTGTGTAGGACACCCAGATGAAACACCTAGCTTCAGCCTGGCTCAGCCCCAGCCATTGTGGCTGTTTGGACAGTGAACCAGTGGATGGAAAATTTCTCCAGCTCTTTCCCTCTCTCTCTCTCTGTAACTCTGCCTTTCCAATAAATAAATAAATCTTTAATTAATAAATAATTTTGAGACCCTTTTTAAAATCTTAAAAGATAAAATAGATGGAAAATATATCCTTTTACATTCACTGTCACTCTAAAAGTGTCGTATTTTTTAAGTTGGGAAAGTATTGATTTGACGTTGTCCACTCTCAATTTTAGCCAGATCTTTATGGACAGCCTAATTTTGGAGTTTATTTTATATAAAATGTGAATTAGTCACATAGTCATATAGTTGTGTGACTGAAATATAGTAAAATCTTGTGTGTGTGTGTATGTGTGTATATATATATATATATATATATATATAATGGAAATGTTTAATGTAAAAGCGACCAAATACTTGGTTTTCAGTGAAAGTTTGTTTTACTGAGTGAACAAACTAATCAGCTGAATTACTTGAGGTAATATATCAGAAGGGGCTTTTTAAACTTTAGGTAAAACACAATTGTATGATAATGTTCTAACTCCTTTTTAAATAAGGGAATGGTAGTAGCATTTGTTGCCATTTATTTATTTATTTTTTAATTTTTGACAGGCAGAGTGGACAGTGAGAGAGAGAGACAGAGAGAAAGGTCTTCCTTTACCGTTGGTTCACCCTCCAATGGCTGCTGCGGCTGGCGCACCGCGCTGATCCGAAGCCAGGAGCCAGGTGCTTTTCCTGGTCTCTCATGTGGGTGCAGGGCCCAATGACTTGGGCCATCCTCCACTGCACTCCTAGGCCATAGCAGAGAGCTGGACTGGAAGAGGGGCAACCGGGACAGAATCCGGCGCCCTGCCTAGGACTAGAACCCCGTGTGCCGGCGCCACAGGCAGAGGATTAGCCTATTGAGCTGCGGCGCCGGCCCATTTGTTGCCATTTATAAGTGACAGTTCCCCATTTGCCCACAATTTGGGGTTATACCATGCAGGGGTGGGGCGAGAAAGAAGACAGTTCTCACTATTGTCTATAAGCAGTTCTTGTACATTGTGCATTGATTGAATAGCTGAAATTGTCCAGGAAGCATGTCCCTAGTATCCAGCCAGAAATTTTGTTAACCTGGCTTCCTTCAGAGGGCTTGAACTAGTTTAGTCTTCATAGCTGTCTTTGAAGGCCTTGGATTCTCTTTTTGTTAAATTGAATTTTCTGTCCTTTTCTAGGTTATCAGTTGTGTCTTCCATCAAATGCTAAATGTCATATTAATGTTAGAAGAAGGTGAAGGATCTCATCGTGCCCCACTTACCGTTACTTCACAAGTCATCAGTCGAAGAAATCAAGCAGTCCAGTTTATCAGGTGAGGCACACGGATGCTGAATTTTTACTCTTTTACTCTCTCTCAGTCATCTGGGCTTTATGCTAACTAAATTTCTGATACCTTGGGAGTTGGAATATCTGGCCTGATGGTGATTTATGGGAGTCAAAACAAACCACCTTGTAGCTACTGTGGTTCATGTGGTCACTCCTGGTAGTGCTTGTGTCCGGGCACTGTTAGAGAGATAAGGGGCCTGCAAGTCTTGGGCCAGAGCCCCGCCTCCAGGTCAAATCCATCCAGCCTGTGGGGCAGCTTCTCAGGACAGTTACCTCTCTTTCCCTGTTGTAGTGTTAGCCACTCCAGCAAGTCTGCCTCTTGCTTTTCTTTCTACTTTGCAACTCTTTGCCACTCTTTCCTTGGTTTTCTTGCTTTTTTATTCCTGTCCCCTCACAGAAAATACTTCCTGAAGAAGAGGATTAAGCTACTTCTTCCTTTCTTAACAGTCATTGATAGACTGAATCACTCAGCTTCACTTAAAAAAAAACCCTGTGCCTGGGAGCCGGTGTTTGGCTTATGTATTTGATTCCCAGCTGTGACTCCTGACCCAGCTTCCTGCTAATGCAGATCCTGAGAGGAGCAGTTACTTGATTACTTGATTACTCAAGTAATTGAGTTCTTGCTGCCCGTGTGGAAGATCTGGATTGTGTTCCCAGCCCAGTCTAGCCCTGGCCATTATGGACACTTGGGAGTGTGTTAGCAGACAAACATGTGCATAAGTAAAACCCCAAGTCTTAGCTTTATTGGGAAGAGCATAGTTGCTGTGACATCAGCTTTTCTCTCTCCTTTACTGATTACTGGTCATTCAATGTGGGGGTAGTAGCAAGTAGGTGTATGTGGTATCTCCATACCTGTAGGAATGTACAGTATATAGTGTGGTTGCAGACCTGAGGCAATGTCTCTAAGGATTTTTTTTAAGCATTAAGTAACTAAGATGATTTAAGTGGAAACACTGTAGCTTTCCCATGAGAATTCATCATAGTGCCAGTTGCAACAATGTTCACAAAATGCTACGAGTAAACTTAGTGTTAAAAGTGAATCAAATTTGCTCTTTCTAGTAAGTTCTTTATTTTTTATTTTTTTTAACATGTTATTTGTTTATTTGAGAGGCAGAGTTACAGACAGAGAGAGCTAATTCACTCCCCAAATGGCCGCTATGGCCAGAGCTGAGCCAGTTGGAAGTCAGGAGCAGGAGCTTCTTCTGGGTCTCCCATGTGGGTGCAGGAGCCCAAGCACTTTGGCCATCTTCTTCCCCAGGCAATTAGCAGGGAGCTGGAATGGAAGAGGAGCAGCCAGGACATGAACTGGCACCCGTAAATTCTTCTTGGGTTAAAGTTTGTAGAATACTGCAAATATATTAGAGTAGCAGCATTTCACAGAGCTACCACCAGGTGGTACTGCACTTTACTCTATTTTTATTTTTGTTTGTATCCCAAAAGGATATATTTTCATCTTACTATAAAAGTTAGTAAGTGCTGAATGAGCCTTAAGCAAATCGCGTCTGCTGTCTGTTGAAGACTTGACCACCCAGTGACAGCTATCTAAAATTGCGCATTTGAGGAACCTTAACAGTTTTCCACCAGGACACATTCTATCTTCACTCTTTATTTTGTTTAAACAATTCTTGTACTGTGGACGTAGATTGTTTTTAATGTTTAGAATTTCTAAAATACTTAAGCACAACCATATAAAATGTTTTTAGTTTCTTTCTACCAACAAGTTTAAAACATATGATACACAGATTCAGGTCACACAAATTAAAATGTATCTTTGATTGATTTTAGCAGCTTAAATTTATGGACAATCTTATCTATAAGCCATTTAAAATAAAACTCTTAATAAAATTTCCTATGTGGACATACAATATGTACACACATATAACATAGCATAATAGACCAATATAGCAATTTTAATAATAGCTTTTAAAATCTTTAACTCTTTTTGTAAATTGCCAATTGATTTGAATTGCTTTTTGTTTTTAGATTACTTTAACACATTGCTTTAACAGAGCATCAGAGTTTAATTCTATGTCAAAGAGAAATTGAGCTTCCTGTGATCTTTTGCTGTGAGGTTTCCTTCCTTTACCTTCTTTCATATTGGTGACCATGTTTCTATGTTTCTGTGTGTAACACATCTTTAAGCATCTTTTCAAACTACACCATGTTAGATATTTAAGAGGTGTTTTCAAATACATGATTCTTAAAATTTATAGAAGGCATTGGACCTTCTGGTAAATGTTTTCTTAAGTTGTTATCTAATGGTTGAAACGGTTTGCTAAGTATTCATGTAATATTGCTATTGTCAGCAAGCGATCTAGGACTTGCTCCCTCATTTCTCTATCCTAAGCCCAACTTATTCTTTCATTTCTCTATTCTCTTTAAGGTAGGAAACTAATTCTATTATGAAGGAATCTGTAGGATGCACAATTTAATCTTTAGACCTTATAAAAGAGATGGCTAACATTTTTCTGTAATAGCATAGCCAAAATAAGAACTTAAATAATAATCTCATAGCTAGATTCACTTCGCCATCAGCGAAGTATACAGTAAGTAGAAAAAACCTCCCTTTCAGACCAAAGGGAAAGAAAGTTTTAAAGTTAGAATCTAATTTTCCTCATGGGCATTGTCTACCTTAGAAAAACTACTACAGAACATGCCTGTGACTATAGACTTGTAGTTTAGGCCACCGAAGATTAGAGATGGGATACGGGCACTCCCTTGACTTGCATCCTCTGGTCTGCTTTAACACAAACCAGGAGGAAAAGAAAGCTAGGCATCAGAAGCAATGGGTGGCAGGCCTATTAATGGCTGATCTGTACAGTGATCTGCCCTCAAGTAGACCCAACAGGCCAGTCCACTGCAGTGGCTTTCAATGTGGTAAGCCTGGGCTTCAGCAGAAGTCAGCTTGTGAAGAGCCCTGGCAGCTCTGCCAAGAGTTGGATCACTGGAAATGGACCTGCCCTGGAGTCGAAGGATGCCCAGGTCAGAGCCACAGATCTTATTGGCTCTAAGCTGAAAAGCCCTTCACTCAGCCCAACTTCCAAAGTGACCACCGCAGCTGAGGGTATGGTCAAGTAGGGTCAGCAACATTGCAGGCAGAACTGTAAATTTCTTGTTAGAGATGCCCCCTGCCTTTACCTGGCCAGCTCTCCTCCCAGGCCAGCCAAGTAATGAAAGTCAACAGAGTGCCTTCCCCTAGGAGGTTCATACCTCCCTTAGGATATACCCCATGTGAAGAGATAGATAGGTCTGGGCCTCTTAACTTACAAGGCCTAAAGCCCACCAGATTATTATCAAGCCCCTTCTATCAGGTTCTATTTGCCTCTCAATCAGAAAACTTAATTTTAGCTTAGACAGCACCTTTCTTAGCACATCTAATAATGACTCTGTCCTTTGTTCTAGACCCTGTCTAGCACACTTGGGCCTCATTCCTTTGTAATCATAACCTCTACTCTACCACCAATGGCTCTACTCCTAACCTGTGTGTACTGATGGTCCTCTTCCCCACTTAATGCTGTATAATTGTTCAAACCTGGTAAATGCCACTCTTAGGATCATTGGTTACTATCCTCACCTTGTCTTTTATGACCTTGTCTAAATATGATCAGAGTCAGCAAACTTGGAAGGCTTCCATAGCCTTGGCAACTCATGACGACAGCCTAGGGTGGTTACTGGCGCCATAAACTAGAATGTCAATTTGTTGGGTCAACAACAAGAGCCACTGTGCACTTGCTCCTCATGTGGGATCTCTGTCCTTAATGTACTGTACATTTTGATTTAATGCTATAACTAGTACTCAAACAGTATGTTTCACTTTGTGTTTCTATGTGGGTGCAAACTGTTGAAATCTTTATACTAAATTGATCTTCTGTATATAAAGAGAATTGAAAATGAATCTTGATGTGAATGGAAGGGGAGAGGGAGAGGGAGAGGGGAGGGTTGTGGGTGGGAGGGAAGTTATGGGAGGGGGAAGCCATTGTAATCCATAAGCTGTACACTGGAAATTTATATTCATTAAATAAAAGTTAAAAAAAAAAAGTAAAAAAAAAAAAAAAGAATTTCTAAAATACAAGGATGGTAGTTTTTGAGAACAGTCAAGGAGAATTATTGTTTTGTTTTAATAATAGTCATATTGTAAACAGTACCTGTGCTCTTTTCTTTCAAATAGTTCACTTGTGGATGAACTGAAGGAAAGTGTATTCCCAGTTCTTCGTATCTTACTGCAACACATCTGTGCCAAGGTACCATTTGCCTTAGTAATAATAATAATATTTCAGTAAATAACATATGCAGAGAAATGTGTGTGTTTGCTCTTGTGTGTGTGTGTATTTGCTCTTGGAAGTGAGTCTGCATCATTACTAAAAGTAGTAAGAGATGTTCTCCTAGGTGAAGTGTTCTATTAAAAAATAAGATGTCAAATTCGATGCAAACATGGAGTATAAGGGGACGAACCACCACATACACCTCACCCACTTTGACAGTTTTGGATGATTTATTCCCCTTCCCTACCTCCACATACCTGCACACTGGATTTTTTTATTTTTAAAGCAAATTCCATCCTGTCCTTTTAAGTATAGTATTTCAATCTGTATCTCTGAAGCATAAGAACTCTTTAAAAATGACCTCAAAATAGTAACAGACCTAAAAAATACACATTAACTCCTTATGCTTTCAGTGTTCAAATTTCCCTGGTTATCTCTTAAATTCTTTTTCTTCTTTCAAAGATTTTATTTATTTACTTGAAAGACATTGTATCATAGAGAGAGAGAGGAATTTTCCATGTGCTGGTTCCCTCCCCAAATGGCTGCAGCAGCCAAGGCTGGTCTAGGACAAAGCCGGGAGCCTGAACTCCATCTGAGTCTCCCACATGGGTGGCAGGAGCCCAAGCATTTGGGCCATCTTTGTCTGCTTTCCCAGGCACTTTAGCAATGAACCAAATCATAAGCAGAGGAGCCAGGACTCAATCTGACCCTCCTATCTGGGATGCCACCATTATAGGCAGCTTCCTAACCCACTGTGCCACAGTGCCAGCCCCTCATAAATTTTAACATTTCAACAAGTGATTCTTAATTTGAACTGTATAGAGCCTAAGAATTCATAAACTCTCTGAAATTCTGTGCTAGTTTATATATGCATTTTTCTGAGTTGAGGGTTTATAGATTTCTTTTTTTTTTTTTTAAGATTTAATTATTTATTTGAAAGTTATACAGGGGCCAGCACTGTGGCGCAGCGAGTTAAAGCCCTGGCCTGAAGCGCTAGCATTCCATATGTTCGCCGGTTCAAGACCTGGCTGTTTCACTTCCGATCCAGCTCTCTGCTACGACCTGGGAAAGCAGTAGAAGATGGCCCAAGTCCTTGGGCCCCTGCACTTGCATGAGAGACCGGGAAGAATCTCTTGGCTCATGGCTTCGGATTGGCGCAGCTCTGGCTGTTGCAGCCAATTGGGGAGTGAACTATTGGGTGGAAGACCTTTCTCTCTCTCTCTCTGCCTCTTCTCTCCCTGTATAACTCTGGCTTTCAAATAAATAAATCTTTTTTTAAAAAAAGAAAGTGTTACACAGAGAGAGAGGTCTCCCATCCACTGATTCACTCCCCAATTGGCCGCAACCACCAAAGCTGCACAAATCTGAAGCCAGGAGCCAAGAGCTTCTCCCTTGTCTCCCACGCAGAGGCAAGGGCCAAAGGACTTGGGTCATCTTCTGCTGCTTTCCCAGGCCACAACAGAGAGTTGGATTGGAAGTGGAGCAGCTGAGGACTCAAATTGGTGCCCATATGGGATGCCAGCACTGCAGGCGGCGGCTTTACCTGCTATGCCACAGTACTGGCCCTTATAGATTTCTTAATAAGATCATTTCTAAGGCATCTGAATCCTAAAACTTTCAGTTATTTATATGACATTTAAAGGTCATAAAGGAGTACTCACTCACTGATTTTCAACCTGTATCTTCACAAGCGTTTCAGTTGTCCTGCAGGTCGATACTGGCTGGATAGCTTCTCTTTTTTTCTGTTTCAGGTGATTGATAAATCTGAGTATAGGACTTCTGCCGCCCAGGCCCTGGTGCAGCTGCTCAGTAAACTCCCTTGTGGGGAGTATGCTGCATTTATCACCTGGCTTTACAAATACTCACGAAGCTCCAAGGTAGAACATCTGTCTGCATAATCTTGGGTCCTGGCTCTGGAATCTTTGGATGCCAGACACATCGGAATGCAGGAGAAGGGTTCCTTCGGTTCTTATTCCTGTCTGACAGTGATTCTTATGATCTTGCTTTACCAGATCCCACACCGAGTTTTTACACTTGATGTTGTCTTAGCTCTGTTAGAACTGCCTGAAAGAGAGGCAGATAATACTGTCCCCTTGGAGCATCAGAAGTTCATCAAGCATAAGTTCTTGGTTCAGGAAATCATGTTTGACCGATGTTTAGACAAGGCACCTACTGTCCGCAGCAAGGCACTGTCCAGCTTTGCACACTGTCTGGAGCTGTCTGTGGCCAGTGCATCAGAGAGTTTGCTGGAACTCCTTATTAACAGTAAGTGTAGTGGCTGTTGTGAAATGAAACTGGTGCTGTGCTTAACAAGAAAAGAACTGCAAGGAAATAATGCTTTGTTATAATGAAAATTATATATATGGTATGAACTAGTTCTACTTCAGAAGCCATTTTCCATATATTTGATTGTTGAATAACTTTTTAAATAGGCAAGCCTGGTATATTTAAAAGGCCTTTTAAAAGTATTTCAAATATTCGGCCGGCGCCGTGGCTCAACAGGCTAATCCTCCGCCTTGCGGCGCCGGCACACCGGGTTCTAGTCCCAGTCGGGGCACCAATCCTGTCCCGGTTGCCCCTCTTCCAGGCCAGCTCTCTGCTGTGGCCAGGGAGTGCAGTGGAGGATGGCCCAAGTGCTTGGGCCCTGCACCCCATGGGAGACCAGGATAAGCACCTGGCTCCTGCCATCGGAACAGCGCGGTGCGCCGGCCGCAGCGCGCTACCGCGGCGGCCATTGGAGGGTGAACCAACGGCAAAAGGAAGACCTTCCTCTCTGTCTCTCTCTCACTATCCACTCTGCCTGTCAAAAAAAAAAAAAAAAAAAAGTATTTCAAATATTCATGTTTTAGAGGTGTAGTTGTTGCTTTCACTATTAATTTGCTCTGTTGAGCATTACTTGTCTTGGGCCCAATATCCATTTCAAGAACATACTCAGTGCAGAAGAGATGATCAGTTATCAGCAAGGTAGAATCTGTCTACCTTGTCTGAAAACATGGCTTATGGGTCTGGTTATCTCCATTTTGATTCTTCTGTGGACATTTACTTAGGGTTTATAACCCTGTGACTGTTTTCCCTCTTATCTATTTTTAGGTCCTACAGTTCTAGGAGTAGAGAGTCATCCTGGTACCTTAGCAAGAAATTCATCAGGTAACAAATCAATACAATTTCAAATGTTCAATAATTGTCTTTTGAAACTTTGCTGTATATTTGAATTTTTTTGTCCTCCATATGAGGAATCTTCAAAAACTTCATGGAAAATGCATATTATGAAAAAATAATGCATGGATTTCAAAATTTTTGTACCCAAATAAACCTGTCTCTTAATTCCATTTTTCTACAGTCTTTTTATAGAACTCATGTATTTATCTATATTGTTATACTTCTTCATCAAAAAATTAGAAGTTCACTTCAGTAATAATGTAACTTAAATGAGTAACATGTCATACTAATATTATTAAAAGTATAAAATATATTTTTACTTTATTGATTGTGCCTTTTGTTTTTTTAAGCTTTTTCTTCTCAAAGGCAGACTCTTAACCCTTCTGTTCCCTCAGAGGAGACCAACATGGATGGCAGTGGTAAATCTGTTGGAGCCAGGGGTATGTCAGATTTTATCCCTAAGAGATGGATGATACCGTTGGATTTCAGATAGCCATAAACAGAGTCTAAAATGCTTGCTTGCTTGTTTGTTTTTCATGAATTCACCCTTAAAAATTGAAGTGTCTTTTTTCTTCTTCTATTCAGAGTAACTTCTGTTATACCTTTAACATTTCATTTTAAGATAATGAATAAGCTATATTCCAGGTATCATATATTAAACTCCAGTGTACATGTTATACTAAAGAGAATATTAGTAAATATTTTTAGTTTCTTATTTAAGTTAACTGTTGTGAACTATTGAGATTGCTGACAAATAAAAGAACCTGTTACCAGGAAGTCTGAAATAGAGATTAAATTTGTGTTGGAAAACTTATCACAAAAGAAGGAGAAAAGATAATAATCCCCCTGTTAACATGCCTTGGAAAGCAACAGATGATGGCCCACATACTTGGGTCCCTGTCACCCATGTGCGAGACATGGAAGGAATTCCAGGCTCCTGGCTTCAGCCTGGCCCAGCCCCAGCCATTGCTACCATTTGGGGACTGAAATAGCAGGTGGATGATCTCTCTTTCTTTCTGTCTTTCTCTCTGTCTGAAAATAAATAAATCTGTAAAATCATCATCATCATCATCATCACAGGATTGTATAATCTAATTCCAGAACATTTTCAGCTGAAAAAGAAATCATATACATTAGCAATCACTTTTCATTCCCGAATCCTCCTGCCTCTGGCACCCACTCACTCACTTTCTGTCCCTGTAGAATTGCCCATTTAGGACATTCCATATAAATAGAATTCTACAATATGTGGTTTTCTGTGTCTGAATTCCTTCACCTAGCATGTTTTCAGGATTCATCCATATTGTTATATATGTATATACATATGCATGTGTGTGTGTATATATATGTGTGTGTGTATGTATATATATGTGTGTGTGTGTATATATATATATATATATATATATATATAAAACTTTGTCTCTTCATGGCTGAATAATATTACATTGTATGATATACCATACCTTGTTTACCCATTTATCAGTTGGTACACATTTGGGTCATTTCCATTTTTTGGTTATTATAAGTAATAGTGCTGTGAACATTCTTGTACATATTTTTGGGTGGGCATATGTTTTCACTCCTTTTGAATATATATGTAGGACTGGAGCTGCTGGGTCTTGTGGTGACTGTTTAACATATCAAGGATACACCAAACTGTTTACCAAAGTCGCTGCTCCATTTTACAATCCCACTAGCAATGTGTGACAATTTCTCTTCATCAACGCTTGTCATGTCTCCTTTTATTTATTTGACAGCAAGAGAGAAAGATCTTTCTTCTGCTGACTTTTTCCCCAAATGCCCACAACAGCTGGGATGGGCTAGGCCAAGGCCAAAAGTCAAAAACTTCATCTGAGTCTCCCACATGTGTGGCAGGAACTCAAGTACTTGAGTCATCAACTGCTGTTTCCTAGGAACATTAGAAGGGAGCTGGAGGGTCAGCACTGTGGCAAAGTAGGTAAAGCCACTGTCTGCAGTTCTGTAATTTTTCCCATTCTGTAGGTTATCGTTTCACTTTCTTGGTATTGTTCTTTGAAGCAGAAAACATTTTATTTTGATGAAGTCTAATTTATAGTTTTTTATTTGTGTTTTTGGTGTCATAGCTAAGACATCATTGCTTAATACAAGGTCACAAAGATTTACTGCTGTTTTTTTCTAAGAATTTTATAGTTTTAGTTCTCATAGTTACGTCTTTGATTCATTTTGGGTAAACTTTTGCAAATAGTATGATGCAGGGATCTACCTTTACTCTTTGCTTGTGAATAACCAGTTGACATCACATCATTTTTTTGAAAGACTATTCCTTCACTTTTAAATGGTCTTGGCCTCTTGCAGAAAATTGACTGCATACATACAAGCATATTTCTATACTCTGAATTTTATACCTCTGATCTACATGCCTATCTGTATGCTGGGACCACACTTTATTGACTACTGATACCTTATAGTATGAAAGAGGAAAATTAATTTTTTTCTCAACACTCATGAGTACTTTAAAAAAAAAAAAAAGATTTATTTTTATTTATTTGAAAGGCAGAGTTAAAGAGAGACAGAGATCTTCCATCTGCTCTTTCACTTCCCTAATGGCTTCAATAGTCTAGGGCTGGTCCAGTCCAAAACCAGGAGCCTGGAGCTTCATCTGGATTTCCCAAATGCATGGCAGGGGCCCAAGTGGAGCAGCCAGGACTCAAACCAGCGCCCATATGGGATCCCAGCATCACACATGTTGGCTTAACCTGCTGTACCACAGTGCTGGCATCAACACTCATGAGTTTGGGAGAGACCCCTATAACAAAAAATTAATGAGAAAACGAAAAAGACGTTTTATGGTAGACACCATGTTTAAAAATCTCAATGCCAAGTAAACTCAAGGCAGTGGCAATAGCTCTCTACTGTGTAGCATCTTCAACAAAAAGCAATGAATTTATAGAGAAATGATAAGGCAATAGAAAATAATTTGGGACTTGCAAGGGTGAGAAACTATAGGAAAGTAAATACATGGGGAGAAACTAATGCATAAGGTTTGTGCATTCTTGTGCTGTCTCCGTGATGGTAAGAACCTATTGTCTCCGTGAAGAGGATTTATGTACTGCCTTCAGGCGGTAAAGGCGACAATGAGAACTCTTCTCCTGCTTGCTGTTGGGTAATTGCCTTCAGTCTCAAAATTTCTGCTATAGAGGAATATTTTGGGGTGATACTTTCTAGTTTCCTTCAAAAATGAGTTTTGAACTCAGGAGGTAATTATTTTTTTTTTTTTCAAAATTGATTCAACTCTTCTGGGTCCCTTGTATTCCCATATGAATTTGAGGATCAGCCATCATGATCTGCAAAAATGGCTATCTTGGGTTTTGATGGGGATTGATCTGTTAGACAACGTGGGAAGTGTTGCCATCTTAACATTTTTAGTCCTCCAGGCCATCAACACTGGATGCTTCTTTATGTATTTAGGTCTTTGGTGTGTTTATTGATATATAGTTGTTCTTTACATTTAGTCTCAAGTATTTCTTTCTTTCTGTTGCTATTATAAATATATTTCTCTCTTAATTTTATTTTCAAATTGTCCTCTGCTAGTTTTTACAAACTATTTGTGATTATTGATCTTATATCCTGCAACCTTGCTATATTTACTAGCTCTGAAATATTTTTTTTTGTGCGTGGATTCCTTTGAATTTTCTATGTCAAATCTCCTAGAACTAGAGATAGTTTTGCTTCCTCCTCCCTCCCCCATCTGGGACTTTTTATTTCCTTTTCTTGCTTATTCGCTATAGCTAAAGTTTCTAGCACAGTGTTGAATAGAAGTGGGAACAACAAGTGTCCTGCTTTTTTTCTGAATCTAGAGGGAAAGCTTTTGGTCTTCACCACTGAGCAGTGTTAGCTGTGGGCTTTCTCAGGATGACCTTTGTCAGTGTAAGGAAGTTTTCTTCCATTCCAATTTGTTGAGTGTTTTTGTCATAAAGGGGTATTGGACCCTGCAGGTACTTTCTCTGCATCTATTGAAATGATCATGTGGTTATTCTGTGACAGTAGTGGAATTTACATTGGTTTTTCCCACATTGTATTACTCTTGTATATCAGCAGCTCCCAAAGTATGGTTTGGGTCCCCTAAAGGGTTAAGGGATCTCCAAAGTGAATATTGAGTTCATAATTATGTCAAAACATCTCTGTTTGTTTTGGAATATGTGGTTATATTTCGTTTTTAAAATGCTATTTGTAATAACATGTCTTAATATTTTTAAATGGATTAGTAAGTACTTTTATAATTATCAGTTTAACTTTCTAACTCATATTAAGATATTATCCACTTGTAAAAGCTCTTTGGGATCCTCAGCAATTTGTCAGAGTGTGAAGAGGCCTTTGGTAAAGAGTTTTAAAGCTGCTGTTATACATTATCTCACCAAATCTTTAAACAACCTTTGGGGTAGATATTCCTATTTATAGCTACACGAAACAGAGGAGTTGAATAATTCATTTGGAATTTTAGAAGTGGGGGCCAAGATTTAAAACCATTTTTTTCTTTTTTTCAAATCTGTTTATTTGAAAGGCAGAGAGAGAGAGAAAAGAGAGAGAGAATATCTTCCATCTGCTGTTTGACTCCCCAGATGGCTGCCAACAGGTGGGGCTGGTCAGGGTGAAGCCAGCAGCCAGGAATTCCATCCTGGTCTCCCATATGAGTGGCAGGGGCCCAAGTACTTGAGCCATTTTCAGCTGCTTTCCTGGGCACATTAGCAGGGAACTAGCTCAGAAGCAGAGCAGTGGGTACTGAAACCAGCACTTGAATGTGTGCAGGCAGCAGCTTAGCTCACAGAGCTACAACACCAGCCCCTAAAATCAAATTTTTAATATTCCAAAATGTATGCTCTTAATAGTGAATAACTAATTACTCCATTTTTTCTTTTTTCTTTTTTTTTTTTTTTTCTCTGATTTCTTAGGATTTAAAGCATGCTAAGTAGTGAGTCTTTAAGTTGAACATATTTTCCTGGTATTGTGTGGTGAAATATTAAATGCTGTCCATCTTCCTCAGACTATACTGACTCGCTGGCATTCCCTCAACAGAAAGATGCGTCATGGAAATGCTGAGGAAAAGAATCAGGGATGAAAAGACCAATGTGAGGAAGTCTGCACTCCAGGTGGGAGGTTTTCCTACATGTTTTTTAAATACACTCTGTTGTTGAAGACTAAGAGCTTGGGAATGAGGGGATATTTTTAAAACCTGTAGGCCACTTTCATCACTCAACTTGCTTTTCACTTAATTTGTTAGTTGGCTTTGGTTCTGTTACATATGAATTGTCTAGATGGCCTAAAAGATTATTTGCTCTTTTAGCTTTTTCATTGAGTTAAATCACAAATTTATATCTTTAATTTCTTCTGTTTAGAAAAGGGATTATTAAAAATAAAATATAAGCAACAGAAAAAAGAAAGCTATTCTTAATCTGGAACCATGGCTGAATTTCAGTAAGTTCATGAATTGCTAGATATCCATGTATGTAAAAGGCATGTCATGATTTCTTTAGCTTTTACCTGATTCAAGAAGTTTCCTGGATATTGTAGGAAGAGGGGTGGACTCTAAAAGTTTTAAAGAGCTACAAGCTTAATGAAATGTCCTCTTGCACACTGACTTTGTGTCACATGTGTCTTCCAGGTGTTAGTGAGTATTTTGAAACACTGTGACATCTTGGGTATGGAGGAAGACCTGTCAATTCTGCAGGACCAGTGCAGAGACCCTGCAGTGTCTGTCCGGAAGCAGGCTCTGCAATCCCTTACTGAACTTCTCATGGTGAGAAGCAAGGCATTATGAACCTAATACATGGTATTTTACACTAAAAGTAATTCTGTGCACTAATAACCTCTTGCTAAACGTTGAGTTGACCACTAGAAACTCTACCAAGTCAGCTATAGGACTGTACAGTGTAAGGGGAAAGGAGACATCTGTAGATGGCATTTGAGAGGCAATGCTTCCTGTTAAATGTAATTTTGTTTTGGTTTGAACAAAATTTGGCTACTGACTTCATGCCTATGTTTAAACCCCAAATTTTGGGGCCAGCATTACAGTGCAGTGAATTAAACCATTACTTGTAGCTCCACCATTCCATGTCAAGGCACTGGGTCAAGTCCTGGCTATTCTGTTTCCAATCCAGCTCCCTGTTAATGCACCTTGGAAAGCAGTGAAAGATGGCCCAAGTGCTTGGTGTCCATGTGGAAGACCCGGATGGATTTCCTGGCTCCTACCTTCAGCCTGGCCCAGTCCTGGACATTGCAACCATATGGGGGAGTGAAGCAGCATAAGAAAGATCTCTCTTTCTCTCTGTCTCTCCTGCTTTGTCACTTTGCCTTTTAAATGAGCAAGTAAATCTTTAAAAATAACAATGAACCCCAAGGTTATATGTTAATAATACTAAGAGGGTAGAAATATCATCCAATTACAATATTTTAAGAATTTAAGTGGGCCTAGTAGGAGTTTTGTTTTGTTTTAGATTTGTTTATTTATTTGAAAGGCAGAGTGACAGAGTATGAGATCTTCCATCCACTGGTTCACTCCCCAAATGGTTACCAACAGCCAGGTCGGGACCAGGCTGAAACCAGGAGCCAGGAATTCTATCCTGATCTTGCACATTTGTATGGTACCCAAGCACTTGAGCCATTTCCTTCTGCCTTCCCAGGTGCACTACCAGAGAGCTGGATCAGAAATGGATATCCAAGACTCAAGCTGGCACTCTGACATTGGTGTTGCTGCTGCTCCACAATGCCTGTCATTAGTTGGAGGTGGTTAGGACGTTGAGAGTGTTCCCTCTGAAGGTAGATTCTTGTGAGAGTGTTGATTATATAAACCAGATCAGGCCCACCCACTCTGCCTCCTGGCTCACCTTGTGATCCTTCCTCCACACATACTCCTCACCCCATCATTGCCACCTTCCTCAGAGGCCAAACTAAGGGCCTTCTGATCTTCAACTGGAAGCTCCAGAGCTATGAGCAAAATAAAACTCTTCTCTTTATTATGTTAGTATCTGTCAAGAATTTTGTTGTAGTAGCAATAAGCTGACCAATATAGAACTAATGCTTGGTATCATTAATCTTTTTTTTTTTAATATTTATTTATTTGAAAGACACAGTGTCAGAGAGACAGAAAGAAAGATACATCTTCCATCTGCTGACTCACTCCTCAAATGCCTGGCTGGGGCTGGGCCAGGCCAAAGCCAGGCACCCAGGACTCAGCAGGTCATCTATATGAGTAGCAAAGTCCCAAATACTTGAACCATCTTCATCTTCATCTGCTTTCCTAGGAAAGACAGGGAGCTGGATCAGAATCAGAGCAGCAGTGACTCAAACTGGCATTCTGATATGGGATGCACGTATCCCAAAAAGCAGCATACACACATTCCTGGAACACTAATTTTGTCATTGTTTAACTTCAGCTTAAATATCACATAAAATTTTTTTTTCTAATTAATTTTGGTAAACCAGAAGCCCAGATTAATTTTTGTCAAATTTAAGCTGCCACTTGTGGGTGCTACTTAAAGTCCCAGTTTGCTCCACTTCCATTCCAGCTTCTGCTGTTGCACCTCCAAAGGCAGCAGGTGATGGCCCAAATGCTTGGGCCCATACCATGCACATAGAAGATCTAGATACAGTTCCTGGCTCCTGGCTTCTGGCTTTGGCCTGGCCCAGCCCTGGCTATTGCTGACATTTGGGCAGTGAACCTGTGGGTGGAAGATGTATCTTCCTCTCACTCCCTCTGTCTCTTTCCCTTGCTCCTCTCTCCCTCTCTCACTGTGCCTTTCAAATACATAAATCTTTGAAACACACACACACACACACGTACACACGTATAGATGATATTGCCAAAGCAGCAGATGTACTAATACTATATATAATTTACTTCTACCAACTAATTAACTGTTGAAAAATTTTAGAAACATGTTTTTTTTATTTTATGGAGAAGGCAATAAGCAATATATATTTTTAATTTTTCCACCAGCATCTGTGCTAATTGCTCCTTAGGATAACTTTATTATTTGCTTTTGCTTTTGAATGCTGAAGAAATGATGGATTTACTACTAATAAAATAATGAAGTTTGAAATTTCAGTACACACTGATTAATAAGCTGGAGTTAAAACTTTGTTTTTGCATATATTTTAAATATTGATTTCCTTTCACTTTATGGTCTGTTTGCAGTTGTGTATGTGAATATGCTTAACTTGTTTCTCAAAATGTTGATCATAACTTCATGGACTTGTGTTTAGACCTCTGATAACGTCAGACCTTCTGACGTCGTCATTTTGCAATCCTAAGGCCCACCCAAGATGCGTCCAGATCCAGAAAGCCTGGCTGATGGGAGTCATCCCTGTGGTGATGGACTGTGAGAGCACTGTGCAAGAGAAGGCCCTGGAGTGCCTTGACCAGCTCCTGCTGCAAAACATTAAGCATCACAGTAAATTTGACGGTGGGGACGACAGCCAGGTACTCGCATGGGCACTTCTTGCTCTCCTCACGACAGAAAGCCAGGAACTAAGGTATGGTAACTGTCTGGTTTGTATCCCTTAAGCAAGGCTATACAGCTTTTATTAATACATTCCTTCAGTGATCTTGACATATCAGTCTTCCAAATTAGTCAGTATATGTGAAACTCAATCTCAGTCTTCTTTTTTTGCCCATCTTTAGACCCTTTATTACCGTTATGGTGACTGTTTCTGAGATAGCCTTGCGAACTTCCTTGGATTCCCCTTAGCACCCCGCAGAGTGAGATTGGTATCCTATATGGAGTAGAAAACGGATGGACTTGGCATGTTAATACTGCCTTTCCCCACTACTGGTTATTGGGAAATATAGCTGCTTATTCTTGCAGGTTAAACTTTTTCTAACATGTGATTGGTTTGGTGGACTTGATCACAATGCAGTATTTTTTATTTGATTTGATAACATTTACTGATTCATATTGTGTACACAGTGGCACTGTAGTTAGGACTTAATACTGGTTGTGATAAATTTTAATCTCTACTGCAGGAATCTTATTACTAGTTGTGTTTGAACTATGTTGGCTGCCTTTTGTTTGTTCTTTTATTTCTTTATCATACCAGAAATATTTTGCTTCTTCATTTAAATATAGTACATATCTTATATAACAGAAAGAATGATAGAATTAGTATCTATATGAATGCTCTATGACCTTGGCACATCCCTTCTCTGGGCTTTAGTTTCCTATTTGTAAGAGCAGCCAATTGAATGACATAATCTCCTAAGATCCCTTTAAGTATTAAAACTTCATGATTGAGACTGTATTCATTCAGTAAATATTTTCTCAGTTCCAGCTATGTGCTTTGCTGAGATTTCTCTAAGGGAGGGTTTAGCCAGCAAGAGAGTCGCCTGCATTTTCACTTTAAAGGATGCTGATTCCGCACAGGCAGCACAGTAAAGCACAGCAATGTGATGGAAGGCGGGAGCCATTCTTCACAGAAAAGCAGAGAGGGCTGGTGTGCTTCAGCAGAAGCTGTTGGAAGGCCCCCCTTGTTTTTGTTTTAACTTTTACATTGAAGCATAGAACAGAAGGCAAACCATGGGTCAATAAATAAGGAAAATGGACCCGTATGTTTATGTGCCCCATGTAATACACATGTGTGTATTTGCCAGGCCAAGGACTGGAACTCTACCTCTGCCTCCCAGGGCTGGGAAGTGTCTTCATCCTTACAGTCATTGCTCCCACTCCTCCTTGGCTGTGACTGCTCCTGTGTTCTTAGCACCACATGCTGCTGTCTTCTGTTCTTAAGTCTCTGAGTAAACTGAATCATTTGCTCTGTATTCTTTTTTTTAAAGATGTATTAATTTATTGGAAAGGGATAGTTACAGAAAGAGGGAGATCTTTCATCTGATTCACTTCCCAGATGACCACGGGAAGTCAGGAGCCAGGAGCTTCTTCTGGGTCTCCCAAGTGGGTGGCAGGGACCCAATCCTCTGCTGCCTTTCCAGACACATTAGCAAAGAACTGGATCCAAAGTGGAGCAGCTGCCACATGAACTGGCTCCCACATGGGATGCAGGCGGCAGTTTGCCCTGTAATCTGTATTCTTTTGTGTGTCTGCCTTGTTTCACTCAACATAGTATAAAATTCATTTGGGTTATTGTTTATACAGCTATAGCTTATGTACTTTTGTTCCTATATACACCCACATAGGAATGACATTTATGACTAAACCACAATTTACTAATCTAACTATTAATGGATAATTAAGTTACTTTTTTTTTAAGATTTATTTGTTTATTTGAAAGAGTTACACAGAGAGAGAAGGAGAGGCAGAGGCAGAGAGGTCCTGCATTCACTGGATCACCCCCCAGCTGGCCACAGCTGGAGCTGTGACAGTCCAAAGCCAGGAGCCAGGAGTTTCTTCCAGATCTCCCACGCGGGTGCAGGGGCCCAAGAACTTGGGCCATCCTCCACTGCTTTCCCAGATCGTAGCAGAGAGCTGGATCACAAGTGGAGCAGCTGGGTCTCGAACTGGCGCCCATATGGGATGGCAGTATTGCAAGCGGCAGGTTAACATGCTATGCCACAGCAACGGCCCCAATTAAGTTACTTCTAATTTTTGGCTATTATGTTTAATGCTACTGTGAATATTCTTGATTATATCTTTTGGAATACATGTGTGTACCTATCTGTTGAGTTTATGCACAGGAATGGTGGTGTTGAGTATATTCTTAGTCACCTTTAATAGATTCTGCTGGTGAATTTTCCAGTGTGATTGTACCAATTTATGTTTTCATTAATAGTATTTGACAGTTCTGGTTGTTCTGTATCTTGGCCAACATTCTGAATGTCAGTCTTTTTCTTTTTATCCATTTGAGTGAACGAATAGTGCTATTGCATGATGACTTCAATTTACACTGCCATGTTGACTAACAAGATTGAGCCTTTTTTCATACATGGATTAGCATATATATACATTTGTGAATTCCCTGTTCAGATTTCTTGTCCTGTTTTTTACTGGACTGTCGCTCTCGCTTGTTCATCTGAAAGTGTTCAGTACATGTTCTGTGTGCAAGCTGCTGTCACAGGCAGTGCAAACATCTTCTCCTGCTCTAGTTTGCCTTTTTACTCTCATCATGATATCTTCTGAGATGTTCTGTTTGTCAGTGGTTTCTCTCTATGGCTAATATACATATTTTTTTTTGACAGGCAGAGTGGACAGTAGAGGGAGACAGAGAGAAAGGTCTTCCTTTTGCCGTTGGTTCACCCTCCAATGGCCGCCGCGGTAGGCACGCTGTGGCCGGCGCACCGCGCTGATCCGATGGCAGGAGCCAGGTGCTTCTCCTGGTCTCCCATGGGGTGCAGGGCCCAAGCACTTGGGCCATCCTCCACTGCACTCCCTGGCCACAGCAGAGAGCTGGCCTGGAAGAGGGGCAACCGGGACAGGATTGGTGCCCCGACTGGGACTAGAACCCGGTGTGCCTGTGCCGCAAGGCGGAGGATTAGCCTGTTAAGCCACGGCGCCAGCCTAATATTTTTTTTTTTTTAATTTATTTATCTATTTGCAAGTGTCAGAGTTACACAGAGAGAGGAGAGGGAAAGAGAGAGAGAGAGAGAGAGAGGTCTTCCATCCAGTGGTTCACTCCCCAATTGGCTGCAAAGGCAGGAGCTTCACTGATCTGAAGCCAGGGTCCAGGAGCTTCTTCTGGGTCTCCCACCCGGGTACAGGGGCCCAAGCACTTGGGCCATCTTCCACTGCTTTCCCAGGCCACAGCAGAGAGCTGGATCGGAAGTGGAGCAGCCGGGTCTTGAACCGGTGCCCATATGGGATGCAGGCACTTCAGGCCAGGGCATTAACCCTCTGTGCCACAGTGCCAGTCCCTGGCTAATATTTTTTTAAAAAGATTTATTTATTCTTTTGAGAGAGAGGGGCAGAGAGAGAAAGATCTTCCATCTGCTGCTTCATTCCCCAGATGGCTGCAATAGCTAGGGCTGGGCCAGGCTGAAGCCAAGAGCCAGAGCTTCATCTAGGTCTCCCATGTGGGTGCAGGGGCCCACGCACTTGGACCATCTTCCACTGCCTTCCCAGGCATATTAGGAGGGAGCTTGTTCCAAAGTGGAGCAGCCAAGCATCCATATGGGATGCCAGCACTGCAAGCAGCTGCTTTACCCACTGTTCCATGGCTCTGGCTCCAGCTAATAACTTTTTTAAGAAATATTTTCTTATCACAGAGTTGTGTAGATATTCTCCTATATAATCTCCTAGAGGTCTGATTTTTTAAAAAACTATTTTTGTTTTCACTGTTAAACTTATCTGTCATTGATTTATGCGTATTCTACTAGTCAGGGATCAACTTTGATGTTTTTCTAAATAAAACTATTGATCAAAAAGACCATCCTTTCCTTCCTGCTTTGCAGTTCCATCTTTAGAACAAATCAGGAATTCTTAACTCTAGCATAAAAGTCTCTGTTCTGTTTTACTGCATTAATGTATGTGTTCCTACTGGTGTCTATAATACACACTCTTTTTTTTTTTTAAAGATTTGTTTTTTACTTGAGAGTCAGAGTTACACAGAGAGAGGAAAGGCAGAGAGAGAGAGAGAGAGAGAGCGCTCTTCCATCCAATGGTTCACTCCCCAGTTGGCCACAACGGCTGGAACTGCGCTGATCCAAAGCCAGGAACCAGGAGTTTCTTCCAGGTCTCCCAAACGGGTGCAGGGACCCAAGCACTTGGGCCATCTTCTACTGCTATCCCAGGCCATAGCGGAGAGCTAGATAGGAAGTGGAGCAGCTGGGACTAGAACCGGTGCCCATATGGAATGCCGGTGCTTCAGGCCAGGGTGTTATCCCGCTGTGCCACAGTGCTGGCCTCAACACACACTCTTAATTATTGTTGCTTTGTAAGTTCTGCTGTCAAGTGAAGTCAGGGTCCTGCTCTTCTTTCCCTGCCTCTGTACAGTTCTTGAATGTATCTTAATTATTCTTGGCCTTCTTTATTTGTATGCAATCCACTGTTGAATCTATTGAGATAATATCATTGCATTTTTCATTTCTGCAATTTAAATGTTCTTTGTTATAGTTTCCAGTTCTCTGCTGGAACTCTCAGTCTTGTTTTTTGTTTCCTTGAGTATATTAAGCATAGTTACTTCAAAGCATGTATCTGGTAACTCCTCAGGCCCAGTGGGTCTGTGTCTCCTTGTTTATGGTAACATTGTCTTATCCCCTCCTGTGTCACTGCATATCAGAATCAACAAAAGATAATTCTAAATAACTCCAAACTCAAACCAGTGAATGGAGAGATTTGGGGAAATGAGAATGTATCTGGAGGGGCTCTTAGAAGGAAAGCCTAATGTTAAATGTGCATTAGAAAAGCAAAAGGACTGAAAATTAGCCACATGCTCAATTTTGTAAGTTAGAAAAAGTAACTAAAGGAATTTGAAGAAAAGAAATATTTAAGACTAAATATGGGGCCAGTGCTGTGGCGCAGCGGGTTAACACCCTGGCCTGAAGCGCTGGCATCCCATATGGGCGCCAGTTCTAGACCCGGCTGCTCCGCTTCCAATCGAGCTCTCTGCTGTGGCCTGGGAAAGCAGTGGAAGATGGCCCAAGTGCTTGGGCCCCTGTACCCGGGTGGGAGACCCAGAAGAAGCTCCTGGATCCTGGCTTCAGATCAGTGAAGCTCCTGCCTTTGCAGCCAATTGGGGAGTGAACCATTGGATGGAAGACCTCTCTCTCTCTCTCTCTCTCTCTCTCTGCCTTTCTTCTCTCTGTAACTCTGACTTTCAAATAAATAAATAAATCTTTAAAAAAATAAAGACTAAATATTAATAAAATGAAAACCAGATGTTAATAAACTGGGAAACAAGGAAAAACTGAGTCTTCAAAAAGCCTAATGGAAAAGACAAACTACTGCCAAGATTTGCCGAGAAAGAAGAAAAGGCCCAAATAAACAACACTAATGATGAAATCATGGTACAACTCTGAACGTATCACAGATTCATAGAATGTTCAGAATATATTCTTTTTTTTTAAAGGACACAGTTCTAGATAAATTAATGAGTAGATTTTCTGTGATGATAAGATAATACTTATAAAGAAAAGAGATGTATTTTTCTAGTACTTTTGGAGGTTGAAAATTCAAAACAGCATGGCATGAGCTCTGCTGGAGCCTCCCGTGACTATATTATGTCGTGACAGATGGTGGTATAGCCGGCAAGTGCAAGACAGAGATCATACGGAAACCAGAGAGAGACTGAGAAAGGGCCAGGCTCACTCTTTTATAACAGTGCTCAAAAACTAACCAGCTTCCTATGAGATTCAGTTCCTTTCCGAAGGCAGCACCCTCAAACTTCTGATTACTCCCCATCAAGCCCCACCTCTTCTTAAAAGTTCCACACTATTTTTCAGCACTGCTACACTGAGGGCAGGGGCAGGCTCCCAACCCTGGCACCTCTGGAAGACGCATTCAACCATATCAACCATAGCAACATGCATTTTTTTGAATTTAAAGTTTTAATTGATTAGCCCTTGTTTTAATTTCCTAGGACCGCCATAGCAAACTTCCACAGCATGAGTGTCTTAAGTAATGGAAGTTTACTTTCTCAGTTCTGGAACTGGAAGGTGCCAGCATTGCCTTATGTTAAGGCCTCTCCTTGGCCCGCAGATAGCCACCTTCTAGCCATGTCCCAATTGGTCTTTTTTAAAAAAAAAAAAAAAAAAAAAAAAAAAATTTATTTTTATTTATTTGAAAGTCAGAGTTACACAGAGAGAAGAGAGGCAGAGAGAGAGCAAGGTCTTCCATCCTATGGTTCACTCCTCAGTTGGCTGCCTCAGCCAGATTAGCGCCAACCTGAAGCCAGGAGCCAGAAGCTTCTTCCGGGTCCCCCACGCGGGTACAGGGGCCCAAGGACTTGGGCCATCTTCCACTGCTTTCCCAGGCCATAGCAGAGAGCTGGATGGGAAGGGGAGCAGCTGGATCTCGAACTTGCGCCCATATGGGATGCCAGCGCTTTAGGCCAGGGTGTTAACCCACTGCACCACAGCACTGGACCCCCCACTTGGTCTTCACTCCCTGCTTATCCGTGCTGTCTGTGTGTCCAGATTGCCTTTTTGTTTGTTTTTTTAAGATTTATTTATTTATTTGAAAGAGGCAGAGAGAGATCTCCATCAGCTGGTTCACTCCCCAGATGGCCACAACAGCCAAAGCTGAACCAATCCAAAGGATCTAGGAGCTTCCTCTAGGTCTCCCATGTGGGTGTAGGGGCTCAAGGACTTAGACTGCTTCCCCAGGCCATATCAAATAGATGGATCAGAAGTTGAGAACCAGGACTCAAACCGCTCACATATGGGATGTTGGCACTGCAGGCTGCAGCCTCACCAGCTACGCCACAGTGCCAGCCCCCACATTACCTCTTATGAGGCCACCTGTCAGACTGGATTAAGGTCTGCTCTGATAGCCTCTATTTAAAAATCTTTTTTTCCAAATGCAGCCACACTCTGAGGTTATAGGGGATAGGGCTCAAAAATATGAATTTGCAGGACACTCAATTCAGCCCATAACTCCTCTCTAATTAGAGAAGAGATTAGATCTCCTTTTGAGCACTCACTAAGTCCCACAGAAATATATTAGCTGGCTCATTACAGTGCCTCAGTAAAGTTCTTTCAGTAATGATTGTTAGCATCCTCTTTGGCTTTTTGTTTTGTTTGTTTGTTTGTTTGTTTTTTGACAGGTAGAGTTAGTGAGAGAAAGGTCTTCCTTCCGTTGGTTTACCCCCCAAATTGATGCTACAGTCAGAGCTACACCGATCTGAAGCCAGGAGCCAGGTGCTTCCTCCTGGTCTCCCATGTGGGTGCAGGGCCCAAGCACTTGGGCCATCCTCCACTGCCTTCCTGGGCCACAGCAGAGAGCTGGATTGGAAGAGGAGCAACCGGGACAGAATCCAGCGCCCCAACCAGGACTAGAACCCGGGGTGCCGGCGCCACAGGCAGAGGATTAGCCAAGTGAGCCGCGGCGCCGGCCCCTCTGGTTTTTCACCTTCAAAGTTTATGTTAAAATTTAGTTATCAATTTACTGGTATTGGAGAATGAGGCCTATAAGAGGTAGATGTGGCCATGAGGGCCCCACCCTCGTGGATAGTGGATACCCTTTAAGTAAGGCTTTTAGGAACAGGCTTTCTCTCTGCCCTTCTGCCATCCATCCTGTGGGAACTTAATGTTCTTTCCCTCCAGTGTTCTCAGCTTGCCAGGTGCCATCTTGGAAGAAGAGAATGACCTCACAAGGTTCTGAACTTGCAAATTAAGTGGAAGGGATAGAATAAGTGAGGGATGGGCTTGAGGGTTGGGGGAAATGGTTGCTTTATTCAATTGACAGAGATATTTTGAAGACATTGTTTCTCTGACCTGTTGTAAGTATAAAGATACACAGAATAAATCAGTGTACTCCCTATACTCAGGTAGCTCTGAGTCTTATGGAAAAAGGTAAATAAATGAAATGACAATTTAAATAGAACGTGAGTTATGGGAGCACAGAGAAAAAGTGTGTAGCATTCTGGAGACTTCAATTTTTTTTTTTTTTTTAAGCTTAGAGTGACTTCCCAGAGGTGAGGGATGAGTTTACTATTAGGGAATGTTTGGGAGTTAGACAAGCAGCCATCGAGTGAGGATTTCCAGGGGCCAGTGATATTATGCATTGTGTTAAGCCACCACCTGTGATGCCTGCATCCTATATGAGCAACAGTTCATAAGCAGGCTGCCCTGCTTTTGTTCCAGCTCTGTGCTAATGCACCTAGGAAAGCAATGAAGATGATCCAGGTTCTTAGGCCTCTGCATTCATGTGGGAAACTCAGACAAAGCTCCTGGCTTTGGCCTGGCTCAGCCGCAGCCATTGCAGCCATTTAGGGAGTGAACCAGTGAATGAAAGGTTTTTCTGTGTCTCCCCCCCTTTAAGTAAGTTACCCGTGTGTAACTCTGCTTTTCAAATAAATAAATCTATCCAAAAAAAAAAAAAAAAAGAATTTCTGGCAGGAAAGGGCAGTGCAATGGCTTAGAGGTCTGAAGTCTCCACGGAGTCCAAGGAAAATAGCTGATCCCTGCCTGGCTCAATTCTAGCTTACAGAAGTAGGGAAAAGTGGGTATGGAGATGGAAGTCTAGCTTGGGATGTAAGCTGGGGATTCTTGGAGCTCTTAGGAATGAATCAGGTCTGCAGCTAAGAGAAGAGGCCTAAGAGTGGAAGTTTGTTTTTTTTTTTTTTTTTTTTTTTTTTGACAGGCAGAGTGGATAGTGAGAGAGAGACAGAGAGAAAGGTCTTCCTTTTTGCCGTTGATTCACCCTCCATTGGCTGCTGCGGCCGGTGCATTGTGCTGATCCAAAGCCAGGAGCCAGGCGCTTCTCCCGGTCTCCCCTGCGGGTGCAGGGCCCAAGGACTTGGGCCATCCTCCACTGCCTTCCCGGGCCATAGCAGAGAGCTGGCCTGGAAGAGGGGCAACCGGGATAGAATCCGGCACCCCCACCAGGACTAGAACCCGGTGTGCCAGTGCTCGCAAGGCAGAGGATTAGCCTGTTAAGCCACGGCACCGGCCAAGAGTAGAAGTTTCCAAAAATCAGCAATTACAGTGATTAGAAGAAAAGAGATTAAGGAAGGGAAATGCAAAAAAGATCCAACAGGGAGACTAGAGTCTAAGGCACAGGCAGCAGTTGGTTACTTTCTCCAGGACAGGCCAGTGGAGGTCAGCCCTGCTGGTGTTGAGTTGCATTCTGGTGAGCGCCACAATGGCCCTGGTGGGCCAGGGTATACTGGAGACTTGCTGGGATGGCCCAGCTCATGTGGAGGGTGAGAGTGTCAGAGAGGAGCTATATTTGAGACTTCAAAACTGCAAGTATAAAGAATTCTTTTCTTGTTTCATTGGCTTCATATAGTAAATACTACCTAGTATTTTATGTGATTCTTTTTAAATAAGTTTTTTCAAAAAAGATTTATCTATTTTGAAAGGCAGTTTCAGGGGGAAGGAGGAGACAGTCTGCTGGTTTACTCCCCAAATTGTCACGTGGCCACAGAGTTGGGCTGATCCAAAGCCAGGAGCCTGGAGCTTTAGCAGTCAGGGAAATGCAAATCAAAACCATAATGAGGTTTCACCTCACCCCGGTTAGAATGGCTCACATTCAGAAATCTACCAACAACAGATGCTGGCGAGGATGTGGGGAAAAAGGGACATTAACCCACTGTTGGTGGGAATGCAAACTGGTTAAGCCACTATGGAAGTCAGTCTGGAGATTCCTCAGAAACCTGAATATAACCCTGCCATTCAACCCAGCCATCCCACTCCTTGGAATTTACCCAAAGGAAATTAAATTGGCAAACAAAAAATTGGTCTGCACCTTAATGTTTATTGCTGCTCAATTCACAATAGCTAAGACGTGGAATCAACCCAAATGCCCATCGACAGTAGACTGCATAAAGAAAGTATGGTATATGTACTCTATACAGCAGTCAAAAACAATGAAACCCAGTCATTTGCAACAAGATGGAGGAATCTGGAAAACATCATGCTGAGTGAAATAAGCCAGTCCCAAAGGGACAAATATCATATGTCCTCCCTGATCACTGACAACTAACCAAGCACCAAAAAGGAAACCTGCCGGCGCCGTGGCTCAACAGGCTAATTCTCTGCCTAGCGGTGCCAGCACACCAAGTTTTAGTCCCAGCCGGGGCGCCGGATCGTGTCCCGGTTGCCCCTCTTCCAGGCCAGCTCTCTGCTGTGGCCAGGGAGTGCAGTGGAGGATGGCCCAAGTGCTTGGGCCCTGCACCCCATGGGAGACCAGGATAAGCACCCGGCTCCCACCTTCAGATCAGCACGGTGCGCCAGCTGCAGCGTGCCGGCCGTGGTGGCCATTGGAGGGTGAACCAATGGCAAAGGAAGACCTTTCTCTGTCTCTCTCTCTCTCACTGTCCACTCTGCCTGTCAAAAAAAAAGGAAACCTGTTGAAGTGAAAGGGACACTATGAGAAACAGTGACTTGATCAGCCCTTGTCTGGACTGTTGATGTACAATTAATACTTTATCCCTTTTAGTTCTACTTAATACTATTGGTTGAACTCTGTAATTAACACACAATTATTCTTAGGTGTTTAAATTTAACTGAAAAGTGATCCCTGTTAAATATAAAAGTGGGAATAAGAGAGGGAGGAGATGTACAATTTGGGACACATGCTCAAGCTAACTTGCCCCAAATGGTGGAGTTAGAAATGTGCCAGGGGATTCCAACACAATCCCATCAAGGTTGCATGTACCAATGCCATCTCACTAGTTCAAGTGATCAATTTCTGTTCACAATTGATCATACTGATAGGTCTAAGAGTCAAAGGGATCACATAAACAAGACTAGTGTCTGCTAATACTAACTGATAGAATAAAAAAGGGAGAGAACGATCCAACATAGGAAGTGGATACACAGCAGACTCATAGAATGGCAGATGTCCTAAACAGCACTCTGGCCTCAGAATCAGCCCTTAAGGCATTCAGATATGGCTGAAGAGCCCATGACAGTATTTTAGGCATGGAAAGCCAAGACACTCTGGCAAAAACAAGACAAAACAAAATGAAAACAAAATGAAAGATCTCTGTGAGTGAGATCCCAGTAGAAAGAACGGGCCGTCAAAGAAGGAGGGAGAACTTCCACTTTGACTATGACCTTGTCTAAATAAGATTGAAGTCGGCGAACTCAAAAGACTTCCATAGCTTTGGCAGCTCATGACAAGAGCCTAGGGAGATTACTGACGCCATAAACAAGAGTGTCAATTTGTTAAGTCAACAAAAAACAGGAGTCACTGTGTACTTACTCCTCATGTAGGATCTCTGTCCTTAATGTGTTGTTCAGTGTGAATTAATGCTATAACTAGTACTCAAACAGTAATTTACACTTTATGTTCTGTGTGGGTGCAAACTGATGAAATCTTTACTTAATATATACTAAATTGATCTCATGTATATAAAGAGAATTGAAAATGAATCTTGATGTGAATGGAAGGGGAGAGGGAGCGGGAGATGGGAGGGTTGCGGGTGGGAGGGAAGTTATGGGGGGGAAAAGCCATTGTAGTCCATAAACTGTACTTTGGAAATTTATATTTACTAAATAAAAGTTAAAAAAAAAGATTTTTATTTATTTGGAAAGCAGAGTTACAGAGAGAGTGGGAGAGAGAGAGCAAGCGAGAGCACGCTTCTATCAGCTGGATCACTCCCCAAACAGCCAGAGGTAGGCTGATTCAGAGCCAGCAGCAACTGCCAGGTCTCTGATGTGATGCAGGGGCCTAAGGACTTGGGCCGTCTTCTACTGCTTTCTCATATGCATCAGCAGGGAGTTGGATCCGAAGTGGAGCAGCTGGGCCTTGAACCAGTGCCCATATGAGATGCCAGTACTGCAGACGGTGGTTTAACCCAGAACACCACAGCACCAGCTGCGGTTATAGCAAAGTTTAACTCAATTTAATATCAACATATCTAAATGCTAGGATGCCGTTCGTGTCCAGTCTGTCCAATGAAAAGGCACAGTTTTCCCCTTTTTTGTCACTACGACCCCATAGGCTGTAGATATATTTGATATTAATAAGGTATCCAGTGTGTGAAGAAATTCTAGAGGGGATGAGGATAAGAAGGCTCTCACATGAATTTTTAATAAAGATTCAAAAGCTACCTGTTTGGCATCAGATGTGCTACTAGCAAGGAAGCTGCGAGTGGATATTTATGTGCCCCAGGGGATCCCAGAGCGTAGGAGTTAGTGCCCTTCCAGTGAGGCCCAGTCTGAACTATTTTGATATTTATAGTTACAACTCTGCTTCCCTGTCTTTCTTTCAGCCGCTATTTAAATAAGGCTTTTCATATCTGGTCCAAGAAAGATAAATTCTCCCCCACTTTTATCAACAACATGATCTCTCACACTGGCACAGAGCATTCTGCACCAGCCTGGATGCTGCTCTCCAAGATCACCTGCTCATCCCCCAAGCTGGACCACACCAAGATAATACAGTCCTGGGAGAAGATCAGCAGGTATGCATGCTTGTAATCCAGCCACTGGTGGGCACTAAAAATTCTTGGAAACAAAGATTATGGCTTAAGCAAGGAATGTCTTATTTCTTAGCTACTTGTGGACAGTGATCTTTTCTTTAAATTCTGACATAGACCTACAGTTACGATGCCACTTACCTGTATCCTGTATCAGAATGTCTGGGTTCAAGTCCTGTTTTCACCCCCAGTTCTATCTTTCTGCTAATGCACACCCTGGGAGGCAGCAGGTGACGATTCAAATAGTTATGTCCCTGCCGCTTACATGGGAGACTAGGATAGAGTCCCTTGTTCTTGGCTTCTTCCTAGCCCAGCCAGGAGATTCACAGAGAGAACTAGTGAATGGGAGAGCGCGCTCTCTCTCTCTCTCTCTTTCTTTGCCTTTCAAACAAATAAAATGAATAAAAGAAAATTTTATAAATAAATAAAAAATAAATTCTGATCTGAAAAGAACCATGAGAAATAAGAATGACTTTTAAAGTGGCAGCTCACCCTTTGTCCAGGTACATGCGGTACCTTCCTGTCCTCACAGTTGGGATCCTAAGCCATGCTACCTACCCTGTTTCCTCCAGTGTTAATCATCCAGAAGAAACATGTTTGGCAACAGTGTTTAATTTGCTTCTGTCCTGCTATTCCTCCTGCCCTTTCTCTAGTCAACAGAATCCCCGTGCAGACACCTTGGGACACATTCTGTGTGTTATTGGGCATATTGCAAAGCATCTTCCTAAGGGCACCCGGGACAAGGTTACAGGTGAGTGAGTGTCTGTTGCTGCCTAGTTCTTGAAAAGGCATTGCTGCTCACTTGACTTTTGTATATTTATATCTGTAGTTAAGAAGCTAAGGTTCAAGGGTTTTGACTTCCTTCTTAGATGTCGTCAAATGCAAGCTGAATGGATTTCAGTGGTCTCTCGAGTTGATCAGTTCAGCTGTTGACACTTTGCAAAGGCTTTGTAGAGCCTCCTCAGAGACACTGGTGGAAGAGCAGGTAAGGCCACAAACCCTCCTTAATATGTTTCTTACTTTATGTACCTAGATGTATTACTCTGTTTTGAAGTTTGAGGAGTATTCTCTATGAACAGAGCACCTGTAAGAATATGTAGGCCCCAGCAGCTATTGCCACAACAAGGCATTACCTATGTGACTAACAGTTGACCTTTCCCAGGAAGATCTAGTTAATAACTTGGTTCACTTGGCTTAGCCACCACCTTGGTTCCAGGTTTAGTGTCATTTAGTAAGGCATGCCTGTTGATTGACATTCATCTTCTGGTGAGAACTTGGCAAGGTTATCTGTCTTCCATGAGTTGTGACCCAGACGCTTCTGAGACATGGAGATCCTTCATTTCCATCCTCATTCCAAGAACATTTAATAGGCAATTCTCTACCATAACTGGAAGTTCCCTCAGACCTCAGAATTTCTGATCTTTTGATAAGTCATAATCCTGGAAATTGCCTGTCTTGTTACAATAGATTATATCACTCAACTGTTTTTGCTATGTCCCCAGAGTTGCCCACTGCCTACAGCTAAGGCTCTTATCTAGGTGCATGAACACAAATCCAAATCAGTGAATTAGGTAAGACAATTACTGTGGCTCCAGGGAGGTTTCCATATCAGTATCTCTAACAGTTTCATTACCAGATACTCTGTTTTTATCATGAGATATACTCCTTTACAGTGCTGATGATAATGAAACAAATTTAGGGTTGGAGGTTATTAATAATGAATATGGAAATCAAAAATGAATTCCAATAATTTTTGCAATATATTTAAGTTTTCCATCTGAACTAAGTGGCTACCTTCTTGGCTTCCTTTTCTTATGGAGAAAGTCCCTTATTACATTTCTACAATTACAATGTATTTTAACTGTGAGGCTTGTGATTTACTGGCAAGTCGGCTGAGCTATTTCTCATGTATATGTGTCTGGTGTTTTCCTGGAATCTGCCTTTCAGCACTTTAACTGTTGAAAGGGATACTTGCATTTGATCTGTCTGTTTATCTCAGGATCCAAGATATTATATGAAATACTTGAAGAAAACATTACTTAAAGTAGGAAGCTACTTGAATAGCATTGAACAATATTAGGAAAAAAACTAGTATGATAGTGGTCCTATTAAAAATTAAGAAAGAATGATGTAAAAGATAATCAGGAAAAATTTACATGGCAGGTTATGATAAGCAGTTCCACAAGTTTCATGGCACGTAGCTTCCTGATGGCAGAGCCAGGGCTACAGCTAGGGTCTCAGAGTCCTCCCCAGTGTTCCTTTCACCAGCAGTGTCTGCAAAGAGAATTAGCTCTATGGTGTGCCATCAGGGCCAAACATCATTTGATGCTTGCTGATGGCTCATTGTCCTGAGAATAGTAAGTTATGCTATTATTAGGGCCTGTGAAGAAGAAAAAGTTGTCTTCACATTAGAAACTGAGAGCTAGGAAAGGAGTAAAACTTACTACCATGTTAGACAAATGGCCAAAATTTTAGCTCTGCCAATACCACCTGCCTCAGTGATAGGCAATAGAATAAGGCTTTGGGATTTTCCAGAATCTTAGCTTAGCATAGCGTAAATCCATTTCACCCATTTATTTGCTCTAAAAACTCTTTTTTTCCCTCTGTAATAGAATATTCTGTATTTAACTGAGAACAAGGAAGTACCCAAAGAATGGATTATTATAACTCAGTTGCAGTATCCATGAAGACTTGGGTCTTTGGGCTTTTTTGTCTTATATAAGCTTGGTGTAGGTAGTGTTCTGTGGCAGTCATTAAGATATTGATGTGAGCTTAGACTGTGTTAATAGAAATAGTGTGTAGAATAAGAATGGTGATGGTCCTGATAATGTGATGGTTAAATCTAAGTTGACATGTTCTTGTAATTCAACTTCAGTGAGAACTTCTGAGAGAAATTTTGAATACATCTGCAGGAAAGTAATTGGATGAAGGGATTACAAAGCAAGTTATAAAAGGTCCTGGGGTGTTTATAAAGAAGGGAAATGGCATGGAATAGGGAGCTCAGCTAAATTCAAATATATGGAGGACTTTCACCAAGAAGAATTGAATGTATTTGATATTCCCAGGAACCAATCTATACCTCAAGCAGGAATTATAAGGAAACATATTCTGATCACCTGAAAAAAAATATCCTGAGATGTGCCTGAAATAGAGGGGCTTGCCTCAGCCTACACCCCTAGTAATTGGAAGTGCTCAGTAGAAGCTGGCACTTCTGTGTGGGAGTGTGGCGAGAATGCCAAACTGGATTATTGGACTGCTTTTGTGGATGCTGTGGTTCTGAGAGTTACCAGTCACACTACTCAAGTTCTCCTCTTGAGCTCTACCACAAGTTGGTTTTGTCTTCTCATCAGGGAAATGCATATGAATTTCAGAGGTTCCTAGCCAACAGGTTATATAGTTTATTGCTTACAGCAGAATTTTATTATAGTTTTTTGCAATCTAAAGTACAATAGTTCTTTTGAAAGTGATTGTTTTGATACATTTTAAGCTGAGTCAGACTGAAAAATACGCTGCTGTTAGTGGTTTGGCAACATTGCTTAGGTGCTGTGTTGGGGTAGTGCTACTGTTAGACACTGAATGAAGCTGATTCAGCATTCCTTCCTAAGGCACCTACAGGGTAGTAGAGGAGATGTACACATAAATAAATAGGACTTCTACATAATATGATCAACCCTAAAGTAAACATATGTGTGCAGTAACAGTAAACTTCTGGAGTGAAAGCACTTAACTTAATCTGGGTGTTTAGGAACAATCTCTCAGAGGGAATGAAGTTCTCCCTTGGGATAGAGGTGCGGTTAGAAGTGGTACACCAATCCCTTAAAGGTATCATAGCCAATAACACACTGAAAACTTGCCTCTGAAGAATACAGTTCAGAAGAATAACAACTGATCTCCCTGTTATGTCTTTTTTAAAATCAAGTGTTTGTCACTGTAGTTAATCACCACCTACATGTGCCAGAAGAATTACTTTTTTATGCAAATTGGAGGAATAGTGCTATTATGGATGTCTATTAACCAGGGCACTAGATCTTCGTAAATATTTGCCTTTTGCCATTATATGGCAGCCATAGGTGACGGATAGACTGTTCCTTATAAATTCCACTAAGCTAGTTCTTATGGCTAAATCATTATTTAAAGATTTATTTATTTATTTGAAAGAGTTAACAGAGAGGGAGACACAGAGAGAGAAGTTTCCCATCCACTGGTTCACTACCCAGATGGCTGCAACAGCCAGGACTGGGCCAGGCCAAAGCCAGGAGCCAGGAGCTTCTTCCAGGTCTCCCACATGGGTGTCAGGGGCCCAAACACTTGAGCCATCTTCCACTGCTTTCCTAGGTGATTAGCAGGGAGCTAGATCAGAAGTGGAGCTCCCAGCACACGAACCAGTGGCCATATGGGAAGTTGGCTTCACAGATGAAGGTTTTACCCACTAAGCCATAACACTGGCCCCTTGTAGCTAGATTATTAAAAGTGTGTCACTGTGGTTTGGGAGAGTTTGCAGAAAGATGAAAGATACTCAAGCATGATGGCTGGTGCAGTTGGAGATCATAGCTTGTTATGAGAACACAGTGTTGGTGGGTACTGTGGGAGGTGTACTGGGCCCTTCAGAGATTATCTTTGGCTCACCGTAGGACCTGCTAAAGCAAGTGTGTGGGGATGTGCTGTCTACCTGTGAGCACCACCTCTCCAACATTGTTTTGAAGGAACATGGAGCAGGGACTGTGGACGAAGACCTGTTGGTAAGCAGCTGCTTTTCCTAAGCATTCCTTCCTCTTCTTTCAGACCAGTGGGAGTTTTTTAAAGATGGTTTTGTAATGTGCATTTCAAATGATACTAACAAGAAAAGGGCTTTCCTAGCCTAGAACTTAACTCTGCTTTTAGAAGAATCTCTTTTATTGATAACTTGTTCATTCTTTTTTTTTTTTTTTTTTTTTTTTTTTTTGACAGGCAGAGTGGACAGTGAGAGAGAGAGAGTGAGAGAAAGGTTTTCCTTTTCCATTGGTTCACCCCCCAATGGCCGCTGCGGCCGGCGCACCGCGCTGATCTGAAGCCAGGAGCCAGGTGCTTCTCCTGGTCTCCCATGTGGGTGCAGGGCCCAAGGACCTGGGCCATCCTCCACTGCACTCCCTGGCCACAGCAGAGAGCTGGACAGGAAGAGGGGCAACCGGGACAGAATCCGGCACCCCAACCAGGACTAGAACCTGGTGTGCCAGCGACGCAGGCGGAGGATTAGCCTATTGAGCCGCGGCGCCAGCCAACTTGTTCATTCTTTTTATTGTATACTTATTATATGGAGGAAAATTTGATGATATATACTTATCCAGTTAGATTTTATTTATTAGAAAGCTGGAGTTACAGAGAGAAGGAAGAGACAGCGAGATCTTCCATCTACCGGTTCACTTCCCAAGTGACCACAACAGCCAGGGCTGATGTAGGCTGAAGCCAAAAGCTTCATCCAGGTCTCCCATGTTGGTGGCAGGGGCCCAAACAATTGGACCATCTTCTGCTGCTTTTCCCAGCCCATTAGCCCAGAGCTGGATCACTAGTGCAGCAACTGGAACAGAAACCAGTACCCATATGGGATCCTGGCATCGCTGCCGGCCCCTATGAGAAATATTATTCCAATAGGAAAAACACAATATGTATTGTAAGCTGGTAGAGTCAAGTTTAGAAATAATAAGGTAGAAAAATAATAAATTGTGTATGCTCTATGTTCTTCTGGATTGTTTTGGTTTTTTAAGATGCTGTAACATGTCTTCTTAGCTGTTTGAACATCAGAACTTGGAAATGGAGAATAGCTGTAAAGTAATGTCTAAAAGAAAATGAGAGACTTGACAGTTCAAAGCACAGATGCCCTTGGAGCAACAAGACTGTCATATATGGCACCCCTACTTTAGAAATGGTTTCCATGTAAGAGACTTCTGGGATCCAGGTCATGTCCAACCAGTTGGCCAATTTCATTGGCTGTGTTTTGGAAAATCTGATTCCATCATCTGGTGCTATGCAATAAGATAAGCTGCCTCTGATTCTCTTCAGTATAAGCCATCGTTTAAACAAAGCCGTCCATTTCTCACGTCTATTAAAATAAGTAGAGTCTTTCTTTTCTGTGTTCAGTTCCTGTTTTGACAGCCTAGCTCTTATGGTTCTGAGTGATTTCAGATCAGGTGTAAATGTGTAGAAGGAAAAGACCACTGTGCCACACGGTGATTACAGGAACACTTGTGGTACAAGTACCATGATGTGTAGTGTGTAGCGTGGATGTGACTTGGGATTCTGGAAGGTCTTACTCTTCTCATTCATTTGGGCAGTCACTGCCCTCACTGAGGAAAATGCTTCTCCTGACCAGTGAGTTTTCCCTCCTCAGATGTTGTATTTAATCCATTAAGAGATACAGGATGTTCAAGATTGTTTAAACCCACGTGTATTTATTGGCTTTCTTGTCTTATAAACTTTGATTTGACATTTTTCTGTTCAGTATCATCCCTCCATTTTTGAGGTAAACAAAACATCACTGTGAAGTTAAATGCCATTGATAAATACACGGTAGCAGTGGCTTAGGGAGCAGGTGTTTGTGTTTGTGATGGGTAGGGGTTCTGGATAGTAAATAATCTGGAGAAAAATTTGGAAATATGTTTTAAAATATACTATAACCCTGGATTTCACATATGAGGAAATTGAACAGCATTCACAGTTGCAAAGGGGTTCCCCAGAGCTAATATAAACAATAAGAAAGGGTTAGGTAAATGTTCATTGGTAGTGGATTGGTGAAATAAATTATAATGATGTCTGTCATTTTTAAATGGCATACTTACTGCAGCTGCTTGTTGGATATATTGACATAAAAAATGCCAAATATGCAAAGTAATAATTGCAGCTTCAAAATAGTATGATTGGTAAATGTTTAGAAAAAGCAAGTATAAAGCTATATGATTATAATATAGAAATGTTTGAAAAGGAAGTAATACAGAAAAGTAGTGTTACCATCTTTGGGTAATGGGATTACAAGTAGATGATTCTATGTCCCAGATTACCCAAGGCAATTCTGGCTTGCACTGTTACAACGTCATTGTTAATAGCAGCAACCCCTTTTATCTGTGGAAGTGTCTGGGTTTAGATGAAAAAGTTATATCTCATTCTAGTTTTAAGTTTCATTAAGTAGTGATTTTATTTTTTTTATTTATTTTTTTAAAGATTTATTTGAAAAACAGAGTTACACAGAGAGGAGAGGCAGAGAGAGGTCTTCCATCCACTGCTTCACTCCCCAGTTTGCTGCAGTGGCCAGAGCTACACTGATCCTAAGTCAGGAGACAGGAGCTTCTTCCGGGTCTTACACGTGGGTGCAGGGGCCCAAGCACTTGGGCCATCTTCTACTGCTTTCCCAAGCCATAGCAGAGAGCTGGATCAGAAGTGGAGCAGCTGGGACTCAAACTGGCGCCCATATGAGATGCAGGCACTGCAGGCGGCAGCCTTAACCACTACGCCACAGCACCAGCCCCAAATTTTTACAATGGCCATATGTTTATGAAACAACAGAAAAAAAATTTTTTTTTAACTAGAACTTGGAGGCCAAAATGTATGCCTTTGACATGTTCTTGGTCTAGCAAGTATTCATTTTTCTTTTGCCTTGTTTTTATTGTGAAACTGTTTCTCATTATAGGTGAAGTACATTTTTACCTTAGGGGATATAGCCCAGCTGTGTCCTGCCAGTGTGGAGAAGCGAGTCTTCCTTCTGATTCAGTCCATCCTGGCCTCCTCTGCTGATGCAGATCACGGTGAGGCCTTGAAATCATACTCTACAGGGATGTTGTGAGACTGCAGTCACTGCTGAGAGACCACCAATAAACCTTTCTCCTTTCCCATGCCACAGCCAGCCAGCCGCCCTCCCAGGTCAGAGGCTCTGTCATGCCCTCTGTGATCAGAGCACATGCTGTCATCACCTTAGGTAAGACTAGTGCGGGGTTACGCAGTCTGGTTCTGTGGGTAGCTCTTTTCCTGAATAGTTCCAGCCATGTCAGTGTGGTGTGCACTGCCATGCTTATGCTTTGTGCAACTCTTAACTCCATAAGCTCTGCAGGCCTAACAGAGACCCAAGACCAGGAAACTCAGAAGGCTCTTCATGAGGAGCTGTTGTTCTAGTAGGATTATGTTGATTTGTTACAAATATATCTGTTCCTGTGACTTTTTTTTATGCTCATAATATAGCACCATGAAGTCTGTTTATCAAAACAGTATTCTAGGCACTTTGCTGAGTTCTGGGAATGAAAAATAAATTTGAAGTTGTTTATAAAAGGAGATGGTTTATTTAATACTTTCCAGAATTGGTAGATGAACTCATGAACTCAGATTGCTCCTAGAAACATTGACCTCTTTTGAATTGTTTTTTTTTTTTTTCCCTTAGTTTGGTTGAATACTTTTTGTCAGAGAAGGGTTATTAATGTTTTTTCTAATAATAGTTATTTTTCAGATATCTAAGAATTGAGAATAAGAGCAAAACTTGCTCAGACCACAAAACAAACATAAACAAAACTCAACAGCCCTCCTATAACTATGAACAACATCAAATAAATGAGATGAGCATTTTTTCCTACTTATCTAGCTTAAACTTCAAATTCATTAAAGATACTTAGCTCCCTGGAGTATATGTATAACCAGAAGTAAAATGTATCACCTGTTGGGCCTTGTTAGTCGTTTTCCAGGTAAATAGGTAAGTGCAGCATCCCAATGTTGACTTTTAAAAGAAGGTAGTTTTATTAATGTAAAGACTATCCCATAACATGTAGCTTATGAAACCCCTGATCTAACTTATTTTTCCTTAAGGCATTTTGAACTTTCTAATGTTTAAGATGGGTCCTTCTGCCTTTAATTTCTGGTCTGTGACAGTGGACACGATCTCTTAACTTGGCTTAAATGCAATCCATAGCAAGATAAACCTGGAGAAAATGTAGGCATGGACTTAGGATACAGCAGAATCAAGACAGCATCCTGTCTTCTGTAACAGGGAAGCTGTGCCTGCAGCACGAGGACCTTGCCAAGAAGAGCATCCCAGCCCTTGTCCGAGAGCTTGAGGTTTGTGAAGACGTGGCTGTCCGCAACAACGTCATCATCGTCATGTGTGATCTCTGCATCCGGTACACTGTCATGGTGGACAAGTATATTCCTAACATCGCCATGTGTCTGAAGGACCCAGACCCTTTCATCCGAAAGCAGACACTCATCTTGCTCACCAACCTCTTGCAGGTGTGTAGTGAGTTAGACCTCTCCTTCTAATTCTCCACCATTGCTTTTTATTTGAGGGAATATTTGGGGAGCATAAGAAATGTGCTTGCTTTGTAGTAGAATCCACAAATAATTAGCCTCATCTCTGGTTTGGAGTACCACTCTTCTAATGTTCAGTGCAACCTTTTAAACAGATCATTACTTATGGATATTGGTTTTAAGTGTTTGTTCACACATCCTGTCAAGCGGTGTGAAATTTTGATCTTGCAGATCAGTGCCATGTAGAGAAAAAAACATTAGACAGTTGCAGTTCAGTCATTCTCCTGACCTTGGAAAAGTTTATGTTTCTCATACTTAATTTCTTCATTGTAAAATGTTTGTGCTGGGTTCTCTCACGGTGTCAAATGTGTGGAAGAGCTCAGTGGAAGGTAATGTTCTATAGAGCATTAGATTTTTTTTTTTTTATGCATTGAGAAGAAAGTCATTTTACTTTAAGAAGGCATTTGACCTGGTTGTACACCTATTCTCGCATGGTTCACATGCTCTTCTTTCCATGCAGTGCGCACCTTGCAGAGTGCCAGTGGCTCTCTCCCTGGGAAGCCATGTGCTTTCAGTCTGTTCCACCCTCCTGCTCCTCTGCACCACTTTGTAATATATGGTGGGTGCTTTCAAGATGATGGGGAACGAGTGCTAATGTCTGTGCTCACGTGCCCCGAGACCCATAGCTGGCAGGTGTGATGTCACACAAGGGAACATCAGCAGGTGCTTGTGTGATCAGATACATCAGAGGTTTGTGTGTTGAAATTTGTCCTGAAATATGCTGGTTTCTCTTTGTACAGGAAGAGTTTGTGAAATGGAAGGGCTCTCTGTTCTTTCGATTTGTCAGTACTCTGATAGATTCCCACCCAGACATTGCCAGGTAAGTCTTTCCCTCACATATTGGACAGTTGAGCAGTTTACCTAATTTCTGGTAAACACTAGGTTTCTTTCGTGTTGGCTTAGAGTTCAGATATTTAGGATTTATTGAGCTTTTGGTAGCTGCCAGGAAAATGAGCTGCTTTTTGAAATGCTAAACTATACTAGGAAAACAGCTTTGTTTGTTATACACATTAAAAAAGTGAACATGTCCAGATTCATAATGAAATAACCTTGGCATTGGTTGCATTTGCAAATGTTGTATGTTCTTGCTAAAGGAGTAGGGAAAAGTAGCACCTGCCTCTATCCTATTAAACTATATAGAAAAGTTGACATCAGGTGATTTCTAGTCTCCAAAAATGTGAGTTTTATTTTATTTTTTTATTTTTTTATTTTTTGACAGGCAGAGTGGACAGTGAGAGAGAGACACAGAGAAAGGTCTTCCTTTTTCCCTTGGTTCACCCTCCAATGGCCGCTGCGGCTGGCATGCTGTGGCCGGCACACCGCGCTGATCCGTAGCCAGGAGCCAGGTGTTTCTCCTGGTCTCCCTTATGGGTACAGGGCCCAAGCACTTGGGCCATCCTCCACTGCACTCCAGGGCCATAGCAGAGAGCTGGCCTGGAAAAGGGGCAACTGGGACAGAATCTGGCGCCCCGACTGGGACGAGAACCCCGGGCTGCTGGTGCCGCAGGTGGAGGATTAGCCTATTGAGCCGCAGCGCCAGCCAAAATGTGAGGTTTTTTTGGTTTTTTTTGTTTGTTTGTTTGTTTTTGTTTTTATTTTTTTATTTTTGACAGGCAGAGTGGACAGTGAGAGAGAGAGATAGAGAGAAAGGTCTTCCTTTTTGCCGTTGGTTCACCCTCCAATGGCCACCGCGGTAGGCGCGCTGCAACCGGCGCACTGCGCTGATCCAATGGCAGGAGCCAGGTGCTTCTCTGGTCTCCCATGGGGTGCAGGGCCCAAGCACTTGGGCCATCCTCCACTGCACTCCCGGGCCATAGCAGAGAGCTGGCCTGGAAGAGGGGCAACCGGGACAGGATCGGTGCCCCGACCGGGACTAGAACCCGGAGGATTAGCCTATTGAGCCGTGGCGCTGGCCACAAAATGTGAGTTTTGATAAAGAGTTCAGACTTTAAGTTCAGAAATTGTAATGGAGAAATTCGAGGAATGAAGACAGAATTACACAGTGTGAAACGGAGTGTACAGCTCACAAGGCTCCCTGAGAACTGGGGGGAGGGGAGTAACTTGGCCAATTGTCGATTCCTGTTCCTCTATCATTTTTAAAAGATTGTGCCACCCTAGATTATGTTGTATGAATAATTCTTTTTAATGCAAGTCTGCAGTTGGACAATGGAATGTTGAATGCCATTGTGAAAGCCACCTCAGTGGGGAAAGGCCTTCATACTTTATAGTTCATTCACTATAAATAGCTTATAATAATAGGTGCCTCTGATTCTAAATATTGTCACTAGTAATTAGTCTGAGTTCCATGGAAGAATTTCTGCTTGGTTTTCTTTGGGTGTAATTTTCCAAGGAGGAACATTTCACATAATAAACTAGCAGAGGTTAATGTTCTAATTAATACTCTGTAGAACCAGAAGAAGAAAGCTCAGGCTATTGCGCTTTCTTTCTCTTTGTATAATTGGGAAGGGGACCAAGTAGCTTTACCGCATGCTCCTACCTATACATTGCCTTCATGATACTTACTCATGACTGGTTCTGTACTGTGCCTAGATGTTTAGGCCAAAGGCTAGGCCCATCTGCTTATATTACATATATTAATTTTCCCCATGTATTTGGTAATACTAGTCTTATGAGGAGACTATAGTGACAGAGCTTTTTGAATTTATTTTTTTGTAAAGATTCATTTATTTATTTGAAAGGCAGAGTTACAGAGAGGAAGAGGCAGAGAGAGAGAGAGAGAGAGAGAGGTCTTGAGAGAGAGAGGTCTTCCATCCAATGGTTCACTCCCCAATTGGCAGCAACAGCTGGGACTGGGCCGATCTGAAGCCAGGAGCCAGGACCTTCCTCCGGGTCTCCCAAACAGGTGCAGGGGCCCAAGGACTTGGGCCATCTTCCACTGCTTTTCCAGGCCACAGCAGAGAGCTGGATCGGAAGTGGAGCAGCTAGGTCTTGAACCAGCGCCCATATGGGATGCCGGCATTGCAGGCGGCAGCTTTACCCACTACCAGCCCCTTGAGTTTATTATTGTGTCCAGCTAGATTTCTCAAAGATTCTAGCATGAGCAAATTCACATGGCACTTTTGACTGGTCACATAAACCTGAAATTTGGGGCCTGCAGTACTGCATGATACATTTTCCCCTCTGCCCACTAGGTGGTGGCCTTGTAGAGTAGTAATCATTACAAGATGATAGCGAAGTAACAAGCAAATGTTGCAGAAGTGCAAGAACGCAGAGGCCAGAGAGCTTCTAGACAAGAAAGCGACTAAAATAATGGACTACAGAGATAGAAAAGGGAAAAAAGACAAACATGACTTGATTTGGAAGCCAAGTAAGTACTCAGGTATCTGGAGAGCTCAGTGATACTACAGAACAGCTGGGGAGGATGAGGAAGTCAGCTGGACAGCAAGGCAGCCTGGTTCTCTCGGGCTGTTTGAATGGCAGTGCAGTGACACAGACCATGACATGATTGCAGAGTGTGGCACAGAGTACACAGTGGATGAAACTGAACATAATAAGACCAGACCTGCAATGAGGGTGTCAGATGAGCTCTCCTTTCGATACTGAAGACACTCCTGAAATGGAGAAGGAAACAGGAACCAGACCTCAGGGAGGGGCGGGAGCCGACAGGAGAGGCCGACTGCAGCAGCTGAACCGGATGGAGGAGCAGTGTGGGAACCAGGAGCCAGCCCTCTCCCCTCCTCCCCTGACCCCTCCCTCAGCTGTCTTTTCCTTGGAACACTTGGCCACACACTTTGTATTGTTCTTGTAGCAGCTGTCTACCCACTAGAGCACAGTAGATGGTCTGAAGACAAAAAGGAAAGAAGAAACAGCAATGTAGGGAAGCCAAATGATAAGAAAACAAGGATATGGAAAGTCACTTGCTGCAGTTTCAGTTGGAATTCTGGGAGAAATGGTGCTGGGCCCCAGTCCTAACCTGAAGTAGATTCGTGTTTTTGGCCAAATCAAGAGTAGGAAGCCATTAGTAGTGGCTTTCCTAGAACAAACATTTGCTCAGAGTGGTACCTGGCTCAGGAAGAAATCTCAAGGAATTCAGTTTTGTTTTGTTTTTAAGATTATTTTTATTTATTTGAAAGGCAAAGTAACAGAGAGGTAGAGACATAGAGAGAGTTTCCATCCACTGGTTCACTCCCAAAGTGGCCACAACAGCTAGGGTTGGGCTGGGCGAAAACCAGGGGCCTGGAACTCCATCCAGGTTTCCCATGTGGGTGGCAGGGGCCCAGGTACTTGGGCTGTCTTCCACTGCCTTCCTATATATATTATCAGGGAGCTGAATAGGAAATGGAACAGCTGGGACTCAATCCCAGTGTTGCAGATGGCAGCTTAACCTACTATGCCACAGAATTGGCCCTAGGAAACCTGATTTTTATATTTGCTACTAAAACTGAGAACATAAGTAAACTAACTGCATTTGCCTTGTGGCCTCATTGGGCTGTTTGGATCCCTGGTTTCAGTTCTTAGTAAGGGATAATCATTTCCTTTTACGAGGTTATTATGCAGACTGAGTTGTTTTCCATGCAACGCGGTTACTGTGTCAGACCTCTAGATGATGTCCCGCAGTCGCTGGTGTGATTCCTCCTGGTCCTGTGGACTCTCCCTGAAGAGTGAGGAGCGGCTGAGAAGGAGGTAGACCAACCCCCTTGATCACTGAGGTTTCTTAGAGTCAGTGATGTTTTCAGATCTAGATTTTGGAGAGATGCCACTTTCTGTTGCTCTAAAGGAATGTTCTGGGAGGCGGTGCTTGGAATTTTTTTTTTTTTTTTTTTTTTTAGCTTTTTAGAAGGTAAGCGAAAATAAAATAGTCCCTGTTCTGTAGTTCATCAAGTTCATAGGATCTGTAAGTCCCATCTGATCAAGGTTGAAACTTGCCCTTTAATGAAGCCCCAGTAAACGCAGTAGCAAGGTTAGGCCTGGCCAGCACTTACTGAATGGTTTCAGGGATCTTGTGATAGACGGCTCCATGACTCTGCTTTCCTTCTGAGCATGAGAACCCTGGCACAGTTGTTGATACAGCTGAATTCCTTTGTATAGTTGCTTAGGCCAGTTTTTCAGTAAGACATGGATTCTACAATATTCTCCCACCCGTATGAATTCTCGACCTAAACTCTGAGTAGACTGGCATATGACACCAAGTCCTGCCTTCACGCTGTTGGGTGCATGACTTCAAGTCTGAGGAAGAAGTTCAGGGTGATGTGGAAACTGCTATTCCATGGCAGGTTTACTACGCGAAAATCCACAGAGGGGACATACTCATCATTTGCTATTATTATTTTTACATCTTTATTTTCACTTTATTTGAAAGGCAGAAAGAGAAAGTGACTGAGAGATCTCCCAGCCACTGGTTCACTCCCCAAATGCCCAGGCTGGACCAGGTCCAAAGCCAGGAGCCCAGAACTCCATCCAGGTCTCCCACATGGGTGGAAGGGACTCAAGTTCTTGAGCCGTCACTACTGCCTCCTAGGGTACATTAACAGGAAGCTGGATCAGAAGTGGAGGAGCCAGGACTCAAATCCAGGCACTCCAATACAGAAGGCATCTTAGCCACTGTGCTAAATGCCTGCCCTGGGAGACGATTTTTTATTTGCTTAGTGGTTTTCTTCCTTCTCATAGAGGGTTTCCCAAAGTAACGCTTGTTTAGAAGGAACTTCATCTCGTGTCTGACCTTTGCCTTTCAAAGCACATCACTGAATAATGCAGTTTGCACAGAACACACTGATTACTCAGATCAAACAGGCGCCCTGTACCATCCTTAATAAACTCCACAAGGAACTGCCTTTATTAATTAGAATTGTATTTTTTTTTTGCTTGCATATTTGTAAGTCGGGCTGCTTCCCTATTTCCTGAATGAATATCAAAATGTGATCATCTGCCATGGGATTTTTTTAAAATTTATTTATTTATTTGAAAGTTGGAGTTGCACTGAGGAGAGGCAGAGAGAGAGAGAGGTCTTCCATCTGCTGCTTCACTCCCCAGTTGGCTACAATGGCTAGAGCTGCGCTGATCTGAAGCCAGGAGCCAGGAGCTTCTTCCAGGTCTCCCATGCGGGTGCAGGGGCCCAAGAACTTGGACCACCTTCTACTGCTTTCCCAGTACATAGCAGAGAGCTGGATCGGACGTGGAGCAGCCAGGTCTTGAACTGGCGCCCCTTTGGGATGCTGGCACTTCAGTCAGGGCATTAACCAGCTGTGCCACAGCGCCAGCCCTGCCAAGGGATTTTTATCTAGGCTTCCTTCCATCGTGATATGACGTGTTGCCGTGAATAGATTAGTGTGAATCTTAACCAAAGAACACCATTAGGAGAGGCTCAATCCTAGTCCTAGTGCAAAGTCCTAGCATTTCAAAGCCACATGCACACCATTTAGATTGTCCTTGTCAACGTTCCTGCCCAGTGGAGGGCTTACTGGTACTCCTGGTGCGAATTACCTCTGAGCTCTGCAATGAGATTAAGATACTGTTCTCCGTGGCTTGGATGGATCACCTCCAGCCTTGCAGTAGCTCATGTGTCCCACAAACCAATCCAGTGCCTTAGCCTTCTCATTGTCACAGTAAAACAGAAGCCAGCAGGCAGTCAGGCTTTTGTCTGTTTACATTTGGCTTTGGAAACATGTTAGAATTTTTCCCTTCATCTTGGTGTGCTCCTAGGGGTCTGTGTCCCACAGTGGGTATTAGACGGATATGTAGAGAGCCCCTTCCAGGTTTGGGGGCACAGATAGAAGGATAGTGCCCAGGGTTTGCTATTGATGGAAAATCAGGGAAAGTCAGTCACTGCAGAGGGGACTTGCCCCTTGCAGCCAACGGCTGACATTCTCATCACTAATCCCTCGGTTTCCATTACTAGAATTGTTCTTTGTTAGTGATTGTGGAGGATGGAGACCAGGTGTTTTTTTTGTTGTTGTTGTTTGTTTGGGTTTTTTTTTGACAGGCAGAGTGGACAGTGAGAGAGAGAGACAGAAAGAAAGGTCTTCCTTTGCCGTTGGTTCACCCTCCAATGGCCGCCGCAGCTGGCGCGCTGCAACTGACGCACCACGCTGATCCGAAGGCAGGAGCCAGGTGCTTCTCCTGGTCTCCCATGGGGTGCAGGGCCCAAGCACTTGGGCCATCCTCCACTGCACTCCCGGGCCACAGCAGAGAGCTGGCCTGGAAGAGGGGCAACCGGGACAGAATCCAGTGCCCCGACCGGGACTAGAACCCGGTGTGCCGGTGCTGCAAGGCGGAGGATTAGCCTATTGAGCCACGGCGCCAGCTTGGGTGTTCTTTTTAAGGTGACCCTGGTCACTTGATCAGCCTTGAGACCTCTGTTGAGAAGCAGCAGTTTGGAATAGGCTGGTTGGTTGTTTTTTCCTTACAGCTGTAACTGGATAATAGCACCTTGGTAGAATCTGGAAATGAAACCTTGTAGAGAAAGCTTTTACATTGACCTTGGATGCCAAAGGAAGCTATTGTGCAGGCACAGACAAAAGAAGCCAAATCTCCCTTGCTTCTGATCTCATCATGGTGTTTATTGGGATGGGCTTAGAAACTCTTACCCTTATTTATAGTTCTCTTTTTTTTTTTTTTTTTTTTTTATTTATTTGAAAGGTAGAGAGAGACCTTCCATCTGCTGGTTCACTATTTCTCAAATGCCAGCAACAGCCAGGGCTGGATCAGGTGAAAGCCAGCAGTCAGAAACTCCATTTGGATCTCCCACATTGGTGACAGGGACTTGAGCCATCGCTGCTGCCTCCCAGATGCACATTAGCAGGAAGCTGGTTTAGAAGCAGAAGTGGGACTCCATCCCAGGCACTGTGATATGCATGCAGGCAGTTAACCCATTATGCCACAATACCCATCCCCAGTCCTCTTCTGTTTGGCAGAGTTCGTGGTATGATTGCAGAGGTCGACTATGGGTAGCAAATCTTTCTTTTGTTTTCTTCTTCGCAGCTTTGGAGAGTTTTGCCTGGCTCACCTGTTGCTGAAGAGGAACCCTGTCATGTTCTTCCAGCACTTCATTGAGTGCATCTTCCACTTCAACAACTATGAGAAGCATGAGAAGTATAACAAATTCTCCCAGTCAGAGAGGTCAGTGGAACGGCCATGGTAGTCTCCGTGGCTCAGGGGAACCAGGCAAGCCTTGAGAGATGTGGGGCTGTGGCACGTGTAGGTGTTGGACACAAACCCTGAGCCAGGTGTTTGTGGTGGTGGTCGTCACTTCCTTGGCAGAGTGACATAAGAAAATTCCAGCCCGAGACCCCATTCCCGAGAGAAATCTTATGGTGCACATTGGAATCTCGTCAGTGCGCTGGAGAATTTGCATACAGCTTTTAGGGTGCTGTTGAAGTGCTGCATTGAATCCTTGTCACCTGTGCCCGCATGACGTGGTACATGGTTCTGTTCTACCACAGAGAGAAGCGGCTGTTTTCACTGAAAGGAAAAGCAAACAAAGAGAAACGAATGAAAATCTACAAGTTTCTCCTGGAATACTTCACAGATGAACAGCGATTCAACATCACTTCCAAAATCTGCCTTAGTATTTTGGGTAGGCCTGGTGTGGAAGGAGTGAAGTGTGTTTTGAAACCTCTGCTGTGTTGACGATGCACCAGCAGGTCTGCAGCAAGGGGCGTCCCAGTGGTGCAGGGATACCTGTCTTCTGTCCTTTGGCACCTGCTGTGCCCCGTGCAGACCCCTGGCAGCCCCACATGGCCCGCAGTTCTGGGATTTGGAATTTGCCCTACCCCCCGGGGGCTGGTGTGCCCCCCAGGCTGATCCTCTTCTCTTCCTCTCAGCATGCTTTGCCGACGGTGTCCTCCCTCTGGACATGGAAGCCAGTGAGCTGCTCTCAGATACATTTGAGGTCCTCAGCTCCAAGGAAATCAAGCTTCTAGCCATGAGGTCTAAACCAGATAAGGACCTGCTTATGGAAGAAGATGACATGGCCCTGGCGAATGCCGTCATGCAGGAGGCCCAGAAAAAGCTTATCTCACAAGTGAGTGTTGCTCTTCCTGAGGAGCCCTGGCACTGGCTTCTCCACACTGCACTTCTCGGTGCTGTGCCCGAGGCCCTGTGTTCACCCGAACCTTTGGCTTTAGCTCTCTCCTGTGTGCTGCTGATTCTTAACCTGTTTTGAGTTCCAGCTTTTTTGTGAACCTGAACCCAGTTCCTCTTGCTGGCCTTGACATGCCAAGGTGTCTCACTCTTATCATCAAAACAGAATCAGTCATCTCATTTTCCTGTTCTGTGTCTCTTCTTTTCACACAATCCATTGTCCACCAGTTTATCAAGGGAGCCTGGTGCTACCCCAGGTGGCGGCTGGCATACCAGGCACATGCTCTGTTGGCCAGTGAGTGTGAGGTTTGAGTTGGGATGACTTTGGGCAGGAGCCTGGCTGCCACAGTCCTCAACAGGCCCATGTCCTTGTGCCTGTCCTCCATTGCCAATCTGAATTTCCCACCTGACCCCTTATGACTTTTGACCCAAAGAAATAGCCTTTTGTCAAATCCAGTTTGCCATGGGGTCCTACCTGTTTGGTCTGACCCTGTTTGGTCCTGCCTGTGCGGAATGGCTTTATCTAAGTCTGTGCCATCTCCAGGTGTTTCCCTGGCACCCTTTCTGTCTAGTTTTTTTCTGCTATGGGCTGTGCACTGCCTTGCTCTCAGAACAGTATATTTCAATACAGATTTGTTCATTTTAGTCCCCTGCTTAAAGTAGGCTAGAGGCAGATTGATCACGATGGGTGGCAGGGAATGTGTTAGTGTGACTGTGAGTGCTGTGTGGTACTGGTTACTTTGTGTACACTCTGATCAAAATCACAGAACTGTTTGCTTAAAATTGGTAAGTTTATCATATGTAAGTTATACCTCACTGGTGAAATCTTTAAAGATTGCATTGGTGACTCCCTGTCATCTTTGAATTCTCTGATTCTCCTTCAGGGTGTACAGAACTTAGTGTGCCTGCCCTCGCCCCATCCAGTATCCTGCCTCCTGGCCTGGCTGTGTCTCCAGCCCTCAGCTGTGGGCGTTCTTGCCTTTTTCTGTGCCCTTACACCGCATCTCTGCAGCAGCCTTGCATCTTCACCTGATCCCTCTACACCCCAAGGGTCATCTTGCCCAAGAAGCCTCCAGTGCTCCTTCCTGGCTCCCCCTTCTGTCCTACACAGCCATTCTCCATCCACAGGGCCTTAACTCCTTGCTACTTACAGGGACATACCCTTGCTGGTCAGGAGTCCTTGCTTCACCCCTTCCTTCCCACGGGTCACCTCTGTTTGGGCTAGAGAAACAGGATGAAACTTATTGGTGAATGCAGTTAGGCTGCTTTGTAAGAATACTCCTGCCCTCAGATTCAGATTTATGAAATCGTTTATTTGTCTACTTGTGTCCACCCCTTTCTGGGAACTCTCATAAGCCTGTAGAAATGACTGGTTTACAGGTCAGACACTGGTGGCTTTAAATAAGAAAGAGGCTGCTCAAGTTCAGAAGAGTGGCTATGGAGGCTACTGTAATGAGGATGTTTTTAAATTTTTATTGAATTATATTTATTTGAAAAGCAAAGACACACACACACACACACAGAAAGAGAGGGAGAGATATTCCAAACCACATAGGAGGCAAGGACTCAAGCACTTGAACTATCACTGGTACATTAGGAGGAAGCTGTATCAGAAGCTGAGCTGGGACTTGAACCCAGGCACTCCAATATGGGATGTGCGATGTCCCTCCCAGGCAGCATCTTAACCACTATACTACATGTGTGCCCCATATAATGAGTTATTTTTAATTCTGAGAGGTTTATTATGAAATGTTTATGATTAGTGATCCTTGAAGTTGCACACTTTGAGGACTTGATCAAATCAGGCCATTCTGTGTAAATGCCCACCACTGTGTGGGTTGGTACACAGCTGCGTAAGTGTAGAACAAGGAGAAAGGGAGAGAGATGAGCCAAACGAACTGCCTTCATGCTCAGCCATTTTTAAACCTTTATCATTTGCCTCATGGGAATACAAAGTGTTTCTTCAGTAGCCAGAGCGAGCCAGTTCTCATCCCAGAAGGGAGGGGTTGGGATGGAGGGACTGGATGTGGAGCCAGAGCTCAGGGCCCATTATGGCTTCATGTGAAGATTTGGAGCTGCCTCTCAAGTTACTCAACACAGCTCTAACTCCCTTTCCTCATGTAGAAGATATGTACAGTGTGTGTCCCCACCCTCCTTGGCTAGCTGTGCTCACAAGGTCTCGTACAGCACCATGTTATGTACACCCCAAGCGTCTTAACCAAAGATTAGAAATAAACTGGGTGTGTGAGCTCGGCTGTGTGGAGAGAGCTGATGAAGAAAACTTGCTTGTCTCTCTGAAGTCTACGCATCTAAAGCAGGCCTTTGTGTCACTGCAGGTTCAGAAGAGAAATTTCATAGAAAATATCATTCCAATTATCATCTCCCTGAAGACCGTGCTGGAGAAAAACAAGATCCCAGCTCTGCGGGAGCTCATGAACTATCTCAGGGTAAGTGAGGAGCAGACCACAGTCACCACTGCCCAGGCACCAGTCCTTTCCTTAGGGTCTCCTGCGAGTTATGATGCCACAGACAGTGTACAGTCAGAACTCACAATGCATGTGGGTTTACTTAGCAATACCCAGGTCACACAGGCCTGTGACGATGGTAGAGAAGATGGGGAGGTGTGGCCAGAGGTTCCCCTAAAGCTGTCCTTTCCTCACGCAGTAGGGTTTGTGATGAGCTGACTCACTGTGCTGAGCAGGCAAGTCCTCAGTGGGTTGAATTCCATTTTGAAGACTTTCTCGACTGGGATCTGTGACAGAGTCATCATCCAAGCACTTCCTGGTGAAGGGTATTGCAGTCTCAGATTGGCAAGCTCAGGGAGTCACTGCCCTGTCCTGTGACAGCATGTCTGGGGACTTGGGCACCACCACCAACCTGGGCAACACCATCCCTGGGCTGGAGCTACTGTTGTGCAATAGGAGAACCCCGAGAAGCTCCATGCAGGCAAAGCCATGGTGTGTTTACTCACAGTACAGACCTAAACAAGCCCTCAGATTTTTCTGGAAAAATCTTTCACCCAGAAATAAATGCAGCATTTTTTCCTTTAATTGAATGGAGTCATTTCTCTGTTCACATTATGCATTTTTCCTCTTGAAAGAATTTTCTTTTTCCAAAAATTGCTACAGTAAAATTGGCATTGAATATAGTATTTCAAATAGCTTTTATCCTAGGGAAGCTAAGGTGGGAAAGATAGGCTCACTGCATGGAAAAAATGAGAACTTTAGATTATTTTATATTTTTAAAAATTTTTATTTGAAAGGCAGAAAGACAGGGACAGACAGGTGCAGAGAAAGAGAGAGATCTCCCATCTGCTGGTTCACTCCCCAGATGCCTACAACAGCCAGGATGGGCCAGGTCAAAGCCAGGATCCTAAAACTCAATCCAAGTCTCCCATGTGGGTAGCAGGGACCCAACTACTTGAGCCATCACTACTTCCTCCCAGGGGTGCACATTAGCAAGAAGCTAGAATCAGGAGCAGAGCCAGACTCAAACCCAGGCACTCCAGTATAAGATGTGGACATCCTAAGCGTCATGTTAGCCACTGCCATTCTTACATTTTTACTGCCCTATTTTAAGCCTCAGGGAAAAAAGGCACTGAGAAGCTAATGAGACCATCTAAACACTTCAGACAAGCATACACCTATTTCCTTTTTTTTTTTTTTTAAGTTTAAGGGTTTTATTATCAAAGTCTTGTAAAACAATTTCAGAAACTGTACATCAACATGGCACAGGCCTACTTTTGTATTTGCTGCACAGAAGTGAAGCTCGAAACTCCTGTAACTAGGAACAGTTGCCTAACTACTTTGCATATAACATGGAATCACTGGCATCCTATTTCTGATCACATCTGCAGAGGGTGCCCCAAGGGTGCTTTATTTCTGTGGCTTCCGTGATTCTCTTCCTCCTCTGTGGAACCCACTCTTAGTAGCAGCTGAAAGGGAGGGTGGGTTTCCCTCCTCCCTCCCAGCTGGAACGGCCATGGATCCTTGTCCCCCTGCAATGCTGTTCTCTGCTGTGGTTTCTCTTAGGAGTGAGGCTGTGTCCCTGGCAGCCCCCTGGAAGACCTAAGAATGTCTTACCCAGGTGGACCTAAATCTTTGCAGGAGGGCACAGAGATGGGCCATGGTCAATGGGGAGCCAGTGGGGGACACTAACCAAGACAGATGAGCACTCTCAGGCTGCACCATGTCCTGTAACGCACCCAGGAACCTTGTCTAAGCCAGAACTGTGACTTTCCCCCAGGAGGCACTGGAAGGTTGCCCTGACGGGAAGCAGAGACAGGAAGCTTCCTAAGAGATCAGAACTATTAGTGAAATCTCACAGCCTGTTCACTTGTTTCTGTGGTCCACGCTAAGAGCAGTTAGTGTTTCCTTGATGCGTTAACCTGTTAGTTACTGCAGTAGAAAGGCTGTCCTCGGAAACAGGAGTCTTATTTATAAAATAGGCTTGTTTTTCTACCCAAGGAAACATTCAAGGATGCTTCTGGTATATTGTAGGAGGTGATGCAGGATTACCGGGATGAAGTCAAGGACTTCTTTGCTGTCGACAAACAACTGGCATCAGAACTTGAGTATGACATGAAGAAGTACAATGAACAGCTAGCCCAAGAGCAAGAGCTGGCCAAACTGGCGGACGCGACTAGGACCACGGACAGTGCTGACGGGGTGCAAGCAGTACAGGTAAACAGGAGGCTTCACCTTAAGCGTGACTAGGTCTCTAGTCTGCCCTCTGCAGCAAGAGTCAGACCTTATGCTGCCTGCTGGCCACGGCACAGTTCCTTTGTTGCCTGTGATACCTTGAGGCCTGCCCTCCCCCAGGGCTGTGTCACAGGGACTGCCCTGGAAGTCTTGTGATAGGAATCTGGAGAAACATACACATGCCCAGAGAGCAAGATGCCACCAGGGGGCAGAACTTCTGATGCCCAAGGCTGTAGACACCCAGGGGTCTTTGACGTCCTGAGTATTTGTAGTCTTTGTCACCTCTTAGGGTACGGTGTCCCCTGGGGTCTTGCTTGGTTCCCTGCTCCCCACATTCAGAACCACTGTGTTCTCCCTGCCCTGGGGATTCCAGACAGATCTGCTCTGTTAAAAAGAGAAGAGGACAAACTGCACTCGCCGTTGTTTTTACTGCTACATCTCGTAGGGCAGTTTTCTGGTAGTTCTCTGTTTCTGAAGAGAAAATTCTGCTTGCCTAGGGCTGATGCGGTTTTAAGATACATTTTGTATGGACTTGCTCACAGCACATGACAATTCCATTCCTCTTCTCTTAACAGGCTGCTCCGGGCTTAGAAACGCCAGCTCCCCCTGGCCAAGAAAATCCTGCTGTGCCCCCTGCCGTGTGCCAGCCCTCAGCTCCCTGGTCAAGCACTGGCCATGCACCAACCTTGCCTCCTACACAAGAAATGGGACCATTGAAGATGTTAATGCCCAAAGCCAGGTAGAGAGCTCAGTGGGGCAGCCAAGGACGGGTTCTCAGCTATCGTCCCCAGGCTCTGCCGTCCCCGCCAGGCATCAGCACACCCTCCCTTAGAGGTCACGTGCCAATGAGCCGCGCTCTGGGAAGGACATGGGAAGGCACGGTGGTGTCTGTGCTGCCTCTGCAGGGCCTGCACTGTGAATGTCACCATGTGTGGCTTCTTGTTCTCCACAGGCCCATGTCCCTGAGCACCATTGCAATCTTGAATTCTGTCAAGAAAGCAGTGGAGTCAAAGAGCAGGCATCAGAGCCGGAGCCTGGGAGTTGTGCCTTTCGCTTTGAATTCTGAAAGCCTGGACAAAACATGCAATCACGGTAAGCCTTCGGGTTGGCCCCAGACAGAGTGAGAGCTTACAAATAAAATAGGCTACTTCTTACTCCTTTTAAAATGGTTTCTATTTTCCCATCTTTAAACAAGTAATATTAATTGAGGATTTAGGATTGTGGGTAATAAAGCAGTGCATGTTTGTGCTAAGAGATTTGGCAAATGGAGTGAACTCCAGACCTCACCATGGCAGTGTTCCTACTGCGCACACACACACACACATAGTTTTGTTTATACATTTATGATCTTACTTGTATCATTTATAAATAATCTGCTTCCCTATGCACACAATAATAAACAGTGAGATTTTTCTCCATGAACTCTTCTTTCAGAACTTCCACTAGTGATTCTGTAGCATTCCATCCCGTGGAAGTACCAAAGCATATTCATTACTGCCCTATTCTTGGAAATGTAGGGTTTTCTGATTTTTTGATATCAACAATGTCACAAACATCCTTGCATGTATGTGATCCTGATTTTTCCCAGCCATCAAAGGTCATGACTTGTGATAGGGGACAGTGATGTGGCCAGTGCTAAGCCTCTACCTGTGGTGCCAGCATCCCATATGGACACTGGTTTGTGTCCTGGCTGCTCCTCTCCCAATTCAGCTCTCTACTTATGGCCTGGGAAAACTGTAGAAGATGGCCCAAGTGTTAAGGCGCCTGCACCCACATGGGAGACCCAAAGGAGGCTCCTGGCTTCGGATAGGCTCAGCTCCAGCCGTTGCGGCCATTTGGGGTGAGAACCACCAGATAGAAGACCTTTCTCTCTGTCTCTCCCTCTCTCTATCTATAGCTCTACCTCTCAACAAATAAATAAAATCTGGGGGGAAAAAAAAGGCTTGTGATAGCATCAGGCTATCCTCCATAGTTTACCCTATTATATATTTGTATTTTTAGTAGTAGCGTTAAAATTTTTCATATCTTTGGGGGTTTTATTTGTTTGAGAGGCAGAGAAATAGAGAAAGAACTCATCTGTTGATTCATTCCAAAAATGCCTACAACAGCTGGGGAGTCAAGGTTGGGAGCCGGGAATTCAATCCGTGGTTCCCATACAAGTGGCAGGCAGTCAGTGATTTGCTGCCTCCCAAAGTCTTAACTGCTATGTTAGATGCCCACCCCTCCAAATTGTGTTCTTGATTATGGCTCACTAGTGTCCACTTCCTACTTAGAAGCACTGGTTTTATAATTTTGCCATGTCTGGACTGAGCTTTATAGCCCCAGAATGGTATAGCTTTAATTTCCTGTTCTTTAAATCCTGGTGAGAATGGATTTTTTTCCCTTCATGTTTCTCATTCATTTGTATATTTTTTCTGAATTACTTCTTTATAAGAACACTTTAAATATTGGGGATTTTAACTTTATTGTCCATCTTATGTTTTTCTCATCTGGTTGTTTTGTTCCTTGGCATGTTGTGGGTTATTTTAACTTTTGTGTTATATCCTAGCATCTTCATACAGTTTGGAGCAAGTGTCCAATGGAGCTATTGACCTTGTCACTAAACGAGCCATCAGCACCCCCGAGAGTAAGTAACTAATTTGAATAAGTTGGCTTCTCCTAGTCTTGCCTCCATCTTCATGTATTTGCTGTAGTAAAAACTCTTAGTTACAAGACAGTTCCTTTAACTGGATAGGAGCCTCCTGATACTCAGCAACATGGGGCATTTTTCACACTGCATGTTTCGCAGTTATGACTTTTGTTAAGTGAACACTTAGTGATTGATTGGCAAGTACTCTTTCCACTAACCAGGTACACTTCACAGCAACCTGTGAGGGATTCTGGGGTGACAGGGGAAGCTGAGGCCCCAGAGAGGTCATGTGACTATCAGACAGTACCATCTAGAGGCAGCCCTCCTTGCTGCTGGTTCTGCCCGAGCCGTGGTCAGCTGTTAGCACTAATCTGTGTATGCACAGGAGTTCCGGAGCAAACAGACTGGAAGGGCAGCAGTATGTCTAGCGCTGCACTGCCAGCTGTGCCGGGAACCTGTGTCGTCTCACTTCCTGTCTGCTGCTTTAGCTTCACGGCCCATGCTTTTCCTTCAGTTTCATAATATGAGGGTGCTTCATTCAGTTCTCAGAAAATGTAATTAAAATATAAGTTTGCCTTGGTGCAAAAAAAGATTGAAATCCATGCATAGTTTTTTCATAGTATGCATTTCCATGAATGTTTTGAAGACCCCAGTAGAGGGGAGTTGGAAGAATATTTTATCCTGTTGTTTGCTTTACAGCTTCTTATGGCTGCAAGTCCCATAGAAACACTACTTTGAGGAGAATAGCATGAGGAAGTTGGTACAGCTGTGCCCAGGGTGTCCCTCTGCACCCCAGACATGTGCCGGCATCACAGGGAGCCCGCATTAGGCCACACTCCTGCCTGACTCAACCTCCATATGCGCTCACCGCAGCCCCTCAGGCTACAGCACGCCCCGTCCCGCACCTCCTGGCCCTCTCAGCGGTGCCCACACACGTTTGTGGTGTGCGCTTGCTGTTTCCTCCCCGCCAGCTCCACGAGGCCATGCAGTACCTGGGAAGCTGGTGGCTGTGAACCAGAGCTCTGTTCCATGGTTGCTGCACGGCAGGGTGGGGAGCTGAGCCAGGCCTCTGACTACAGCCTCACTTCCCCAGTTGACCTTGGGGGCATTGCAGGACAATCATGACCGCGGGTTCATCTCTGTGATGACACGGTGGCAAGATGCCAGGCCGCCCCCGAGTCGCCCTCAGTCAGCTCACGTTTGCTCGCTGGGTTCTAGCAGCTGGCCTGTTGGTTCTGTTACTGTGGTGCTGGCAGCTCCCAGATACATAATGGGTTCCAGATAAAGTTCATCCAGGTTCCCCTTTTCAGCGAGACTCAGGGACAGAACTCTGCACCACATCTCCCCAGACAACAGCTGACAGCTTTTGCCATTAAAGGCAGTGGGTAGTTTTGGCTTCCTGTGCCTATACTGAACAGGTGGAATGTTATGTATGTAAAAAAATTAGCCTCTTTCCAACAAAAGTTTTCTGTGTTCCTGGCTCAGGGGCAGCAGTGCTTCTATTTTGGCAGCGGGGTGCCATATGCTGGAGAGTCGGGGAGGGTGTATCTCATTTGAGCTGTGCTCTCCACTGAGCCCTGATCGCACTGGTGGGTGGGTGTTCCTGGGCGGGACACCTGGCGTGGTACGTTCATGCTGCCCTCGGGTGCGTGTTGCCACCGTCTTTGCTCCCAGGGGTCCCTGGGTCGTGCTGCTCATTCCTTCTCGAGGCTCCATGGCATAGGGCTCCTAAAGACGCGACTTCTGCCCATCAGTCTATTCTGAACCAGGAAGACGTCCTTGCAGGAGCGTCTCCTATTAGAGAACCAAGAACCACTCCATCCTGATTTCTCTGTGGTTTATAAGTGCACATTCTTACAACATACCTTAAGTGGGTTTCACTGTCAGGAAGTGATCTCAGCTCTGCAAAGCTACCAGGGAAATGCTACTAGTTCAACTGTTACAACACACCAGGGGTATTCACAAACAGTGGTTTGCTCAGTGGAAGAGAGTAGGATTTTAACTGAAAATCGAGGAGGGTGAGGGAATGGTAGCAAGTTCCTCTTACTGCTGCAGTTCAGGTGGCAAAGACGATTCTGCCTTTGATTCTAAGCCTAGTGCACTGGGGATCCAAGAGCCGCTGCATGGGTGCTTTAGTACAGGTATGCAGCTCACTACCTGGAACCCACACAGGCAGGGCACAGAGTGTGAGGAGGGATTTCAAATGAGAGCACCAGGGGGACCTCACAGGAACAGGAGCAAGCAGCACTGAGCTATTTTCATGGCAGTGAACACAGAATTCTCCACCCTTGTCTACTAAGAATGCTTGAGTAGCTCTTGGGCACACAGCACCATGGTACACTGATGGCTTTTAAAATGTAGACTAGAAAGATACAGTCAGTACTCAGAAGGCAGCTTCTGTGTGGGGGGATGGCAGGAATTCCAAAGCTCGCTTCCCAGCGTGTCGCAGAAAGGAGGGTAGGGCTCTGGCTCGGTGTCAGCAGCCAGTGTTGTGCCTGTGCTGTCCTGAGTTGCTCATGGAAGCTTACGCAAGGAGCACAGTGCCACAGGAGGGGCCACATCCCTGTGGGGCAAGGCTGCACCCCCCCGGTCTCCAAGACAGTCTGGTGTGCTATATAGATGGGGGGGGGGGGGCAGGCAGAACAGCTAGGCGTGCAAGCGTGACAGGCCAGAGCCTGTTTGAGAGCAGGGATCTACACACACGCGTGTTAGCAAGGGAAGGAAACTAAAGGTGTCTCGGGGCCAGCTCAGAGGACAGAGTTTAGGCTGTGCTTGGGAGGTGCCTGAGCAGGGCAGGTGCTGTACCGTGACACCAGGCATACAGCCAGTAAGTTACAGCCCAGCAGTCACTGACAGTTCGCCAGCACTTACCTCATAGCAGGTCCTGCATGAAGCACTTTACACAAATGATTTCTCTGAATCCCGACAACCCCCTAGAAGGTAGGTAGGTCTTGGTTCCCATGTCAGCAGTGAAGCAACTTAAGGGTCCCAGAGGCAGAATTCACACCATCTGCTTGTCTGTGCTCTCCTGCCTCCTAAGGGGGACTGGAAGAAGAGTGGCCCTGGTGGGGTGGGGAGCACTGTGAGGGATTAAGGGTGACAGGTGAGATGAGCACAGTGAGGTGGAGCACGGTGATGGGCTGAAGGGAAACTGAGAAGACTGAACTGACAAGACTTGGTCACTGATCTCATGTGGAGGAGTGGCTGGTAATGCCTGATATTCCTAGCATGGCTGGGCCATTTACTGGCTAGGAACATAGAAGGAACGTGCTGGGGCTGCCGCTCTGGCATAGTAGGCTAAGCCTCCACCTGAGATGCCAGCATCCCATATGGGTGCCAGTTCGTGTCCCAGCTGCTCCTTTTCCAATCCAGCTCTCTGCTTTATGGCTTGGGAAAGCAGTAGAAGATGACCCAAAGTTTTGGGCTCCTACACCCTCATGGGAGACCTGGCTTCTTGTCAGCCTGGCTCCATTTGGAGAGTGAAGCAGCAGATGGAAGACCTTTCTCTCCGTCTTTCCCTGTCTGTAACTCTGCCTCTCAAATAAATAAAATATTGGAAAAAAATAAAATTAAAAAAATAAAAAATAAATAAAGGAGGAGGAATACTCTGAGTGGTGAGGTAGCCACAGAGAGTTCAGGGGAGGTGCAGTAGCAAGTGTACCACTGGACCCGAGAGGCATCTGAGCTGGAGGAGGGGCTAGTCAAGGCAGACACCAGTGCAGGCGGAAGGCCAAACAGTGGATGCTCCGAGGCCAGCAGAGCAAACTGAAGAGGACTGGTCAGAGGGACTCAGGGGAAGGGAGAGTGCCTGGCTGGAAGGAGCCTTCAGCCCCGTGAAGTCCTGGGTCAGGTTGAGGTCTGAGCACTCAGACGCTCTGTAGGGAATGCAAGAAAACCAGAGCAGACTCTGACCTGCTTGCTCAGGTGACTGTGGATGTCTTCTGCCAGCTCCTTCTTAACTGTGCTGTTTCTCCCCTTTCCCCAGAGACCATCAATGATGTCACCTTTGGAGCAGGGGTCAGCTACATAGGGACACCGCGGACTCCTCTTTCAGCCAGAGGCAAGTTCTCCCTCCTGTCCGTTGGGCCAGCTGCCTTTGAATGGCCTGGGAAAGCTGAGCTTGTGCTTGATTTCCTTTCAGAGAAAACTGAGACGCAGAGTCACGGAAACGACGTTTTATGTTTATCACTGCCGGACAAACCGTAAGTCCACTCGAGTTCCTTTGGAAGCAGATGTTTTCATCAGGTTTTTTTCCCTCTTAGTGCCAGAGTGTGTGTCTTTTAATTCTCCAGGCCTCCACAGCCTCAGCAGTGGAATGTGCAGTCTCCAGCCAGGAATAAAGACAACCCACCCCCCAGCAGGAGGTCCCAGCGAAAGACACCCCTGAAAACAGCCAACTGAAGCCGTGTGCTCCAGAAGTGCCAGGAAGGCAAGAGTTTGAGGAGACTTTTTCTTTTCTCCTCCTCTCTCCCCTTTTCTATTACGTACAAACCATCACGATCATCTCTGGGCCAGTGGGCCGAGGCCCACATCCAGGACCCAGCCGCAAGCTCGGCCCAGCCTGCCAGCAGTGGTCCCCACACATGGGGCCTTTCACATTGCAGGTAACAGAACTGCTCATGTCATCCGTGAATTCCACACGCATGTGTAGCCAGCACCTTGGTGATGCAGGCCAGCTTGAAGGGCTGCACACAGCTTGAGTGCGTGATGGCAGCACAGCTGCGGTCCGGAACGGTGGAGAAACACGGGTGTCTTGTGCATGTGGGCAGGCAGATGGACTGCCTCCTGCCTGCCTCAAGTGGCGCTTCACTAGGTAACCCCAAAGCGTGTCCTTGGATGTCGCCATTCTCTAATGGCTCACCTGTGCTTAGCTGGCAGACCTTTTGTATTTCTTTTAATGAAATGAATTGTGTGGTTAAAAATTTGTAAAATAATAGAGAAACACCACATTTAGATTTTCTTACCCTAAACTTCAACTATTTAATATTATAACTTTATTCTACTTGAAAAGTGTCAAGTCCATTCTGATTAAGCCATAATCTAGTTTTTAAAAAACACAACTCGAGAACTGCAGCTTTCTTTTATATGTCAAGCTTCTGTTAGCTTGTTTGAATTCTGATAGTACATATTTTCCCATAGTTAATAACAAAATTTTCACTGTAATATTTTTTCTATTATTTATAATTGCAGATTTTTAAGAAGTGTACAGTTTTCTGAAATGAATAAAGGTTAAACATAAATAAATCCAGCATTCAGTAGGACCTTCCTTTATTTAGGACAGGTTTCTGTTGCTTGTCATTTTATTTTTATATGCAGTATTCAAGAAGAATGAAACTAAATCTTTGCTGTTGGGAAAATGACTTCATTTGTCTTTAGGGTTGTGTCCCTGTTCTCACACAGCTGTTTGTCTCCTAACTGCACTCTTCCTAACTGCTTAGGAAGAACCAGTGTCGTATCCCTTAGGCTGGGCAGCACTGATGCAGGTTTATGTGCGGCTCTGCTGAGAACTGCCGGGGGTTGGGGGGAGGGAATAATGAGAGGACCATTAAGTAAACTTGGAACAGTGTTTGTCCAGGAATGGCCAGAAAGAAAAGTTTGTTCATATCTTTTAATCCCAGTATTACAGGAACAGTCGTATGAAGTTACTGTTTATGCATGTTTGGGGATAGGATGCCATTGCGCTCCATAACCATGGCTTTCCCAGGTGTGTCCTGAGACACATGTGGACTCGTCACTCTTGCGTGAACAACCATGCCAAGTCCAGTTCTGCTTTCCCTGTAGATGATGGTAGGATGAGACCAGTTTCAGTACTCTACTCCTAACCAAATGCCAGCAAAAAGCAGTAAACCCAACATAAGAACAAACAAGAAAGAAAGGATGGAGCAGACATTGATTTATTTAAAGCTTTTATAAATGAGTTTTAACAAATATCAAATTATAGGTGTGTTAGTACAAGTCTGTAACATCTATGTACAGCAACATCTACACCAAAAGCTTAGAAGCACCGCCTGTTCAGGCCTTGAGCCTTCAACTCACATTCACATCTTAAAAATATTTGAGGGCTCCTGCTCTGTCTACAGTTTCACAGTAACAGGCAACTGCTTCCCCAACTCCATACCTTAATGCTGTCTCCTTTGACAGATCCAGCTCCCGTGGCACTGGGGTAGATGGTTGGGGTGTAGGAAGGGAGGCAACAGGCCACCCCATCTTACGATAGCCAAGAAGGGAGCAGAGTGTTAAGCCCCAAGAGTTAGACTGGGGAGCTATCCCCTCTACCAAGAGGAGGTGAAGATGAAGGGACAGTCTTAACTCTAAGCAGTCGAAATAGCAATGCAAAAGAAGACAGGTACCACAGAGGTACTGTTGCCTATGACTTCTGCAAAATATCCCATAACAAAGTATGTCACATAACTTACAAAGGAAAGTCAACAAAAGGCTCAAGTATTCAATTAAAAAAAAACTGTCAAAGTACAAAAAAATTAAGACACTGAAAGTTGAATCACAGGGTGACTATGTTTTTCTACATAAAAACCATCCTTTAGGCACACAATGGAATTAGATGTTCCTTTTGAGAAACTCCTTGCTTCAAACCCCTTCACATCATGAGTGTAGCCCAGCAGTGTCTCTGAGGCTAAGAACATCTGCTCTTGAAGAACAAAGGCTTTGGATGATGTTTCTAATGTCCCCACAAAGTGAGCACTGTCTCGGGCAGATAAAATATTTTAAATCAAAATTAGAAAACTGCTTTTGATTCAGGCGTGTGCTGTCCTCGCCATCAGGCTTTTTACCCTGGCTGCACTGCCCAACATTCTTCAGAAGGCTAGGCTGGCTGCTGCCACACAATGCTTTATTGTGAGCAGACGGAGAACCTGTGGTGCCGGGCGCTTTCTTCATGGCAAAGAGGAACGGTGGGATTCCTCTGTAAAAATACTGCAGTGGACAAACTTGATTTCAAAATTGCCCTTGGCCCTGGACAACCTCATTGAACTACACAACTAATTAAAATGAACTTTAGAAATGGCAGTAACTGCTTTGTTTTGTGAGCCGTCCACAGCCATAAAGAGGTCTGTCACGAGAACCCAAAGGCTGGGATGCCACAAGTGCTCCAGGACGCGTGCATACCACCGTGGAGGCGAGGGGTCCAGCACCTCAGGGGTTGTAAAGATGGACGGGGAGGGCATCCTGGCTGCGACTCACCCTGGGAGGTGGACAGAGTGGTCTCTACGTGGACACCTGAAGGCTTCTGGGGGTCTTGGGGAGAGGCAGTTCAAAGCTAACCTGAGAGCGCCTTAGGTTTGCTTGGGCAGACACAGATTTCAATACTGCTAGATGAGAATTTTTCAAAGGTTTCCTAAATAACAACTGTCTGATGTACAGATGTCCTAAGTTCTCTTATGAAAAATGCTAAACCTTACGTGGCAAAAGGAATGTTCCAGTAAGCTTTCTTGAGAGGAGTTCTTGGATAAAATACTCTTAATTACTGATATTTTCCAATTCAACACTATTTGCTTGGAACTTCTACATTAAATTGACCTTTGTTTAAAAAAATAGGTTAACATTGTATGACAATATATTTACAGTTTAAATAGAAATTTTCCTCAATAATCAAAATACATCTTTAGCAGAAATTTAGAATGTAAAATTTTATAAAATAAACAAGACCCATAAAAAAGCGTATTTCCGTACCATTTCTGACTTAGCCTATTTCAGAGGTTTTGCTTCAATGCTGACACCCTCTTGCACATGCAGGGTTCCCCAGATTAGAAGACCCCACTTCCAGCAAGGATTTACCTTCCTGATTTTTGGTTGTTTTTATAAAATGCTGATCCAAAAAGATTTCCCAAGATGGCTACTGCAACAGTAACCACCAGAGCCTTTAGGAACACAGTGTGGGGGGCCTGTGGGCAGTGGAACAAGGCTATCATGTGAGCCTTTTTCTGGGTTCACAGATGCAAATGTGGGCCGAGGGCAGGCACACAGCTGCCTTGTCACCTCCCATGGGCCCATCTGGCTGCCTGACAGCCAATGACAAATACACTGGCTTCACAGAGCCTGTGCCTGAGAGCTGCTGTCCTAATACGCGTGGGAATCCAAGTCGGTGTGCTCATTCTGTTTCCTTGTGGTTACCATGCCCATCTTGAGGAAAAACCTTTTATTCGTGTGGCTTGTTAAAAGAGTAAGAAAGGAGTAGCGGTCAACTTTGGCCAAAACAAAAAGCTTCTGCATGAGTGTCTAGCTCTGTCCTGGTGCACTCGGCGGGTTCACGGCTGCCCCGGACAGGAGGTTCTAGTAGAGGTATTTGCACTGCTCTCAGCCATTCGGCCAGGTTTCAGATCACAAATGATGACTTGTGCCTGAAGTCACCCTGCAAAGCCAATATAGATTAACAGCCAGCCAAGAGACCCCGGGGGCAGTGAGAAACCGAAAAACTAGCAAACCAAATGTGGGCCAAACGTGTCCTGGAGACTGAGCCGTACTAAAAGCAAGTGTGAATCCCGTTAGTGTGTGCACGCCACCGTGAAGGACTGAGGGGTGCAGGGCGTACACAGTATCTCAAAGATCTCCCTATGGGGCCCACTTGGTTTCCCGGCTGGGCATGGCTGGGCATACCTGGACTTCCAGCTACTTACCTCTTCGTCTGTCCTGATATAGTTAACTCCATCTGACTTCCCTGGGGTCTTATAACTGTGGACAGAAGGGGGCAATTCAGTTGCCTCATGCTCTGATCAAGGCTAGCTTGGGCTTAGATTTTTTCAGGCAAGGCGGGCTCACCTCTCTCCATCCTGCCTGTTGTTGATGAAGTAGCCACGTCTGTAAGCACAGCAGATGCCCAGCGTTATCAGGGCCAGGACGGCAAGGACAACCAGAACACCCCCAATGATGCCAGCGATGTTGAGGTCATCTGAAAAGGAAGTTGAGGGACAAGATGACACAGACCATCTGTTCCTTAGGAAGACTGGAGCCCTCAGCCCCTTTCCTCTCCCTCCCAGACTCGGCCGTCTACCCACCCCAGCCAACCAAAGCAACCTGTTCTTCATCGAGAACACCATGACCCTGACTGAAGGGGTAAAAAGGACAGAGGCTGACACAGTTCAAAGGCAGTGACACTGCATCCCATGTTAAAAAGGGCTTGGTAATATATAGAAAAATTTAAAATCCTCTGGCTAAACGCCCAAGACTGCTATTAATGGGAGAAATGGTTACATTGTATGGACAAGTTTAGATGCCAGGAATCCAAAGTGAGTAAAAAATAATTTCCAGGATCTCCCTTTCTTGTAAATTATTTGAAAGAAGAAAGCTAGTTCTAAGACTGGAAAGAAGCTCCTGGATTCATCCTGGCCCAGCCCTGGCTGTGGTGGCCATCTGGGGAGTGAATCAGTGGATGGGAGATTGTTCTGTCTCTTCCTCTCTGCAACTCTGTACTTCAGATACATAAATAAATCTTCAAAACAAAACAACCACTAGGAGAGACCTTGCCCTTCTATTGCACTGGCCCCCTAGCCTCCTATCTGCAGGCCTCTTAGAAGAAAGTCCCTGGGCGCCCTTCATCATTTCTACATGCTGGGCGAGGCACTTCCCTGTGAGAGCACTGGTGGCTGTTTCCTTTATGCACATAAAAATGCAGGGAATTTATCAACAAAAGTCAGTTAACTTGAAAACTCAAAATTCTCCATTACTCTAGTATGCTGGTTCTCAAATGTGAGTGAGTCCTTGAAAATCAACTTGGAATTTGTATTTAAAATGTCAGTTCCAGTTCCATCTCTAAAGATACCATAGGTCTGGAGAAAACTCAGGAATTTTCCTTCAGGAGAAAATGACTCTAGTGTAGGGTTTCCCTACCAGGAATGCTTATTTTACAGAGACATTTCCAGCAGACATCTGGGATGGGCCCAGACTTTATCATCAGGGTGGTTGCAAATAGGAAGGAAAGAGAGAACCGAAAGCACCAGGAGTGAGGAGGTGCGCCTACACATTCTCTCTCCTCAGCATCTCCACTCTGGAGCCAGGTTTCTGGAGGCCTTGCACAACCACGTGTTTGATAATTCCATCAATTACCAAGGAACCGGAGTTTATTAACTCACTGAATGCTACGTGACTGGCCATGTTTCCAACACCAGAAGACCTAGGAAGTCTTTCTTGGGAACCTGCTTGTCTAGACTCATCCCCAGTGTGCCCCAGTGCATTCCAGCCAGCTCCAGGAGAAAGCTGTCCAACCTGATGGTCTAATACTCAATATTAAATGTCCTATCCAGCCGGCGCCGCTGCTCACGAAGCTAATCCTCCGCCTTGCGGCGCCAGCACACCAGGTTCTAGTCCCGGTCGGGCCACAGATCCTGTCCTGGTTGCCCCTTTTCCAGGCCAGCTCTCTGCTGTGGCCTGGGAGTACAGTGGAGGATGGCCCAAATACTTGGGCCCTGCACCCCATGGGAGACCAGGAGAAGCACCTGGCTCCTGCCATCGGATCAGCGCGGTGCACCGGCCGCAGCACACCTACCGCGGCGGCCATTGGAGGGTCAACCAACGGCAAAAGGAAGACCTTTCTCTCTGTATGTCTCTTATTGTCCACTCTGTCAAAAAAAAAAAAAAAAGTCCTATCCACTCTCTAGTCTTTGATGAAATCTTTTCAAAAAGTGACTCACAAACTTCCATCTCCTGCTCCTCACACCTGGCTGAGCCGGCATCATTGGAGGCAATACAGAAATACTGCCCGGAGTCCTCCTTGTGAACAGCGCTGAACACCTGTTCCAGGAAGTGACAAGGAAATAAACAGACCAATCAACAAGGTAGACCTAAGGGGACAGAGTCCCCACTGCGCCCAAGTCCAGAAAGCAGCCAGTCTGCTCGTTTGTTTCTGGTCTGCCTGTGGCTCCCCAGGCACTGTCGCGGTTCTTCCCTGACACCCTAAGAGCTTCCAACAATGACCTCCCCTGTGTATCTGAAGATACCAAAGCTGGCAACATCTAGAACAAGAGGCCAAAGAGTGGTCTGATAATGACTGCTCATCAGGCAATATTTTGACAACACAATATCAAGGATCCTATTATAATCTGCCTGATGTCTGACTCCATGCAGCTGGATATTCCACAGACCAAAGGCACCTGCCCAAGGAGAATGAGACTGCTGGAGCTGTCTGGTGGTGAGCTTGTCTGTCTGCTAGCACAGGAGCATCCTGTCCCGTCACCCAAACCCTCACCACCTCAGGGTTCTGATAGAAACGTCAGACAGGTTTTATCCATAAATACTTCAATATACGTCTCTAAAAGTTAAGAACTTTTAAAAACCATAACCACAATTCCATGATGCTGCTGCAAGCAATTAATTGCTTAATATGATCAAAGAACCAGCCAATAAAATTTCCCTGGTTGTCCCGTACTGCTTTTACAGCTAATTATCCAAATCACAACGCTAACAATGTCTGTTGATAACATTTAATGTCCCTCCGCAGTCTCTTCTCACCTCCAGGTTCCCTTGCTTTACTGCACCCCCTTTAGAACCTACTTGCCTATAAAGGCAAAAAGGGGCTTTTTTTTCTGTAGAATATCCAACATTTTCAGCTCCTGTCTTACAAAGTAGTTCCACTGTCTCTCCTAATTGCTCTTTCAGCAGTAACCATCCCTGGCGCCAACACCCATCTCTATCATCACCTCTTAGAAGATATCTTACCAGGGTGCCTGTTTCAGAGTTTAAGAGAAAAGAGGAATTTCGAAATCTGGGATTGACCCTGGAGTCCGTCGGCAGTGGCATATCATTGCGGTACCAGCTGTAGTAGGGCCGGGGAAAGCCCTCACTCTCCTGGCAATGCAGTGTCGCAGTCTTGCCAACGGGGACAGCCTTGGGTACTCTGCAGACAGGGGTTACTGGCTTCACTGTAGGAAATATATGGGTTGGTGTTTAAAATCGAAACAACATGGCTCTACCCTGTCAAAGCCCACAGTGAGTTGGGTCCAAAGACAAGAAAGCCAGCTGAGCTGCCCGTGCACCACGGTTATGTGGCAGGTGCCTCCTGGAGATGGGGAGGAAGTGGCAGAAGCACCACTTCCCACCCCAAATCAGGCAAAGCCTCAAAACTTCCTCCCTCCCAGTCGTGCTTCCCTCAGGGATACAGCTCTGGAAGGAAAGAAATCAAAATCCTTTTTGATTCTACAGATGGAGACTCGTGAAGCCTGAAAGAGGTGAAAATGTTTACCTTCACGTGCACCTACCTTGCACAATTAACTCAATGGTAATCTCATCAATTTCTTTGCGGTCATTTCGAGCAACAACTTCACAGCGGTAAAGGGCTGAGTCTTTCCGAGTCACATTCCAGATCTTCAGGGAAGTCTGCCCCAGTACTTCCGCACGACCTGCCAAGTCTCCTATAGAGAAGAAGATACAGGGCACCAAAAAACTCTAAGGCTCTCTTTGCCACTTGAGGGCGGTTTCTGGGGCCAGAATGTGATACAGAATAAGCAGGCTGCAGACTGGTTTGTTTCTTTATACCATGTAACAGAAATGAGTGCCCTGAGGACTGCAGTCATGACTCTCTCCTGTTTGTAACCCAGGCACCAAAAATAGTACCAGGTGTTTGAGGAGCTCTCAATGTGTGTGTCTTGCTAAAGCCAGGATCCTCATCTCTTTTTTATCACTCTCAAGAGAGATTCCCCATTCCAATAAAATAAACAAGGTAAAAAAAAGTAAAAAGAATAAAACCCTTGGCTTTCCATAAATGATGCTTTTCCACATGCAAAACAAGGTAGTTGAATCTCTACTTCATTTTCTGTATAATCAAGAGTTATAAACTGTTAGTAAAAAGCAGGCATAAATCTTCACGACCTTAGATTATGCAATGGTTTCTTTGGTATGACATCAATAGTACAAGCACCAAAAAAAAAGTAGTTAAAATAGACTTCATCAAAACTAAAAGGTTGTGTTTCAAAGGACACCAGCAGAAGAAAAGGCAATGTACAGGACTGCAGGAAGTGTTTCCAAGTCTATTTGACAAAGGACTAGTATCTACAATGTAGCAGTATCAAGAATTTACAATTCAACAATGGACAAGTGAGTTTAAAACTGGGCATAAGATCCAAAAAGGCATTTCTCCATAGAAAATACACAAATGGCCAATCTACACATGAGAGGATGCTCAACAGTGTCAGTCAACAGGGAAATGCACATCAAACCACAGGGAACTGCCTCTTCATATCAACTAGGTCTGCCAGAAAAAGTCAGACAATAGAAAGTGTTGCTAAGGATGTGAGGAAGTACACTGCTGGTAGGGACATGAAATGGTAAAGCTGCCTTTGGAAAAGTTTGTCAGCTTCTTAAAAAATATGAAACATCCAACTATCACATGACCTAGAAACTGTTCTGGTCACTTCTCGCAGAGAACTGAGAACTTACATTCACACAAAAACTTGTACATGAATGTGCACGGCAGCATTACTGGTAACAGCCAAAAAATGGAAACATCCCAAATGCCCATCAACTGGTATAATTACAATGCAGTATAACTCAGCCATAAAGGACATTACAGATGCTGCCACATGATGAACCTTGAACACATTATGCTAAGTGAAAGAAGACAACCATAGAAGACTGGAAGACTTCATTTGTATAAAGTGTCCAGAACAGGTAAATCCATCGAGCAAATATACCAAGGGCTGCCAGGGGCTGTGGGGCACAGGGAGTGACTGCTTACGAGCATGGGGTTTCCTTTTGGGCTAATGAAAAGCTTCTGGAAGTGACAGTGCTGATGGCTACACAACCATGTGAATATACTAACAGCACTAAATTGTGCAGTTTAGAAGAAATATTTATGCTATATGAATTATATCTCAATTTTTAAAAATTTTGGGCATGAGTGTTGTGGCATGCAACCTGCTTCTTAGGCTGCTTGTAACCCGTATCAAAGTGTGTATTCAATTTCCTGCTGCTCCACTTCTGACCCAGCCTCCTGCTGATAGATCCTGGGAGGCAGCAGATGATGACTCAAGTGCTTGGGGTCCTGCCACCCATGTCGGGGACCCAGATGGAGTTTTGGACTCCTGGCTTTGGCCTGCCTGGCCCTCCCCTGGCTATTGTGGGTATCTGGGGAGTGAAGCAGTAGATGCAAGATGGATTTCTCTTTCTCTGACTTACAAGCAGATGAAAATTAAAATATACCTAAAATTAAAAGTATATAAAATATTAAAAATGTTTAGAAATGCATATATATATAAAACATATAAAACAAGAATGGGCACAAATAGACACAGTAACCTTCAAAGAAGCATAAGGAACCTGAACAACAACAAATAGAGGAATGAGTTAAAAGAGTAAAATTGCACAAAAAAGCAGAAACTATTACTAAACCTGACAACTGGTGACAAAGACTTGTGTGAAGGATTTATCCAAATATAACAAAATCAAAAAATGCTTAAGATAAAGGACAAATGTTTCATGGACACTGGCTAATTAAAGGTTATTATACAGCTATAATTAGCAGGGTATTTGTATTCTACCTTGTAATAAAATACTAAGTAAAAATTCAGCCAGGTGTTTTGTGTCCTCCAGTGGTGCAGGGGCATATCCTCGTTTGTCCCCAGAGTCTTCTGTGCATGAATCCTCTTCCTTGGACTCCCACACCCCTACAGCTCAGTGTAATGTATGTAATTCCCAGAAGGAGAAAGTCCTCTAGAGAAACTCTCACTTGGGGTTGACATTGTGATGTAGGGTGTAAAGCCACAACCTGCAACGTCAGCATCCCATATGTGTACTGGTCTGTGTCCCACCTGCTCCACTTCCAATCCAGCTGCCTGCTAATGGCCTGGGAAGAGCAATGGAGGATGGCCCAAGTACTTGGGCTCCTGCCACACATGTGGGAACGAGAAGCAGTTTCTTGCTCGCTCCTAGCTTTGGCCTGGCCCAGTGCTGACCACTGCAGCCGCCTGGGGAGTGAACCAGTGGATGGAAGATCTCTGTCTCTGTCTCTCCCCCTCTCTCCCTGTGTAACTCTGACTTTCAAATTAATTAATTAATTAAAAGAATCCCTCACTTGGTTTCTATGATGATGTAAACTGCCTGCGTAACACTTAGCAGGATCAGCCTGGGTGGCCAAACAACACTGATTTGTCTTCTGAGACAGAAGTCAGCCTGAAACTCCTGAGGACACTGAGAATCCAAAGCAGAAAGACCTCAGTTTAGGTTGTTTCCATACCACCTTCCTCTCTGAACTCTCAGCTTCTTGCAAACTCTGAAGGCACCCAACTTACAACCTGTCTTGGTACCTCCTGTTTACTACTCCTACTCTCTATACCCTGACCCCTCCACCCCACCCCAAGGAACAGCCACACCCTAGCAATTCTCCCCTTGCATCTCTCTCCACTGCCTGCACCTTAGCTCAGGCCACTGTCAGCAACCTCCAGGGTTTGACAAAAGAACTCTAGGTCCAACTCTTCTCTTCAAAGCAACCATCTCAATCTTCTAAAGCATAGATGGAACTTGTCATTTCCCCTTGGACATTACCCACTGTCCATGCTCACCTGGCACTCAGTGCTGCCCAGCTGGCCGGGTGGGCCTCCCCTGCCACATCTCCAGTCTCATGCCCCCTGGCTCTCTAACCAAGCCCCAGCTGCAGTGGAAAATCTGCAGTTCTTCCCAGCAGTTAAGCTCTGACTTCTGCATCTTTACACACAACATTCTTTCTTGTCCAACACCTTCCTCCATGCTCCCCTCATCACTCTATACCCACTGTCCAGATACCACCTCCACCACTTCCTGTCATCCTAGGGCACCCTGTGCCAGTGGCCCTGGGGTGAGGTCCTGCTATAGTGTTGGACACAGTGAGCAGCTCAGTAAACACTTTGTCTCTTTGCTGTTCACATGTTATTCTTGATTAACTCACATCACTCATGTCACACTCCATAAAATGGCCTAGGAAAATGCTGATTTTTGATTCCTCAAAAAGATGAGTTGTGAACAGATTAGAATTCTAACCAATGAAAGGGACGGTTGTAGAAGCTAGGTGACAGGTACAGAGGCTCACCATACCATTCTCATCACTTTTGTGTATGTTCAAAATTTTCCAAAATAAATGTTTTAAAAACCAAAACAGTCATGGCTACAGGTGCAGATTAGCAGTCTGAAGTAAGTTTCTGGTCATTGTGTATACCTGGGCCTTGTGGACAAAGAAGTAATCAGCAGAAAGTACTATTGGATCATACCCTGAATTTTGTTGTCAAAAAATACGTATGTGGTTTGGTCCCCTTGAATTTTCTTCCATTCAATCCTGGGGTCATTTGTCTGTGAATCCGTAATGATACAAGACAGTTCCACACCTAATGAGTAAAGGGGGGGAAAAAAACTCTCTGTGAATGTGGAACACTTAACATTAACACTTAACATGTTCGTTTGCACACAGATTCTGTAGGCTATCTCTAGTTTAAGAGGGACTTTTCATGCAAATTATAAACCTAGCCACCTCCAGACTCCATGAGACTTTGCAAAAAGATGAATTTTTGCTAAAAAAAAATACAAAATTAGCAAGAATTATACTACATAAAGCACACCTTCCTTTAAATATCTTTCTTGTATAAAGGAGTCCTCTCATATCTCCAGTTTTACTTTCTGCAGTTTCAGTTACTTAAAATCAACTGTGGTTCAAAAGTCATAAATGGGAAATTTCAGAAATAAACAAGTCATAAGTTTTAATCTGTTGCAATTAATAGCAGTGAGACGAGATCTCACTCTATCTCACTCTGACCAGGTTGTGTATCATCTCCTTGTGCAGCATATCCACTCTGTATGTACTACCCAATCCTCAGTCACTTAGGCGTCATCCTGGTTACCAGATTGACTGTTGTGATAATATAGTGCTTATGTTTAAGTAACCCTTACATAGAGACCAACACCACATCTCAGTGCCTATGTCATGCACCTTACTTTCCCTCCTAAGACAGACACTGTATCATCTCACCAGGATGAGTACAGCACAACAGTGTGTTTTGAGAGACAAAGATCACATAACTTTCATTACAGTATACTGTTATAATTGTACTGTTTTATTATCTCTGTCAGTCTCTTACTGTGCCTACTTTTATCAGTTAAATGTTATCATAGGTATAGGAAAAAGACAGGGTATACAGAAGGTTTGGTCCTGTGCATGGTTTCAGGCATCCTATTGGAGTCTTAGAACACACCCCACACAGAAAGACACACTACTGTGTACGAAGTTTCTTTGTTGTATACACAAAGCTAGGCAGGAACCATTAGGTTAGCCAGTATAAGACCCACACAGAGCTCACTACTGGCCCACAGATGTGATGCTTCCTTGACACCCATGCACTGTCCAGGAGCCACTCCTGTATCTCCTTGCACAACACAGACACATGTCCAGAGTCTGCTGTAAGACCACCAGATGTCCATTAGATGGTGTTCCTTCTCCTCAGTGTCTTTCTTGCACTTACTCTCAAATTCTTGTACCACTGGGTTTCGGTTGCTGGATTTGAGGTTTACAGCTCCTATCAAGCAGCCTGAAAGGAAAAACAAAAGTAAAATCAGACACAATACATCTCTGGAACACCTGGAAAACTCTGGTTTTTTTGAGGTCAGATTTTTCCCTCCTATGCAGGTCAACCGCAGAGGATGGGAAAATGCTATATTCCAAACAAAGCATGTGGGGTACAGCAAGCTGACTTCCTTGTCTCCCAATCTGACCGTCACTGGAAGGACCCAGGAGAAGAGCAGCGTTCTGAGAATTCACTCTCCCCAATCCCAGAACAAAGTCCTCTACAGTGGATGGAAAATCCTCAGTCATTACTGCTTCAAATAGTTCTTTTGTTCCCTTCTTCTCTTCCTAGTACTAGCATTATACAAACTCATATATTACACACTGTTCCACAGTTCTTGGACATTCTGTTCCACTTTTTTCTGTTCCTTTTCTTGGGAAGTATGAGGACACAGAAATAAAATAAGTTAAAGGCCTTATAGTCACAAGAGAACACAGAAGGGTCTGGCATTATGGGGTAACAGGTTGCGCTGCCGCCTGCAGCAACAGCATCCCATATAAGCACCAGTTCAAGCCCTGGGTGCTCCACTTCCAATCTAGCTCCCTGCTAATGCACCTGAGAAAGCAACAGAGGATGGCCTGAATCCTTGGGTCCCTGCACCCATGTGGGAGAACCAGAGGAAGCTCCTGGCTTCATCCTGGCCCAGGCCCAGCTGTTGTGGCCCTCTGGGGAGTAAACCAGCAGATGGAAGATCTGTATGTGTATATCTCCCTCTCTCTATAACTCTGCCTTTCAAATAAATAAATCTTAAAGAGAAAGACACAGAGAGAGAGACCAAGAAGTAGATTCTCTGTAGAAGCAGGCTGATTCACCAAAACAATGGAAACAGTAAAGTTGCAAACAACAGATGAACTAGAGCACATAAAAGATGCATAGGCCACTAAAGCTGATAGTGTCTGTACAAAGTCAAATTTGCAAGAAGGCAACTGAGAAATATTATATATATATATGTATATGTGCATATATATATATATATATATATATATATGTATATCTTGACCTCTAAAGTGAACTACCTGCTGCTGATGTTTTTAAAGACCCAAAAGTAGGGGCCGGTGCTGTGGTGTGCAGGTGAAGCCACCGCCTACAGTGCCGGCATCCCACATGGGTGCCGATTCTAGTCCCAGCCCTCTTCTTGTGATCCAGCTCTCTGCTGTGGCCTGGGAAAGCAGTGGATGTTGGCCCAAGTCCTTGGGCCCCTGCACCCGTGTGAGAGACCTGGAAGAAGCTCTTGGCTTTGGATTGGCACAGCTCTGACCATTGCAGCCAACTGGGGAGTGAACCAGGGATGGAGGACCTCTCTCTCTCTGTGTGTAACTCTGACTTTCAAGTAAATAAATCTTTACAAAAAGGAAAAGAAAACAGACCCAAAAGCAGAGTTTCAAATGCTGAACTGAAATGCCAGAAGCACACAAGTCACTGCCAATTGACCCATGACCAACGAAGGATTTTCACCACATGTATACTCTGGTCATGAATGCAATGAAGCCAGATGATTCTTTTACTTATGTATGCACTAGAAGAATCTGACAGGACTATAGACTCTAGAATATATTTAAAACATCTAATTTTTAATGTAAATTTGAATAGTTCGAAAGCATATAATTTCTAGATATTGTTAATATTTTAAAATAAAAATGTTCACTTTTTTTAGTGTATCCACTGAAATCCAAACAGCATAGTGATTTGATATTTACTATCATAGTTTTAGAAACTGAAAAATAATGCTATAAGTTTTAGTGTTGAAATAAACTGCAAAGATAGTTCAGAAATGTCCAGTATACCCTCTTCAGGTTAAAAAAAACAAACAACAAACTATTAAGAAGGCTTTCCTGCAATGAGATCCTGTATAGCCACTATGGAAAACAATTTATCAGTTTTGTAAATAAACATTCAGGGGCTAGTGCAGTGGCTTAGCAGGTAAAGCTGCTGCCTGCAGTGCCCATATCCCATATGGGCGCTGGTTTAAGTCCCAGCTGTTCCACTTCCAATCCAACTTTCTGTTATGGCCTGGGAACACAGCAGATGATGGTCCAAGTCCTTGGGCCCCTGCACCCGCATGGAAGACCCAGAAGAAGCTCCAGGCTCCCGGCTTCAGATCAGTGCAGCTTTGGCCACTGTAGCCATTTGGGGAGTGAATCAGCAGATGGAAGACCGACCTCTCTCTCTCTCTCTCTCTCTGCCTCTCTGCCTCTCTGCCTCTCTGTAACTCTACCTTTCAAATAAATAAATAAATCTTCAAAAAAAACTAATCATGCAACCATCATATGGTCCAGCAATTGTGTTCTTAGTTATTTATCCCAGAGAAAAGGAAATTCAACTTCACTCAAAAACCTGGACACAAATATTCACAGCAGATTTAAAGTGATGTACACAAACTAGAAACATTCCACTCCCTTTTTGCTCATGTGGGTTTTAAAGAGAAGTTTTTGTTATTGTTGTTTAAAGATTTATGTATTTGGAAGTCATGGTTACAGAGAGAGAGGGAAGAGAAAGAAAGAGTAAAAGATCTTTCATCTGATGGTTCACTCCCAGATGGCCACAATGCCCTGGGCCAAGCCAAAGCCAGGAGCCAAGAGCTTCACCCGGATCTCCCACATGGGTGGCAGGGGCCCATGAACTTGGGCCATCTTCCACTGCACTCCCAGGCCATTAGCAGGGAGCTGGATTAGAAGTAGAGCAGCCTGGGGGGCCGGCACCATGGCTCACTTGGTTAATCTTTCACTTGTGGCGCTGGCATCCCATATGGGCACCGGGTTCTAGTCCTGGTTGCTCCTCTTCCAGTCCAGCTCTCTGCTGTGGCCTGGGAAGGCAGTGAAGGATGGCCCAGGTGCTTGGGCCCCTGCACCTGCATGGGAGACCAGGAAGAAGCACCTGGCTCCTGGCTTTGGATTGGCGCAGCGTCAGCCGTAGTGGCCATTTGGGGGGTGAACCAACGGAAGGAAGACCTTTCTCTCTCTCACTGTCTAACTCTGCCTGTCAAAGAAAAGAAGAAGAAGAAGTAGAGCAGCCTGGACTTGAACAGGTGCCCAAATGGGATACCGGCACCACAGGTGGCAGCTTTACCAGATATACCACAACATCAGCCCCTCTAAAGAGAAGTTTTATGTAATTCATATTCTTCCTCTTCTATAAGTAAGGTGCTTTTCCTCCTCTGTCTTAAGATTTTGCCTTTGTCTTTGGTAGTCTGTAGTTTGATGAGACATGCCCAGGTGCTGAATGTGTGGCACTTATCCTGTATATTCTCTGAACTTGGATCTGCAGTTTTGGGTCTGACATTAATTTGGGGAAATCCTTGATCATTACTGCTTCAAAGAGTTCTTTTGTTCCCTTCTTTTTCTAGTATTAGTATTATACAAACTCATATATTACACTTTTTGTAGTTCTTCCACAGTTCTTGGACATTCTGTTCCAGTTTTTTTTCCTTTTTTTAAATTTATTTATAAAAAGGGAACAGATTCCATATATATACAGTTTTAAGGAACATAACGATCTTTTTTTTTTCTGTTGTCTTTCTCTGTGCTTTCAGTTTTGGAAGTTTCTGTTGACATGTCCTAACAAGATATTCTTTCCATGGCTATGTTCAGTCTACCTAAAGAGTTCATCAAAGATGTTTCACATTTCTGTTATAATTTTTTGATATCTAGCATTTCTTTTTGATTCTTTCTTAGAATTTCCATCTCTCTGCTTGCATTGTCCACCTGTTCTTGTTGTCAACTTATTCCATTAGAACCTTCAGCATATTAAACACAATTGCTTTAAATCCCTAGTCTGATAATTTGAAGAACTTTGCCACGTCAGAATTCTGATGCTTGCTCTGTCTCCTCAAATTATGTGTTTAACCTTTTAGTATGCCTTCTAATTTTTGGTTGCAAGCTAGACATGATTTAGTAAAACAAACTGGTTAGGTGTGTGGAGAGAAGACAGAGCATTCTATAGCCCTACAACTAGGTCTCAAGCCTTTAGTGAGCCTGTGTTTTAGTGTGACCTTCACAAGTATTTCCCAGTACCTAAGTTGGACAAGATGGCTAGAGGGAGATAGAAGTCAGTTAGGTTCTGATGAAATCCCAGAAGGTTAGGCTCTGGTTTCTCTATGGGTAGACTTTGTTAAAAACAGAATTGTCAAGGCCGGCGCTGTGGCACGGGTTAAGCCATTGCCTTTAGTGCCAGCAATACATATAGGTGTCAGTTCATGTCCCAGCTGCTCTACTTTTGATCCAGCTCCCCGCTAATGCATCTGGGAAAGAAGCAGAAGATGGCCCAAACACTTGGGTCCCTGCACCCAAGTGGGTGACCCTGAAGAAGTTCCTGCCTCCTAACTTTAGCCTGGCCCAGCCCTGACAGTTGTAACCATTTGGGGAGTGAACCAGCAGATGGAAGATCTCTCTAATTCTTTCAAATAAATAAATGAATCTTAAAAAAAAAAAAAAAAAAGAGCTCAGAATGCTCATAGAACAGAAGCCTCAGGAGAAAGCAACCCTGCCAGCACCTTTATTTAGGAATTCCAACCTCTAGAACCACGAGAAAATAAATTTCTACTGTTTTAACTCACCAGTATGTGGTATTTTATCATGCTATCTCTAGCAAACTAACACCGAAGGAATTAAAAGAGGGGGAGAAAATGAAAATGAATATGTAAAAATGATCCCTGACTTTACAACAAATCCAGAAATTCTAAATTTCTGAGTATCAAAATATGTTTGAGTTCACAGTTGACAAAGTTGTTGGTCTTTCATACCATGATTTGTAACCATAGCTGGGAAAGAGATGAGCTCTGTGAATTCAAACCCTGGGTCCATCCCAGATTGTCATCTCTGCACTGAGTAGACATGACATAGAACTTACAAAAACTGCATGGAGGGGCCGGTGCTGTGGCACAATGAATTAAAGCCCTGGCCTGAAGCGCCAGCATCCCATATGGGTGCCGGTTCTAGTCCAGACTGCTCCACTTCCAACTCAGCTCTCTGGTATGGCCTGGGATAGCAGTAAAGGAAAGCCCAAGTCCTTAGGTCCCTGCACCCGTGTGGGAGACCTAGAAGAAGCTCCTGGCTCCTGGCTTCAGATGGGTGCAGCTCTGGCCATTGTGGCCATCTAGGGAGTGAATCAGCGGATGGAAGACCTCTCTCTCTGTCTCTACCTCTCTCTGTAACTCTTTCAAATGAAAATAATTCTTTAAAAAAAAAAAAAAAAAACCTGTATGGAGGGGCCAGCACTGTGGTGAAGCGGGTAAGCCACTGCCTGCAGTGTCGGCATCTCATATGGGCACCAGTTCAAGTCCCAGCTGCTCCACTTTCAATCCAGCTCTCTGCTATGGCCTAGGAAAGCAGTGGAAGATGGCCCAAGTCCTAGGGCTTCTGCACCTGCATGGGAGACCCAGAAGAAGCTCCTGGCTCCTGGCTTCAGATCGGTCCACCTCCGGCCATCGAAGCCAACTGGGGAGTGAACCAGCGGATGGAGGACCCCTCTCTCTGACTTTCCTTTTTTCTGTGTGTAACTATAACTTTCAAATAAATAAGTAAGTCTTTAAAAAAAAAAAAAAAAAAACCTGCATGGAATAGCTTCCTCAGCTATAGTAAGAAGACTGAACCTCAGGCTAATGTGTTCCTAAGCTGATAATTATCACAAAAAATACAGTAGCTCCAGTGTCAGGCCAAGGCTGAATCCCTCCCTCCTTCCCCCAGCCCCACACCTCTTTTTAACTACCAACAAAACCAAAAGGCTTTGATTTTGTTTTTATACACACAAGAGGAAACACTCTGGTTGGCATTGTGGCACTGCAGGCTAAGCTGCCGTTTGCAATGCTGGCATCATCCCATCTCAGAGTGCCAGTCTGAGCTGCTTCGCTTCTAATCTAGCTTCCTGCTAATGCACCTGGGAAGGCAGTAGAAGATGGCTCAAATTCTTGGGCCCCTGCCACCCATGTGGGAAACCAAGATCGAGTTCCTGGCTCCTGGCTTCAGCCTGGCCTAGACCTGGATTTTGTGGCCATCTGGGGAGTGAACCAGCAGATAGGATCTCTCTCTCTCTCTCTCTCTCTCTCTCTCTCTGTCTGTCACTCTGTCTTTCAAATAAATAATTTAAAAAAAAAAAGAAAAAAGACAGAAACCACTCTTTGATTCACTCTGAGACTCAATAAACACTTTTTGCCTAAAGGCACCTGTCCCACAACAACAGACACACCTGGTAAGATATGAGGTATGGCACTGGTGGAAAGGACACCTCAGGACCCACTAGTCTCACTTACTTGTCTTTCGTTTCTCCTCTGAGCCCTTCTTAACATCATCCTAGAAGCAGCGGTTGTCATTCCATTCTCCATTGGGCCTATTTGTTTCAAAGGCATTAAACTAGTTCTGTATTTCCAGAAGCATCAACCTCTAGAATTGCTTACTATAATGGCATTATTTCTCCTTGAAATCAGGGCCATCAGACATGTCACATACCAGAGGTGAGGAAGGAAGTGAAAATGAATGATTCAGATACATCCCTTAGGATCACTCTTCAAAACAGGGCAGGTGGTATTTCCAATTCACACATGATATGTTGCTAAATGGCCTTGGCCTACCTCTAGTCCACAGCTAAGGAAGCTAGTACTTCAAGCTTTGCCTTTAGACTCCAAGACCAACATTATATCCCGATGCCTGAAATTCTTTTTTTTACTGTGGCTCTAAGAAAGAGATTAATTAAACAATGTATTGGTTGTTTCCTATTAAGATTTATTTACCTGGGCCCAGCGCTGTGGTGCAGTGGGTTAACGCCCTGGCCTGAAGCACTGGCATCCCATGTGGGTGCCGGTTCAAACCCGGCTGCTCCACTTCCCATCTAGCTCTCTGCTATGGCCTGGGAAAGCAGTAGAAGATGGCCCAAGTCCTTGGGTCCCTGCACCTGCGTGGGAGACCCAGAAAAAGCTGGCTTTAGATCGGCGCAGCTCCGGCCATTGCGGCCAATTGGGGAGTGAACCATCAGATGAAAGACCTCTCTCACTCTCTGCCTCTCTTCTCTCTGTGTAACTCTTTCAAATAAATAAATAAATCTTTTAAAAAATATTTATTTACCTGAAAGGCAGAGAGAGAGGGAGAGAATGAATGTTTGCATATACTAGTTCAATCTCTAAATGGCTGCAATAACTAACAACTGGGTCTAGACCAGGCCAAAGCCAGGAACCATGAACTCCACTGAGCCTCCCATGGGGTGGCAGGGGCCCACGTACTTGGGCAATCATCTGCTGCCTTCCCAGGTGCATTAGCAGCAAGCCAGGAGTTGGAAGCAGAGTGAAATGCGGCATCACAGAGGTGGCTTAACCACAACACTAGCCCCTGGTTGATTGTTTTATATATCATCTGTGTATGCTTGACAAGAAGCATAGTAAGAGATAATAAAAAGTTTGCGAATTCCTCCTCTATAACCTAACCACTTACTTTCCACATGCTCAATGACACTAAGATGATCCAAAAGTAAATAATAATGTATCAATGCAAAATTATCACAATAAAAGGGAGGGAAGGAGGAAGAGAATCAGGAAAGGAAGACGAAAGGGGGAAGGGAGGGGAGGAAAAAGGAAGCAGAGAGAGGTTACTGCTGCTATCTTTAAACCCGAACTAGGTACTGAACAGATTATATAATCCCCTGAGATTTGGGAAAGAAACAAAACCAGGATTCAGAAGGATTACACACAAAAAAGATTTAATTCCAAATGCATGCCTCATGTCCCCATGCCATAAATAGCAAAGTTTTCTACATAGGAAGGCCTGAACAAGTTGCTGCCTTTGCTCTCCTAGCTCTGGCCATAGATTTTCCAAATCATCTCGATCTGCAGAGTCCTAGACCTACCCAGTAGTCCGCACTTATGTGTGCTCACATTTAGCTACATTACTAAGGAGCTCAGGAAAGAGGCACTGCTGCATAAAGAATTCCTGCTCTGAATCCTGCCTTGCCCATGCAGAAACAGGGACTCCCTCAAACAACACAGGCCTTTCCCCGGGCAGGTTTTCCTCCCAGCTCTCAGAAACAGATGACAGAGTGATGCATATAAATAAATCTGCAGGGCACTGCAGCACGGGCTAGCAAAAAACAACAAAGAGAGATGGCAGGGATGGAGCACACTATGGCCATTCATCTGCATATGAGTCATCACCTTGGAGCAACAGCCTTCCCCTCATTTGGTTAGGGAGCCTGAGCAAAGCAAACACAGAGAACCAGAGGACCCTGGAGTCAATGTATTTTATATTTCCTTTTATATTTCTTTAATTATTATTTATTTGAAAGAGAGAGAGATCAATCTCCTGTCCTCTGGTTCACACCCCAAATGTCTATAACCACCAGGGCTGGGTCAGGCCAAAACTAAGAGCTGGGAACTCAAACTAGGTCTCTCGTGTAGGCACTTGCACCATCACCTGTTGCCTCCCAGACTACACATCAGCAGGAAGACAGAATGGAAAGTAGAGCTGGGACATGACCTAGGCACTCTGTTATGGGATGTGGGCATTCCAAGCCATAGCTTAACCGCTGCAACAAACGTCCACCTCTGATTTCTAAGTCTTGGTATCATCTGGCTAAGCAACTAGGCCTAACAACTGCAAGCACTCCACCCTCTGGACACTGGTGTACAAGGAAAATATGGGCATTTCCTGGTAAGACAAGGGTGGGCTGAGGAAAGAATGTCAATGAACAAACTACCAGTGATGTAGAGTATACATTTTCACATATAAGGAGGCAATCAGAAGTGTGCAGAGAGATAAGCAGAGAGAGAAGTGTACATTTTGAACTCACAAGGAGCATTATTTTGACACTGACCAAGTGTGCTGCCTCTTGTAGGTCAGCTGACCATCCTGCTTAAGTGGGGAACTGAAACTGTTCTGTGGGGATACTTTTCTCCGAACAGGACTGTCAACTGCCAGCTGGATGGATGCCTAAGGTAGAGCAAAGAGGAGTAGAGCGATCTCTGAACCATCTCCCACCAGCACTCTGACAATGAATAAAGTGACAGGGAAAGGGTGAGCACACTGTGCTGCTGGAACCTTAGTGAACTGTACATTCTCCTCAGTATCATCTGGATGGCTCCCAGCTCATTATGATCACTCATCCCACCTCCTAGCATTCCATAGACATGGCGAAAGATTATTCTGCTCACATCCCAGACAAGGGATCAGATCCTACAGAGGTTAATGGCTACAAGCACAAAGCAAAACTAGAAGCCAGAAGTTCTGAATCCCCATTCCTACTTCCTGCTTTAGTTCATAAGCATCTTTCTGATAAGAAACTCAGTATTAAAATCTACCCAAAACTGGCCGGCACTGTGGCTTAACAGGCTAATCCTCCGCCTTGCGGTGCCGGCACACCGGGTTCTAGTCCCGGTCGGGGCGCCGGATTCTATCCCGGTTGCCCCTCTTCCAGGCCAGCTCTCTGCTATGGCCCTGGAGTGCAGTGGAGGATGGCCCAAGTGCTTGGGCCCTGCACCCCCATGGGAGACCAGGAGAAGCACCTGGCTCCTGCCTTCGGATCAGCGCCATGCGCCGGCCGCAGCAGCCATTGGAGGGTGAACCAACGGCAAAAAGGAAGACCTTTCTCTCTGTCTCTCTCTCTTACTATCCACTCTACCTGTCAAAAAAAAAAAAAAATCTACCCAAAACTAAAAAGGACAGCAACAAATACATGTGAAGTAATAAACGGAAGATGTGAGTCAGACCCTGTAGCCTAAACTGATATCCCATTGTTCTTGCAAAACCCTTTCTTAGATGACTTTGCAAGGGAAGTAGTCTAAAAAACAAGTCTCTGACAAGATGTGCAGCTGGCACTGTCAACTTCACATGGCCATCCCTTCCCTCCAGGGATGATGTGGAGCTGAGGCACGCAAGGGCAATGGGAGCAGGCAGATGGGAATGATAAGCTACAGAGGAAATACTGACTCGCTGACAATCACAATGGCCTTCCTAGTTCACACGGCTCCTCAGAGTATTCTCTGGAGCTGCTGTGTTCTTTGTTTCCCTTTCCCTTTCCTAACTGGAACAATTTTAGCAACTGCGGACAACGGTAGTTTATTTCAATTTTCAGAAATTCTTTCAGGGTCTGAGGATCTGATACCAGGCAAGTTATATGATGATTACTTTGCTTGTTAAGAATATCATATCCTAACCCTCCTCCTCATGCCTTAGAACACACACCCTGAACTCTGCTTAGGCTGGGAAAGAACTAAATCTGTGTTTTTATTTCCCAAGCCTCCAAGATGATTCTAATGTGCAGCCTAATCTGAGGAGTCCTAAGTCACGCATTCTGTGAGAGGCAGGCCCAAAATCTGCAGTTGTGTGTGCACAGAAACACAGCCCTATTATTGGGCATGCCTGTTTTCCTTTACTATTCTGAAGAATTACTGATTATAGAATGCTTTCAGGGTCCCAGGCAAAAAGAACCAGTAACACAAAACAGCATAATAAAAAATACAACTGGCAGATGTTGAGGTAATGTTAACTTCAGTCCACAAACTAATTCAGTAGAGGCTGGCTCATTTTAATTGATTTCCCTAAAAGCTTTGGCACACTGATGTAAGTACCCTGAAGCAGAGTAAGAGTTCACAAAAAACTGTATTCTAAAAACGCCAATTCAACCCACATCCCTAGATGAAGATCTCAACATGCAAACCACTTTTTTCCTCTCCTATGGAAACAAAAGACACTTCAGATTAAACCTCTGGACTCCTGAACAGAGCGCTGGGACGGGAGAGATAAAGACTGCTATCTCTAACAATGGCCACTGTTATTTAACTGCAGAGACAACTAAAAGAGAAAAAAAAAAAAACAATGGCTCTGTTACTTTTCCATGAAAAATTAAATTTAGTGGGGTATTTAAACTCATTCCCATAAAGCAAGAGCTCTTTTAGAAAATGTTTTCACTCCAAGTCAAAGTGTTGTTCACTAAGAAGTCATTTATGTATGTCTGGCTCTCTAAAGAGTTATATTTAGCCTTCTGGCATTCTGTCCAGTTTGTCTCCTGCTCAAAAGAAATTTTCCCCTGACCAGGACTCAACTAGTGTGGGTGCACGTCAGCAAGCATCACTGTGGGACTGCACTGGCCTGCTGGGGCAGGTCTAAATATAAAGTGGCAATACAGGCTTTCCAGTGGAGAATAGCTACATGTTCCTTCTTCAAAACAAACCTCTTCTGTATGCTTGATTAGCAAAACTTATCTAAGAGAAGGAAATATCCAATAAAATAGCATCTTTTGAATAATGTCTCATTTTCTTAATCAATTTTAAAGGAATTTATTAAAAGCAAGACTGGAGGGAAAAGGAACACATACCAATATTTTCCAGACCCATTCACTCATACACTCAGCAAAAAATATATATAAGAAATTATTCAAACACAGACTCTACCAAGAACACAGCTGTGAAACCCTGACTACACTTGCCGACTGTGACCTAGACCAAATGAAATGATTAAGTAACTAAACATGCCCTTAAAAATTTAGTACAATACATTATGAAATTCCAAGTAAATCTTAATGTGATAGATAACTTTCTATGTCAACTTGCAGGGTGTTTTTGGATGAGATTTTTTTTTTTTTAAGATTTATTTTATTTATTTGAAAGACAGAGTGACAGAGAGGTAGAGACAGAGAGAGGTCTTCCATCCACTGGTTCACTCCCCAGATGGCTGCAACGGCCAGAGCTGCGCCCATCTGAAGCAGTAGCCAGGAGCTTCTTCTGGGTCTCTCACGCGGCTGCAGGGGCTCAAGGACTTGGGCCATCTTCTATTGCTATCCCAGGCCATAGCAGAGAGCTGATCAGAAGAGGAGCGGCCAGGACTAGAATCAGCGCCCATAAGGATGCCGGTGCTTCAGGCCAGGGCTCTAACCCACCATGCCACAGCACCAGCCCCTGGATGAGATTAACATTAAATCCGAACTTGATATATGATAGATCGCCTTCCATAATGTGGAAAGCCTTACGCAATCAGTTCAGCCTAATAGAACACAGAGAACCCCCTCTGCCTAAGAGAGAAGGGGTTTCTCAGCAGACTGCCTTTCAACTGTCTGCATCGTGAGCTTTCCTGGGTCTCCAGCTGCCACACAGATTTTTAACTTGCCAGCCTTCAAAACTGCATAATCCAATTCCTTGTAATAAATCCTACCTTCTAATATTCTGTTTCCCTGGAGAATACTGATATACTAATGTCATGGTTATAGTACTTCTTGACAGAAAAACCCACATTGTTTCACTGCATACAAAATCTATGAAGAACTCACACAGCAGCAATCCTAGACACAGAGTTAGGCAGGCTCATGTAATATTTCAATTGTAAGCCAGCAGGAAGACATCAGATGAGATGCTCTTTCTTTGAGTACACTATTTGTAGTTTCTATTTGATTCTACTCTATCCAAACCTAAACTATAAAATATTTTCTGGGCATAAATCTGGTTATGCCCATCAGGGATGACCAGAGTAAAACTCCACCTAGCCCGGCATTGTGGCATAGTAGGTTAAACCACCGCCTGTGATGCTGGCATTCCCTCGTGGGCACCTGTTCAAGTCCTGGCTGTTCCACTTTGGATCCAGCTCCCTTCTAATGCACCTGGGAAAAGCAGCAGAGGATGGCCCAAGTCCTTGGGCCCTTGCACCCACTTGGGAAATCCAGATGGGGTTCCTGGCTCCTGGCTTCGCCTGGCCCAGCCCTAGCTGTTACAGACATGTGGTGAGTTAATCAGCAGATGGAAGATATCCCTCCCTCCCCCCTCTCTTTCTCTCCGCCCCCCCCCCGCCCCCGTGTATCTCTGCCTTTCAAATAAATAAATCTTTAAAACAAACAAGAAACTCCATCCAGCATTCACCTGAGACAGTGGGGTTTCTGGAGGTAACTAGTCTGGAAGGAGCCCTATGCGTCCCCATTCCAGTTCTAGTGCTCCTCAGAACATTCTGCACTACATGGTAGTAAGTCAAGACTCCTCTGGCATTTTGGAGGAAGCAGGCTCAGAGAGCCCGTGGTGGGGAAATGAGTAAGTCATCAAAGACAATGACAACCTATGGAATTTTAACCCCCATGCCAAACGTTGTCCTAAGTCTTTGCATGCTTTTAATAGTCACAAAGCCTTTGTGATTCTTATCTTTGTTTTAGCAAGGAAATGGAATCTGAGAAGAGAAGTCACTTGTCCTTCATACCTCACCCAGTGCAGTGTTAGAGACATGTCTCTGTTAGCCGTTGAGCTAGTTTGCATATTACAGTGAGATGCATCTGATTCTGATCCTTCAAGCAATGTTAAGCTTTGTGAAGACAATGGCAAGCTCATCAATGATGTCTCTGGTCAAAGAGAACATCAGCTGATTTCATCCTCCAGTAAAGAGAACCAGTCCAGGACTATGAGCTCACGAATCTTTATTATAATTTGTTTTTTAAATTAGTGCATAGTAAAGTGCAGTATTTTAGTGCTCAGTTCTTAGTTTTGACAATGCATGGAGCTATGTAACCACTTACCACGGTCAAGATGCAGAACAGTTCTCTCAACTCACCCCAGGATTCCCTGGGGACCCCTTTGGTCTTCCCATCCCAAACCCCTGGCAGTCACTGATCTCTTCTCTGTTCCTACAATCTCATGTCTGCAGCAGTTCACAGCAGAGTCACACAGGATGCAGCCTTGCACTCTGCCTTCTTTCACCCAGACCAGCACACTTGAACCTGACCAGTGTTTGGAAATGGATCAGTGGTTCTTTTGTTGTTGCTGAGTAATATTTTAGTGTATGGAGGGAACACAGTCTGTTGAACCACTCCCAGGTGGGGGCATATATGGGTTATTTCTGAGTGTCAGTGGTTATGGATATGGTTGCTTTATACCTCAGCACACATGTTTTTGTGCAATTATAGATTTTCATTTCACATGGAGAACATGCTCTTTCAGCATCCAACTACCAGGTAAAAATATGGATAAAATGTCCTAAACTAGTGGTTGAGGCAGGGAGGGTAAATAAAGGCATCAGAAAAGACAGAGGGGACAGATGGGAATAGGCAGGGAGAAAGCAGAGTAAAGGGAGGAGCAGGGGAAGAATGACCCAGAATAATGGCACCATAGTGATTGTAATGGCACAATGATTTCCAGTTTTTTCAATGGTTCAGAAAACCTATGCAGTAGAACTGCACGGCATTTGCCTTTACTCACCATTTGCTTAGCTCTGCACTTAAATAAATAAGTTTTAAATTACACAAATGCTTGGTGGAGAGCAGGTACCATCTTTGCACGAACCTGGCACTGTCACTTCTTCTAACTAAAGACTAATCAGACCAAGTGTAAAATATTTTTCACTCTAAAGCACAAATAAACACATAAAATACTTATGTCTGATGCCATGAGACTCATCTCAGAGGTACTGAGGCATGACAAATGTGTACAACTAAACAGAGAACATGTGTCAAGGCATATTTTGTACTGTAAAATACTTCATCTGGAAATGTATTATCCCTAACACTTGCCCTGAGCATAAGACTTTGGCATGAAGTTATTCTGTGTATGGGCCCAGTCCATAAACACTATTTGCATGTGATTACAGATTCTGATATCTGAATTCCCAGAGAGGCCTATGTCCTCCCACATGCTGAAGAGAACAATTCAAAGTTGCATCTGTATGTTCAACTGTGAACATGATGCACGAATGTCCATCCAGCATATTCTCTCTAGGGCTTACTCTGTCTTTGTATCATCCAAAGGTACTCAAGAAATAGCCTTAGCTGTTAGAATGAAAGACGGCGCTGTGTTATCACCCTACTTTGAAATGGATGAACCAGATCAGGGACTCCAGACTAAAAAATGGAAGGTAATTGCACCTATCACCTTACAGAGGATAGAAACTAGTTATTTGTTTTATTTTTGTTTTACTACAGTGACATATCAACAAGAAGAATATATTGAAGCCAAAAAACATGTTAAAAGAAACATAAATATGCTACAGAAGAGTTCAGTGGTAACTGAGGTGTTAGGTAGGGGCTGTAGAAAGCAGAAGGGTGATCTTCACAAAAAACCGAAGTCTTCACATTAGTTTTAGTACAGCCTCTCCTGAAGTAGAACAAAATATAAATGATCAAGTATTCCTCTAATACAGGGGTAGGGAAACTTTTTTCTATGATGACCACACAGTCACATGCTTATAAAAGAGTAATTTTTAAAAGATTTATTTATGGGGCCAGTACTTGTGGCATATTAGGCTAAGTCTCCACCTGCGGCATAGGATGCTGATTCATGTTCTAGCTGCTCCTCTTCTGATCCAAACTCTCTGCTTATGGCCTGAGAAAGTAGTGGAAGATGGTCCAAGTGCTTTGGCCCCTGCACCTGCATGGGAGACCCAGAAGAAGCTTCTGGATCCTGGCTTCAGTTAGGCTCAGCTCCAGCCATTGCAGCCACTTGAGGAGTGAACCAGAGGATGGAAGACTTTTCTGTCTCTCCCTCTCTCTGTCTCTCTACCTCTCAAAATAAATTAATAAATCTTTAAATAAATATTTTTAAAAGATTTATTTATTTGAAAAGCAAAGTGACAGAGAGAGACAAAAAGAGCTCCATCAGCTGATTCAATCTTCAAATGGCCACAACAGCCAGGACTGGGCCAGGCTGAAACCAGAAGACAGGAGCTCAATCTTGGTCTCCCACATAAGAGGCAGGGCCTATGTACTTGGGCCTTCTTCTGCTGTCTTCCCAAGTACATTAGCAGGAAGCTGGACTGGATGCAGGGTAGCCACGACTAAATAAAAGAGGCAGCTTAACCTGCTGTGCCACAACACCAGCCCCTGTAAAGAGTAATCTAAGGGCTGGTGCTGTAGTGTAGTGGGTAAGGTCGCTGCCTGCAGTGCCGGCATCCCATATGGGCGCCGGTTCAAGTCCTGACTGCTCCACTTCTGATCTAGCTCTCTGCTATGGCCAGGAAAGGCAGTGGAAGATGGCCCAAATCCTTGGGCCCCTGCACCCACGTAGGAGACCTGGAAGAAGCTCCTGGCTCCTGGCTTCAGATCGGCATGGCTCCAGCCGTGTGGCCAATTGAGGAGTGAACCAGCAGATGGAAGACCTCTTTCTCTCTCTGCCTCTCCTTCTCTGTGTAACTCTGCCTAAGAAATAAATAAATAAATCTTAAAAAAAAAAAAAAAAAAAGAGTGGGCCAGCGCCGTGGCTTAACAGGCTGATCCTCTGCCTTGCGGCGCCGGCACACCGGGTTCTAGTCCTGGTCGGGGTGCCGGATTCTATCCCGGTTGCCCCTCTTCCAGGCCAGCTCTCTGCTATGGCCCGGGAAGGCAGTGGAGGATGGCCCAAGTCCTTGGGCCCTGCACCCCCATGGGAGACCGGGAGAAGCACCTGGCTCCTGGCTTCGGATCAGTGAGATGTGCTGGCCGCAGCAGCCATTGGAGGGTGAACCAACAGCAAAAAGGAAGACCTTTCTCTCTGTCTCTCTCTCTCTTACTATCCACTCTGCCTGCCAAAAAAAAAAAAAAAAAATTAAAAAAAAAAAAAGAGTAATCTAACTGACATTTTCTTTTCTCAACAAAGAATCAAATACTCAATCCACTTGTAGTGCAAATTAAGATCTGTGTAAATGCACACCTATTCAATGCATATATTATGTACTGATTGTGTATAGTCAACAAATGTAACTACAGCCAATAAATATAACTAATACTAATAAATAATTTAATTTTAGTCTAAGAAGAAAGAAGAAAATAGGCCAATTTAAGATAAAATCTACAGTCTAGTGCCAAATAAACAGGACTAAAAATATAGTTTATAGAAAAGATGAACACAAAGAAGACCGTGACAAAAATGTAAAACAAGGAAATATGATAGAAAATGGAATACAAATGTAAAAGCTAAGTTTTGTCATTACAGAGTCAGAGACTTCGAAATACTAACAGTTGCAGGCTTTGGATAGTGACCTTGGACTTATTTTTAACTGATTAACTACTGCGTTCACTGTTTTTCACTGCTATACGATGGACAGGAAAATCAGAGATGGCTATTTTGAGAAGAAAGTATTCTCTGGAAAGCCACATCAAAGAGTGATTCTAGGATAAAATGGAAACAAAGTAATAGTCTTCTCAACTTGATTTCCTTACTGTTGATTAAAACCTAACATAACCTAATGACTCTAGCTAGCTCTAACTTACATATTTTTCACCTCAAATACACTATGACAAAATGTACTTTTTTTTGTACTTTCTTTTTCTTTTTCTTTTTTTTGACAGGCAGAGCTAGACAGTGAGAGACAGAGAGAAAGGCCTTCCTTTCCGTTGGTTCACCCCACAAATGGCCGTCACAGCCAGCATGCTGTGGCCGGCGCACTGCGCCAATCCAAAGCCAGGAGCCAGGTGCTTCCTCCAGGTCTCCCATGTGGGTGCAGGGCCCAAGGACCTGGGCCATCCTCCACTGCCTTCCTGGGCCACAGCAGAGAGCTGGACTGGAAGAGGAGCAACCGGGACAGAATCCAGTGCCCCAACCGGGACTAGAACCCGGTGTGCCTGTGCCACAGGCAGAGGATCTGCCAAGTGAGCCGCGGCACCGGCTGGTTTTTGCACTTTCTATTGGTTTTAATAACAATATACACAATTTACTTTAATAAATAATTTCATTTTTAAAAGAATCCAGGGTTGCCAACGTTATGGCATAGCAGGTAAAGATGCCACCTGCAGTGCCAGCTTCCCATATGGGCACTGGTTTGAGTCCCAGCTGCTCTACTTCCAGTCCAGCTCTCTGCTATGACCTGGGAAAGCAGTAGAAGATGGCCCAAGTCCCTGGGCCTTGCACCCACGTGGGAGACCCGGAAGAAGCTCTTGACTCCTGCCTTCTGGGGAGTGAACTAGTGGATGGAGGACCTCTCTCTCTCTCTGCCTCTGCCTCTCTGTAACTCTGCCTTTCAAATAAGTAAATCTTAAATCTTAAAAAAATAAATAAAGAAGCCAGGGGTACACAGGGGTTCTATGATGGAATTTTTAGGGGAATACATGACTCAAGTATTTTTCAAAACTGTTAAAACTGTATAACACCAAAAATGAACTTTACTCTGTGACTTTTTTTTTAAGATATATTTATTTATTTATTTATTTATTTGAAAGTCAGTTACACAGAGAGAAAATGAAAGGCAGAGAGAGAGAGAGAGAGGTCTTCCAACCGGCCGCAACAGCTGGAGCTGCGCTGATCCTAAGCCAGGAGAGAGCTAGCAGAGAGCTGGATTGGAGGTGGAGCAGCCAGGACTCAAACCAACGCCCATATGGAATGCAGGCACCGCAGGCAGGGCCTTACCTGCTATGCCACAGCATCAGCCCCTCCTGTGAAATTTTTATTTTATTTTTTGACAGGCAGAGTGGGCAGTGAGAGAGACAGAGAGAAAGGTCTTCCTTTTCCATTGGTTCACCCCTCAATGGCCGCTGCGGCTGGTGCACTGCCAGGAGCCAGGAGCCAGGTGCCTCCTCCTGGTCTCCCACACGGGTGCAAGGCCCAAGGATTTGGGCCATCCTCCACTGCAGAGAGCTGAACAGGAAGTGGAGCAACCGTGACAGAATCTGGTGCCCCAACTGGGATTAGAACCTGGTGTGCAGGGGCCGCAGGTGGAGGATTAGCCTAGTGAGCCACGGCGCCAGCCAAAATTTTTATTTTTATAAGATTTATTATTTATTTCACTTGAAAGTCAGATTTACACAGAGAGAAACGGGGAGAGACTGCTTTCCCAGGCCATAGGAGAGCTGGATTGCAAGAGGAGCAGCCAGGACTAGAACTGGCGCCCATAAAGGATGCAGGCAGTGCAGGCGGCGGCCTTACCCGCTACGCCACAGCACCAGCCCCGAGATGGGTATTTTCTACATAGAAATTCTTTTTCTATTTTAAGAGATCCTCTGCCTTCCTTGGATCTGAACATGAATTTGTGTTGTTATGGAAGCTGTGGGAGGGAGAGGCCAGACTCCAGATCACTGAGGTGTTTGGATGTTGTGAATGTACTGGGTTTCCATTTTAACTGGCTGACATTTGATGTGTGGGTATCCTGTTAAATTATGGATCTATAAAAGCTGTAAATGAAATCTTTCACCATTGAGAGGAATTATTTAGAAAGAACATGAAAATTCCAGTTATCTGGGATGAGAACAAAACATTTATCTAAGATTCAGTTATCTTTTGTGAACTTAACCATTTTCTCCCTGTATTTATTTCTGTATTTGTACATATCTTAAAGTAAGTATTGGTTTATACTGGTATCTTTGACTAATTCAACACAACAGATTTAATTCTAGCCATTTTTCCCTTGCATATTTGTAACTTCTTTCTTTGTGGGAGACTTGGCTGTCATTATCTGTAAGGTATTTGTAGTTATTTGTTCAACCTTGTGTACATGTATTTTCAAGAGTTTCTAACCCATACTGCTGTGAGAAACAAATTTATCAAGTAGAGTACACTGTTTGTATAAAATTCTTTTTGTGATAACCTTAGGATATCCAGTCAAAGCACTATTTTCCAAAGTTGTTTGTCAACTTCTTTCCCTTCATCTCTCTGTTAAAAAAAAAAAAAAAAAAAAAAAAAGATTTTATTTATTTGAAAGGCACAGTTAGAGAGAGAGGGAGAAGCAGAGAGAGAGAGAGAATCTTTATCTGCTGATTCACTCCCCAAACGGCTGCAACGTGCAGGACTAGGCCAGACTGGAGCCAGGAGCTGCTTCTGGGTCTCCTATATAGGTGCAAGGCCCCAAATACCTGGGCCATCCTCTACTGCTTTCCCAGGTGCATTAGCAGGAGCTGTATCAACAGCTGGGACTCTAACCAGCTGGTGTCACAGGCAGAGACTTTACTCCATATGCCACAATGTCAGCCCTCCCTTCATCTCTTCAAGTGAGGTTATGTCATTTGTAATATAGTTAGTTTCATTTGTTATAGTCTGCATTACATCTTAGGTCCCTGGACACGCTAGCTGATTTTTAAAAAAATTTCATGGGAGGGGCCAGTGCTGTGGCATAGTAAAGCCACCACCTACAGTGCTGGCATCCCATATGGGCACCGGTTCGAGACCCAGCTATTCCACTTCCAGTCCAGCTCTCTGCTATGGCCTGGGAAAGCAGTAGAAGATGGCCCAAGTGCTTGGGCCCCTGCACCCACGTAGGAGACCTGGAAGAAGCTCCTGGCTCCTGGCTTTGGATTGGTGCAGCTCCAGCCATTGCGGCCACATGGAGAGTGAACCAGCAGATGGAAGACCTCTCTCTGTTTCTACCTCTCTCTGTAACTCTTTCAAATCAATAAAAAAAAAAAAATCTTTTAAAAAAAATACCCATCTCATATGGCCATATACTAACATTAAAAACATGTACATTTCAAGTCAAACCATCTAAACTACAGTATACATGTGTGTGTATGCATTAAATTATATATGCTCACATAGATGTCCCTAATTAGGTACCAGAACACAGATACACGTTTGCTAACCTTCCCTGGGGTACTTACTATGTGCCTTATAAACAATGAACTTTCATATTCCGTTCAACACTCCTTTGAGGTAGGTATTGCAATTATGCCAGTTAACAGATGAGGAAACTGACTCACAAAGAGGCCACGTGGCTACTAGGTAGTAAGATGAAACCCCATCGGCACCTCAGAGTGCCCTTACCCATTCTGCAGTACTGCTTTGCCCCCAAGTGAAGATAGCCTACCTTTTTATACAGTGGAAGAGATTGTCACCATACATTTCCAACATGAAACCAGAAGGGAATCGGCTGAAAAACCCTGCTTCATTGGAGGCCTGAAACCGCAGACTAGTCTTGGATGTTTACTATATGCTGCCTCTGTGTAAGGAGCAATGGCCCCAAGCACTGATTAAATCACCAGCAAGGTCATTAACAGAGCACTCCAGTCAAGTGTACCCTTGCAGAGAGATCATTTAAATCAAAGGCCTGCATCTTGGGGCCAGTGTTGTGACATTAGGTAAAGCCACTGCTTGGGACACCTACATCCCTGGTGAGCACAGTTAGAATCCCGACTGCTCCACTTCCAATGCAGCTCTCTGCTAATGTGCCTGGGAAAGCAACAGAGGCTGGTCCAAGTACTTCGGCCCCTGCACCCACGTGGGAGAACAGGAAGAAGCTCTTGGCTTGGACTGGCCCACTTCTGGCTGTTGAGGCCATTTGGTAAGTGAACCAGAAGATGGAAGGATGGAAGATCTCTATCTGTGTGTGTGTGTGTGTGTCCCTCTCTAACTCTGCCTTTCAAATAAATTAACAAAAATTTTAGATGGGGGGTTGCATCTTGGTCACTTCTGAATTCTCTGTGCATAGGACAGTAACTGCCACATAGAAGGGGCTCATAATGTGTGCTGAACGAATTTTGAGAAATAAATTATCTAGCAGTATAGAGTTGTAATTGACAGTATAGGTTCCGGGATTGGACTGTGTGGGTTTGAAACAAATTCCACCTTTTATTATACTATTTTAAATAACATTGTACCTCAGTTTTCTCAACTATGAAGTGTTCAAGCGCCTACCCCATAAGATAATTGAGATAATCAAATGAGTTATTACACTTAAAAGATTTATAACTTCTGGCACATGGCAAGTCTCAATAAAAACTGGAGGAAAAAATAATAAACAAGGGGGAAATGTGATTAGATGTGTTAAGATGATAAAATGCAATACTGGGTGGGAGACTGAAAATTCTATCAATAAAACTGTATCATTAAGAAAGAAGGCACAAAGATGACTACATTTTCTAGCATACTTAAAGATAGTTTCTGATGTCAGAATGCTACAAGCAACAGGAATACCTTAACTAAACTCATGATAGAAATTTTAAATGGAGACACCATAAATTCCAGCACCCTAACTCACAGCCCATGTTCTCTCCATTAGGATGTGGAATCCTTACCCAATTTATTTCCTTGCTACCACTCTTAGAATAAATATTCTGGGGGCTGGAGCTGTGGCATAGTAGGTTAAGCCTCCACCTGCAGTGCCGGCATCCCATATGGCTTGGGTTCATGTTCCAGTTACTCCTCTTCCAATCCAGCTCTCTATTAATGGCCTGGGAAAGCAGTGGAAGATGACCCAAGTGCTTGGGCCCCTGAATCCACATGGGAGACCCAGAAGCTCCTAGCCCTTGGCTTCAGATCAGCCCAGCTCTTACTGTTTCAGCCATTTGGGAAGTGAACCAGCAGATGGACCATCTCTCTCTCTCTCTCTCTCTGTCTATAACTCTGCCTGTCAAATAAATAAGTCTTTAAAAAAAAAAGAATAAATATTCACCAAATCAAATCAAAGGGTTCTATGGCTGTTCTCTTTGAAAATTCTCAGTGGTTCCCAGAACACACCACTTATTTTAGAAATGGGATGAACATCCACACTTAAATTTGTATTTAAATGACAGAGCCATTCTGTAAATGACTCACATTAACTCATCATTACCATTAAGCAGTAATGTGTGAAGTTCATAATTTAAGTATCACTACTAAGCTGCTCCTACCTGTTATCTGAAGAAAGGTAAGAACAGAGAGGACATTTTCACAGCATTCACACTGTTATCCCATGCAGGCTGTTTATAACAAGAGTTGTATCTTCCTGAATTGCAAGGAGCGCCAAGCACACCAGCTTGCATGCATGCTGACCACTTAAACTATGCATGGTTTAATTCTACAGGAGACATAAAACTTCACTGTGATTCATAAAATTAATTTTAGGCTTGGTTAATTCATCTTTTGCTCAACAACTACTTACTTTAAAACTAAGCATCTAATTATGGAAGCAGTTCAATACAGTGGTTGAGAGCTGAAACTCTAGAACACCTGAGGTTGAATTCTATAGCTGTCTACAGCCATACCACCCTGAACGCACCCAGTCTCGTCTGAATTCTATAGCCATTTGCTTCCCAGGTGCTTGTGACTTGGATCTTAATCGACTTCTGTTTACTCATCCATAAAACAAGGCTAATTATAGTACTCTATGCATGTTGTTAAGAATTAAATCAGAGAACATATGTAAAGTGTTCAGTACTGTACCTGACACACAGAAAATATTCAATCAATGTCAGCCAGTATTATTGTTATTTTAAGAACCACTTTCTAGACACTGGAGTTTCATCAGTGTACAAACCCAAGACTGCCCTCATAGAATTCACTACTGGGAACTGGGGTTCAGATGCAGAAATAAAAAGAGTGTGAACTCTGAAGTGATCTTCAAGAGAATCAGAGTATAATTATGGATTCTTAAAATCTGCTATCACCCATTCAATGTTTAGCTCCCCAAGGGATTTTCCTCACCATCTGCACCATAGATTCACACAGGTTTGAAAAGCCCTCATAATTTTCCTACATTACACCTCCTCTTCAGCAAGAAAAGGCTCTGTGGGTGGAAGGCGCCAAGGAACACTGCACGTCACGCACAAAGCAATCGCACTTCAGAAGGCACAGGGGCCCTAGAGAACAGAAGAGTCACAGAAACCTGTCTGGATCAGAAAAACGTGATCACTTTATTGATGACGCAGAGTCAGGAAATAAATACTGATCTTTTTTTAAACGGGAAGGGAATTTACCTCAAACTACTTTTCTAATGACAAATATGTTGAGAACAATTTATTAATTTAGTTTCAATGAAACCCTTTAAATTAAGTAATAAGGATACATTTTTATCTTTATATCCACTGAGCTAACAGTTCACTTTAATAAAAGATACATTATCACTTTCCTATATAAAGAGATCTAACTTTCTTTAAAAGAGAGGTCTAACATTAAAGACAGAAGTGACTTCAAAAGATAGCACACTTAACACTTGGTTCATTTAGGGTAATAATACTGGAAAATATTCACTGGGTAAAGCAGAAAATGATGAGGTTTGGTGAGGGGTGAGGAATTATGCAGAGGGCAGAAATCTGGAAAGAAAGGCAAGCAGGCCAAGCCCAGAAGAATTTGACTGGTAAATACATCATGGCTGACCATAGTTGACAAATACTGTCTTTACAGTACCACCAGCATACAGAGAGCAAGGCATCGAGTGAGCGAAGGACTGAAACAGACTTCTTACGTATGCATCCCTAAATCCTCCTCTAAATACTGAAGAGCGGGAAAGAAAAGAAAACTAAGAAAATAAAAACAGACTTGAACAAAATTGTTTATATAACCCTCAAATCTGTCCCAAGACCAGCCTTTCTAAAGCCAACAGCCATTTGCTTAGGGTTTTCCTTCAACTTAGTTTTATCTCATCTCATTCCTCTGTCATGCAACCTAGGTGTATTTAAGGAGACTTTCTGAAGACTGATTTAACCCAAGGGTTTGTCTCTGATAGTGGAACACCAATGCCAGCATTAATGGGAAAGGCAACCAGCAGAAGGAGAAGGCTTACTGAGCTATCCCTCACAAATACCAGCAGGTAGAGCTATACCTTGCAAGCCAGCTCAGAGAGCACCCTGTTCAGGAAGACAAGATAAAAGGTAAGTCTTGCTATTTGTCTAATTCACAGTTCAGAACTTTGACAACATCCTTTAATGATTCAACAAAGGCTATCTCTTCACTACTTTAGCTATCTTCTTGGAGGTAAGGCTAACACGTAGGGAAGACAGCTGACACAACTACAAAGAGAATCTGTATACTTGCCTTGGCATTAAAGCCTCAAGGACTACTGGTTCTAACTGATAAACAGGAAAAGCAAAATCCTGCACATTCAAACATAGTTTTACTTTCTCTCCCACTTCATTCAAGCTAATTTTGCAAGTCCCAAATGTCTCTCATGAAGTTTCTAGTAGGTTTCATCTGATTTTGGTTACTGCGCTTTTTCCAAGCATTAAGCTTATTTCACTGAGACCTCAGTTATTTGGAACTGTTTTTAGCTTTCCTCTCTGTAGTTGAAATTTTGTTTCTACTCCTTCCTTAAAAAGCAGCTGATTTACAAACTAAGGATACAGGTGATGTACAAGCATGTGTAGTGAGGCTGTGGTAAAGCAGTATTTAGCTCATCTTCCCTGGAGAGCAAGGCCTGGGCCATAAATCACTTGAGCTATCACAACTTCCCCTGAGTCTGCATTAGCAGGAAGCCAGAGTTAGGAGCCAGAGGTGGGTATGGAACTCACTGGACTCCAATACAGAATGGGGGTGTCCTGCGGCCAGTGCTGTCGTGTAGCCAGTACAGCCACTGCCTGCAGTGCTGGCATCCCATAAGAGCTCCAGTTCAAGTCCTGGTTGCTCCATTCTGATCCAGCTCCCTGCTAATGTGCCTGGGAAAGCAGCAGAGTACAAGTTCAAGTACTTGTGCCCCTACACCCATGTGGGAGACTCAGAAGAAACTCCTGGTTCCAGGCTTCAGTCTAGCCCAGCTCCAGCCACTGTGGCCATTTGGGAAGTGAACCAGTGGATAAAAGGTATCTCTCTCTCTCTTTCCACCCTACCCTCAACCCCTGGTCTCTCTGTCTGTAACTCTGCTTTTCAAATACATAAATAAATCCTTTATTTAAAAAAAAAATGGAGTTGTATCAACTATATCTTAATTGCCAGGCCAATTGCCCATCCCTACTCCTCACAATCCCTATTTCTCACAATTTTTTAATAGTTTAATTATTCAAGAGGTAGAGTAACAGACAGAGAGAGGGACAGAGAGAGAGAGAGAAAGGTCTTCCATCTGATGGTTTACTCTCCAAAGGGCTGCAAAGGCTGGAGCTGTGCCAATCCAAAGCTAGGAGCCAGGAGCTTCTTCCTGTCTCCCATGCAGGTGCAGGGGCCGAAGCACTTGGGCCATCTTCCAGTGCTTTCCCAGGCCATTAGCAGAGCTGGTTCACAAGAGGAGCAGCCAGGATATTAACCAGCACCCACATGGGATGCCAGCACAGGAGGCAGAGACTTAGCCTACTACGCCACAGTGCTGGGCAGTCCTCACAATTATATTCAAGACCTCAAACACTAGAGTCCTTAATAATGCCATAAATTCAATACTAATCTTACAAAACAAAGAAAAAATATAGACATGGAATAATAAGAAAGTTAAGAATATATTTTAAATCAAAAAGTTTGAAGATTACTCATTAAAACTACTTTCCATGATATAAGGGCCTCATAAAGTTAGTATCTTGTAATATTAAAAGTCAAGAAACAATAAATTGTGGCAAACAACACTTGATCAGAGAAAGAACAAATGTTATTTCAAGTAAAATATAATTTTATTTTATTTTTTATTTTTTTAAAGATTTATTTATTTACTTGAAAGTCATAGTTACACAGAGAAGGAAAGGCAGAGAGAGAGAGAGAGAGAGGTCTTCCATCCGCTGGTTCATTCCCCAATTGACCAAAACGGTCGGAGGTGCGCCAATCTGAAGCCAGGAGCTTCTTCTGGGTCTCCCACACGGATGCAGGGGCCCAAGGACTTGGGCCATCTTCTACTGCTTTCCCAGGCCATAGCAGAAAGCTGGATCAGAAGTGGAGCAGCCAGGACTCAAACCGGCACCCATATGGAATGCAGGCACTGCAGATGGTGGCTTTACCCACTACGCCACGGTGCCGGCCTAATAAAATATAATTTTTTTTAAGATTTATTTTATTTATTTGAAAGAGTTACAGAAAGAGGAAGAGACAGAGAGAGAGGTTTTCCATCCCTGGTTCACTCCCCAGATGTCCACAACGGCCGAAGCTGCGCCAATCTGAAGCCAGGAGCCTGGAGCCAGGAGCCCCCTCCAGATCTCCCATGCAGATGCAGTGGCCCAAGGACTTGGGCCATCTTCTACTGCTATCCCAGGCCATAGCAGAGAGCTGGATTGGAAGAGGAGCAGCCGGGACTAGAACCAGCGCCTATATGGGGTGCCGGCAATGCAGTCCAGGGCTTTAATCCACTACACCACAGCGCCGGCCCCTAAAATATAATTTTAAATTGGTGTTCATTCTTTGCAATTTGGATTTTGCATTCCCTGTGATGTCTCCCCTTCTCCATTACTGAAATAAACTGACAGTTGCTCCGCAAGCCAGCGCAGCAAAGTACCAATAAGGGATGCCTCTACAAAAGCCAGTTCTATCATTAATGCTCCAAGAAGTTCATCATACTCAAAAATCTCACCAAATCTAAAATGCAGGTGTCATTAATATTGCCTATTCCTGAGTGCATGATGCACAGCAAGGTGACCCAGCTGATAGAATCCAACAGGCAAATGCCTAATGTGCAGAACATCAGCCACAGACAGTAAAAACCATTTCCACAACCTGCCAACTTTCATAGTTCTTACTTAAGAGATTCCCTCTCAGAAACTGTTTCTATGTAAAGTTCAAACTACTGGGGGAGGAGGAAGATAAAGGGAAAATTAAGTCACATTCATTATTTCCATTCTACCCCAAAGCTGTTTTCTTGCATTTCAAGAAGTTCTGCTGGAAGCAGGGTGTGGGGTATGGAGACAATTAGGAAGACTTGCCTATATTATCTACAACAAAAGGACCCCTTACCTCAACCCCCCTCCACCACCCCAAGAAACAACAGGGTTAGCTATCTAGGCAATCCCCAAACAGTCCTATTCAGTGCCAGGCACAATGTGGGCATTTAGCAAATATTTAACAATTACAAAGCAAACTAAATACACAGAATTTGGTAAATTTTAGGAAACCAAAAACTGAGGTGTTCCTTACTAACCCTTATTAACTGGTACAGCACAGATAAAGAGTTAATTTTGGCCAGTAACTACCAAAGGAAAGAATTCAAATGTGTTCATGACTGATCAAATGACCACCCCAACCACCAAAGGCGGCAGTAGAAAGCGTGAGACAGTGGAAACGTCAAACAGAACCATTCTTTGCTTGAAAGAAAAAAGACTGGGGCTAGGTAAAATCCAGAACCAGCTTTTGGATAACAGAAATGAGACTTCAAAAAGACCACCTGCCTGTGAGTGGAAAAGCAGGTGATTAGAGAGTCCCAGGTAAATACCCAAGTGGATTTGAGAATAACCTTAAAACAGAGGAAGTGATATACCTCACAGCTACATACTTGCTCGGAGTATAATGAAGATAAACAAAATGCATAAAAGCTCTTGACTTAATGCTATCTCAGGATACAAACTCACTGGACAAGTTCACAGACCCAGACTTCTTGGGTGGATGTGAACAGACCAAGAAGACAATCAGAGAATCCAGGCCCTTTTCTATTCATGCTAACTCAGCTCACTCTAGTGCCATCAGTGCATATGTAAATGACTTAAGAATCCAGACAATGTTAACAGAGTATTCAAGTCACCAAAGAAAAGATGATTCATTTGCTGTGTGTTAAATTTTAGTACTAAATCTTAAAAAAAAAAAAAAACTGTCAGAATTGAGTCTGTTGAGCAAATGTGACAAGAAGAAGGTTCAACACAAAGAGAGAAAATAAATTGACATTGTTTCTTCACTTATCAAAATCAGGTTTTATTAACAAAATAGTCCAAATCTAAATGGAAAAATATACCTGTTCTAAGTATCTATGACTATTGCAAATAGGGGATATTCTCCCCTCAACTCAATATATCAAACACATTAAACATTGTGGTCTAAGATTAAGATGTGGGGCCGGCGCTGTGGTGTAGCATGTAAAGCCGCTGCCTGCAGTACTCGTATCCCATATGGGCACCGGATTGAGTCCTGGCTGCTACACTTCCCATCCAAATCTCTGCTGTAGCCTGGGAAAGCAGTAGAAGATGGCCCAAGTCTTTGGGCCCCTGCACCCATGTGGGAGATCCAGAAAAAGCTCCTGGTTCCTGGTTTCGGATTGGCACACCTCCGGCCATTGAGGTCAATTGGGAAGTGAACCAGTGGATAGAAGACCTCTCTCTCTCCCTCTCTCTCTGCTCTCCTTCTCTCTCTGTGTAACTCTGACTTTCAAGTAAATAAACCTTTAAGAAAAAAATGATCAAGTCACAGGTTTTCAAATGCTTGTGTCCTGACTTGCAACCACTCGGTCCACACATTATAACACAGTGTGACTTCAATGCTGGTGAGCAGGCAAATCTCCAAGAATTTTGTTATTTTAATGACAATTCTGATTTACTACATCTCAAAGTGAACCTGAAATTGTCGAGTTTTTAAACCCTTTCCAGCTGCACACTCTGCTAAAGTTATTCCTTTTTTTTTTTTTTTAAAGATTTATTTATTCAAAAGGCAGAGTTACAAAGAGGCAGAGAGAAAGAGAAAGAAAGAGAGAGGTCTTCTACCCACTGGTTCACTCCCCAAATGGCCACAATAGCCAGAGCTTCCCCAATCTGAAGCCAGGAGTTAGGAGCTTCTTCTGGGTCTCCCATGTGTGTGCAGGGGCCCAAGCACTTGGGCCATCTTCCACCGCTTTCCCAGGCCATAGCAGAGAGCTGGATCAGAAGAGGAGCAACTGGAACTTGAACCAGTGGCCACAGAGCACGGCAGACAGTGGCTCTACATGATACGCCACAGCACCAGCCCTGAAACTGTCCACATTTATAAGCTACTAGTCTTGTCACATCAAGGCCCTAAACCACATTTCCAAAGGACCAATTTGAGATAGAACCTGGCAGTGCTCCTGTCAGGAGCTGCTGGGAAACATTTGGCAACATGGTGCTCTTATTTTATTTCCTACAATTCAGTGATAAAGTCAACCTTCTGTGTTCAGGGGACACTGGAACCACTAAGCTCACCAAACTAAACCTCTCCCCTCTTCTGTTACCTTAGACATTCAGTTGCAAAGAGTATCAAGAGAAAAGACCCACCTGGGTCATCTTATTTTGGCACATGGAGTGGGGTTAGTGGGGCCTGAAGCTCCACTCAGGTCCTGTTACTGCATCAAGAAAAACTAATGTGCTAACATACCCCTGCCTGATACTAACAGCATCCTGATGTAGAAGTTTCAGTATTGTGTGAGGGTTACCTGATCCTGAATTCACACTATGCAGGATCAAGGAAGGGAGTGGTGAGTCTGTGGAAGAAGAGGTTCCTGACTCTACTGACCTAATTCCAAATCAATAGGGAGCATCTGGTGAGCACCATCCATGGCATCCAACCCCCAGCCCTGAAGCCTGGCAAGGTAAACCTGAACCCCAGATACCCCAGTCAAGAACAGCAGTACCTCCAAGAAGCATATTTAATATTCTAAGTTTATATTATTTAATATTATTAGCACATTGAAAAACACAATCATTAGGGTTCAGACATTCACTACAAAACACATTTGACAAATGTGTCAAGTGTGAAAGTAGCAGATTGCTTGTTTCATTTACCCATGTAAATCACTCATTTCTTCAAAAAAACTGAATAGTTACCATACACTGAAACAGAGGCACCAAGACACAGCGAAAACTTCCTGTTCTCATGGGCCCCCTTCATTCTAAGTGTATTCTGATAATACATACATAAAATCTATCCATAAACCACAAGCAAATTCAACAAACAAAAATGAGTGCAATCAACCCTATAAAACAAAAACATAAAAGGTTAGGAAAGAGTATAAATAGGAGGTACAAATCTGAGAGTTCAATCATGTAAAAAAGTGGCCATGGAACATAACCCATACAATGAGCAGCATGTGCAACAGTGTTGAAAAAACAGTGTGAAAAAGCTTGAAGAGGCCGGCGCCGTGGCTCAACGGGCTAATCTTCTGCCTGCGGCGCCGGCACACCGGGTTCTAGTCCCGGTCGGGGCACCAGATTCTGTCCCGGTTGCCTCTCTTCCAGGCCAGCTCTCTGCTGTGGCCAGGGAGTGCAGTGGAGGATGGCCCAAGTGCTTGGGCCCTGCACCCCATGGGAGACCAGGAGAAACACCTGGCTCCTGCCTTCAGATCAGCACGGTGCACCAGCTGCAGTGTGCCAGCCGCGGCGGCCATTGGAGGGTGAACCAAGGGCAAAGGAAGACCTTTCTCTCTGTTTCTCTCTCTCACTGTCCACTATGCCTGTAGAAAAAAAAAAAAAAGCTTGAAGAAACCAAGGAAGTGCAACTACAGTGAGCAAGAGGCTACCAATGAGAGAGAAAACCAGAGAGTTAGGAAGAAGCACAAGACATGGGACTTTGCACTAAGGGAACAGGAAGCACTTAAAGAATTCTAGGCTAGGAAATGGGGGGAAAGCAGAAAACAAAATTATATTTAGAGGAGCAGACAGTTGGCACAAAAGTTAGGCACCACTTGGGACACCAACATCCCACATCAGAGTGCCTGGGTTGGAGTCTCAGCTTCCCGATAATGTGTACCCTGGGAGACAGCAAGTGAACGGCTCAAGTAGGAGACAGAAATGGAAGTCTAGGCTCCTGACTTCAGCCTGGCTCAGTCTCAGCTATTGTGGTTATTTGGGGAGTAAAGTAGTGGATGAAAACTCTCTCTGTGTTTATGAGTCTCTCTCAAACAAAATTACAGGTAGACTATGAACTCAATTATTTTTAAAACACAAAATGACTAGAATAAATATGTAAAAATGTCCAAAATCATCCTGTTGTAAGTACTTATTTTTCTTTTAAACTTTACAAATTTATACTGTGCATAAATTCTTAAGTTAAAACAAATCCACATCCCCAAACACAACATGGAAGTGGCTCTCTTGCTCCCAGCAGCACACACGTTTACTTACATGATACAGCTTTGACTCCAGGCCTAGCCTGCTATAAATCCTTCATCCCACGTCTACCAAAGATATAACTCAGATGACCACTTCCAAGTGCCTGTTAGTACCAGGTCAGTACACAGTGTTTAGCTTTTAGTCATGTCACATTCCTTTTTTTTTTTTTTTTTGACAGGCAGAGTTAGACAGTAGAGAGACAGAGAGAAAGGTCTTCCTTCCGTTGGTTCACCCCACAAATGGCCGCTATGGCTGGTGCACTGCGCCGATCCGAAGCCAGGAGCCAGGTGCTTCCTCCTGGTCTCCCATGCAGGGCACAAGCACTTGAGCCATCCTCTACTGCCTTCCCGGGCCACAGCAGAGAGCTGGACTGGAAGAGGAGCAACTGGGACAGAACCGGCGCCCCAACTGGGACTAGAACCTGGGGAGCCGACGCCACAGGCAGAGAATTAGCCTAGTGAGCCACAGCGCTGGCCAGTCCTGTCACACTTCTAATGAAAAATGCCTCTAAGAATACTGATGCCCAAAGAGAAAAACAAAACCTCTAAGAAAAGCTAGCCAATACTTCAGCCTAAGAGATTTTATAATGTACTTACCAGGAGGAGGAATGGAAATGCAGCAAGTAAACATAACCATGGATTATAACTACTCTAAATGTATAATGTTGTGTTCTATAGTTTGTCTTAGTCTGCAAACCCCTGAGTTTGAAACTTCTTTCATAATGTTAATTCACACATGTTCAGAATTATATTATGTAACAAGCTAACTATATCTAAATTCAAAGATTTCAACAGATAAAACAAAGCACCTTCAAAGCCAAGCATTAAGAGGTTTTCTCAACACTGCAATAGTCAGTTTTCAAAAGATACAAGGCTTTGTTACACAACGGTCAGAGAAAGGGTTATAACTACATAACGCTGAAACCTAGAGAGGCTCAAGGCAAAGAGCTTGAAAGCACGCCACAATCCAGTTGCTCAGATGACTTACAATGACTCTGAAGCAAAGTATTTACCTAATAGTTTTAAGCTTTCCTACCTTAAATTCAGTTTCTTTTCTCACAACCAATTTTACCCACCTTGGTGTGTCTTATCTAGTTTTCCTTTTTCATATCTTTCCCTTCACGTTCCTAAGGAAAACATGAATTTCTATATATTGGAAAACAAGGAAAAATCCTTTTATAAAAATTTATTTTATTTGTTTGAAAGTCAGAGTTACAGAGAGAGAGAAAGAAAGAGAGAGAGAGAGAGATTAGAGAGAGAGACAGAGATATTCAATCCACTGGTTCACTCCCCAAACGGCTGTAACAGCCAGGGCTGAGCCAGCAGAAGCCAGGAGCTTCCTCCAGGTCTCCCATGTGGGTGCAGGGGCCCAAGCACTTGGGCCATCCTCTGCTGCTTTTTCAGGCACATTAGCAGGGAGCTGGATCAGAAGTGGAGGGGCCAGGACTTGAACCGGCGCCCATATGTGATGCCAGCACTGCAGACAGCAGCTTAACCCCCGCACCACAGTACCAGCCCCGGAAAAATCCTTTTTTAAAAAAGACCTATTTATTGGCACCAATGCTGTGGCATAGCAGGTAAAGCCACTGCCTGCAGTAGAAAATGGCCCAAGTCCTTGGATCCCTGCACTCGTGGGATTCATAGTATAGCCCCCAGTGACAAAAGGCTACCCAGCCCAAAATGTCGCTAACACCTAGTGCTTGATTAAAATGCCCAAGAGTGTGGTTTGTTTCAGCATTTCTTGAAAACTACACATGCTTTGGATCTTAAGCAGAGGTATTTTATTTGTTAAGAGTGTTTTCTTTCATACTCTCCCATATTTTCCCCTAATACACCAAAGAAAAGCGTTCACTCAGCACCCTAACACTATACAGCATCAGAATCTCAGAACATGTGATTTCTGTTGCTTCTTTCCACTGACAGTGTGGAAAGGCAGTACTAAAACTCTCAGGTGCAGCCAGCCTTGGAACATGACGCCTGCCTTGTTCATATGCCTTTTTCTTCCCCTGAACTCATCCATTCTTAATAGCTATTTACTTAATAGGCTGTTTGTTTGTAATGTAAACTCACTGATTTATACTGGCAGCCCCTTTATTTAAAAATATGCTGGAATTTCCACTAAAACCTCTTATTATTCCAAGATGCTAGTAAAAGCATGAAAATTTCTCCCAGGCATAAGAGACATAATCTTTTCTACAAATATCACTGAACCATCTTTTAAATCCAAGAATGTCAAAGAGAAATTTTTATTCTTTATTCATGAAACTTAAAACTAAATTTTTGTTTTTTTGAAAAACTCAATACAACAATCTGTACTTTAGATAAAATATTTTTCCAACATAGGAAAACAAATTTTAAAACTTGCTATCTCATCAAAATAAGCCATAAGGTCTGCTTTTATAAAAGGTCCTTCAGGCTGGCGTTGTACCATAGTGGTAAAGCCACTGCCTGTGACACTGGCATCCCATCTGGGTGCTGGTTCTTGTCCTGACCGCTTCTGATCCAGCTCCCTGATAATGCCCTGGGAAAGCAGAAGATAGGACCCTGCCACCCACTTGGGAGAAACTCCTGGCTCCTGGCTTCAGCCAGGCCCAGCTCTGGCCATTGCAACCACCTGGGCAGTGTACCCCAGATGGAAGATCTCTGTCTCTGTCTCTCCCTCTCTCTCTGTAACTCTTTCAAAAAAAAAAAAAAAAGTTCTTTAAGTGAGGATTGTAACTAAAGTTTTGGAAAACCTGAGGATTGATGAAGGGTAAGAATCCAGTGGGAATAGAGCAAAGTGGACAATAATATTTTCCATTTGTAAAACACCTTATAACTTATACATCACTTCCATATACAACCTCACTGGGTCTTTGTAATCCTGCAAAGTGGGTTTAATACTTTCCTCTATATGTTAACAGAACAGGATTCAGATATTTTAGGAGATTATTATTATCAACTCAAAACTAAAAAGAATCAGAGGCTAGAGTGGAACTCTAACTCCAGGTCTTCTAATTCCAAACTTTTTTAAAATAAAGATTAAGAAACACACAAATTGGGCAGGCATTTGGTGCAGTGGCTAAGGCATTGCTTGGGTGGGGCCGGTGCTGTGGCGTAGCAGGTAAAGATACCACCTGCAATGCCAGCATCCCACAAAGGCGTCAGTTCAAGTCCCAGCTGCTTCTCTTCTGATCCAGCTCTCTTCTCTGGTCTGGGAAAGCAGAAGATGGCCCAAGTCCTTGGGTCCTTGCACCCACAAGGGAAACCCAGAAAAAGCTTCTGGTTCCTGGCTTCAGATTGGCACAGCTCCAGCTGGTGCAGCCATCTGGGGAGTGAACCAGCGGAATGAAGTCCTCTCTCTCTCTCTCTCTCTCTGCCTCTCTATAACTCTGCCTTTCAAATAAATAAATAAATCTTTAGGAAAAAAAAAAGACATTGCTCGGGACACAGCATCCGATATTAGAGTGTTGGATTCAAGTACTCGTTCCATTCTCAATTCCAGCTTTCGCTAATGCACATCCTGGGAGGCAGTAAGTGATGACTCAGGTAGTTGGGTCCCTGCTAGGATGGAGTTTCAGGCTTCTGGCATCGGCCCAACTCAAGCCTGGCTATTATGGGAATTTGGTGAGTGAACCAGCAGATGGGAGTTATTTCTTTCTCTTTCTCTCTCTGTCCCTTTCAAATAAAATAAATAATTAAAAACAAAGGCCAGCGCCATGGCTCACTTGGCTAATCCTCCACCTGCAGCACCAGCACCCTAGGTTCTACTCCTGGTTGGGGTGCCAGGTACTAGTCCCGGTTGCTCCTCTTCCACTCCAGCTCTCTGCTGTAGCCTGGGAGGGCAGTGGAGGATGGCCCAAGTGCTTGGGTCCCTGCACCCGCATGGGAGACCAGGAGGAAGCACCCGGCTACTGGCTTCAGATCAGCCCAGCGCCGGCCATAGCAGCCATTAGGGGAGTGAACCAACGGAAGACCTTTCTTCTCTCTGTCTCTCTCTTACAGTCTATAACTCTCTCTCCGTCTCTCTCTGTCTCTCTCTCACTGTCTAACTCTGCCTGGCAAAAAAAAAAAAAAAAAAAAAAAAAAGCCAGGGTTAGCGTTATCGTGTAGCATGTAAAGCTGCCACCTGCAATGCAGGCATCCCCAGCTGCATCTACTTCTGATGCAGCTCCATGCTAATAACCCAAAAAAAGCAGCAGAAGATGGCCCAAGTGTTTGTGCCCTGCCACCCACATGGGAGACTTGGAAGAAGTTCCTGGCTCTTAAGTTTTGGCCTGCCCCATCCCTAGCCATTGCAGGCACCTGAGGCGTGAACCAGTGGGTGGAAAGATCTCTCTCTCTCTCTCTCTGCGTGTGTGTATGTTCTCTCTCAGTAACTCTTTCAAATAAATCTTTAAAAAGATTTTCCACAAAAAAACCAAACACATAAACTAGTCCATGGCTTCCCATCCCTTAAGGCTGTAATGACTGAACAGAAACATTGCAGTGAAGTGCTTACCTCCTTTCCCAAGCTCATAACTAGAGAACAAAAACTCCCTTCTGCAACACACTGTGAAGACAATGAATTTGGGCATAGCTATTATGTTCTAAACATAATCCTAGGCCAAAGACAAGGTTTCTGTCCTCAGGTCACAAACCATATAAAGAGTCAAGATTTAAAGAGTCAAAATACATAACATTAAATATATATTGCCATTAAAGATTCAAATTAACAGCTTAACATAATATAAAGGGTAGGATTCAAGGAAGATTTTGATTGAAATAGTCATAGTGGAACCTGAAGCTCATTGAATACTGAGACCTTCACTAGGAAAGCAAACTCAAAATTATGAACACAAAATTAGGTGCAAAATGAATATTTATTAAAAACAAAAAACAGAAATTACCAGGCTGGCGCTGTGGCGTAGCAGGTTAAGCAGCGCCTGCAGTGGCAGCATCCCATATGGGCGCTGGTTCGAGACCTGGCTGCTCCACTTCTGATCCAGCTCTCTACTATGGCCTGGGAGAGCAGTAGAAGATGCCCCAAGTCCTTGGGCTCCTGCACCTGCGTGGGAGACCTAGAAGAAGCTCCTGGTTCCTGGCTTTGGATCAGCACAGCTTGGGCCATTGTGGCCATTTGGAAAATGAACCAGTGGATGGAAGACATATCTCTCTCTCTCTCTGCCTCTCCTCTCTGTGTGTAACTCTGACTTCCAAATAAATAAATAAATCTTAAAAAGAAAAGAGATATTACCAAAAATATACAAATTTTAAAAGCTGGCAATACAAATAACCCTAAATCTAGGAACTTTATTAATTCCTAGGTATTCTATAGTCTTTCCCATATATTTTAGGATCTTTGATCACCTTTTTCATATACCAATGATTTTATAATAATGATCTAGGAAATTACAGAATAATTAAGACTTTCCTTTAGCAAGGTTAATCAAAATATGTAATAAAATAGTTTAAGAAGATTTCCTTCTACTCCATAATTATTGGTAATATCAAGGGAAAATACAATTTTTATTATTGCAAATCATGCAATTTTAAGAAGTGTTGTTAAATTTTGGAAAACCTCTATCTAAACTTTCATTTGTGGGGTCAGCATTATGGTATGCTGGGTTAAGCAACTGGCATGCCATTATCAGAGTGCCAGTTCTCATATCAAAGTTTATTTAAGATTAGTCATTGTACAAGAAAACATGAAATGCCCCATAATCTCAGAATTTACATGTGACAGAAACTTTATTTTTTTGTAAAAGATATATTTATTTGTTTGAAAGGCAGAGCAGCAGAGAAGGGGAGAGAGAGAGAAAAGAGGGAGAGAGAGAGAGAGAGCCAGAGAGAGAGATGTCTTCCATCAGCTGGTTCACTCCCTAAATGGCTGCAACATCCAGGTGTGGGCCAGACCACAGCCAGGAGCCAGGAGACTCTTCCTGGTCTCCCACATGGATGCAGGGTCTCAAATGGCTTGGGCCATCCTACACTGCTTTCCCAGGTGCATTAGCAGGTAGCTTGATCAGAAATGGAGCAACTGGGGCTCAAACCAGCACCCATTTGGGATGCCAGGGTCACAGGCAGTGGCTTTATTGCTATGCCACAACACCCAGCCCCAAAAGTTGACTATTCTCCCAGGCACTCTGCTAAGTAGTTCACATAACTTACTTAAGTTTAAGTTTACTATATTCGAGTTATTTTTGTTATTATTAAAATACTTTAACAGGTGCTTTATATACAGTGTTTGGCAAAACAACCACACAAAGTTAAACGTTGTTAATTCTCTATTATAGATAAGCAACTGACTTTGACAAGTCATACAGCAGAGCTGAGATTCAAGTTCAGTCTAGTTCCTCCTAAATAGGAATTCAGAAGAGGAAAAGATCATCTCAGACTAGAAATCTATAGAAAAAAGCTTTACAGAGAAGTCAGCAAAGCTGGATGGTGGAGAATGAGCAGCAGATAAATAAAAAAAGAAGAAAATGCCCTGAATATGGGATGGATAGGCCACAATAACAAGAAAAGTGGCAATGCACTGGGTATTCAGAGACAGGGATGGAGCAGTTCTAGAGCCAAGGACCATGCTACACATCCTACAGCCCCCACAGTAGAAAATCAAAGTCTCAGCATCTTATGTTCTTTTCTCCTTACTACACAGTCATAACCTCAAAAGGAGAAAAAAAAAAAAACAACACTTTTTTAGAATTCAACTCCATCTCCACACTCCTTTATGGAAAAAGTGAACACAAAGAATAACCTGGTTTTGCATCCAGACAGCCAAATCCGGTGATCTCTCCCCTGATGGGAAAAAGATTTCTATTAGAAACCGAGCCTTTGCAATCAAGCAGGTCACAACTATATGGCAGTACATGTGCGATAAAGAGAAAAGCAAGTCAGGGGGCTTGAAACTGCAGCCTCTCAATGCCAGCTAATTCTCTTCCTCGGGGTTACACCAGAAGAGCTTTAAAAATATATGTGCTGGGGCCAGTGCTGTGGCTCACTTGGTTAATCCTCCGCCTATGGCTCCAACATCCTGTATGAGCGCCGGTTCTAGTCCCAGCTGCTCCTCTTCCAATCCAGCTCTCTACTATGGCCTGGGAAAGCAGTAGAGAATGGCCCAGGTCCTTGGGCCCCTGCACCTGCATGGGAGACCAGGAGGGAGCACCTGGCTCCTGGCTTCAGATCAGCTATTTGGGGAGTGAACCAACGGAAGGAAGATCTTTCTCTCTGTCTCTCTCACTGTCTATAACTCTACCTGTCAAATAAAAAAAATCATTATTAAAAAATGTGTGCTGAAAGCTGCTGCTCACATATAACAGAAACAATCAAGTTTTACTGATTTTATCTGCTCTGCACATAAGACCTGTACTTGACAAGAACAGCGCAGAAAGTAAAATCTGTGAGTTCACGAGAGAATCAAACACAAAACAAATTCCTCAAAAAAGTTACCTCTGAACTCACTCTCAGGAATAGTTTGTTATAATTCGCAAACAGCATGTGGGATATTAGCCGCAGGGTAATAGCAGGGGAAAATATTTATTCTGGCTTTGATGAGGTCCAAATCCTTCATCAGTTATGAAACAGCCTCTTACCACTACTGCTTAGATTAGAGACACAGCAAAGCAGAAAAAGAGACAGAAAAAGAGGTTGAAAATGGACACCAGAGGTAGACAAAAGAGGAATTCCAGCAATAACTTCATCTCAGCATTTGTTGTCCATTTTTCCTACAACTTAACTCTGCACACCTTCCAGAGTCATATGACCATGATGAAACACAGTGGAAACTACAGAATTAAGCAATCTCCAAAATTACAAGCAAATATGGTTTTTCAACTCAAAATCTCTACTCTGATCTACCTCCAAAGAATAATCTGGAAATGCATAAAGAATTTGACCAAATGTTTGACACTAACACTCACCAATCATTCAAAGTCTAACAGAAAAGTCAAGCTTCAACAGAATTAATGGAAATAACAAAAATAAAATAGTACTGCTGTATACCACTACTGAACTCCACATGGGGCTGGTGTTTATTTCAGAAGATGCCCTAGGTATGTGTCCCCACAGGGACCCTGCGCCCTGCAGCAGGTTCCTCAACCTGAGATAGAAAATGGTCTTCAATGGAGTCATAACTCCCCAAAATTGTTCATACACACACACACACACACAAAAAAAAAATAGAAGTACTTTTTGGTAGAGAGGGTCCATGACTTTCATTGTTTCCTATAAAATGCTCAAAATATAGGCTTCTGATATTCCCTCAAGGTCTTAAACAGCGTCTGGTAAACAGATACTGAAATACCTAGTGTTACTGTGCTAAGACTCACAGCTAAGGTTTCAATCTCATTCTTTATTACCAGTGAATTTAAAAGCAGGATCAAATATGGTCAAAGCAAAACTTAATTATCTAATGCTAAGAAATCAGACTGAATTGAGAATACCAACCCAACCAAATAGGTGTGCAGTTTTTTTCCCACGGTAAACAAACACAGGAACTCTTAAAACACTAAATCTAGCAGGTGAGGCTGGTTACACAGGGAAAAACCTAAGGCTCTGAAAGATGAAATTTCTCAACTTCTCAGGTGGACAGAGCTTCAAAATCAAGTTTACCTGGCTTGGGGCCGATGCTGTGGCACAGTAGGTTAAAGCCCCGGTCTACAGCACTGGCATCTCAAATGGTCCTGGGAAAGCAGTAGAAGATGACCCAAGTCCTTGGGCCCCTGCACCCACATGGAAGACCCAGAAGAAGCTCCTGGCTCCTGGCTTCAGATCGGCGTAGCTCTGGCCATTACAGCCTTCTGGGGAGAGAACCAGTGGATGGAAGATTCTCTCTCTCTCTCTCTCTCTCTCTCTCTCTCTCTCTCTGCATCTGCCTCTCTGCAACTTTGCCTTTCAAATAAATAAATAAATCTTAAAAAAAAAAAAAAAAAAAAAAAAAAGCTTACCTGGCTCTTCTAGACACATTTTATGTCTAAACTTTCAGATGACAGAGATTTTCATTGACTGTGTTTTCAAATTCTTCAAATGCAACTGCAACTAATATAAACTGATTCAATTAATCAGTTAAAAAATTATCTTGTGAACCTATAAAATCATTTATTTGTACATAAAACACAACATACCTAAGGGGCTTAGTGTTATAATGGAAGCAATGTGGATGTTTTGGTGGCAGTATGAGAGAGGTGGGGTTTAAATTACTTTCAAGTGATTTGGATTAAAACCAGTATTATTTCCCCAAGGTTCAAAAAACGAATCACATGCAAAGCTGGGAAATGAATCCAGAATGCCTACCACCCACGATGCTGTGCTCCTTCCTTCCCCCAGGAAAGTATCAGAACGGCTGCAAACAATGGGGCCTTCCAGAGATGCAGTAGGTGGTTTTGACCTCTAGCACATAAGGTTGAGCCTTTCAGTGAAGCAGCTTTTCACGTCTTGTGGACTGGAACCTCAGAGTATAGCTGAAAAGCAGGGTTATCTCTGCACTCTGGCTCTGAATGTCTTCCCCTATCGCTCCTACTAGCAAAGCAAGCAGCTGCAGATTCAGGTGGCTATCTACTACAGAAGAGCTGTAGAACTCCACATTTTTAGTTGCCATTGTCTCTGTTGACAGATGGCTGCTTCTCAGACAAACTGATCCAAGGACAGAAATTATAGCTGTAGGACTGGGTAGATTTACAAAGTGACACAATCCCATCCTTAAAGCAATGATTCTTAGCAAACAGTCACACAATCCCTGCCCCCAGACTTATCAGAACCTCCTATGGATGTACACACCAAACAAAATAACAAATTATTATATTTTAGATTGAAACAGAAAAACATTACCTAATAATATGAACACTTACAGGAGGCCATATGACTCTTGTGTTAATCAAAAGAAGGAACAGGTTAAGCAAAGCTGCACAGAGAAGCAAGAATATGAAATGATGACAAAAAAGTTAGCAATCCTAGAAGACAGGATGACTGAAAATGTTTAATCACAGTCCCAGAAGAATTCACAGAAGCTAAGCAGTATTTGAAGGGATATCTGAGACTTCTCAGGAAACAAATTCACAGATACACAAAGTACAACACATAACAAGTAGAAAAATAAAAAAGAAGTTCATAGAGCAGGCATTTAACCTAGCAGTTAAGACACTCATGTTCCACAATGGAGTACCTGGGCTCAATTCCCATTTCTGGCTCCTGACTCCAGCTTCCAGGGAGGCAACAGTGATGGCCCAAATGATTGGGTTCTTGATACCATGTGGAAGTCCCACACTGAGTTCACAGCTACTGGCTCTCACCCAGCCCACCCTGACTATTGCAGGCATTTAAGAAATGAACCAGTGAAAAGGAATGTGCTTGCTCGCTCTCTCTCCATCTCATATAAATGAATACAATTTTAAATAAATAAAATCACTCTAAATACATTGTAGTAACATTTCAGAGTGGCAAAGACAAAGGATCTTCAAAGCAGCTGGAGAAAACTCAACCTAGAAAAGACTGAAAACAGGACTGATTACAGACTTTGCAACTGTAATAACAGAAATCAGAAAGTACACATAGGCCAACATTGTGGTGTAGTATGCTAAGCCTCCACCTGCAGTGCCAGCATTCCATATGGATGCTGGTTCATGTTCCGGCTGCTCCTCTTCCAATCCAGCTCTCTGCTTATGGCCTGGGAAAGCAGTGGAAGTTGGTCCAAGTCCTTGGGCCCCTGCACCCACCTGGGAGACCTGGAAAAAATTCCTGGTGCCTGGCTTTGGATCGGCCCAGCACTGGCCATTGCAGCCATTTGGGGAGTGAACCAGCAGCTGGAAGACCTCTCTCTGTCTCTCCCTCTGTCTGTAACTCTGCCTCTCAAATAAATAAAATCTTTAAAGAAAAAAAAGTACATATAGTCTAAGTTTTACATCAAACCAGCCACCAATCTAAAAGTATATATCCAATAAACCTATATTTCAAAAACAAGATTAGTATGTGCATACTTGTTGCTACAGAAGTCTTGCCCCCTTATCCATGGTTTCAGTTACTTACAGTCAACCAAGGTTCAAAAATATTAAATGGAAATTTCCAGAAGTAAACACTTCATGTTTTTAAGTTGCAGGCTGCTCTGAGTAGTGTGATGATCATGATGATCATGCTGTCCCACTCTGTCCTACTTCAGATGTGAATCATCGTTTTGTCCAGCATATCCATGCTGTATATGCTACCCACCCCTGAGCCATTTACTCCCCATTATCAGATCGATGGTTGGTGTATGTCAATGCTTGTGATCAAAACATCTTTATTTTACTTAATACTGGCCTCAAAATACAAGACCAGTGCCACTGGAAACTCAGATTGCCAAAATAGAGCCATAAAGTGTTTCTTTTAAGTGAAACAGTAAAGATTCTTGACTTAACAAGGAAAGAAAAAAAAATCATATGCTAAAGTTGCTAAGATTTATGGTACGAATGAAATCTTTCATCTGTGAAAAAGTTTAGAAGGAAAAAAAATCCTGCTAATTTTGCTGTTACACTTAAAATTGCAAAAGTTACAGCCACAGTGCATTATTAGTGCTTAGTTAAGGTGTAAAAGGTTAGACCCAGTGTTTTGGCATAGTGGGTTAAGCCACCACCTATAGTGCTGGCATCCCATATGGGCACCAGTTCCAGTCCTGGCCCCTCCATTTTTCTTTTAAGATTTATTTATTTATTTAAAAGGCAGAGTTGTGGAGGGGCAGAGCCAGAGCCAGGCCAATCCAAAGCCAAAAGCCAAAACCAGAAGCTAGGAACCTCTTCAGACTTCCAACGTGGGTGCAGGAGCCCAAGTACTTGGGCCATCCTCCGCTGCTTTCCCAAGCACATCAGCAGGAAGCTGGACTGGAAGTGGAGCAGCAGGATCTCAAGCCGGTGCCCACAAGGGATGGCTGGCACCACAGACTGCAGCTTTACTCACTGTGTCACAGTGCCAGACCCATGGTTCATTTCTGATCCACCTCCCTGCTAATGTACCTGGAAGGGCAGCAGATGATGGCCCAAGTGGGTCCCTGCCACCCATGTGGGAGACCTGGATGAAGCTCCTGGCTGCTGGCTTCTCCCTGGCCTGGTCCTGGCCATTGGGGTCTTTTGGGGAGTGGACCAGTTGATGGAAGCTCGCTCACTCTCTGCTCTCACTCTCTGTAACTCTGCATTTCAAATAAATAAATAAATCTTTAAAAAAAAAAAAAAAAAAGATGTGGGCCGGCGCCGCGGCTTAATAGGCTAATCCTCCGCCTAGCGGCGCCGGCATACCAGGTTCTAATCCCAGTCGGGGTGCTGGATTCTGTCCCAGTTGCCCCTCTTCCAGGCCAGCTCTCTGCTGTGGCCAGGGAGTGCAGTGGAGGATGGCCCAAGTGCTTGGGCCCTGCACCCCATGGGAGACCAGGAAAAGCACCTGGCTCCTGGCTTCAGATCAGCACGGTGCGCCGGCCGTAGCACGCCGGCCACGGCGGCCATTGGAGGGTGAACCAACAGCAAAAGGAAGACCTTTCTCTCTGACTCTCTCTCTCTCACTGTCCACTCTGCCTGTCCAAAAAAAAAAAAAATGTAACATGCATTAAATTTGTTCATGTGTTTATAGGGGGAAAACACAGTACAAGTATATATAGATTTCAGTCCTGTCTATGGTTTCAGGCATTCACTGGGGTTCTTAAAACACATTCCCCATGGATAAGGGTGGACTACTTTAGTTCAACATCAAGAGAACTAAGCCACGAAGTTACTCTCAACTATTTTAATAGCTTCTTACTTGACTTTCCTTCTCCAATCTTCTTGACTATAATATCAAATGAATATTCCTAAGCCATTTTGGTCATTATCATTTCCCTATTTAAAACTGCCAAATCAATCTCTAGACCCTACATAATAAGGCTAAATCTCTTAATCTGGCACGTAAAGTGCTTTATAATCTAGTTACTTGATGTTCTGTGTGATGGATAATATGCCTTTCCAGTGACCATGGTCCAGGTAATTGGTCTGCTCAAATCTCAGACTGAGTATCTGCAAAATAAAATCTATAGAATTGATTGCTGAGGCCAATTAAGATAGCCTAAGTACTCTGAACTGCATATGTTCCCTACAAAATTCAAATAATGAAATCCTAACCCTTAATGTGATGGTATTAGTAGGTGGGGCCTTGGAAGGTAATTAGGTTTAGATAAGGTCATGGGTGTGAAGCCCCTGTCATGGGATTAGTGTCCTTTTAAGAAGAAACAGAGCTCTCTCACCACCATGCAGGAACCCTCACCAAAAACTAAATATGCTGGTACCTTGATCTTAGACATAACAGCCTCCATAACTGTGGGAAGCAAATGTCTGTTTTTTAGTTTGTGGCATTCTGCTACTGCTCAAGCTCATCAAGACATCAAATAAAGTAACCAGCACAACGTGTGGCCCACAGCTTTTAATAAACAGTGGCTATTGTTATCATAAACTACTGAATTATACAATATACATGTTTCTCAGGCCATGCCTTAGTTCATATCATTTCCCCTACATTTCTGGTTTTCAGCATCCCCATCCTCCCAAATCTGCCATATGTAAATCAAAAGTATTCCTAAAAGTCCACTTCTTTCCTGAAATTCTCTCCAGGCCAACCCAGAGTAAATGTTCTCACTTTTTAATACATAAAATGTACCAAATGCTGTTCTGTTAACTAAACTGTGTGTTCCTTCTGTTTGAGGGAGATACCATCTTAAATTTACAGGGGCAGCACTGTGGCAAAGTGGGCTGGGCTTCCACCTGCAGTGCTGCCATCCCATAATCCCATATGGGTGCTGGTCTGGATCTCAGCTGCTCTACTTCCGATCCAGCTCCCTGCTGATGGCCTAAGAAAGCAGTGGAAGATGGCCCAGTGCCTGAGTGTGAGAGACCCCGATGAGGCTCCTAGCTTCTGGCTTCGGATCTGGCTAGTTCTGGCGGGTTGCTGTGGCCATTTGGGGAGTAAACCAACCGATGGAAAACCTCTCTGTTTTTCCCTCTCTGTAACTTTGCCTCTCAAATAAACAAATAAATCTTAAAAAAAAAAAAACTGTTTAAAGAAAAGATACCACATAATCCTTAAAAAAAAGAAATTTGCTCTTTTGGCCATGGAAGGTTTTACTGACACGAAAAATGGGTACTACTAAATAAGTACAGATTCAATGATCAAATATCATAACATCTTTTTTTTTCAAAGTTGATTTATTTATTTGAGAGGTACAGTTACAGAGACAGAGAGAAAGGTCTTCCATCCACTGGTTCACTCACCAAATGGCAGGGGCCGGGCCCATCTGAAGCCAGGAGCCAGGAGCTTCTTCTGGATCTCTCACATGGGTGCAGGGGCCCAAGGACTTGGGCCATCTTCCACTGCTTCCACTGCCTTCCCAGGCCATGGCAAAGAGCTGGATTGGAAGAGGAGCAGCCAGGACAGGAACCATCGCCCATATGGGATGCTGGCACCACAGGTGGAGGTTCAGTCTACTTACACCACAACACCGGACCCTCAGCATCTTAATAGAGACACTTTAGAGGAAAAAATAGCACCCACCCAAAAAAAAGTGCAGATGTCTTTGGATTTGCTTCATTCTCTGTAAGCCTCCAGACAGCTGCACTTCTTTCTAAAGATATTAAATATTTCCCTTAGAGAACGATACCCAGCAAGGAAGTTCATGTGGGACAGGAAGAAGTGACAGGGACACTTGCTTCAGGAAACATCTTTCAGAGTCTACAAGGGAAGTACATTTGGCCTTGTAGTCTTATCACCCAAAAGGAAGAAAACAGATCCTCCAGGACTTGCTTGGCTGTCACAAAGCAGGTGCTTAATAAACAGCGGCCAACTCTGAAAGCCAAACCAAAGCAATTACTCAGATTTTGGTTTTTTACCCAAAAAGAAGAGTGGGACCAGAAACTCTCAGTGGCTCTCCTTCAATTTCCAGTTAACCATTTGCTAAGGATGCCACAAGGAACTTCTCCACCCAAAAGCGAGTGACAACCAACCTCTCAAATGAGTCACAAAGAACACCTGATGACACAACTGCCCTTCAAGTCAGCCTCTCCTTCATCCAACGTGGCAGGCATTACTTAAGAAGCTAGAGAAAGGCACCATCCACATGATAGCGATTAAACTAAACAAATGAAGTTTTCCCATTACTAGTGCCAAATTTAAAATTCCACTCTTGTATCTACTGAAAACCAAACAAAATGCAAATTTTTTTCATTACACAAAAAACACTCTGATTTAAAACCACCTGGAAAATGGGCAAAAGAATAAAAGAATCTGCCAGAAAAACAAAAAAGTAGGAAACAATAAGCCAAAAGATCTACCACTCAGAAATAACACCTATCAACATCTTGGTTCATTTTCTTTCAGGTATTTTTCACCAGAGTATACCATATTTTGCATAACTCTAATCCTACAGTATATGCTCTTAGTACCTGCTTATGTCACTTCAATTAAGCATCTCTCCATGTTTTTCTTTTGAAACTATATAACATAGATGGTGGAAGGATTTATTTATTTTCTTTGAAAAGCAGAGATAGAGATCTCCCATCCTTTGGTTCACTCCCAAAATGCCTCCAACTGGCAAGACTGGGCCAGGTTAAGGCCAGGAGTCAGACTCAATCTGGGTCTCCCATGTGGGTGGCTGGGACCCAATTACTTCAACTATCACCTGTTGCTTCCAGGGTGTTCCTAAGAAGGAAGCCTGGATTGGGAGCAAAAACGGAATTCAAAGCCAGGCATTCCAAAGTGAGATGTAGGCCTCCCAAGTGGCATCGTAAGCCCTATACCAAACAACCACCCTGAAAGATTTTGAAATTTAACCAGGTCAAGAAATACCATTCTCTTTCACAGAAACTGCGATAGTAAAAACTAAGACTTTCCAAAGTTCCTAAGGCCACTGGGACTAAGATCCATCAACAATTCCTATATATTTTAGGGGTATTTAAGAAATGATAATTGGCTATTCAGTAACAGAGAGACAAATTGTATATTTACTAGAGTCACCTCTAGAAAGTGGTAAATTCAGCTTCAGTCCCAAAAAATTTTTATTATAGCTGAGAAGATATAATGTATTCACACCCAACAACTAAAAGCCAATGTAATTCAGCAAGCAATCACTCTGGCTTTTCAAAGGTAAAGGACACTTTATTCATTTTGCACCCTTAACATGAAGAACTATGCCTGGGACATAAGATACTCAATAAGTCTGTTGCACTGAAGTGAACTACAGACTAAGATACTGTGGCATAGCAGGATAGCTACCACCTGCAGTGCCAGCACCCAGGAGCTGATTCAAGTCCCAGCTGCTCCACTTCCGATCCAGCTCTCCGCTATGGCCTGGGATAGCAGTGGAGGATGGCCCAAGTCCTTGGGCCCCTGCACCCACGTGGGAGACCCGAAAGAAACTACTGGCTGTTGGCTTTGGATTGGCACAGCTCTGGCTGTTGTGACCATCTGGGGAATGAACCAGCAGATGGAAGACTCTCTCTCTCTCTCTCTCTCTCTCTCTTTCTCTCTGCCTCTGCCTCTAACTCTGCCTTTCAAATAAATCAATAAATATTTTTTTAAAAAAAACTTGCTTAAAAATGGGGGTGGGGGCTATGCTTAGAGATACAAAGAATCATCAAAAACTGAAGTTGTCAGACACAGGAAACAGTATAAATTTGATTTTGGCAATAATTTGCAAGAAGAAGGCTGAGCCATAGAAGCCTATGAACACTCTGTAAATTAAAGACAAAAGGAAAAATGTTTATATAGTCCTAATTGTATTAGTTGATGTTTCTTCACCAATAGCAGTAGTAAATACAACACATAATAGATACTATTTTAAAACAAAGAAAACTGTCATGAAATACTACAGCATGCCTTGAACATCGGAAACAATTCTCAGTAAGCTTTCTGTATACCATGACAAGTGGCAAAGAGAGAGTAAATTAAGGCTTTAGTTCTCCATGTACAGTATCATAGTGGATACTGTCCTTGCTAAACTGGGTGTAAAAGAATGTGCTTACCAGGATCTCTTTATACACCAGTGAAGCTATTTGCATATACTGCTAGAACTCAGAGGGTGCATACAAAAATTTTAAATTTGCATTCAACCCTATTGCATTATTTTTATACTACCTGATTACAAACATATCTTAAAAGAGAATCCAACTCATGACTAGGGTATTGTTCAGCAACTCCACTTATCCTAACTTCATTCACATAGATTTTCCTTTCTCCTACCCCACTTGCGCTTTAAAAAAATTCAAGGAACTTACAGAGCAGGAATTTGCTAATATCACATCTCTAACAGCTGCTAGTTGAATGTACTAAATCCATAGCTTCTTGTGTTACAGTATGTGGCCATCTCAGAAAGTCTGGTTTCTTTCAAAGCGATTGATTTAAGCCAACTCTATGGGGCTGCCTTAAGAACAAATTCCATAGAGTTCAGGGATTTTGTAGATAATTCTGTCTGGATGTAATACTCCAATTACTTATGCTTAAGCATCTTGAGTAACTATCCATTCAGTGTCCCTAGCCTGAAGCACTCCAGAACAGATGCCCATCAACAAGTCATATGGGAATGAGCAGCTGATGTGAAGCATTTTGTGTTTTCAAGACAGGTGTTCTTTGTTTTTTTAAAACACAGGCAAATCTAACAGTGGCTATAATTTTCAGATAATTAAAGAGAATAAAAACAACATAAAAGAGTTGACCATTCTAAAATACATTTAAGGAATCCAAACAGATGCAAACGGAACAATTCAAATTTTCTTTTAAAAATTTCCTGGTAATCTTGATTTTCAGATTTTTGTCACCTTCTAGCATACAAACTATCTTATCCCAAGAATGCAAACTGTTACTATTTTAACTCTAAATGAAGCACTTCTCTCCAGGACATCAAAAGATCTGGAAGCCTAACAGTAATTACTACCTAATCATTCAAAAAAGACATATGGCATAACATTTGTAAAGCTGGATTGCACCTGTCACCACTTTAACAAAAGACTATTTTATATACAAATCACACAGCTTGTAGCATTGGATAATTTGGTTAAATTGATCCCTAATAAGAACTCCACTGTAAAATGGAATAATTCAGGTAACCAAATTGGATTAATACAAATAAGTGAAGATTCCACATAAAGACACATAGGACATCATTCTGGGAACATCAGTGAATTTCTCCGTACTCTGTTTCTTCATCCACAATATAATAAAAATAAAAGTAAAACTTCTCAGAGTTGGTATCAAGATTATAAGAACTAGTACATACTACATTCTTACAACAAAGCCTGACAAAGGGCAACTACTAAAGAAATGTTTGCTGTTAACCAGGAAACAAAGTGGTTTAAATGAAATTACTGAATAGTAATAGTAATTGAAAAGGATAATTATAAAAATTAAAAAGACATGATATCATGATCTGTGGGATATTAAAGTTTAGGCGTGGGTTTCTCTAAGCAAATAACATAAAGAGACCCTTATTAAAGAAAACTTACTACATCTCTTCAAATTAGACCAATATTCCCTGCCATCTTCTTTGTCACTAGTCTTAGCTTGAAAATGTTGATTCTTCGTCCTAGCTCTGCAGTTAAACAAGCTTGACAAGTAAAGCAAAATCAGAAGTTAAGGGTCTAGGAGGCCCTTAACATTTTCTAGTTTTATTACCAAACCACCAAGTTGAAACTTAACTCCTGAACTAAACTGCCAAATGTTTCTGCCATAAAAACTGCAAACTTTCATGTGAACAGACTTTTTCAACAATAGAGAGCTGTTCCAGTCTGTGAATAGGACAATGTCAGTGTGACCAACACAGTGGGAGCTGGGCATTCCTGACACCCTTGTCCCTGGACAGCCTCCTGTCGCTTCTGTCTCCAACTACATCTGGCTTTGGAGAGGACTGTCAGGAGAAGTATATGGCCATCCTCAGTGAGCTGAAACTTACTCTGTGCCACAGAGCCCTGTTTCTAACACTTCTGTCTGTAAGTCTCCCTTTTGACTACCACCTCCCTAAACATACCACTAGAATGAGCATGAAATACAAGAATGCTTTGTTTTCCTAAATCTGCCCACCCCCACTTCCAAACAGTCCCTTCATGTTTTAAACGGTACCTTCTGGAAAACATCATGGGATGACAGTGACAACTACAGAATAAAACGACTTCAGAACTTAAGAGGGTCCTGGTAAAATCAGGTATAACTGACAATTTTAACTCCTTATGGAATTAACAAGTGAATGGTCTTGTGATTAAGTGTAAAGCTGGGAAGTTGGTGACCACTGTGCAGGAGTCTCATGCAGGGGGCATCTAGCTGATGCTTTGGGGCTGGACTGCTGGCTCCCTGCTTGCCCACATCCTAAGGCACACACTGCCTTGTCCTGATCGCAGCTTCTTTTGCAGACAGCCAGCACAGAGTAACCCGGCCAGGTGAGGTCTAATCTCACCACCTGTGGACCACGTGGAGCACGGTGATGAAACAGAGAAGCCTGGTATCTGGACACTCTTACCACAGCTACATACACCAGACGTTTGCTTCTCCGGCTGATTCCCCAGGCCAGCTCCCTTCCTTGCAAGCCTCCTTAAAAATTTCCAAAACACCTTCATTCAGAGGACAGTGGTGTCTGAGAAGGAAGCCTGCCATTGTCCTCATCTAATCAACTTCTTATTTCCTTTACCATCAAACCGTGTCCTCTTCGTGGGAACAAACTTTTCAGCTACAAGGGTTTGGCCACCTGAGGAAGGTTACAAGGGAAGGGGAGGAAGTGTGGAGTACTGCTTTGGGCGAACACTGAGTTTGAGTCTTCTCCGTGACTTAGTCGGAATGCAGCCTTGGAAAAGATCTGACTCCGAAAATGGGCTAATAAAACACCCCGCCAAGTTGTGCGGACTGAGACCCCAGCGCCGCGCGCCCAGCACAGTGCACGCCGCCGTTCAGTAAACGCGTGTTGCTCGGCTCCGGCTGTCCAGGGAAATCGGATCTAACGAGAACTCCGAACAACGCGGACGAAAATGAACCAAACTCTCGGGTTAGCCCCGCGTCCCGGTGGAAACGGACCTGATGCTCCTCCAGGGTGAGGGTCTGCGGTCTTCCGGCCAGGTGGGGACAGGGAAGGGTCTGAACTGGGCCCCCGGCCCTTGGATCTCCGAAAGGGAGCTCCTGGCCCCCTCCCTTTGTGCACGGCGGACCCCGGAGGCCTCGGACTTTTCAGGCGCCAACTGCGCTTCGCCCCTCCGCCGGCTCTCCCCGCTCGGCGCAGCTCCGCAGGGCTTTCCACAAGTTCCTGACCCCCGCCCGGACCTGGCCGGAGAGGCAGGACCCCCGCCCTGGGTTAGCCCACCGGCTCGAATCAGCCACGACCTGGGACGAGCCCCCGGCCGGGGTCTGGCGGCCCCGGCTCCTCACAGACCCTCCCTCAGGAAAGCGCCGCCGCGGAGGCCCGGGACCCCGGAGTCCTCGCAGCCGGGACCGCTATTCCTGCCCCGAACGGCTCCGCCCGCTTCGGCTCGCTCCGTCCGCATCGCTCCTGCACCCCAACTGTCCCACGGCGGAAACGCGCGAACTCACCCCTGAGAAGCAGAAGCAGGAAGAAGTCGGGCAGCCGGGCGCAGAGCCGGAGAGGGGGCCGCCGCCTCAGCGCCATGACGAGCCTTCTGAGGGGCCGCGGTGGCGCCGCGCGCTTCGGCTCGCCCGGCCGTCCCCGCGCGCATGCGCCCGGACGGCCGGGACCCTGAGACCCGCCCTCGGTTACCATAGCGACCACCCAGCCTGCCCGAGCCGGTACCATGGTAACAGAGGAAGCTGAAGTCTGTTGCTATGGATGCAGCGATGCTCTGGACTGGACCCAAGGGTCTCTTTCAATGAATTTGGTGTGTAGGGGGGAGGGCAAAGAAGCTTGTTGAAGAGAGGTACGCATACATTTCTGTAGCTATACAATGAGTCCATCACGACAGGTTTGAGAAGGAACACTCGTTAAAATTGGGAAAATGAAGTGTCTCTTATTTTATGAATGAGGAGGCAGTCCAATTATCTTGAAAGCACGTTTGCCCTCATATCTTTTGGGTCCCCAATTACAAATGCAATGGAAAGAAAGGCGCTGAAATCTGCTTAAAACATAAGCAAGATGCACACTATACAGTACATAAAAGCAATGTCTTGCTAAAATAAAAAATACTGTGATTTGTTTCTGGGGTAGATTAAAAGCATGATAGTATACCCAGATAGTTTATTATAGGGAAGGTAAGCTAATTCTTTACTCTGATTTCTGAATGCCAGAGGATGGTAGGACTGGGGAAGAAAAATGGAGCAGAATCTTACAGGTGAAGAGAAGGTTAAAGTGAATAAAAAATTGGGCTAAAGGGGGCAGCAGGCTTTCAAGTGTTACTTAATACTGTGGAAAATCTTGAAACAGATTATATTTTATCTAGTATGGGAAGTCCATGCCCAATGTTCCCAGAAACAACAGAGTAACAATTCTGAGTGAAGGACCCTTATGGGGGGAGGGACAAGAAACTAGGCCTGGGCAAATATCAGGGGCTTCTTAAGAGGTTAGATGTTCCCCAGAGTCTAGCAGGCAGGACATTCTCTGGGAAGGAAAAGTCAATCCCCTTCAGAGAATCTCTAGGCACACCCAGAGCAGAGCTGCCCCTCCCCTTCAGAGAGTCTCTAGGCGTGCACTTATGATGTCACTGCAACCGGCCAATCCTGTAACACCTCAGCACTCTCCCTCAGCATTCTCCAGTATGCTAATTGTCCCTCCGAACCAGCCAATCCCGTGCCACCTCTGCATTTTCCACCAGCACTCTCCACCAGCATTCTTCGCCAGCATTCTCCCATATGTTAATGGTCCCTCTGAACTGACCAATCCTACGCATGTGCATTAGGAATATGCTAATTCGTTGCCTATATAACCTGTGTGAAACTGCCGCTCAGGGCTCCTCACCACCTGAGGTGGGGGCCCGTTTGCGCAAACGTCCAATAAAAACCTCGTGCTTTTTGCATCAACTGGTCTGGAGTCTGGATCTTTGGGCGTCCTCCTGAGCAAGTGGGCATCTCTGCAACTGAGAGGTCCAACATGAGTACACGTATTAGTAAAACATACCACAGTTTCCAAAAACTAATATTTTCAATGTTTGAATTAAGGACTTCAATTTTTCTGTTACAGTCATCCTACTGTTTTTAATATTTTTAGCTTTTGCAAAGTAGAACTGTTTTTATGTAATATTTACTAAATTTATACAATGACCCTTCAAAAAGTTCATGGAAATGAATATTATGAAGACACTACATGGATTTCAAAAAAATATTTACACCAAAATACACTTAGCTCTTAATTCCACTGTTTCATGAACTTTTTAAATTACCCTTGTATACAAATGCCAAGAGACATGAAATCAGCTGAGGTTGTCCCAAGAACATGCTTTGACTTCCGTCACTTTTATCTTCCTTATAAATCTCTAAAACTGCTCAAACCTTTGCCACATGGAAATTACCCCCCCCAAATCTCATAAAGATAGATAAAAATGTAAAATAGCATACCAATCTATTATGATTCTATTGATATTTTCTTTCCTAAACCTTCTTTCTGTACCAAAGTCACTAATAAATGTGTGTATAAGTTATTTTATAATGATGGCCTCTCTCTCTGCACCAAACAGAAAATAGAGAAATTTAAGAGGAAAACATTCTCAGGTCCACTGAGAATGTTTTCCTACTCTCTCTTTTCTCCACTATCTCTTGAGCTGCTGGTCACATGGCCAGGCAAATTTACCTAATTGGATGCACCTTTTTGGTTACATGGTCAATGTGGGTTGTGTCTGACTGTGGAGTTTTCAGAAACAGGAGTCTGTCACCCCTCTACTGGATCTCCTGTGTTTAGCGTTGTAACGTGATTCTGCCTCTTACCTGCTCTTCTCAGCTGGCAAATTTTTGAAACTCAGTCTGAGATTACGAAGAAAGACTCCCATGAATATTCTATAAGGTGCAGAGATTCCTAGGAGAGTGGCTGGCAGGTGCTTCATTGTAAAACACTGATGTTGGGGCCGGCACTATGGCGCAGTGGGTTAAAGCCCTGGCCTGAAGTCCTGGCATTCCATATGGGCACCGGTTCTAGTCCTGGCTGCTCCTTTTCTGATTCAGCTCTCTGCTGTTTCCTGGGAAAGCAAGAAGGTGGCCAAAGTCCTTGAGCCCCTGCACCCACGTGGGAGACCCAGAAGAAGCTCCTGGCTTCGGATCGGCACATCTCCAGCCATTGCAGCCATCTGCGGAGTGAACCAGCAGATGGAAGACCTCTCTCTCTCTGTCCCTCCCTCTCTCTGTAACTCTGTCTTTCAAATAAATAAAATAAATATTTTTTTAAAAAAAGCTGATGTTTCCTGGTGGAGTCCCGGTGGCATTCAGTGGCTGAGACGTGTTTCTGGAATAGAGGCATAACTAGAGTTGTGGCAGGGCCAGGTAGGGCACATTTCACTGGGATGTAGTCTGCTTCTCCATGGGGTTCCACTGTTTCCTGGAGAGCTCTGACCCTATTCAGAAGGGGATCAGAGCTCAGTGAGGCCAGAACAAAGCTCTGGAAGCAATGAACAGGATTATGGAGCCTGTGCCTGACACAACATGATCCACCTGAGTATGTTTAGTTCCAAAGTCTGGCTTACTAAAGAGAGACAGGTTTCTTACAAAAACTCAGGGCACTAAATTCACCTGTGCTGAACTTAAACAATGATTTGCAGTACTGTCCAATACAAAGACAATGTGTAAATCAAGTGGCAAACGAAGAGTTGGCTTCCTGGGAGACTCACGCCTGGGTACACTGGAGGAGTCTGTTTCTTGTAAACTTGGGAATCTTACTTAACTTCCCCAAACCTTGGAATTCCTGTCTTTAAACTAGGATAACACTATCTCAAATGGTTATTGTGAGGATCATGTGAGATTAACACCTGAAACATACTAAGTGCTCAGTAAATATTTATTCCTTATGCCCCTTCCTTCTCTCATTATTGTGGTTCAAATTAGGCAAAAATGGTTACAATATTTCTTTTTTTTTTTTTTTTTTGACAGGCAGAGTGGATAGTGAGAGAGAGAGACAGAGAGAAAGGTCTTCCTTTTTGCCGTTGGTTCACCCTCCAATGGCCGCTGCGGCCAGCGCATCTCGCTGATCCAAAGCCAGACCCCAGGTGCCTCCTCCTGGTCTCCCACGTGGGTGCAGGGCCCAAGGACTTGGGCCATCCTCCACTGCCTTCCCAGGCCATAGTAGAGAGCTGGCCTGGAAGAGGGGCAACCGGAATAGAATCTGGTGCCCCAACCAGGACTAGAACCCGGTGTGCCGGCACTGCAAGGCGGAGGATTAGCCTGTTAAGCCACGGCGCCGGCCTACAATATTTCTGAAGAGGCTTGCAACAAAAAATGACTTTCAGAGGCAACCCGATGGAATAAGAAGCAAAGCTGGAGTCCAACATCAATGTGTGTTTATTCTCTTGGTGTGACCGCATTCTTAAAAAGTAGCATGATCACGGTTTCTGTTCTGTCACTGCCACTGTTGCTCCACTGGATAACACGCGGAATCCACTCTCACAGCCCGAGAGAAGTTGGAGCCTCTGAAGGAAGACTCTGACCCCACACTTGTCCATTAAAATGTTCCTCTTCAGGGCTCACCAAAGGTCGGCTTACGTTCCAGTTGTTCCATCCCCCCCACCCCGAATCCCACCTTCTTTGCAGTATTTCCAATGATACTCTCCCACATTTCACTTCATCCCCTGCTCCTTCTCTTCAAAGTACTTATTTCATTTTACCTAAATAGGAGGGTTCCCCCCATCTAGGAAAACCATAGCAGACATAACCTCAGTCTCCTCCAATAGGATAATCTGCTTGTGGTCTATAAAGAAAGCAAAAGACATACTAATGCCAAAAATTAGTCAAGTGGCTTTCTAGAGAGAGGCCTTTATCATATCTATTTAATAAACCTCGTGTGTATGTTTTGTATGTGTGTGTGTATGTGTGTGTGTCTTTAAGTAATCTTGTCTTGTGTGTCTTTTACCAGGTTTTAAAGTAAGTCACTCACTTACACTGGAGCAGGAGTTAAAATACCCTGGTTGCATCTTCACCAATCAAGGGCTCTCTACTCACCAGTGCACAAGAAAATAAAATGTCAATAAATAAAAATAAAGGAAATAATATAGCACCATGACAACAGTGGATAAACCAACAGCGGATACAACCATGCATAACAGAATCCCCAGACTCTGCCAGACCCAGAATGTGCTATCCCAAGACTGGTATCCCTAAGAATTACAAACCCTATCCCAAGGAAGAGTATCACCCATGCTGCTCCTGTCACGATGCCTGCTTCAATTCAGTTCTTTCTCTGCAGATGACAATAAACAGGGTTTGGCTTGGTGCCTCCTACAGACACCAGAGAAAGGGTGTCCAGGACAACCAGTATACAACAGTCCCCAGACACCCTTCCAGGAGGGACACCTTTAATGAGATGAAACAGACCAGCCCTCTCTCTTTTTTTTTCTCCACTTGACTTGAATCATTGCTCTGGACCTGGGGGAAGGTGAAAAGCTATTTCCTGGACTGTGATTCAGGCCTGGGGACACTGGAGAGCCTCAAGGACATGCATGCTGCCTTGGCTTGTCTTAGAGCAAAGCCCAGGAATCCCTGCTGCTCATGAGCTCTGCAGCGAGCCCACCCCAGGTGGACCAGCCTCGAGTTGTCCCTCAGGGTGGTCACATAGGATTCCAGCCGTGCAGGGATGCTCCAGTTGTGTGCCTCCAGGATGCTCCAACTACTTTGTTTACAGATTGCAGATATTTTTATCCCAGCCCTCCAATTAGAGGTAATTTTCTCTTCACACAAATTGCACCATTGAGTGTTTACTTCCTGGAGGCACGAGAGATGGAGGGCCTCTGCTGTTCTCTCTCCTCTACTACAACATCCCTACAGGGATGTTGCACCTTACACAGAGTTCCAGCTGAAGTTAACCCTTGTTCCAGAGCTTTGGGATGGGACCAATTCTTCCGGAAGCCTCTGAGCCCAGGGTTTAGCAAGGTCACTTGTACCGCTCAGACACTTCCAGAAAGGGGGAGAGTGTTTTCTGTGCTTGCCCCTGCAGTGAATTTGGATATTCTGTTCCAGGACTGAACATGATAGGGATTTGATTCTATTTCCCAGGTCTCTAGTGTGAAGGATTATTCCACAGGAAGACTTTTGCCTGCATATTATTCAATACAACATCTCTTAAGCAACTGGATAAGGGCTCTGGGTAAGACTCTATAGTTTGAGTTTAATCCCATGGAATTATAGTCCTATTTAGGATCAAGAGGAGAGAATGTGGTTGTTCTTCATGAGTGATGTCACAATTGTTGAAGCACTCAAGAGGCTCAGTAGGAGCCTACTCCAGTGGGATGACCACTCTGAGCCCAACAAAGGACAGAGAACTGGAGCTATCCAAACCCTAAGACACTTCTGTTTCTGGTCACACCTGAGTCCATTCATTCCTTCCAGGCAATGTTTTCTTTTCCAACCAGACAGTTCTATAGTATTGCTTGTCCAGGGTACCTCAGCCTGGCAACCACCACAGCCCAGGACAGGCTCCAGAAGGGAATAGGGGGCAGCTCTGCTATGATTTAAGACACAAGACTATCCTTGTGCACTCCCCTTAGGAAGGCAATGACATCCCCACAGCCACAAGTCTACAGCAAGCTTTGTCATTCTCATCTTCATTGATAAAATGATCTTCAGGCAGTTCTTCCCATATCCACTTTCCTTTTCAAAATGCTGAGAAGGTCAGTGCCTAGAGCAGTAACGGATGGAATAAGTTGGAGTGAATGAGTGAAGGAAATCTCTTACAATGGCTAAAGAAGTCATGACTGATAAAGGAAGTCCCACGTTCATGAGCATCACATCTTCAACATCTCATACTGCAAACTCATCTCTCCTCTTGAGTCTGTCACACTGAGCAAATTGCAGTCCTCAAAACTTACAAGTTGGGGCTGGTGCAGTGTCACAGTAGGTTAATCCTCCGCCTGTGGCTCCGACATCCCATATGAGCGCCAGTTCTAGTCCCAGCTGCTCCTCTTCCAATCCAGCTCTCTGCTATGTCCTGGGAAAGCAGAGAAGATGGCCCAAGTCCTTGGGCCCCTGCACCCATGTGGGAGACTGGGAGGAAGCTCCTGGCTCCTGGCTTGTGATTGGCGCAGCTCTGGCTGTTGTGGCCATTTAGAGAGTGCACCAATGGAAGGAAGACCTTTCTCTCTGTCTCTTCCTATCACTGTCTGTAACTCTACCTCTCAAATTAATAAATAAAATCTTAAAAAAACCTTACAGGTTCCTCCAGGCTGCTGAAGTTGGTTATATAGTACCTTTTGGCTGTAGTATCCCCTCCCCTTCAGCCTTGTCAGTTTTCTATGTTCACCATGTCTTTTAGGAGCCTCTTCAAGCTTCATGTCCTCATGGAAGTATTTCCTGACCCAGAGGTCTCTCCAAGATGATTTGGGTAACCTGCTTCTATTCTTCTGAATTAAACTGTGTGTGCATCTATTTTGCATTTTATTGTAAGGCATTGCAAAGTTGTGTTTTCTCTGTAGTTCTTTTTCAGACTTCTAGAACATAATACTGAGCTCAGCCTTCATTCTTTGCTAGCATGTGTCTTTGGGGCTATTAACAGTGCTTTAACTTCATCCATAAATAGCGATGTACATTGTCTTCATCATCACTTGTTCCCAAGTATTTTACAATGTCATTTAGGATCTCTTCATGGCCATCATCATTTACAAGTCTGACTTACTAGTTTCTCAACAGATAACCATATTGCCATCACCAAGAACAAGTTCTGTATAGAATCAAAAGTTTTGTCTTTGTTGAGACAGACTTCATGGCTTATAAATGGTTCTTTTTTCCTTCTTCTTCTTCATACAATTTGTTGAACTCTTTGCTTAACATAGATGTGTATAAAATCAATTGAAAATAGATCTCAGTAAAAAATAAGAGTGGGAATAAGAGAGGGAGGAGGAAGTTTGCAACTGTAAAGCTGTATAGTTCTGCATACATTCCTACAGACTTACTTCTAAGGGTACAGTTTAAAAACTTGCCAAGAGACCCCAAATCCCATTAAGCTGGGTAATAAAAATGCCATCTCAAGTGTTAATGTGATCATACTAAGTGTTAAAGTGAATATATAGATGGGATTAAGTGTTAAAGGTATCATATAAATAAGATCAAGCATCTGGTAATAATAATAGAATTAAAAAGGAGAGAATGTTGCAACATGGGAAGCAGTCCACACAGCAAACTCAGGGAATGAAAATCACTTTAAATAGCACTCTGACCTTAGAATCAGCCCTTAAGGCATTCTGGTCTGGCTGAAAAACTCATGAAAGCATTTCAGGCATGGAAAACTAAGACACTGGGCAAAAAATGTCCTACATGAAGAATCTCTGTGAGACCCCAGTGGAAAGAAATGGCCATAAAAGAAGTATGTAGTTTTCTCTAGGCCAGCGCCGCGGCTCAGTAGGCTAATCCTCCACCTTGCGGTGCCGGCACACCGGGTTCTAGTCCCGGTCGGGGTGCCGATCCTATCCCGGTTGCCCCTCTTCCAGGCCAGCTCTCTGCTGTGGCCAGGGAGTGCAGTGGAGGATGGCCCAAGTTCTTGGGCCCTGCACCCCATGGGAGACCAGGAGAAGCACCTGGCTCCTGCCATCGGAACAGCGCGGTGCGCCGGCCGCAGCGCGCCTACCGCAGCGGCCATTGGAGGGTGAACCAACGGCAAAAAGGAAGACCTTTCTCTCTGTCTCCCTCTACTGTCCACTCTGCCTGTCAAAAATTAAAAAATAAAAAAATAAAATAAAATAAAATAAAAATAAAAGTAGTATGTAGTTTTCTCTGAAGGGAGGAGAGAACTTCCATTTTGCTTATGGCCTTGTCTAAATACTAACAGAGATTGTGGATTCAAAAGGCTTCCGTACCCTAGGCAGTGCATGTCAAGAGCCTTGAGTGGTCACTGACGCCATACATAGGAGTGTTAATTATAAACAGGTGTCACTGTGCACTAACCTCCTATGCAGGACCTCTGTCCTCAATGAGTTGTATTATGAGAATTAAGTGTAAAACTTGTTCTGAAACAGTTGTGTGTGTGTTGTGTATGTGTGTGTGTGCAAATTGTTGAAACCTTTACTTAGTATAAAGTTGGTCTTCTGTGTATAAAGTTAATTGAAAATTAATCTTAATGTAGAATGGGACTGAGAATGGGAGAAGGAGGAGGAGGTGGGGTGGGAGTAGGGATGGGAAGGCAGGTATGGTGGGAAGAATCACTATATCCCTAAAGTTGTATTTATGGAATTTGTACTCATTAAATAAAAGGTTTCTTTGGAGGAAAAAAAAAAAGAAATGGTTCTGTTTTTAAGGTCTTACACATTCTTTTAAAAATATTTATTTATTTATTTACTTACTTATTTATTTGAGAAGCAGAGAGACAGAGAGTTCTCATCTACTGATTCATTCTCCCAAGGCCCACAATGGCTAGAATTGGGCCAGGCTGAAGCAGAGAGCAAAGAATTCAATTCAGGTCTCCCATGTTGGTGGCAGGGAGCCAATCACCCTAGCCATCACCACTGTCTTCCAGGGTCCACACTAGCGGGAAGCTAGAGTCAGGAGTCTGGAACTGGAGCCAGGCATTGAACCCATGTTCTCCAATATGGGATGCTGTGTCAGTCAGCATCTTAACCACCAGGCCTAATGCCCTCCCCAGACACGATTGTTTAAAATGTGCTGGGTGTGCTTAAAAAAGAAAGTGGGCCGGCGCCGTGGCTCAATAGGCTAATCCTCCGCCTGTGGCGCCAGCACCCCGGGTTCTAGTCCCGGTCGGGGTGCTGGATTCTGTCCTTGTTGCTCCTCTTCCTGTCCAGCTCTCTGCTGTGGCCCAGAAAGGCAGTGGAGGATGGCCCAAGTGCTTGGGCCCTGCACCTGCATGGGAGACCAGGAGAAGCACCTGGCTCCTATATTCGGATCAGTGCGGTGCGCCGGCCACAGCGGCCATTTGGGGGGTGAACCAATGGAAAAGGAAGACCTTTCTCTCTCTCTTCTCTCTCTCACTGTCTACTCTGCCTGTCCAAAAAAAAAAAAAGTGTAAGGGCAGTTAATTCACCAGTTAAAATATCTGCTCCTACATCAGAGTATCTGGGTTTGATTCCCAGCTCTGGCTCTAAGCCCCAGCTTCCTGCTATCAGAAGTCCTGAGTAACAGCGATGCTGGATCAAGTGGTGGGGGGTTCCTGCCGTTCACACAAGAGATCTACATTGAGTTCCTTGATCCTGACTTTAGCCTGGCACAGCCCTGACCTTTGCAGGCAGTCAAGGAGTGGTCCAGAAAGGGGGAGATTTCTCTGTGTGTCTGTCTCTGTGTTCTCAAATAAATGAATAAATTCTTCCCCCAAAAGCATATTCTTTTTGTAAAGATTTATTTTATTTATTTGAAAGACAGAGTTACATACAGAGGTAGAGACAGACAGAGAGGTCTTCCATCCACTGATTCACTCCCCAGATGACCACAATGGCCGGAGCTGCACCAATCCGAAACCAGGAGCCAGGAGCTTCTTCCAGGTCTCCCATGTAGGTGCAAGGGCCCAAGGACTTGCGCTATCTTTTGCTGCTTTTCCAGGCCATAGGAGAGAGCTGGATTGGAAGTGGAGCATCCGGGACTAGAACTGGCTCCCATATGGAATGCCAGTGCTCCAGGCCAGGGCTTTAACCCACTGTGCCACAGTGCAGGCCCCAAGCATATTCTTTAATAGTTGTATAAAAGGTGCTAAATATAAATTCATTTAAGTCAATTTATTTAGTATGCTACTCAAATCTTCAATACTTTTGTATCCAGGTATAAACGTTGCACAGACGTTGCAGAAGTGGCTCACACAGGGCATCTTGTTGATTATTCGGGGCTGGACTGCTGGCTCTTTGCTTGTCTATGTCCCAAAGCACACATTGCATTGTTCCTTATTGCAGCTTCCTTTACAGACAAGCAGAGCGGGACGACCTGGCTAGGCCAGCATGGTCTAATCTCATCACCTGTGGCCCTCAGGCATCACCATGAGGAAACAGAGAAGAGAAGTCTCGCCATGAAGCTGGTGACAAGCCTCGGTGCTGGACACCAGAGGCTAGAGGCCCCTTGACAATTTCACCAGACCAGATCCCCCTCTCTTGTAGTTTCCTTAAAAACCCACGAACACTCTCTTTCAGCAGGAAGATGGTTCTTAGGACTCAGAGAGCCGGCTATCGTCCTCACCTACCCATAGATTGTACTTTACACTTCCTTAATCCTCAACCCTTGTTGGAGCCTCCATGGAGCCCTCTTGGCTTCCTCACACAGGCCTATTATGCACTGTCTTTCCAAAAAGCACAATCTTCAAGAGGAGTAAAATTATAACAAACCCAGTGCTCTCTCTCACATCAGGTGAGAGTCGTGATTTCCAAATCGGCTCCTTCCACTAACTGGGAGCATAGCTCATCTTAGCACATATCCAGAGCCTCCTGCACAGTGTTGTGCGAGAAACACGTGAGGATGGTAATTACAGAAACACACACCCACACCGAGGTCACAATGATGCACCTTGCAGAACCTCCTCTAAGGAATACCTTCACACTCAGAATTTTGGGAGACATTTTCCTCCTGTATATGGAGAAATACCTGAAATATAACTTCTGATAATCACCTTCCATCATCTACGCACCCACCCAACAAGCATTACTCTGTGGGTGCATGGCTGGTACCGAGCTGGGAACTCAGAACCATGGATGACACACACACAGGTTCCTGCCTCAGAATATCCATTGTCCAGTAGAAAGGGCAGGGAGGAGAGTCAATGATAACCAGGGATCTGGTAGCCCTCAGGATGGTGCTGTCCGCTGCTCTGGAGCATTGCACAGAAAAATTCTAAATGCAAGAGAACAGAAAAGTTAAAATGCATGCAGAACTTGAACTAGCGAAAGAGACTCCCAATCAACTTGCAAGTCAGAGGCAAAATACTGGGAGTGAGGGAGGAGTAGGGGAGTGGATCCCCTGGAATTAGGGGAGCAGGGACAACACCCACTAAGTGGGGAAATTAGGGCCCTGGAATTCAAATCCTGCTCCTTCGAGGGAAGATGGCCAGGAAAAAAAAACTAAAAAACCAAAAAACCAAAAAGCATTCCATCAGGTTTTTCCCTAGGCTCTAACTAAGAAAAAAAAAAAAAAAATTCCGGTGAGAAACTTGAGTCTCCATGCCTGTGTCCCAGGTGGGTGTGGGGTGTGAACTTCTAGTATCAAGTCCCCAGCCCATTAACACCTGTTCTCACGCTGGGGAAACCTCAGCCCAGTCTGTAGTAGCAAGCACAAAACTCTTCCAAGGGTACCCAGAGAACAAAAAAGACCCCCACAGAACAAAACGAAGCAATCCCCATGAAGATGAGCTCACAGCAAAGGTACCAACCACAGGGGAAAGCCTGCCAAGAGAATCAGCCCTGCCTGAGCCTGAGACAAAGAAATAACCTAAAGGGGATGATCAAACAAGGAGCTTATGAGATAGGACGGATGAAATAAAGAGGGCAGGTGGATGAGAAACAGAGCCTCATGGAACTCTTAGAAATGCAGCTAGTCGGAAAACAAAGCCAAAATGGGAGGCCCTCAAGGGAAGAATTAAAGAGTAGATGAAAAGAAAGCTAGTGAAATTAAAGAGATTATGAGGAAGAATCCCAGGGAGGTAAAGACAGGGAGCTATGGGAGAGGTGTTCAGGGATGTGCAGCATAGAATAAGAGTTGCAGTGGAATAACATCACAAAGATGTAAATAAAGAAAGAGGCAATGGCTCAGAATTTTCCAGAATTGATGAAAGACACAGATCCTTAGTTTGCAGAAGCTATCCCAAATAGAATTTCCCAGAATAAAGAGATATCCCATTTGCTGAGTTGCATGGTCATTCCCGAACATAATGCAATAAAATACTAGAACCCAAAGAGAAAAATATCAAGATTAGTTACATTAAAAAGATTGGATATTTGCAATGAAACCACAGCCACAGGAGACACTGGAATAATTACTTCAAAGTCCTCAAGAAATGAGAAGTCAGTCCAGGACTCACCAGCTAAATTATGATTCCGGGGCAAAGGCATTGAGGCTCAGTGGGTTAAGCTGCTGCCCATGATGCTGGCATCCCATATAAAATGCCAGTTTGAGCCCTAGCTACGCCACTTCTGAGCTGCCTGCCCGCATATAGGATACCCAGATAGAATTCCAGGCTCCTGGCTTCAGCCTGGCCCAGACCTAACTGTTATAGCCATTTGAAGAATGACCTAATAGATGGTGGATAACTCTCTTCTCTCTCTCTCTCTCTCTCTCTCTCTCTCTCTCTCTCTCTCCCCCCTTCTCTTTCTCTCTGTCTCTCCTTCTCTGTAACTCTGCCTTTCAACAAACAAATAAATAAAAAAGAGCAAAGGCAAAAAATCTGAGAGAGCTTATCATCTTTTACTTGTAGAAAGAAATACCAAAAGATGCTTTAAAAGAAAAGCTTAAATGGGGGAGGAAATTGTGTCTGGAAAGAAGCCATGGAAAGAAAAAGTTTAGTAAGGAGGTAGACATAACTACACTTTCTAAAACTCGGCAACAATAATAGCCTATTCTCTGAGACTTAATCCAATGACATCAACAAGAAAACTGGGGTAAGAAGACATATGGAGTATGAGAAAGCCAGTAAATGTTTTCAAAGCAAAGCATATACTTTCGTCATGTAGGAGTGCTCCTTACAAGTGTATAAGGGAAAAACCCATCTTCTAGACCAGGAGTCTGAGAGAATAGGTGTCTGGCAAAGGGCAGGGTTGTTTGGAGAAGGAGAGGAATTGCAGGCTGTCCTGTAGGGGAGCAATGTGGATCACAGCTAGCTCCACCTGATCTTTCCTGGGCAGAATTAAAGCACCCATTCCATGTTCCAAAGTATTTTTGGAGGCATCTCTGAAATAGCATCTATCATTTCACACATTCCTCCTGTGCATATGCGTATAGCACACAGTGGGAAGAAACATCCTGCACTCCAGTTCTTTTCAGAGGACGGCCAGGGGTGCACCTGTCCCACCCGCCCACCCCCCCCCCCCCCATGCACAGAAGACGTCAAGTGCCTGGCGGTTTCTGCCTCCTGGAGTCTTGTTTCTGGGGAGTGAGAGCACAGTGTCCTTGCTTCTAGCTGGGACAAACTCAGAAACATAATTTCTCCTCCCAAGTTCCCCTAGGCGTCCCCTGAGGCTGAGATGTCCTTGGAAATGTGCTCTTGGTGGCTTCTTTCCCTTCCCTGACCTGCTTCCCACATGCTCTGCATTTCCCGTGGGGGCAGCACCTCCCCCCAGGTCAACTGTCAGCACAGTGTGGGCTTTGCCCCTCCCCAGAGGCAAACCCTGTAACAAGTTGTCATGGTGCATTGGGCTTCACACCAGGCACTCTCAGAAACCCCAACACACACACACACACACACATGCACTCACACATGCACTGACACAATTCCCCTTTCTATTTTGTCTCCCTGAGCTGTGCGGTGCATTAGCCAGCATTTTCCATATACCAGGTGGGGAGTGGGGATGCTCAAACTTTCCTGTGAAGCACCGGTCCTTGGTTAAACCCTTTCACTTCTTTTGGATATTGTATATTCCCCTCTCTCACCGGTTTTCTAAATGGAATGAGAGACACAGGGGTATCTGGAAGAAGGAAGGGCCTGTGGCAGACACTTGTGAAGGATTAGGAGTCTCTTCCAGGCCTCACAGAAAGCTTTCCAGCCACTTCTGCCTCTCCACCACCTCCTCGTTCTCCTGGGGCTAGAGCCCCTCCCACAGCAGGTGTCAGCCTTGTCCTGCCTGCACCCAGATGCCACCCGGGGAGAAGCCTCCGGACTCCCTCTGCAGAGTCTGAAAAGTATTAATAACTGTGGCAGGGAGGATTAGCCATATGCCACCTAATTCCTGCTAATCAGGATTGAGGCTGAGCTTGTGTTCGTAAGTAACAGATGAGCTGGGCGGCCTCCCCCAAGCCCCGCTGTGCTCACAGCCAGGCCAGCCCAGCCCCACAGCAGGCCTGGCTCAGGGCTGCTCCTGTCTCTCCCTCACGTGTCTGCTGGATTCCTTCTTCTCCCTGCTCACGCCTCAGACCGGACTCACGTTCCCCTCTCCTAAGTTATCCATTCCTCAGGCATGTCCCTTGCTCTGGGCTTCCGGGCAGACCCCTCTTACAGGGAGCCCCCCCCCCCCCCCCGGCCTCTTCCTCTGTCCTTTCTTCTCCCTGCTTGTCCCTCCCCCCACCTTTTTTTACACACACAGACCCACGCACACATAACTTCCTTTGCATCAGCAAATCGTTCTGACCCTTAGTTGCCCTGGGAAGGTCAAATCCAAGGACCTGAGGCTTTCTTCCTTCCCCTACAGAGACCAGCTTCTCCCGGGTGTGTCTTCCTCACAAGGCCCCTGACCTCATAGAAAATTCCAAATCAAAAGCTCCTTCTTCTCTCGCACGCTTTGTTCTAGAAGCTGCACAGAAGAGGTTGCAGTCTGACAGAACTTCTCGTCTGTTTCTCCTCCCCCACCTCTCTCTCCACACTGGGCACTCCAAGGTCAAATGAGCTCAGCCCTCCAGCTGGACCGGATCCTTGCTCCCATCTCCACAGGACGCTGCGCCTGCGCTCTTGGGGACGTGTGTGCACGCACACACAAGCATTGGCCTTTCTGAGTAGGAGGCAAACAGGTCCTCTGCAGGTCCTCGCCGCGGGGACGTGGAGAGGGTGGAAGCGGCTTGGCGCTGGGTGTGAGGCTGAGAGGAGGGTGGATATGTCGTGTCTGCTCACCCGCGGGCCTTGCGGCAGCATTTGCAAAAAACTATTGAGGAGTGTCTGGAAAGGGCTTTAGCTGGAACGTGCATCAATCGACAGATACGATCTGACGTGGGAGAGATCTTTGCGTGATCTACGTGTCGCATGGGTTTTGGATGAAGAACAAAAAGGAAGCTCACCTGTGCTACTTCGAAGCTCAAACCCTCACAACATCCAATTTCAGGGCCGCAAACATCCAGGGTGTGGTTTTCCTGCAGGAAAGAGCTCCTTAGACTAAGACAAAAGCATCTTTGACCCTGCCCCACAGAGCTCCAACTTCAAGGACAAACACACACACAGAGCTCCCCCTGTCGCTCACAGAGCCTCTCAGCTTTGCACTGGCACTTAGGGCTGATCCTCTCCCATCTGAATCACGGCTTCTCACAGCAGGATCCAACGGCAGTGACCCTCAGGTGCCCTGGGTCCTGCTCTGGGTCACAGACGGCTTCCAAAAAGAGAGGAGAAGCAGCAAGAGCAAAAGTCACTTCTGCGAGTCCTCCCCGACAGAGTCTCCAGGATCCCCCGGGGCAGCCTGATCTCCAGTCTTCTGAGCTATATGGCTAACGGGGAGGACCCCCTTCCTGTCCTGCATACGCCATTTCCCCAGCCTCACTGCTCCACCTTGTGGTCAATTCGTACTATTACAATTCTTGTTCCTTCCACCTGCCCCGCCCCCTCCCCCTTCCCACGTAGCCCTTTAAGGCCAAATGCTCACTTTAAGTGCTTAATCGTTTAGTGTTCTGTGTAGAGTATTTTAATTCTGTGTCCCAGTATTTTAAGAGTCTGTGCTTGTGGACATGAGCCCAGAACTAGGCATGCACATAAAACAGTCGAAGGTGAATGCGAATTTGTATTCTTGATGAGGATGAGGAAGAAGAAAGGAGACCTGCCACAGGAATTCCAAATATTTCAAACTGGGCTAGGAAGCATCCAAGCCAGGCCCCACCTCAGCTTGTTAGGCAGATGCTTCTACCATCTTCGAAAGCATTTATGTACTCACCCAAAACAGGCAGGCAAGGAGGACCAGCAGTCTGGGTTGCTACCCGGGTGTCGTCTCTCTTTGCATCCAGGGACCCTCTAAGGAGAGGGGAGTTAAGGACAGAAATGTGCAAGGAGTGCTGAAGAGGACTTCAAAGGCCTGTGGCCTTGAGAAAACTGCCTTGCTTTACACTGAAGAGTCCCCCCTCCTCCCTGGAGCCCTTGACCTTGGCTCAGGCCCCGTCCACCACGCTTCCTGTGTGCACAGACACACGAGGACATTCTGGTTTCCCCAAACAGAAAGAACGTTGCTAGGAATGCCTGCCACATCCCATCTGTGCCTTCCAAACCCATCGGTCCTCCAGGCAAACCCAAGTTCCTCTTCCTCCATGGGACTTTTTCTGACCTCTCCCCTGCCCCTGCCACACCCCCCCTGCCCCGGGCACATCCCCTCACCCTCACATCAGCCCTCCCTGGAACTGCATGGATCCCTCTCCTGGGAGCACTGTCTGGAGCTTCGCGGTATATTCTGGTCATCTGCAATTTTAAATCATGTCCTCTCCAGGAGACACTGTGTCTATTTGTGGACACTGTGTTACATTCATCTTCACACAGCACTGTGTTCTAGCCATATTAAGTGTGGAGCAGACCTCTTATCAGATGAAAAGGATTTTTTTGCCCTTAAATAGAATTCCTCCCAGTAAGTCTCCACCAATGCTCTCCATGACCCCAAGGTAAGTGAGGTGCTCTCAGGATACTTCTAGAAAATGCATTCTTTCCCTGATTTGCAACAACTGCTTTCTCTCCCACTGTATGGCAGCTCCTTCAGGAAACAGACTACAGCTGCCAAGTCTCCAATGGTTGGACTATGTATGGCAAACAGTAGGCACTCAACAACTACCTGATGGATGGAGAGACAGATCAGTGAACTGATGGGTGTAGATGCATCAACACACAGGAAAGGAGAGGGGATCGGGGTCTCTGAGATTTGTTGAAGCTCTGACACTTTTTGAATAAGGAGCTCAGGGGTAGTAGACTCTATCTAGAAAACAACCCAGTGGTCGCTGGAGGGTTGGGTGGTGATTTTCTTTGAAAGGGACATGGTCTTCCTTTTCCATTCTCTGGGGAATTTCGTGTTCCCTGAGCTCAGTGGGGCGAGAACTTGGCAAAATCTCTGGGGCGTTCATTTTGTCACCCAGGGTGGGTAGGAGGGTGGATGGGTGGGAGGGGAACTGTTTTGGGAAAGAGTGTTGGGGAGTGTTTGTGTGTGGATGAGTCAGGGCCAGGGAGCTTGGGGGGGGGGTTAGTTCTCTCCAGTTGACAGTGGAGGGTGGAGGATCACCAACTGTCTTTGGAAAGTTGGGGAAGTTTTCTTAGTCATAACTTCTACCAAGTCAGTTGGAGCCTTATGTAACTGGGATTTTATCCTCCAGCAGCAGAGTATGATGGCGTCAGAGTGACTGCCACCCTTTCCCCAGTAGTTCCACTTCTCCCAGCTCCTCCTGATGGCCAGAGCCAGGGGTCTTTCCCTGTCCTTGGGGGCTAAGGCAGGGAAGAGTTTAGATAGTCTTTGCATAGCCTGCAGGAATGGCTCAATGCCTTTGGGGGCGTCTCATTGCCCTCCTTGCAGTTCAACACCAAGAGTGTTGCAGGAAGCCAGGCTCCCATAGCACCCAGGGACTCCTGTGTCCACAAGGCCCCAGAGGCAGGTCAGGCATTTTCCTGGCTACAGCCCTGCCCAACGCTGCTGGCAGCTGTGACCATCTCTATTTTCTTATCTCCTGGTTCTCCAACAGCACAGCTGACTTGCCTATCACAACCTAAGTCTGTCAGCAACAGCTCCAGATAGGGCCTGACATGATGTGTGTGTGTGTGCATGAACATATGTTAATGGACAGAGATGCAGATGGTGAGAAGGCAGAAACAGGTTGGGAGGAGCAAGGACGCTGGAGACTGACCTGGATGAAGGGATCTGGGTCCACTGGGAAGAGACAGAGAAGTCCAGGGGTCTGTGCAGAGCTGGGGGGGGGCGGCAAGAGCCTCTCTGAAGTAGCTGATTGCATCCTGGGGCCTGGGTGTGTCCTCCTTTGTCACTTGCTGGAGGAAGATGTTCTTTCTTGTGCTCCAAGGCCGTAAGCTTTGGAAAAGACAAGAAGGGAGCTGTTTTTCACCGGGGCAGAATGCATCCTGCGTGCCAGAAGAGGAACGAGTGGGCACACTTGAGAAACAAAGCTGGGAAATGAGGCTGAACTTCCTGACAGTGAGGATGGCCACTCCGGCCCGGTGGCCCAGAGGAAGAACGTACTCCTGGACAGAGCTGCAGTATCAGGCGTTCAGCCAACAAGCACGCACTGAGCAACAAGGGGGAGCTCTCAGCGAGGAGATGGTGGGAGGGAAGCAGCAGCTGGTGGTTTCTGGGGTCTTCCAGCCCAACATTCCAGCTCTGGTCCTTACTCCACGCCAGCAAGTTCCAGAGGACCAGAGAGGCTCCCTGACAGAAGAACAGACCTCCGAGGGGGTGGGAGGGAGAAAAAGAGAGCGAGAGCGAGAGGCTGGGCAGTGAGGGAGGTTGTGGGAAGGGCTGAGGAAGCTCTAGGCTGCTTTCCTATTGATCCCCGGGTTTCCGAGCTGCAATGCCTTGGCAAAGGTGCTGCTGCTGACGGTGCTGTGATCTGAACAAGATGTGGCTTCCCACTCACGTAGACATCCAAACTCTAAGGTCATAAGTTCATTGCACTGAGTGGGGGACAACTTGATCCAACTATGGCATTTGGCAAGTGGGTCTAGTGGGAGGTCCTTAGAGGGATGGTTTGTTATAAGGCCTGAGTGGAGTCCAGCTTCTCTATCTGCTGCCTGGATTGCCATGTGATTTTTTTTTTTAATTTTTCTTTATTTATTTGAAAGTCAGAGTTACACAGAGAGAGGAGAGGCAGAGAGAGAGAGAGAGAGAGAGAGAGAGAGGTCTTCCATCCACTGATTCACTCCCCAATTGGCCCAATTGGCTGCAACGGCTAGAGCTGTGCTAATCTGAAGCCAGGAGCCAGGAGCTTCTTCCGGGTCTCCCACGTGGGTGCAGGGGCCCAAGGACTTGGGCCATCTTCTACTGCTTTCCCAGGCCATAGCAGAGAGCTGGATGGGAAGTGGAGCATCAGGAACTAGAACCAGAGCCTATATGGGATGCCGGTGCTTCAGGCCAGCGCGTTAACCTGCTGTGCCACAGTGCTGGCCCCATCCATGTGATCCTTTTTAAGACCACGTTCCTCTTCTGTCATCCACTGCTCCCATGAAAGGCCAAACCCGTGGGACCACCTAAGCCTGAACGTGAACCTCCAAAATCGTGAATTTCATGAACCTGTTTATTTATTTATTTATTTTTGACAGGCAGAGTGGACAGTGAGAGAGAGAGAGACAGAGAGAAAGGTCTTCCTTTGCCGTTGTTTCACCCTCCAATGGCCACCGTGGACAGCGCACTGCAGCCAGGGAACCACGCTGATCTGAAGGCAGGAGCCAGGTGCTTCTCCTGGTCTCCCATGCAGGTGCAGGGCCCAAGCACTTGGGCCATCCTCCACTGCACTCCCGGGCCATAGCAGAGAGCTGGCCTGGAAGAGGGACAACCGGGACAGAATCCAGCGCCCCGACTGGGACTAGAACCTGGTATGCCGGCACCGCTAGGCGGAGGATTAGCCTGTTGAGCCACGGCGCTGGCCGAACCTGTTTATTTTTAAACAAAGTGAATTGCCTCAGGTATTTTGCTATAGTGATAAAAAGCTGAGTAACACCTGCTAGTACAGACTAAAATAGGCAAGTCCAAGGGTGATGAAACCTTTGGTGACTGGGGACAGTGAGGTACAAAGCAGAACCTGTCTGGGAGAGTCCAAGCTGAGCATAGAGGCTGGAGCTGCCCAGAACCCAGCAGAGGAAGAAAGTAAGGAGGAAGAAAAAGAAGAAGCGAGGAAAGAGGACTAGGAAAAGAAGGAGAGAGAATAGAAGTTCCCCAGCACACCACCAGGTGCCAGGCAGGGACAGCAGCGGAGATGGCCGGAGGCTGCAACCCCGGGGGCAAAGGCTGGGTAAAGCTTTGTTGGAAATGAGACCTTTATTCAGCCACCGTCTGTATCAAGCTCTTGGTGGAGACTCTGTTCCTACCCTCAACGTGCTGAGCCCCACGACCCTGGAATTTCATGCCTGTCCCTAGAGCTGTGAGGACCAAGTCCCCCTAGTTTCCGTTAGAGAATTAGGGCTTGGGGAACATCTCCTGTGGCAGTTGGTGCCTGTATGCTATCTTATTCTTGGCTTAGGTCCATTTGTACTATTGCTTGCTTAGGGCAGGGGCTTTCTCCCTCAAGCTACAGCTTTTTCTGCCCTGTGTCTGGACCTCCCAATCCATACAGTCAGCCCTGATGTTCCAACTGCCTCCCTGGGTTTTCTCCCTGCCCAGCTTCTAAGACTGGAGCTTGCAAAGAGCACAGAGGTTATGCCCACAACTCTCAGATTCACATGGCCTGGGCTGCACCCTGCACTTGGGCACCTACTTACTCATGTGTGACCCTGATCCTGTCCCTAGATCGCTCTGTGTCCACTTCCTGGGGAAGTCTGGTTCCTATGTTGAGTATGGAAGAGCCAGTGATGGGATGCCATCTTTGCCTTGTGTCTGACTGCCTAGTAAGCTCTCCACATGTGCTACCTCTGCTTTCTGTCCATAACTGGCCTCCTAGATCTAATCTTCATTGTCCCAAACAGAGACAGCACATGATGGTGATGCTGGCCTCCTCCTTCCTGTGCCAAGAACAGCCCGTGCTCAGCCCTGTTTTCACACACGTAAATGTCCTCCCACCTCCTGCACAGCGACTCACACTCTCCCACCTCGAGGCCTTGCTAAGTGCCGCCTCCTTCCCCATGCCTTCCCTGATCATCCCAGCCCACACACCTCTCATCCTCCTCTGCCTCATTGTGCTTCCAGCCAGTGCCTTGAAATTGAACACTTGAATCATAGAATGTGGGAGTTGGAAGGGGTTTAGGGATGACCCCAGGCAGTTGCTCTTCGTCAGGAACAGTGAATAAGCAGCAAGTATGTTGCCACGATATCCCCATAAGCATGGGCACATTGACCACAGCACCCTTGCTCAGCCCGCACCCTGCCTCAGAATCCTTCTCAACACAGCACTCTGGAACTCAATCCCAACCTTCCAGGAGTTCCATTGCTATCCATGATGCAGACGGTGGAAGTTGCCTATAGTTTAGTTGGAGGTAGCTGGAACATTTTGAGGTACAGGGGCCTCTTCAGGACCAAGGCACTGGGATAGAACACCCTGGTCTAATCTCTCTTCAGAACTTGTACTATATACCAGGGGCCCCTTTAATTGCCTTTTAACATTCTTTGCTTGTTGATCTTAAACTTCCCACTTGGACTTGTAATAGTAATATCTCTAAGGGCAGGAACAACATCTTAAGTTGCTCCAATACCTCTACCTGCACTGAACACAAGACAGGACCATCACAGCCTCACCTGCTGATGCCCTGACTGCTTGGGTTTCCCCAATTCTTCTAATGTCTCCCTAGAGCTGATCCAAGGGCTGGGGAATTGAGGTTGGGAGGAGACTCAGTCTGTCAGCTGACTGAGTCTTCCCAGGGCTTCCCAAGAACTTCGCCTCTGCCCATGGCAGCCACAGGTTGTCTGATCGCTTGGAAGATGGGACGTGTCCTGGATGTCAGGAGCCCAGAGGGGTCATCTTTGTCCTGCGGCTTGCCTGCTGTGGGTCCTCGGGAAGCCATCCTTCTTTCAAAGCCTCACGTTGCCATCGTCTTGGTGAGGGAGGGGGGCTGTATGTGAAGAGGAGGGAGAAAGGGTACGGTCAGATGCCCACCACTTCTGGACCCTGATGGGCATGGTGAGTGTGTCTTGTGAGTCTTTCAGTGGGAGCAGATGGAATAGAGATGGCTGACTCACACATCCAGACTGTCGGGGATGCTTCCCCCCAGCCAGGATCTCGGGGATACAGTTTCCGAATGGAGACTTCTCTTAAGCCATCAAAGGCTGCCTCACCATCTGCCTGAGTCCATAGCTGGAGACTCCAGAGGCCCCTGACGCCCCTGTGCCTGCCCCTTCCTTCCCCACCCCGTAGGGAGTGTCCTGAATCCTCCTCTTGCTCAAGCCTTTATGTCTGGGCCCTCCCACCCCCTCTCGGATTTTACTCAATGACAGTGACTCCTGATGGAGCGCTCCAGTTGTGTGGCCATCTTACTGGATACTGCATTGTGATGTCATCCCTGCTTGACCATCAGCATCACTTATTGGCCTTAGCAGAACATGACTCCCTTGCCCAGAACCTCAGTCCCCGCACATTGCCCCCGGGTTGGTCACACGAGGTTGTGGGGCTTCCCTGAACACAGTGGGAGGCTCAGCACCAGCCCTGCCTCCACCCACCGGTGCCAGCACATTGTGACAGCCAAAAGTATCTGCAGACATGACTAAATGTCCTCTGAGAGGAGAATGGGTTTGGACTCATTGTCACAGGCTATAAAACGGGCCAATGATAAGAACTAAAACTGAGTACTTCCTTAGCTCATGATGTCACTTGTTGAATCTTGACAACATCCCTGTGGGGCCAGCCCTATCCCTATGTCCATTTTACAGATGATTAGAAGGTTCCCAAGCAGAGGGTATGCAAAACTTTCAAGCAGTGAAAATACTTTTTCCTTCCATGCAAGGTAAGAAGAGAGGCAAAGAAAGACTGGACAAGGCAGGACTGGAGCCTGCGTCTGCCTGCTGGCTGGACCTGATTCCTCCCTACTGATCCCAGCTATACTCCTCGGCAACACAGCTGTGTCAGGCCAGACCCCCTACCTGAGGCGCTCCTTCTCCACCTGGTGAAATCTATTCATCAGGTCCAGGTAAAGGGTGCAGGTGTTTAGCCTAGCTGTTAAGATGCCCACCTCCTGCATCAGAGTATCTGGGTTTGATTCCCCATTCCTGACACACGGCTCCAGTTTTGTGCTAATGAAGACCCTGAAAGCAGTGGTCATGGCTTAAGTGAGTGGGTTTCTGCCCCGAATGCTGGAGCCCCTGTTTGAGGTCCCCGCTCCCGGCTTCAGCCTGGTCTGTTACTGGCCTTTGCAGGCATTTGGTGCATGAACCCAAGGATGGGAACTCTCTCTCTAACTCTCAAATAAAATAATAAACTTAAGGAGAAAATGCATGTGCCCTGTTTCCCACGCAAGCGTGAGGCCCCGTGGGAAGAGACCGTGACCGCTCCTGCGAGGTCAGCCTCAGGGGCACACTGTGTCATGGCTAATCTTGCAGTCATCTTCTTCCCTGCTAGCCTTTCTGAAGTCAGAGATCTGGGGACAGGGGCTCCGGCTGGCTCGCTGCCTCGCCCCTGCAATGACAGCTCGGAGTGTCTCGCACCCAGTGTTTGATCCTCAACTGCTTGTAGAGTACCATGAATTACAGTGAGTGGGTGGATAGATGGCTAGCTTGTTCCAGCTGAACCCCAGGGACCACAGTGCCTCTGGGCAGGCAAATGAGACACAGGAGTCCCTTGTCTGGGCCAACACAGCTCTTTAGCAGAGGACATGGCTTACGGAGCAGCACGGGGCTGGATTTCAGCCACCATGACTATACCCAAGAGCTGCCTGTGAGTTACAGGCTCCAACGACTGAGGGAGGGAGCTTGGATCTTGCTCCAGTGCAGCCCTGTATGTCTCTCTCATGGTCTTCTAAGAATGCGCTCCTACAGGTGGGGGCTGCTCTGGGCCTGCGTGCAAAGTATGTGCTGGTATGGACAGACAGGCAGCTCAAGCCTTCTCCTGGGTGCAGTGGTGCTGAGACCACTGGTCATCTGCTGTGACAATGGCACTCGTGTGAGCTGAGTCAAGGTTGAGGCACTTGTAGGTGGCCCAGAGCCCTGGAGGAGGCAGTCTGCTCCTGCCTGCTCCCACCCTGCAACGTCGAATCCCCCTGGCTCCCACAGCCATCAGAGTCACCAGCCCCCCTCCCCCCTTTCAGGCCAGAGGATCAGGGTTCTTGGGATGAGAGGCCCCGCCCAGCCTCACCAAGCACTGTCAAGCCTCACACAGTGCCATGTCTGCTGGCTGGACAGGGGGCCTCAGGGCCCCCATGGAGATGAGTCACAGGAGGCGTGTAGTGCCGTGCTGGGTGTCTCATGTCCCCTAGCGACCACCAGTGGGGAAAGGATTTATGATAGGAATCATGATGTTGGGGCCAGGGAAGACATAGGCGTCAGGGTCATCCCCAAGACAGGGCACAGACCTAATGGCTGTGCTCCCACTTGGGCGCAGGCACGCGGGCCTGGGCGAGGTGGGTGTGGGCTGATGTGCGGGCGAGGAGGATGTGACGTGCACACAGCGTTGGCTGTAAGCCAGCCCCATACGCATTTTGGCAGCTGTTATAAAACTTTCCAGGGACACTTCTGGCCTCTCTCAGGCTGGCTGGCGTGCGTGCGTGGTATGCCCACGTCCATCCCCAAATACAACAGTGTGCATCACGTCTGTGTCAGTGTCTGCTCGTTGCACCCCCACACGCCTCCCATGTGCACTCATGGCTGAACTTCTGGCCAGTGCCCAGCTCTAGGCTTCCAAGTAGCTCCTTTGCTTTACAGGAGCAAAGGCACACCCGGGATTCACAGCTCCCAGGTCCTCTGGGTTGGGAAAAGACAAGGGGAAAAAAGGGCCAAGAGACGAGAGGAGATAAAAATAGCTGAATAGAAGCTCTTCAGATCGGAAAACTCCCTGTTTTAGTGAGTCACCAGTTTTCCAGACTGAAGCCTCTCGCGCACAAACATATACGCAAACACGCGCACGGGAACAGAAACACCAACATGCCCCGAGTCACGCTCACGATGCCACACCGGCGCCCTCCGTCTGCTCTCTCGCACTGTCCTCCCAAGGTAAAACCACCAGACCTAGCAGAGGTGACCCGTGGGCCTCTGTAGAATGGCCTCTCTCCCAGCTCAGGCCTGAGTCACTCCCGTGTCTGTCTCCCCTGGCTTCTCTGTGATCCCCCTCCCACCTCCTTGTAAGGGGCTCAGCTGGAAGGGCTGGTCTTGCTGTCCTACTCAGGATCACACTGCATTGTTCAGGAAGCCCTGACAGGGCAGAGGCCAGACAGCTCTCTGCACAAGCGCCTCCAGCGCCGGCCCCCATGCCCGGGCAGAGGAGACGGCTCCGGACGCCATGCAAGATTTATGAATGTGTTTTGCTAATTGCATGAGTGTCTCTGCGGGAGGATGGTGTGTGCTTTTGGCCTTAAACAAGGTGAGCCCAGCACAGGGGTCTGTGGAGGACACAGGAAGGAAGCATACTGAGATCCTAGGGCCACCACAGCTCCTCGTTCCCTTCCCACTCTCGCTGACACCGGGGCTGCCTGCGCTCGTGTTTCCACGGCTGCTGGACTTCTGCCGAGCAGGGTCAGCAAGATGGGCCCTCCCCTCCTAGGCTCCTCCAGCTGGGAGGGGGACCAGGCTGGTAGTTGTCTCCTTCCTCCAACAGTCTCTCCTTCTTTTTCATTCTCCCTCCTCCCCTCCCCTCCACTTCCTCCCCCTCTCTGTAAGATTTATTTATTTTTATTTGAAAGGCAGAGATACAGAGAGGCTAAGGCAGAGAGAGAGAGAGGTCTTCCAAAGCTGATTCACTCCCCAAATGGCCACAACAGCCAGAGCCGGACTGATCCAAAACCAGGAGCCAGGAGCTTCTTCCAGGTCTCCCATGCGGGGACAGGAGCCCAAGGACTTGGACCACCTTCCACTGCTTTCCCAGGTGCGTTAACAGGGAGTGGGATAGGAAGTGGAGCAGCCAGGACTCCAACCGGCACCCGTATGGGATGCACCGCACTGCAGGCGGTGGCTTTCCCTGCTAAGCCACAGTGCCCTCTTTCCCTTGTCCTTCCTTCTGCCCTCCCTGCTTTCACCCCTATCTTGGTGAAACCTAAATGCACTTGTTAGTGGGTGCTTGGGCCCTTAACTGGCCCTCCTGCCCCATCTTTACACTGCTTCCCGAGACAGCAAGACGGCCAGGTGATGGCTGCTTTGTCTCTGGGGGCCCCGGTGCTCCGGGGGTTAGCTGGGCAGGTATCCCTGCAGAAGGTGGGGACATGCAGACATGCAAGGGTGAACAGACTGAGTGGAGAGGTTTGCTGAAACGTTTGCAGCAAGCCCGAAGGACTGACCGAAGGGGCCGTGATCCCAGCAGGATGTCACATGTCCAAGATCATAATGAGCTCCTCCAGAAGACAGCCCTTCAGCCCCAAAGTCCCTCTTCCTCTGGCCTGCCTGGCAATGCTGGGGCTTTAGCACCAGAGCCTCTGTGTGCCTGCCGAGTCAGGGGCCGTGGCTGTGGCTTGGGGGTGGGCTCTGCACTCAGGCTGCCCTGGTGGGACCCACTCACCTGGAGTTCATGTCTCTGGGCTTTCCTTTCTTCAAGAGGAATAACAAAAGTGACACCCAGGTCATAGGGTCCTTTTACATCCATGGTGTGTAAAATGGCGTCAGGCACCTGGGCCGCACTTCACGGATGCTGGATTTCGGAGTGTGATCCTGGTCCCTCAGAAATGCAGGGCTGAGAAACCCAGTCCCCTTCTTCCAAGAGATTCTGAAGGCCAAAGTGGAGGGGCAGTTCCAGGCCTGAGCTCTCCCCACTCCTGCCGCACCTGCTCTTTGCCTGTTTGGGGGACCCTTGTCTCTGGCCCCACCCTGTGTCCCTTCTGCCTCTGAGTCCTCTTCGGAGCTCTGGCTGGACATGATCAGGAAGGTGGCTATTTTTAGACCTGGGCAGAAGCAGCAGCTGTGCCCCGCCTCCCAGAGCTCATCTAAGGCAGCGAGGCCACCAGAGACCCAGTTTTCTCGGAGAGGGGCCCTTCCTTCCCCAGACAAGCTTCCTCCCACTTGCTTGCTGTGCCTGCCTCTCCTTCTCTTTGTAAATAATGTCCGTCTTTATGTGAGAGGCAGAGAGGCAGAGAGAGAGAGAGAGAGAGAGAGAGAGAGCTGCCATCCACTGGTTTGCTCCCTAAATGCCCACAATGTTTCCCGCTGGAATGGAAGCCAGAGCCAGGAACTCAGGCTGGGTCTCCCAGGTGGCTGGCAGAAGCCCAGTGGCTAGAGCCATCACCTGCTGCCTCCTAAGTCTGCATTAGCAAGAAGCTGGGGTCAGGAGTGGAGCCAGGAATCAACCCCTAATTATTTGATGTAGGAAGCAAGGGTCCTAACTGCTAGGCTAAAAGCCTGCCGCTGTTCCTGCTTCTCAGTCCTCAGTGGATTTAGCAGCTGAGCTGCTGAGGCTGCAAAGTGGGGCCGAGGGAGGGAGAATCCCAGCATGGAGAGAAGCACAGCAGCCGGAGCCCGCCCCGAGGCCAAGTCAGGCCTGGGCCCACTTGGGCTTAGAACTCCTCTGTTTTTGGCAACAACACACATGCAGACTCCTGCAGTGCAGTCCCTGAGACAGTGGATTTTCTAGTCTTGCTCTATTCGCAGGACACAAGGCAACTATGCACAGCTGCCCCATTCCCCTCTGTCCCTGAAACCAGGCTTCCCCAGGGAGCTCAGGCACCCACGGGACCCACCACACACAGCACAGACAGGCCTGCACTCTGCATTCGGTTGTCTGCCTTGGCTTCTCCAGGATGATCAGTTTCTAACACCTTTCTAACAATAGACAGAAATGGTCTGGAAGCTCAACATTGAATTACAAAATAATTCTTGCAGTTTTTGCTGCGGGGCTCCCTTAATGACATCATTCTCACGATTCTTGGAGACCAAATGGGAGAGAGATGGGAAGAGAAATACTGCAGAGATTAATAAGTAATATGGTTTGTGGGTGCATCTGCTAGGCTCAGGCACTGACCCAGGCCCTCCAGGAGAGCACACAGGCAAGGGTCCTTCCCTTGACAAACTCCCATCTGGACACAGACACTTCCTCTTTCATACTGAACAATGTGCAATCCTCTAACCCTTTGTGTCTCTGAATGCTGCTAAGGTCCCTAGCAACTGATTGCTTAGATTCGATTTCCCCTGAGCTGAGATTCTTGAAGCTCAGTGCCTCTCAGCTTTCCCCATGTCATGCAGCTCTTTGCAAATCAATTAAAACTGTGAACCCCTCTTCAGAAAGATGTCCGGAGCACAGACACTCAGAAATCTGCCCACGGTTTGAGGGGCTGAGCTCCAAGAGGCTCATGCATGGACTTTGGATTTAGAGCCCTTGTTCTAAGAGTGGGAGGCAGCTGCTGGGACCTGCACTGATGGATATATCACCACATTTCCCAGCAAGAGCTATGCAGCTGAATTTTAATCACAGCGTTCTGCCAGCGTGGATTAGGGGAAGCTGGCTGCTGTCTAGTCTTGTGAAAAATTTCTAAGTTCCACCACACTGTTGAAAAACCCATCTGCAAAAATCCTAATAAGTTACCATCTTGGCGTGGTGTTGCCCCAGATGAGCTCTGCGGCTTTGGCCAAACCCCTTCTTTCTTTGGGGTGGGGGTGGGGTGCTTGTGACTAGGATCCTAAAGAAGAGCTAGGTCTCTTCCACTCTGAATCTCTGCATGATGGCCGTACAGGTGCATTCTCTAAATCTCTGCATTGTGGTCATACAGGTGCGTCCTCCACTCAGGAGAGAAGGGCACTCCGTTTCTGGTGCTGCAGCCCTCCAGGGGGTGGGGACTTGAGCCCAGAAAAGAGCTCCCAGCTTCTGCAAGTGTCCATGCTGGCCGTGTTCCTGCCCACCCCTTGTCCTCTGCCCTCCTTCCATGTCAGTCTTCCCCCCTGCAGCCGAAGCTGGCTGCTGGGGCCAAGGCTGCAGGGGCTGCTATGGGGCTCCAGGATTTAGCATCCCCATTTCATGATTAAAGCTGAGGTTGCCATTGCTGTGACAGAGGTTATAGACTTATAAATCTGCGTTCCACGAGGAGAGCTCAGCGCAGCCCAAACACCGGAGATGGAGAAGTGAGGCTTTGCCATGGTGGCTGTGGCAGACAGATTCCCTGAGCAGCAGAGCTGGTGTGTGGGTGTGCGAGTGCTCTCTACACCCAGGGACTTGTGGCAATGTCTGGAGAGGGGCACTAGGGAGACCCAAGGCCTCCTTGCTCAGAGGAGTCCTGTCCCTGCCAAGTGCTCTGGCTGGAGCACTTGCCCTGTGCTACTCTTAGGTGCATGGATGTGAACAGTTCTTTATGTTTTCCATCTTAAGCCTTCTGCCCTAGCCTAGCACAAAGTGGCTGGCCTCAGGGTCTGACTCTAGAATTGGGTTACAGGCATCATGAGGGGAGTGCAGCGCTGGACTGAGAGAACTGGCTAACTCCAAGTCCTCTCGTTGAAATCCATTCCAATTTTTCCTGTCTCTTTCCCAGGGCCTCCTCAGCACCTCTGGGCCAGAATTTAAATGTGATTAGCCATAATTGATCTGCCTGGACTGAGGTCCCTCCCCCAATTCTGTCTTCTGCGGAATTGGAAGCAGTGTGAAGAAGGAGGTACTGCAAGGTAGCATGGCTTTGCCAGAGCCACTGCAGCCTGGGCACATTCACTGTTTGGACACAGGTAGGAAGGTTTTCTGTGAGTCACTTTGAAAGGAGGACAGAGAGGAACTTGAGTTAGTCTCAGCCAGCAGTCCTAGGAAATGCCTCTCCTTTGTTGGCGCTAGCGTTCTTTTCTTCTTTTTAATTTTTATTTATTTGAATGAGAGTTACAGGGAGAGGTAGAGACGCACAGAGAGAGAGGTCTCTCATCTGCTGGTTCACTCCCCAAATGGCCGCAACAGCCAGAGCTGAGCTGACCCGAAGCCAGGAGCCAGGAGTTTCTTCCAGGTCTCCTACATGGGTACAGGGGTCCAAGGACTTGGACCATCTTTTACTGCTTTCCCAGGTGCATTAGCAGGGAGCTGCAGTGGAAGGGGAGCAGCCAGGACTTGAACTGGCACCCATATGGGATGTCGGTGCTCCAGGCCGGGACTTTAACCCATTGTGCCATAGCGCTGACCCTGGTGCTAGCATTCTTTTCACACAAACTCATCTCTGTACACAGTCCATGCTTGTATACTCAAGCATACACATTTATGCTTACACACACATTCTTGGACCTATCTCCCCACATTTGTGAAAAATTCCATTTCCATGAACTTTTTGAAGTCCTTTCATAAGAGCATATTTATACCTACAGCTAGAATGCGCTTCCTATATGCAGATAATATGCACACAGAAACAACAGTCTTGGGACTGGAGTTGTGGTACAGCAGGTTAAGCCGCCACCTGTGACATTGGCATCCGTAGTAGAGTGCCAGTTTGAGACCTGGCCGTTCTGCTTCCACAGAAGGTGGCCCGAAAAGATGAGTCCAAGTACTCTGGCCCTGCTGCAGGTCTTTTTTTTTTTTTTTTTTTTTTTTTTAACAGGCAGAGTGGACAGTGAGAGAGAAACAGAGAGAAAGGTCTTCCTTTTGCCGTTGGTTCACCCTCCAATGGCCGCCGCGGTAGCGTGCTGCGGCTGGCGCACCGCGCTGATCCGATGGCAGGAGCCAGGTGCTTCTCCTGGTCTCCCATGGGGTGCAGGGCCCAAGCACTTGGGCCATCCTCCACTGCACTCCCTGGCCACAGCAGAGAGCTGGCCTGGAAGAGGGGCAACCGGGACAGGATCGGTGCCCCGACCGGGACTAGAACCCGGTGTGCCGGCGCCGCAAGGCGGAGGATTAGCCTAGTGAGCCGCGGCGCCGTCCCCTGCTGCAGGTCTTTAGATCATCTCAGCCTCAGCACACTCAAGAATCAACCTCTCAGGGTGGTGTTGAGGCATAGCGGCTTAAGATGCTACCTGTGATGCTAGGATCCCATAGGAGTGCCAGTGCCAGTGCCAGCCTGGCTGTTCCACTTCCAGTCCAGCTCCCTGCTAATGCCCCTGAGAAAGCAGCATAGAATGGGTCAAGTGCTTGAGCCCTTATATCCCCATGGGAGACCTAGACAGAGTTCCTGGCTCCTGGCTTCTGCCTAATCCACCTCTGGCTGTTGGGGCTGTTTGAGGAGTGATCCTGAGGATGGATGACTGCTCTCTTTCTCTGTCTCTCAAATAAATTAATTTTTTAAAGGAAAGGACAGCTTTTGCAATTCTGCCATACCCAGAAGCCATGCCCATCCACATCTGGCCACCTCCCTCCTACAAGCCCACATGCCCGGGGACCCCACATTCCATATTATCATTCCCTCAATTTCCCTACCTAATTTCTTCCTCATGCACCTGTCCCTGGGTGGAAGTTTCTCCCTGGGTGGCAATGCCACAAGTCTTCATGTTGTTGAGCTTCGTGGAGATGTGTGAGGGAAGGGAAGGGAAGGATTCTGGTGCCATGTGTGTGGGAGCCTGGGTTCTCTGTTCAGCTGCGTTCAGAATAAGCCGTTTCCCGCATTTATTTTTGTAAACCTCCAAATGCCTTGTGAAGCCTTCCGTAAGTAGGTATTCAAGTCCTACCTCAGTTTCCTCATGCAGACAATGGACTAGTGCTTTATCACCATTAAAACAAATAGGGCACCGTCGCGCCGCCGTAGCTCAATAGGCTAATCCTCCGCCTGTGGCACCGGCACACCGGGTTCTAGTCCTGATTGGGGCGCCGGATTCTGTCCCGGTTGCTCCTCTTCCTGTCCAGCTCTCTGCTATGGCCCGGGAGTGCAGTGGAGGATGGCCCAAGTGCTTGGGCCCTGCACCTGCATGGGAGACCAGGAAAAGCACCTGTCTCCTGGCTTTGGTTCAGCGTGGTGCGCCAGCCATAGCGCGCTGGCCGCAGCGGCCATTGTGGGGTGAACCAACGGAAAAAAGGAAGACCTTTCTCTGTGTCTCTCTCACTGTCCACTCTGCCTGTCAAAAAAAAAAAAAAGCCAAATAGGGCAATAAGATGTGATATACAAGAAAGCAGCCTGGAAATCATCGACTGCATGATAGTTGGGCTATTAGGGTCATTTGTCTCTTTTCATTGAGTAAAGTCCAAGAGCTGGCAACATCAAGGGCAGCATTTTCCCAGTAGGAGTTGGACTCCAGTGCTGGTCTCACCAAGAGGCCCTGGTCCATGGCTCAGTGAATCAGTCAAATTTTCACTCCCAGGCCCTCCTTCCCTCCTGCCAGTAGCATCTTCACCTCCACGTTTGTCCAACTCAGACAGATGTAAGCCACAGAACCTAAGAGTAGGGGCTAAGAGGCTCCTGCACTGAGCTGAGCATCTGCTCTGGGTGCAGGGCACACATGGGCCTGGCTCCCAGCCTTCCAAGGGCTGGCACCTTGGAAGAGCTCCTCTCTGCTCCTGGACATCGGTGCTTTGCCAAGCAGCTGAGTTGGCAAGAAACCGTGTGGGGTGATGAGTTTCACAGACCAAGCCAGCGTTGGCTCTTGCACCTGTGCTTCCCCAGGTAGGTCTGGGTCTGCCCAAGGTAACCCCCAATAGCCTCCATGGGCATGAGAAGACCAGATTTCTGCCTAGCCCAGGAACCCCAATGCTCTAAGCCACAGTGCCTGGTGGAGGATGGGGGTGGCTCTGGAGGAGGGAAGGCAGGAAACCGGGGCCAATGTCAGCTTTGGAAAGGGGCCAGCAGCTGGCACGGGGCTGGCCTGTGTCCAGCACGAACGTGTGAGAGGTGAAGGGTCCATCATTCACGGGGACTTTGGGGCTTTGTATTCAGCTCAGGGCCTTTATTCCTTGAGCTCAGTACAAACCGTCCTGAGTGTATTTTGGCCTCAGACAAAAAAAAGTCCAGTCTGACACCTGGAACTTGGCAGTGCTTTTGAGCATTTGTGCACAGGCTAGGGGAGGGGAGAGGCTGAGGCTGAGCTCCCGCAGAAGCTTGGGGGTCCCTTAAGTGAATGTGGGAATGAGTGTGGATGGGGTGGAAGAGGGCCCTGGGGAAGCCCATCCCCTGCCCAGCCCTGGTTTCTACAGTGGGTTATTCTCCTCCTGCCCCCAGCTCTGCAGCAGTACCTGGGTAGCAGGGCCCAGAAGCAGAGGCAGGTCTGGGCGGGGTGGAGCCTGCAAACTCCGCAAAGCTCCAGCCTGGCCCCGCCCCTTCCCTGCCGGGAGCTCAAAGGGATGACATCACCTGATCGAGGGCTGCAGCCTGGATGGGTTTCCTTAGCAGGGCAGCTGCCGCTGCACCTGCAGAGCTCAAGGACTGCCTGGGTGTGCACGCGGCATCGCCCTGCCCCTCTCCTCAATCCGGTCCAGCTTTAGGGGCCTCTGCTCTGGGGTCTTGGGGCTGGCGCCTGCCTCTTCAGTCTTTCAAGTTTCAGACTGTGTTTCTTCCATCAGAGACCAAGTCTTTGGGCAGCCAGCCCAAGCACTTTTTTCCCCCACCCTGCCAAATGCCTCTTTCTCTTGCCAGCCCGAGCCGCGGCTCTGTTCTCCTGAGGCTCCGTGGAGAGGGATGAGATCACCTACTCTGACCAGACATCAGTCAGCCCGCGGCAAACCTGACGGCCCTCTCCCAGCCCCCTCTCCCACCCCAAACCCTACTGGGTGCTTGTGTTGCCTGCTTGCAAAGCATATGCTTGGCTGGTTGCTTGGTGTCTGCTGTTTATCCGTCTCTTCCTACTTAACTTCTGTTTCTGCTCGGCCCATCTGGCTCCCATGATACCTGTCTTTCACTCCTACTGCGCCTGCCCTCCAGACTGTATTCCCCGCCCTCCTGCCCCTCCTCCACTGCCTTCCATCCCAGGACTGGCTCTTGAACATCTGGGGCCACCGGAGGGACCCTCGGCCTTGGGTATGTGTGTAGGGAGTGCTGAGGAGCCTGATGGTCAGGCTGTCATTTGGAGGGTGGCATGAGAGTTGTCTATGGACTTGGAGTGGGGGGGTGGTGGTAGGTTCCCAGTTCCTTCTGGGCTCCTGTCCTGCCAGAGGGAAGGCTTGGCAGGGGCATCACCACATCAAGCTTGCAGACTGGCCTGTAGGCAGTAGCTAGAGACCCTGAGGCCAAGGAGGTCCCTGGGTGCTCCTGATGCAGCCAGTGCACAGTGGCCACTGAGCCCCTTTCTGCCCAGAAGTTATGTAGTTTGATGGCTCAGGTGTGGTAAGGGGCTGCGGATGAGCACACTGGGCAGCCAGGGGCAAGAGGGGTCTGGTACAGAAGGGGTGAGCCTGCAGCCCCTCCCTCTAGCCAGCAGTGCTGCAGGGCCGTCCCCACCCCCGTGTCTAGCCTCTTGGCACCGGGCTCCAGAGCCAGCTGCTTCCCCTCCCGCCAGCGTGCTCCCCTGTGTGCGCCGCGGCTCACACTCACCCTCCAACGCAGCCTGCTTCCTTCCAGGCGCGATGTGGCAGCTCATGGCTTCCCCAGGATTCACGAGGCCTCTGATGGAGATGGAGGGGTGGGTGGAGCCTGGAAGGGGATGGAGGAGGAGACATGCAGCCCCCACAGGGCCAGGGTTGCCACGCACCTGCCTCCCTGGACCCGGGGTTGCTTCTCCAGGATAAGGCCGGCTGCCGGGGAGGCCACGCTGGGCCTGGAGTCAACAAGGCTGCACGTGCTCAGGACCATCAGCTGCTGCTCCCATGGAAGCATCTGCTTCCCACGGAAACCCACAGGGCTTGGCTGCCAGGCCTCGCTGCGTGCCCACTCCGTGGCTCTGTTCTCTGTCTCTGTCGTCCCATCTGCCTGCTCCACCGGCAGCCTGGCTCGGCTCCTCCCGGCCTCTTTATCTCTCTTTCTGAGTCCTGCGCCTGCATTCCTGCCTTCCGGTATCTGGCCATATCATTTCCAGGTCCCCACCCCCCACCCCCGCCTCCGCCCCCAGGCCTTCTCCTCTTTGTCTTATTCCTCATTCTTCCTTTTGCTTTTCTGCTGCTTTCCCCAGTCTCTCTCTCTCTCTCCCTCCCTCCCTCTCATACATATTCAGTGGCTCCTTGCAAATTCACCTCGATTATTCGACTTGTTAAAAACCTAAATCTGCTTCAGGAATAAAACTTCTTGGTCTTTAGGATCCTGTCTCAGACCATAGTCCAGATTAATTGGCTACAAAATTAATAAACACACCTACCTTCCACCCAAGCAGGGCTCAGTCTTTGCAGTGCTGCCTCTTCTGGCTGGGAGCAAGGCAGCCACAGTGTGGAGGCCCCACAGGCAGGCCACAGCACCCCTGGCAGGTGACACTAAACAACGGGGCTGTCTCCCCTTTATGAACCCAAGGGCTTTGGCCCCAGAAATAAACTCAGGATCCAAAGAGTCTCATCCTTTGGTGCTTTCACAATCCTCCTGCATCCGCTCTGTTATCCTCTTACAACCCTCATGGGAGGTTCATAAATGAAGAAACTGCTGTGTCAGACCAGAAGTCACGCCGCCAGTGCCAGCAGCGTATGAGGAGCGGGGCCGTGCTCAGAATCTTGGCTTCTAGATTTTGAACCCTTGGCTGTGGCCGGTGAATGCAGAGACGGAGCTTGGGAAATAGGGGATGTGGTGACTCAAGGAACAGGGGGTGAGGAGCTGCACAGTCTGTCTCAGCCCCCGGGGGAGATGCTGGGGTGGGGGGAGGAGGGGGAGGGTGTGAGTGAGTGGCAGGTGGTGGCACCTCCTGCTGCCTGTTTAGCGTCACCATGACCACCAGAGGCAGGAGGGGAGGCTGGGTGGCCATGTCCTGTGTCATTTGCCCAGCCCATTTGTCTGCTCAATTATCACCTGGCCTCACAGCTGTTTTTGTACTTCTTTCTCCTTCCCATCCTCAGGCCCCCTGCCTGTTGCCCCCATATATCCTTTGGTCCTCCCACCCTTCCCATCCCTTTACTGTTGGCATTAGTTTGGAGGTTGGATGCCTCCCAAAGGCTCATGTGCTAAAGGCTTGGTCCCCAACGATTTGTGTTAATGATATTTAGAGGGTGGAAATCTGTGGCATTTAGAGGCAGGGAAGTTGCTGGATTGGAGTGGGTCATTAAGGTGGAGCCCTCATGATTAAATCTCGCTGGGTTTATGAGACCACAGAGCACAGAAACATATGTACTCCCTCTCGCCTGCAAGAACACCATCATCAGAGGCCAAAGAAATGGAGCCACTCCAGAACTGTACACCAAAATAAAACTCCTTCCTTCCTTCATACGTAGCTTGGCTTGGGTGCTTCATTATAGCAACAAAAAGCTGACTAATACACTTCTCTTAGCTCTCTGTCTGCCTCCTCCTAAGCGTGGTGTAAGAGTCAGCTTTCTGTTGTGACAACTGTCATCCCTGAGGGTAGCAGCTTAGGTGGGAAGAAGGCCCGCTTAGGTTTACAGTTGGAGGTTCACAGTCTAGGACTGGGCGGCCCCATTGGTTCAGGCATCTGATGAGGTTCACGGATGGCTGAGGAGCAATCTATGGTGACCAGGAAGCACGTTTGGCTTACGGACCCAACCCTCCCAGGAGAACCACCTACTGAGAACACGCCTCTAGTGGCCCAAAGACCTCCCAGGAGGCCCACCTCCCAGATGCCATTATTAGATCAAGTTTCCATCTTTAATCCATTAACATTAGTCCATTCGGGACCTAAATCCTACTTAAACAATAACACTTGGCATTTGCCTTCTCACTACCAAAGCAGCCAGCATAGGCTCAAGGTATCCAGGCAGTGACCTGGAGTGGGGTCCATCCGGGAGGGAGGAACCAGAGCTGAACTGTCATGTGCCTTCGCCAAAGCTCCTGACCGTAGCCTCAGCCCTCAGGGAGCTCTGTGCACCTCTCAGCCAGGGCTGCTGCCCACGAAGGTGGGTCCCTACTGCTTTCACAACATGCGTCTGCTAAGAGTGCCATTGCTTGCTTGCATGGACACCACCAGCACGTCACAGCTTTCAAACCCTTGCACTGGGTTGCAGAGATGCAGGAACTAGTTTGGTCCAACTGAGGCTCTGCTGGGAGAGGCCGTGGATGGTGGTCATAGGGCCACCTGCTTTTCCCTGTCCTTGAGACTCAGATCTCACCCCCTGAGCTCTGCACACCTCTCCTTTATGAACATTGCTCAAGCTGTAGGCTCCACCTCTTCCTCAGTGGCCCCTGTAGCAGGTTTGCTCTCCAGCCACACAAACCCATGTAGGGGCCCATTCTGAACCCTTTGACAGAGCTCCTCTTCCCCAGGGAGAGCTCCTGACAATGCACACTGCCCTCTGTGCCCCCAGTCCACAGTCTGCTGTTGTCTCATTTTTACATTGGGAGTGCCTGGGCCAATGTTCTATGGTTTTTCTGATTTTTTTTTCTTCTTTATTCCTGTCCAGGAAAAAAGAAAAAAAAAAAAAAAAGCACACACTGCATGTTTTCAGCACTCATTTTCACTGCAGAGGGATCTATTGGCAATCTGGGCCACTTTGCCTTGTCCTTTCTGGGGAAGTGGGTACCAGAGTATCCTTTGGCTCTCCTTGTGCTGTGAATTCTGGGCTTTCACATAGCATAAGGAAACAGGGCAGGGGCTTGACACGCGAGCCTGCCAGAGCCTACTAGGCATGAGACCCTAGTGGTGCAGGGGAGTGGTGAGAAAATCGAGCTTCTCCCTTTAATTCCACGTGGGAGACCTTGCAGGAGGTTGACAAAGCGGCAGCCGCTGACATCCCCGGCTCAGCTCAGCTGGTCCCGCTGGGAGGCCTTGGGCTGCTCACTGAATCTCTCTGAGCCTCAGGTTCTTATCAGTCAAGAAGGAGCAATAATAATCCTATCTCACAGCATTGTTGAGAAGATTAAATGAGGAGCTAGAAGTGCAAGCCTTCTGTAAATTACAAAGAGCTGTAGAGAAGTTATTATTTATGGAGCAGATGTGGAGTGCTTGGTCGTCAAGAGTAAGGGAGGAGAGGAGGCAGCATGACACACTTGATCTCTAAGAGGCTTAGTGATGGAATTAGGAGAAAGAACTCAGGAACATGGAGCTATCTGGGAGCCCAGGGGCCCCAGGAGGGGAGAAGGGGAGCTCCCCACCACCTGTACAAACTCCCTCTGCTGAGGGTGTCACCACTCGCTGGTACAGACGACACTGCTTGAATGTCACAGCCTCGCACTGGGTCGCAGGGATGCTGGAACTAGGTAGCTACGACCAGGTACAAAGGCTCTGGGAGAAGAGGGCATGGGTGCCGGGGCTGTAAGCAAGTGCTCTGGAGTCTTAGGGCTGCTGGATTTTTTCCGGACCTGGGAAGACAGCCATCGACAATGAGGTACTAGTATAAAATGAACAGCTAAAACGAACAAGGCAACATTAAAATGTTGAAAAGCATTAGACGCTGCAGGAGGGCGACGCCGCCTTTCACACCCCTCTCCGTGCTGCTTCCTGGTGGAATTCTAAGTTCCTCCTGGACAAGGGCCTTGTCATGGCGGATGACATTTCTGTGTGGCGCCTCGCAGACACATCCTCTTAATACATATTACTTGACTGAGTGATTGGAAAAGAACAGGAACAAAGAGAGAGGAAAATCAGAGGTGAGCTGTTTTTATGTAATCCTTTGTGTAGGAGACCTGAGCATCCCGCGTTCTTACTGATTGGGGCACAATTTAAATTCGACTTCCTGCCTGAGGAGAAAAGGAGCTATAACAGCAACAGACCAAGTGCCTTGTGCTCTTTCTGTCTTGGTGGGTCTGGATAGGGTCGGGGCGGGGTCAATGGCAGGGCTGTTGTTAGGTAGGGGCAGGGGGGATGTGGGATAGAATTAAGGAGCTCAGAGAAGCAATTGTGAATCTTAGACTACAACAGTTGTTACTGACAAGGAAACTGAGGCCTGGAAAGGCTCGGTGATTTGCTGAGGGTCACCCAGTTTGCTGGCGGCAGAACTGAGAACAGAGCCGTGTCTTCTGACTCCCAATCCCGAATTCTTCCCGTAATGACAGACTACTTCCTAAGGATTGATCCTGCAGTGGAGCAGGACCCCTAAGTCAGGCTGAGCTTGAGGGCTACTGCTGGCATGGGACAAGGAAGGTCAGCCAGAGATTGAAAGTAGTACACTAAGGCACAGGTTTTCCCAGCTCCTATAACACCCCCCACCCTGTTTGACCTCAGCAGGGACTGTGGGTGTGAAAGCTTCCCCAAGTCTGCAGAGCTCAGTGAGGAGAGGTTGGCTAAGGCCCACCCTGCATGGGGACAGCCTGGGGTCCTAGCCCTTGGCTCCAGACTCCCCTGGCAACCCATCCTCAACATTCAAGACTGGTGAGGACCCCACCGTCCTCTCTTCTGCCTGTGATTGGAGACAGAGATGGGCTGAGAGCCTAGTCCTGGCTTCTGGCTGGCTCCGACTCCTGCTCTCCTGCCTGGACTGAGCTGGGAGGGGAAGAAGAATGGGAAAGAGAACTAAAAATAGCCGTAGGAGGAATGGTGCCCATCTGGCGTGTGGGCGAGGGAGCCTGGGGAGGGCGGTGGACGGCTTGGACTCCAGCAAAGAGGCTTTAACAGGCCACGCAGAGCGGCCAGTGCTTGTGGGGTCAGAGGATGGAAGAGATGGACACAGATTGTGAAGCAGTTAAGTTTGAGCATAAATCCTCTGTGGCCTGATTCAGATTCCCCGACCCCAATGAATTCGGCTTCTCACTCAATAATCTAGAGTGAGAACACCACCAGTCGTATAGAGTTATTGTGATGATTAAACTAATAAATGTGCTAGAAGCCTTGGAATATAGCAGGTGCTTCTCAATGCCACTTCCCTCCCTTCCCACTTTCCCTGCCAGGCCCAGTCACCCTATTTGCAGGTGAAGCTTCTGAAGGCAGAGCAGACCTGCCTCCTGGAGATTCTCCTGCTAGCTATTTTCGCAGCGGGGGTCCAGTGTGGCCCCTGCAGGGTCCTTCCTCTTCCTTGTGGAACTTCCTGGGAGTCCCCATCAGGTAACTAGAGCTCTGGGCTACAGGTGCAATTGCACATGCTATGCAAAGCAGCTAAGCCCAGCAGTCAGCACAGTGGATCACGGGGCCCTGTCATCAATCATATCATCATGCTCCTCTCAGGGTTGCAGGATGTGTGGCTAGGGAGGGACACTTAGCCACCAGGGCCCTGAACCCCAAAGCTCACACTGAGGTGCTTGCTGTAGTGCTGGCCTTGGACCCTCAGCTGCCTGCTGGCTCATCAGTGAGAAATGGAATTTGTAAGCAGACAGATGCAAGTTCAAATCTCAGTTTTACTACTTTCTGGCTAAATGACCTTGGGGAAGTGCTTTGGTCTCTCTAAGCCTCGATTTCTGCATTTGTAAATGTAGGACAATAAATATCTCACCCAACAGCTTGCTTGGAAGCTTAAGTTGACATTCGAATGATGTTAATCATCACTCAATAAATGGTACCAGGGATGGTGCTTTTAGCTAATGACAGTTCCAGAAAGCACCTATAACAAGACCAGTCCTCCAATGGCCTTAAAACTATGGCAATGCTTCATCAACTTCTGATTTCATTCACACCCTAGCTTTCTTTTCTCTCACAGACAGTGAGAGGGAGAGACAGAGAGAAAGGTCTTCCTTCCATTGGTGCACTCCCCAGATGGCCGCAATGGCTGGAGCTGCGCTGATTTGAAGCCAGGAACCAGGAGCTTCTTCCCAGTCTCCCATGTGGGTGCAGGGCCATCTTCTACTGCTTTCCCAGGCCATAACAGAGAGCTGGATTGGAAGAGGGGCAGCCGGGACTAGAACTGGCACCCATATGGGAGGCAGAGGATTAACCCACTGCTCCACAGAGCTGGCCTCAACCCTAGCCTTTTTTTAAAAATTTTATTTTATTTTTGACAGGCAGAGTGGACAGTGAGAGAGAGACAGAGAGAAAGGTCTTCCGTTGCCGTTGGTTCACCCTCCAATGGCCGCCACGGCTGGCGCGCTGTGGCCGGCGCACCGCGCTGATCCCAAGGCAGGAGCCAGGTGCTTCTCCTGGTCTCCCATGGGGTGCAGGGCCCAAGTACTTGGGCCATCCTCCACTGCACTCCTGGGCCACAGCAGAGAGCTGGCCTGGAAGAGGGGCAACCGGGACAGAATCTGGCACCCCGACCGGGACTAGAACCCAGTGTGCTGGCGCCGCAGGTGGAGGATTAGCCTAGTGAGCCGTGGCGCAGCCCCAGCCCTAGCCTTCTTTAAGTCAGCCCTGGGAACCATCCATAACCCAATGTCTCACCCTTGCAACCCATCTTCTGAATGACTGTACTATAAGTGACCAGGTGTCACCTGCTTGCTAGCTTACTTGGGATCTCCCCAGTTGCTCTGCTTCCTAGAATGACTCCCGGGCAAGGAGATGGAGCTCACCAGCACAGGCCGAGGGACGGGCATCTCTGGGTACCAGGGCTGTTTACTCGGCAATCGAGGCCTCTGCTCACAAACTGGCCCAGACTCATCATGGACTTTCAGCTTCCAGAGGAGCCTGCTCACCAACCTTTCACCCCCTGGTGCCCCTTTGCCCACTTGCAGCAGACCCTGTCACTTCAATTAGCCACTTAGGGAGAAGTAGGCACAAGTACAGGCTGGGGAACCTGTCCAGACCGTGACAAATAGTTTCCCAAGCCTGCCGTTGCCATGGCAGCCAGCTGGGAACACCGTTTCCAGGGCCCGAGGCGCTCAGACATGCATGGGGGGTGCTGCCCTGCTGGGCTGCTGCCCACTCTCCTTCCCCCACCCTGGCCTCCTGGCTCCCTTAGCAACAGCTATTGCCATTGCCATCGCAACCACCGTTGTGGCTCCTGTGCTGGGGCAGTGTCCAGGGACCTGGGGTGGGGATGGTAGGGAGTGTGTGCATCATTGTGGTTGTGTGTGTATGTGTGTGAGCAAGACAGAGAGAGAGCGTGAGCGAGCACCTAGGGAGAGAGCTGGAGAGGAAGGGGTCTGGCAGTCTCAGCCATGATAATAATGATAAATATAATAATAATGATAAGGATGCTTCCTGATTATGTAGAAATGAGACTCATTAACTTGGGCTCAAATGGACCTCTTAGTGACCTAATGATCACCCTGAACTTCGAAAAATGTGCTTGTGTGGATTTTTCTGGAGAAATAGTTTACAGTTCTTCTAAGACTCTCAAAGATGACGAAGGTCCCTGGTAGGTAAGAACTGTAATTAGAGACTTTTTGCTTTTCAGAAATAATTTTCTCAGGAACTGATTGATTGGGCAGCCTTGAAAGATAAGCTTAGGACAGGGATGAGCACTGGGTAGGAGCATGTAGCAATACTGCACCTGCTCCAATTCACAGGTCTCTAAGATCTAGCTAGTATTTGTCCCAGAGCGGACCTCTGGGCAAAAAGAGCAGCGATACTGAGTCCCTCCTCAACATTCTGGCCTCCTCCCCACTCCTGCTTTCTTACGGCTGTGTCCTGCAGGTCCACTTTGTGCCAGGACCTGATCTCAGTGTTACGGACTCCTTCCACAGCACACCCATTAACCCTCACACATCACCACAGGGAAGGTTCTCAGAAAGACTTATTGACTCCAGAGGCAGAGTTACAGACAGAGAGAGCGAGAGACACAGAGAGAGGTCTTCTATCTGCTGGTTCACTCCCCAAATGGACACAATGGCTGGAGCTGGGCTGATCCAAAGCCAGGAGCCAGGAGCAGGGAATCCCATATGGATGCGGGGGTCCCAAGAACTTGGGCCATCTTCTACTGCTTCCCCAGGCCATAGCAGAGAACTGGATTGGAAGTGGAGCAGCTTGGACTTGAATTGGTGCCCTTATGGGATGCCGGTGCTGCAGGTGGATGCTTAACCTACTAAGAGCACAGTGCCGGCCCCTTGGTTCTGCTTTTGATTCCCATTTCCTGTTAATGCTCATCCTGGGAGGCAGCAGGTGATGGCTCAAGTACTTGGGTCTTTGCCATCCACGTGGGAGATCCAGATTGAATTCCAGGCCCCAGCTGTTGGAGAGGCATCTGGGGAATGAACCAATGAATGGAAGCTGTTTCTCTGTCTCCCTGCCTTTCATATGTAAGTGAACAAAATTAAAATAATAAAAGATGAGAACACTGGAACAGCATGAAGTCCTGAATTTGCCCAATTCACACAGCAGCTGGAGAAGTGGCAAGGGGGTACTTAAGGGAGGGGTCAAGGGCAAGACTCTGCCTCTTGCAGGGTCTTTGGGAGTGAGGTGACCTGGGCTCCTACCCTCTCAGCTGCTGAGAGAGAGGTAATTTCTGTTTTGAAGGGCATTTATGGGAGTCAAAGAAATCGAAACTGTCCTTGAAGTCTTAGAATAGTACCTCTCCCCAAGTAAAACAGTCAGATGCAGCCAAGGATCTTTCCCTAGTTCCAAAGCTCACGTGGTGGTGCTGTAGGGGGAATCTTTCAGGGGGTGTTTTCTCGTTCTAATGTCAGTGCCAGCACCTGATGTAATGGAGAGACAGGCTCTTGATGCTGCACGGCTGCTGACCGCGTGAGTGTGGGTGACTTAAAGAATGGGGTTAGCTATGCTGCCATGTTTCCCAGGAGCACAGCCATACAGGAATGGCTATTGGCTGTATAAAGGGCAGACGAAGTGATGTCTGAGCAAGTTTCTTTTCTTTTTTTTTTTTTTGACAGGCAGAGTGGACAGTAGAGGGAGACAGAGAGAAAGGTCTTCCTTTTGCCGTTGGTTCACCCTCCAATGGCCGCCGCGGTAGGCGCGCCTGCGGCCGGCACACCGCGCCGTTCCGATGGCAGGAGCCAGGTGCTTATCCTGGTCTCTCATGGGGTGCAGGGCCCAAGAACTTGGACCATCCTCCACTGCACTCCCTGGCCACGGCAGAGAGCTGGCCTGGAAGAGGGGCAACCGGGACAGGATCCGTGCCCTGACCGGGACTAGAACCCGGTGTGCCGGCGCTGCAAGGCGGAGGATTAGCCTGTTAAGCCACGGCGCCGGCCCTGAGCAAGTTTCTTGTAAACTGCCATGCTACAGAAATGCACTCAGTACCCTGATGCTGCATCCCCACTCGTGCCCCGTAGGGTGCTGTGCCCGTCCCTTGGCTGGTAGCTCAGGGCAGGAAGCCCAGTGTGATACCCCCTGAGGCAGGCAGCTGGCCTTGTGCCTTTGGGTACCCATATGCCTGGGCCAGCAGCCAAAATGAGGATGCTTAGGAATCCATAGAGGCAGCTGGGCCCCAGGCTTCGCTGGCAGCGGTGGGAGGGAGGTAGGTCAGAGAGGGAAGTGAGGGCAAGAGGGGAGGTGGAGCCGTGGGATGCCCTCCAAGGGGGTGTTGCAGATCCTGCCAGGGGGTGTGGCGGCTTCTCAAGGACGAGAAGCACAGCAGGTATTATCCAATCAGCTAATGGAAGGTGCATAGTCCTCCCCAGGCTGCTACTGGGAGATTTCAAGTCCCCTTTATTTTCTTCTTTTAAGATTTTTATTTATGTATTTGAAATCCAGAGAGAGAGAGAGAGAGAGAGAGAGAGAGAGAGAGAGAAAGAGAGAGAGAGAGAGAGAGAGAGAGAGAGAGAGAGAAAGAGAGAGAGAAAGCGATCTTCCATCTGCTGGGTCACTCCCCAAATGTCCTTAATGGCCAGAGCTGGGACGGTCAGAAGCCAGGAGTCAGGAGCTTCCTCCAGGTCTCCCATGTGGATGCAGGGGTTCAAGCACTTGGGCCATCCTCCACTACTTTCCCAGTCACATTAGCAGGGAGCTAGATCAGAAGTGGAGCAGCTAGGACTTGAACTGGTGCCCAGATGGGATGCTGGCACTGCAGACAGCAGTTTCACTCGCTGAGCCACAGTGCTGCCCCCTCCCCTTGCTTTTTGCTCCAAGAAGACTGAGTTCTGAGCACAGATGGTGAGGGGGAAGAGGGTGGGTCCTTACTTTTGCACCACTTGGCTGCTGGGGGACCTTTGGGGGGCTCTGGGAAAGACAGTGTGCAATCAGCATCTTAGAGAGCCAGGCAGGCTGATGGTGGAGTGGCAAAAGCAGACCATGGAGGCAACGCTGTGAATGACTGCCTGCTCAGTCAGAGGCTGTATTTGGAGGTGATTAATCTGGAGGAGAAGCCGCCGGGAGTCATCGCTGACTCAGGCCCGAGGCTGGCTGGCTTTTGTCCCCTCTGCCGTCTCACCTGCCTCCCTGGCAGCCACAGCTGGGGCAGGAGGCGGCCTGAGGAGGTGTGTGATTCAGAGGCAGTTCAAGATGGCATGTTCTTACTCAGGAGCCTCTGAGGCTCTGAATCAGAGTCTTTAACCCCTCTGTTTTCCCACGGTGATGTGAAGAGGTTGAGGGTCTTCTCTGGGCACGAGAGGCAGGAGGCTGGGGTGAACCTGCCTGGCTCTGGACCACAGCAGTGATAGAGGCAACATCCAAGCTAAGGCTTCAGAGTTAAAGAGACCTAGACTTCAGTTCCAACTGAACACTCAGCAGCTCTGGCTGGCCAGGAGCTCAACAGCTGACACCCACCTAGGGGGCAATGTGGGGCTCCATGAGATGGTATTTGTGAGCCATCACAGGATTGGGCACCCCTCATGGCTCCCATTCCAGGAAAGGCCACACCAGGCACATACCTTCAAAGGGGCAACACCCTATTTTCTTTCAGTCCTGTCTTCTTGATTCCCAGAGAAGCAAGCAAGCTGGACCAGTAGGAAGAGCTAGGCTTGGCTTATGCCCAGTTGTCAACATTCACATGTGAACATTCACATAGGTGACACACTGCTGCAAATATCCAGGAAAAATACAGCAAATATTTAAGAAAAGTGACTGCTGGTATTGGCAACCAATCTTCCACCTTTGGGAAAGCCTACATATCCCGACAATGCCCAGTTGGCTTTGGAGGAGTTGCAGGTAGCACTACTTTCTGCTTTGAGTGCCAAGCCATGGGCATTCTGGAGAGCTGCATATGGCATAACCAAGGCGGCCTACTCCGGCTGTCCTCAGGGCTGGGGAGAGGACTGTGGCACAGGGCAGAAGCAGGGTCTCAGATAGGTTCATCCAACTCCTGGTTTCAGGCTAGGGCCACACCAACCATATGCCTTAAGAGGAGTTACTCTTTTTCAACTTTTCGATTCAGTTTTGCACAGTTGCCAGGATGCGAAAGTGAGATGATGGACATGATGGGCACGTGGACAAAGTTAAGAACGTCGCTTCTTTAACCCTCAGGGACATGTGAGTCAGAGACAGCAGTGTGCTTCCACACAGAACCCACCTTCTAGATGCTCCACCTTGGTGTGGGAGGCAGGCTCCTACCAGGTGCATTCTGCAATGCTCCCAGGTGCCTGTAGATGCTCTTGTTCATCCTTTTGTTCTAGTTTGCTCACTTCTGCCCTGACACTGGCCCTGGTCTCCAACCATTCCAGGAACTCATGCCGTGAGCTGGCTTGTTTCCCAGTGCAAACAATTGATGCAGAGCTTCCCTTCCATCCCCCAGTTTATGGAATTGGGAAAAGCAAAGGTCATTGTTTTTTTTTTTTTTTTCAGGAGCATCCTTAAGCGGGTATGGGTTTTGGATCTAACGGGATTCTTTCCTGCAGGTTGCATCCATAACATTCTGTGAGCTGCAAGTACTCTGATCAGTAAGATGATTTCACCACTACATCATGTAGCCAGGTACCCAAGATCTGTACCACAGGGAGCACCAGAAATAAAATCCCAATTCTTTTTTTTTTTTTTTTTGGACAGGCAGAGTTAGACAGTGAGAGAGAGAGAGACAGAGAGAAAGGTCTTCCTTCTGTTGGTTCACCCCCCAAATGGCCACTATGGCCGGTGCACTGTGCCGCTCTAAAGCCAGGAGCCAGGTGCTTCCTCCTGGTTTCCCATGCGGGTGCAGGGCCCAAGCACTTGGGCCGTCCTCCACTGCCTTCCTAGGCCACAGCAGAGAGCTGGACTGGAAGAGGGGCAACTGGGACAGAATCGGCACCCCAACCGGGACTAGAACCCTGAGTGCTGGTGCCGCAGGCGGAGGATTAGCCTAGTGAGCCATGGCGATTCTTCCATCTACTGCCTCTCCCTGGAGAGAGGGCTGTTGGCTGCTCAGCCATCCTTCCCAGCTTGGAGGAGTCCAGTTCTTCCAAAGTCCTGCTCCCTACACACTCATCAGCAATAAATTATTCTTCCCCGTGAAGCTTCCTCTTCACTTAACATTTGTGGGCTGCAGCTTCTTGCCATTTAGTGCGTGGACAGCAGCAACCAGTATATAGATGGAACTGCTAATATAAGAAGAGCAAGTGAAGACGGGGAGAACATCGTGGAACTGAGCTGGCCTCCTCTAGGAGACAGTTGCTCAGCTGCCTCTGCCACCTAGCACCGGGCAGGGGAAGAGCCTTAGTGGGAGGTTTTTATCACATGGCTCCCCAACCCAGGTCTACCTCTCCGCAGGAGCAGAAAGGAAAGGGGACGAAAGCTGGACCGGGGTTGTTGGCCTTGTTCTGATTCCTCCTGCATCCACCGATCAGCAGGGGCTGGCGTCCAATTCGGCTCCTGCTGCAGGGATCCCCACTGCATACCCTGTATTTTGAGTTTTGGTCTTGGTCCTCCCCAGTCACCCCTACTTTAACTTTCTGCCAGACCTGATCTTTGCTGAGTCTTGTCGAATAAAGCATTTAAGTACTGTATGCAGGATTAGCTTCCTGTGGGAGCAGGGAGTGAACTGGGGCTCAGGATCCCACTCGGGCCAGAGGCTTAGAGGGCAGGTATGCCTAGAATCATAGATGTAGAATATACATTGGGGTTTTCGTAAAAGTGAGGTAACACCTCGTGAGATTAAGTGGTTTGTCAAGGCTCTTACACACTGGTTTGAAGAGCAGGAAGAAAACTCAGACCAACAACTTCCTAGTCCTTTCTGTTTTCCATGGGGAAGAGCAATCCTACCAACATTTGTGTTATTTCAGATTCTTCCTTACGTGCCCTGTGTATGGTCCTGAGGGTCATTCTGGGGTCTTCCCTGGCTTGACTTCATGGTGGGGGGGACACACATGAGTGTCACCATGGAGCATTAAGCACCACTTTGCTTCCCGGCTCCCAGCAGTCTTTGCAACAGTCCCCTGAATGATGTTGGGAAACTCAAGCAGTCATTTCCTTTCTGTCTCCGTGATTTCTCCTGCAACCGGGGTGGCTGACGTTTCCTTGCACTTGGACTTGTCATCAGCACTACTCCCACAGCTAACTGGTCTTGAGCGTGTTCCCCCACCCCCACCCCATCACCGCCTCCATGGGCCTCCTCCACTCCACCTGTTGTTCCTTTCTGTGCACTGCACAGCTGGGCTTGTCATCCTCAGTGGTGCTTTCCTACCCTTAGGCTGGATGAGAAGGCCCGGGAGAAACTGGAAGACTTGCTTGTGCCCAGAGGTGAGGCTGGCATCTCTCAGCGGAGCAGAATGGCAATATAAGCAATTCTATGGGCATCCTGCAGACTTCATCGCATACCTGCTGTGTGCGGGACACCGTGCTGCACTGGGGCTGCCTCACCTCCTACACTGGGTCTCTGCCCTTGGAGGAATGCTGTGCTGAATGAGGAAGCAGGTGAGCAAATCCACGTCTTTCCTGCAACACAATGGATCTATCAGGCCATAAGGGCCCGGGCAGAAGGCATTGTAGGAACAAGCTGGAGGGGCAGCCAAGTCAACCTGGGGAGTGGAAAGCTCTCAGGGACAGTGGAGCTGTGGAGGGGTGGGGTGGGCCGGTAAGACTGAGGGGAGGACAAGTCTGCTCCTCTTCATGCTGGGAAACAGAGCAGAGAGCACTGGCAGCTGCCATTCCCTTACAGTCATTATTCCAGGGCCTCCATCCGTGACCTTCTCACAGGGGTGAGCTGTCACTCCGGAAAGAGCACCCGGACAAGGAGAGTCAGAAGACGCTCATGTGGGGCTAGTGCTGTGGCGTAGCAGGTAAAGCACCGTCTGCAGTGCCGGCATCCCACTTCCAACCCAGCTCACTACTGTGGCCTGGGAAAGCAGGAAGATGGCCCAAGTCCTTGGGCCCCTGCACCCATGTGGGAGACCTGGAGGAAGCTCTTGGCTCCTGGCTTTGGATCAGCACAGCTCAGGCTGTTGCGGCCATCTGGGGAGTGAACCAGCAGATAGAAGACCTCTCTCTCTCTTTCTCTCTCTCTCTCTCTCTGCCTCTCCTCTCTCTGTGTAACAAAAAAGAAGAAGAAGCAGTGCATGTGGACTTGTGGACCTGCCTGATTGTGGCAGGTCACTGAACTGAAACTCATTGAAAAATGAGAGAATTGGACAAGATGCCCCCGAAGTCCCTTCCAGCTTTCCCAGGCCAGGACAGAGAGCTGGATAGAAAGTGTAGCAGCCGGGACTCAAACTGGCACCCATATGGATGCTGGCACTGCAGGTGGCAGCTTTACCCACTATGCCACAGCACCAGCACCCCCCCCCTTTCAGCTTTAAAAGTGACTTCTTCCTCCCAAACATACAGCAAAATACAGCAAACTCAGAGAAAAGTAAGTAAGGTTCACAGACCTCCTTGAAAGCCAGATTTAGGTCAGAAAAGACGGTGGCAGGAGGATGCGCCCTGTCCTAGTACAGGAGGGAAGCAGCTGCCTCTCCCTCCTCAGGTCAGGATTCCCTCTGCCTGGGAGCAGGAGGACACTGGGGCCAAAAAAAAGGATAAAGAATTGATTGAGACGCCAGTGGGAACTCTTCCTGTCACGATGCTTCACTCCAGCGCCTTCATTTCTATTATTATACCAAGTGATTTATTCCAAAAACATAAACCCAGCAGCAAAAGAGTAACTGGCTCCCCAGGGAGAGGACTCTTCCTCCCCCTTGTCTTCTTCCTCCTTCTCCACCCACACAGGCTGTCTCTAGGCTCAAAGCACCTGCACCTCCCCTGGTTTGAGCTAAGGGATCGGGTGGGCTGTGGCGAGTGTGTGCTATCATCTTGAGCCTGCCCAGGCTGCACGGCCCTCACACACACGTTCTGTTGTAATGTGGTTGAAACTTGGCGAAACATCTTCCTCCTCACCTCTGAGATGGGGAGAAAAACTCTTGATAGGGTCCTAGAGGAAGTTCTGAGACTTGGATCCCCATGAGATGTTTGGTTAGCTCAAAGTTATGCTCCCTCCTCATGCAGATGTGGGGACATTGGTGGTTCTGAGTGGTGCCCCTTCTCCCACAGGGCTGTGGCGACAGCACTCTGCAGACCAGGGGGCTGACCATAGTAGCTTGTTCACCGAAGGCCTGCAGATGCCTTGCTATTTCCTTTGAAAACAATAAACTTGGGGGTGTCTTTATCCTCCCAGTAACCCATGGGATGAGAAGTAACCCATACGTGGGGGATGGGAAGGGCAGAGCCTGTTACTATGGCATCGAGAATAATCACTTACTTCTCTGAAGCTAGGGGACATTCCATCATTTGTCACTCAGCATATGCTAGCTTATCTTTTAGTGATTAAAAAATTTATAACCCTTCTGTATTTTAAGCCTTTCAAGGGAAAGAGTGGAGGGATGCCCTGTAGGTTTCCCATAAATGATTGGTTTTGTCAATGCTGGTGATTACAACCATAGCTTTGGGATTTATGAGTCAATGAAAGAACTGTATTCATGACCTGTTAGTACATAAAGGGACCCAAGTCCCAGGCTGGCTTCAGTACTGGCTTGCATGGCATAAGTTATAAGGTTTTGTCTTTAAAATCCATTCTCCTGGCTTTTAAGATGTATGAATGAATGGAAGGTCTGTGTTCCTTATCATTTGGTTCTGAGTCTAAGGATGAGGAAACCAAGGCCTTGGAGGTTAAGCCACATGCCCACGGTCACAGGGGTAGGAGTGGCAGAGCTGGGGTTGGAACACTGAGTGACTTCACAGCTCATTTTCCGCCTACTACATGATACTTCTGGGTGAACTGACAAAGGCAGGGGCTTTCCCAACAGCTTGTAAATGCCACTGCAGATCCAGAGACAAGAGAAGGGAGGGGCTCACAGTGCCACAGTGACACAGCTGGGCATGGAACCCTAGCTCCAGATTACCAGCTCAGCTCTGTCACTCATGCAGGCAGCTCACACACCCTCCAGCTTCCAAAAAATAAAGTAGTTTTTCCCTCTGCCAAGTTCAATGTGTTGAGAAGAATATGCAGAACTCTGCAAACACTATGCATTTATTCTAACAACAAGAGGGCCGTGAGTTTTCTGGTTCTGGAGCAGACTGGCACCAAGGGTCCCATGGTTCCTGACTCTCCCTCTGTACCAAGAGGAGGAGTGGTTACACTCACATTCATGTCAACAACAAAAATCCACTGGACTCCCTTTTGGGGGCTAGGCTGTGTGTGTAGGGGAGGGGGAGTGATGGGCTCAAGGGTGCTTTTTTTCTCTCTTGCCAAAGGGATCTCCTTGCAAAGCAATTAAGCTGTGATGTGCTTTGAGGAGTGCTTTCTAACCACGGAGAAGCCTGCCCTTGATTTCAATGCTATGCCATTTAGCATGGTTCCCTTCCTACCAACTGTCTGCTATGACACCATGGAGCTAAATAGCAGAGCTGCCGAGATAACAGTCAAGGGAGAGGGAAATTAAGAGGCATCAACAAGGGAAAAGAGATTTTTTAAGCAAGGAAGGGAATGAGACAGTAATCAATAAACCAGACAGAAGCAAGATGCCTGTTCCAGGTGGCAAGAAGCAGAGATGTCTTTTGTGTGGTAAATAAGTCTGGGATGACAGCCATGTGTCCAATAGAGAGGGCAGTGTGGTAATAGCAACCTGCATTAACACAGGCAGCTGGATTTTTGAGACTTCTCATCTACATGCGCTTGTTCGAATGTGTTAGTGCCCTACAAGAAGAGGCAGATCCCAAAGTCATTTCACACATGAGAAAAAGTGGGGAATTTAGATTTATTTGAGAGGTCTTCCATCCGCTGGTTCACTCCCCAAATGGTTGCAATGGCCAGAGCTGGGCAGATCTGAAGAAGCCAGGAACCTGGAGCATTTTCCAGGTCTCCCATGTGGGTTCAGGGGCCCAAGGATTGGGGCCATCTTCTACTGCCTTGCAAGGCCATAGCAGAGAGCTGGACCAGAAGTGAGGCAGCCAGGACTCAAACCAGCGCCCATATGGGATGCCAGCACTGCAGGTGGTGGCTTTACCTGCTATGCCACAGCACCGACCCTGAGTGAATTTTCCTAAGTAAGGGCAGGTACACAGCTGGGACTCTGTTGCAAGGCTTTTTGACCAGGCTTCGCTGCTCAAGCCGGTGCTGGAAGATTCAGTAAAAGGACTCAGCAATGCAGTGTGTTTTGCAGATACTGGAGGGCAGCACACAAGTCTGCATAGGGAACAGTTGTAATAAGATCCTGCCCTGTTTCCCACCTGAGCAATCGCCGCTCTGCAGCACCGTCCACATCCATCACTGTGAGGGAGCAGACAAGTCTGCCCTCCCTGTCATATGCCTTGTTTTTTAAAGGGACACTAGAAATGTGAGCATGAGTATTGTAACAGGGTCAGTGTCTCCCAGCTCACCTTGTGAATTGGGGCATGAATAATTATGCAAGGGCAGCCATGTATTCCTACGATGGAATCTCCTCTTTTTCTTGGACAGGCAGACACGCAGGTCCCCTCCCATCTTGCAGTTGGCAAGCAGTGGAAGGTCTCGGTCCTCCTGCCATATTTTCTTCCCTCTGTCTCCCCCCAGCCCCATCCTCTCCACTGACCCCTACCAAGTAGAAAGTTCTCCATGAGTTTTCTGTGAGCGTGCATTCTGTCTGGCCCGTAATCTAATGTTTATGACATCAGAGAAGTCCAAGACTCCAACACAAATACAGTCTTGTGCATACAGCAACATTTCAGCTGGTAGATACTACATGTGATGGTGATCTCAGAAAAGGAAGTGGAGGTGAAAAATTCTTATCATCTGGTGATGCTGAATCCATGCACAATGCATCATTCACACATTTGTGGCAACGTTGGTGAAAACACACCTCCTGCACTACTGATTGTATAGAAGTACAGCGCACACAAGTGTGTGCAGTCTGTGATACTTGGTAATGATCATAGTGACTATGGTACCTGTTATATACTTGCCATAATACACATTTCACTGTTATTTTAGAGTGTACTCTCATTAAAAAGGTTGCCTATAAAAGAGTTTGCTGTGTTACATTGACACCGGCATCATGCTTCTCATGTTTACACGGCTCTTGATTGCATCAACAGACATGGAGAGTGATTGACCTATTTATTCCATATAGGTTCATGTAAATGTGCTCTGATGTTCACATAACAATGCGGTTGCTTAGCAATGCATCTCTCAGAATGTATCCCATCGTGAAGCGATGCATGACTGTAATTGAGAAAATTGACCTGCTGGTTCCTAGAGGTGCAAACTTACAAACTCAGGGATTCTCCATTTGGAATCAGATTCATCTTAAGTTGGATGACAGCTCTAGAATCAGACAATGTTAGAGCTTGTAAGGGTCTTAATGACTTCTGCCTAAATTCTGTATTTAACAGAACAGGGCACTGAGGTACAAAATGTTGAGTGATTCATTGAAATTCACTCTTTCTCAAAGCACTTTCCATTACTCCAACTCATCCTTACTTTCAGGCATACTTGCTTTCGAGCCATCGCTCTTCTCCCTAAGCATCGTGTAAGGGAAAGTGCTTGTATGCCTGCTATGGAGAAGGTGACTCATGTGTGCATCTCACAAGACAGGGAACACTGCCCTCACATCAGGAACTTTCTTCTCAGTAAATTGTCGTTTTCTTGTTGCCCAATTTCTTAAGCTTATGGAGAGGAAAAGGATATCCATGGTTATGCATTTTCCACCAGTGTCAAATCAGCGAATCTGCCTTTTATGTGTCTTCCCCCCTTCCTCTGCTCCAGACTTCCCTTGTTGAAGTTAAAGAATCAAAACTTCCAAGCTTGTAACCTCCTAAAGTCAGATAAAGGTTAGCCCATTGGAGAACTGATTCTTTGCCTAATGACCAAAAAAAAAAAAAAAAAAAAAAAAAGTAATATCTTTAAAAGCTTTTTCTTTCGTTGCATGCCAGAGTTCAGGTTGATTCATGAGGCCAGATCCAGCCTAGCCTTGTGGTGCCCATGCATGTTGAGAGCAAAGCAGGGACCCTTATCTGCGGGGGCTGAAGGAGACAGGTGTAGTGGGCAGGTTTTGGGGGAGACCCCAATTTTCTGCTGTATACGTCTCCATACAAGAGCATCTTGGAAAACATTTGTGAAACTGCCAAGAAGCCGGGCTAAAAATACCCATGGACAGCCTAGACCTACTAGAAATGTGGAGATCAGTGTGAGGTCTCCATGAAAGGTGTGAGACCCAACCTGGAGCCAGACTTCAGAGTCTGGCTCAGGCTCCAGGAGCCTGGAGGTAGCAGGAATGGAATGGGTGCATCTAGATTCAGACTCTCTGTTTCATTTTTAAAAGATTTATTTATTTATTTGAAAGTCAGAGTTACACAGAGAAAGGAGAGGCAGAAAGAGAGAGAGAGAGAAAGGTGTTCCATCCAATGGTTCACTCCCCAAATGGCCGCAACTGCCGGGGCTGCGCCAATCTGAAATCAAGAGCCAGGAACTTCCTCTGGGTCTCCCATGTGGGTGCAGGGGCCCAAGGACTTGGACCATCTTCTACTGCTTTCTCAGGCTATAGCAGAGCACTGGATCTGAAGTGGAGGAGCAAAGTCTCGAACTGGTGCCCATATAGGATGCCTGCGCTTCAGGCCAGAGCGTTAACCTGCTGCGCCACAGGGCCTATCCCACTCTGTTTCATTTTTGAACAGGTCCAGCCCATATCCAATCATATGCCTTAGAATATAAATGCAAGAACATACCCATTCATTGGGGAAATTCATATTTCTGCATGAATTGTTTTCCCTACTTCTTGGGAGAAATTCATGTTTGAAAGGCGAGCTAAATATTTTAGACTAATGGGGTGCCATTTGTTGCATTTTTAAGGATTATAATATTAGCCATCAAGAATGAATACTCCCTTAAATATTTCATATAGTTTCTTTTTCTTTTCCCCCCAAAAAACTGTGATTTATTTGAAAGGAAGAAATACAGAGGGAGGAAGTGGGGGGGGGGAGGAAAAGAGAGAAAGAGAGAATTCCAACCTGCTTATTTACTCCCCAAATGTCTAAGAGCCATAAACTCAATCCAGGTCTCTGATGTGGGTGTCAGGCACCCAACTACTTGAACCATCATCACCTGCTGCCTCCCAGTGTGTGCATTTGTAGGAAGCTAGAGTGGAGTCAGGACTTGGGCCTCTGATACCAGACGAGACGCGGATGTCCCAACTAGTGTCTTAACTGCTGCACCAAACGCTTGTCCCCATGGATTTAATTTTACTTGAGAAATAACAATTGTAGATATTTATGGTGTGCTACATGCTTTTACATATGTATACATTGTGGAAGTGCTAAATTGAGCAAATTAACAAATGCATTACCTCCCATGTTTACCATTTAGTCGTGAGAACAGTGAAAACCAGGGTGGGTGTTGTGGCACAGTGGATTAAGCAGCTGCTTGGGACACTTGCATCCCTTAGCAGAGTGTCTGGGATAATTTCTGGCTCTGCTTCTGAAACACCTTCCTGCTAATGTGCACCCGGGAGTCAGCAGATAATGGCTCAAGTGCGTGGGTCCCTTCTTACCATGTGAGAGACCCAGATGGAGTTATGGGTTCCTGGCTTTGGCTGAGCCTAATCCCAGCTGTTGTGGTCATTTGGGGGAGTGAAGCAGTGGATAAGAGATCTCTCTCTGTGTCTCAGTCTATCTATCTCTTTCTGCTTTTCAAATCCATTTTTTACAGATTGAAACACTTGCAATTTTCTTTTCCTGATTTTCAAGTGTACAATACATAGTAACCATATTGTCTGATGTATCTCTTGAGCTTACTCCTCCTGTCTAGCTGAAATACTGTCTTCTATGGCACCTCCTCATGGCTCCCTTTGTGTGTCAGCCCACCCCCGCTGCCCCAGGCCCCTGCCCTTCACAACAATCTTAATTAGCTTGATCAGCTTTCCAGTTCTGCCACTCACCTCAGAATCCTTCCGATTCTTAACCATGTCCCCTGACTGTGGGGAACCGCAGGCTGGCCACCTGTGGGAACCTCCTCATCTGCATAGTTTGCAGCAATTGGTCGACCACAAGTCCTACGAAAACAGCCAGGTGAAACAGATGAAACAGAATGGACTCTGCATAAACTAGGAAGAACCAGGTGAAACAGATGAACTTTCGACCTGAGGCTAGACACGCCCTTTCATCTGATTGGACGAGATCAGCATAAAGGGACCTTGGGATCTGGGTGGGCCGCCGCGGCCCCTCCTCTTCTTTTCTCCTCTCCCTGCTTTCCTTCTGCCCCCACAAGTAAAAGTTCCTTGAGAACCGATGAACAGTGACCATGTCGTGACTGCGTTGGACCCTTGCTGGCGAGGGTCCGACACCTGACAATTATCGTCTCTAGTCTCCTTTTTCCAGTTATGAACCTTTTTAATGTAGGCATGGGGAATATTTAAAAAATTATTTATTTACTTACTTATTTTATTTGAAACGCAGCGACACACAGAGAAAAACAGAGACAGATCTTCCATCTGCTGGCTCACTCCCCAAATACCTGCAACTGCCAAGTCTGGGCCAGACTGAAGCCAGGAGGCGGGAACTCCGCCTGGGACCCCCTTGTGGATGACATCATCTGCTGCCTCCCAGGGTGCACACTAGCAGGAAGCTGGGATCAGAAACAGAATTGGAACTTGATCCCAGGCACGGTGACATGGAGTCTTAACAGCTGTGCCAAAGTCTGCCCCTAAATATGGGGAACATTTTACTACTGAGTCTTCACTTGTTCTTGTCCAGTGCTCCCACCAACAATTCCAGTAGCGCTTGGCTCTTTCTTCGCACCTTTCTGTCCCGGATGTTTCCAAATGCCATTAGCCTCTACTCAGTGTCTGTCCACTTGAGGAGCACAAAACAGAGGAAGCTGGGGGGTAGAGGAACAGTCTTACCTCCTTCTGAGGGTTCACCCAGGTCCATGTTCTTCACCTTGGTGGGAAACAGGCAGACCTATCTAACTTTTCAATTTTTAACTGATGTTTAATAATTCTATTTATTTGTGGAGCACAGTGTGTTATTTTGATACAGGTATATAATATGTAATGATCAAATCAGGGTAATAAGCATATCCATCCTCTCAAACAATAATCATTTCTTTGTGTGGGGAAAGTTCCCATTTCTTTCTTCTGTTTTGAAATCTACAAGAAAGTGTCATTAACTATAGTCACCCTACTGAGCTATAGAACACTAGAATATTTCCTCCTGACTCTATTCTCTGTCTCCATCACCAACCTCTCACTCTTCTCAGCCACCCTGGTAATCACTGCTCTACTCCACTTCTCTGAGACTGGTGTATTCTGCTTCCACAAATGAGTAAGAATATGCAGTGTTTGTCTTCCTTAGTTCACTTGGTTCATATATATATATTTTTAATTATTATTTGAGGCAAAGACCTGCCTTTGAGAGCAACAAGACATGAGCTACCATCTGCAGGACACAGAGAACAAAGTTAAAATGGTGAAGGGATGCTTGAAGCATTTCTATTATGCATGGATCAAGCTAAGTGTGTTTGTCACCCTGATGTAATTTGGTTAATCTGTCCCTGCCTGTTCCCTCAGGAAACTCTTCTTCCATTGTGCTTCGATTATTTTCAAAGTCTGTTCCTTTCAGAGGACAGAAGGGCAGATCCCTGGGACCTTCTGATTTTACCATCTTGCTGCTGACAGTGATTTGTGAGAGATGGGTTGCACCGGAGGTCAGGAGTTGATGCCAGAGAACCAAGTGCTATTGACAAACTTTTGGGCAGTTTGACAAAAATTTAAAATATCTGTTTTATTTGTTCAGCTTTGACCCATTTGTATCATTTTCTTTCTGAGTGCTGTGTGGAAATACATTGTGTATAGAGAATATGTCAGCATTACAAAAAGCTGACATTCAGGTTTGCTTGGGGCTGTGTGAGCTTGGCCGTCTCTAGGCGCTCCGCGGTGTTTCACGGTTTTGGTGGAGAAATGGCAGAGCATGGCAGCTGGGAGCCAGAGAAGTTCTCCTGTGGCCCCCAGTGTCTCATCCTCATGAGAGATGATGGTCCAGGGCCCCCGGGTTCAAGGATCACTGCTGCCTTTGAAAAGCAGAGCCACCTGCTTCATTGCACACCTGTGAGATTGGTAGAGTGACTGTCAACCTCCTCTCCAACACTGCTGGCATCATTTGTAGATCCTGAATCCCTGATAGAAGAGATTCTCCTGGCTCCTTCCTGGACTTGCTGGTCAGTGGTTCCCTTTCACTATGGGACCCCTCCAACTCGGGTGTTGCTGTTTTTTACAAGTCCAGGAGTGGTCTGAGGGTCTGAGCACCAGGCTATTTGACTTATGGCCACTGCATCCCCTCACCCATCCCACAGCTCAGCCAAGCCATCCCTGTGCATCCATAACCACGAACCCTGCTGGGACTTTTATCAGAAGTAGCGCTATTCTACAGTATCCTGGCCAGGTTATTTGAGTAGGCTGTATCTTTTGGAGTCTATGTCTCAGGAAGGAGGCTCCTTTGGGAGGTGTTGAGGATACTTCACTAGAAAATACAGTCAGAAAAGCAGAGGTTTTGTTTAATAAATACCAGTTCCATGGCAGGTATTTAGCACAGTGTTTAAGATGCCACTTTGGGGCACGGCGCTGGGGTACAGTAGGTTAATACTCCACCTGCTGTGACAACATCCCATATGGGCAATCCCAGCTGATCCTCTTCCAATCCAGTTCTCTGCTATGGTCTAGGAAAACAGTGGAAGATGGCTCAAGTGCTTGGGCCTCTGCATTTGTGTGGGAGACCCAGAAGAAGCTCCTGGCTCCTGGCTATGGATTGGCCCAGCTCCAGCCACTGCAGCCATTTGGGGAGTGAACCAGCATAAGGAAGACATCTCTCTGTCTCTCCCTCTCACTGTAACTTTACCTCTCAAATCTTTAAAAAAAAAGATGCCACTTGGTTAGCTCACATGTCATGTCAGAATGCCTAGGTTCAAGTGCTAGTTTCAATCCTGATTCCAGCTTTCTGCTAATGTGCACCATGAAAGGAAGCAGCCATTGGCTCAAGTACTTGGGACCTTTCTACCCACATGGGATACCTGTATTGGATTCCTGTCTCCTGCTTTGTTCTAGCTCAGGACAGTTCCCAGATGTTGCGAGTTTGTGTAGGTGTGAACCAGTGCATGGGATCTCTCTCTCTTAAAATAAATAAATACAGTTATATAAATCAAAATTACATTGTAACTATTTTAATTAACAGAGAAAAGGAGAGATGTGAATAGATGAGGGAAGACATAGCCTGCTCCCACCAAGGATCTTGACTCCTTTCTGGGAAGTTGCTATAAGTTCTAGAGTTGTCTGTACATGAATTGGAGCAAGAGCAGAGTCCAAGGAGCTCCCAGTGTGGAACTACTGGGCTACAGAGAGAAAAGGAGGCCATTGGAGGAAATAGAGAAGGCTGCATGTATCCAGGGCTGTGGGTGTGGCAGCAGGGGCTACAGGTGGGCTACTGGCACTGTCTATCTGCCCATGTGTCTGTGAGGACAGGGGTGGTGTGAGCTCCAGGGCTCAGGGAGAACGAGTGAGGCAGGAAGGAGCTGAGAAGGGGAGACGTTACCACTGCATGCTTGTCCAAGACCTGACACTTCCCCATTCTTGACCAAGGAGAGTAGATTCATTGAGATGTTTGTTTCAGATTTACTTATTTATTTTGAAAGTCAGAGTTACAGAAAACAGAGACAGAGAAAGAGAGAGAGAGAGTCTTCCATCTGCTGGTTCATTCCTCAAATGGCTGCCATGGCCAGAACTGTGTTGGTCCGAAGCCCGAGTCAGGAGCTTTATCTGTGTCTCCTACATGGGTGATAGAGGCCCAAACATTTGAGCCATCTTCTCCTGCTTTTCCCAGGTCATTAGCAGGAAGCTGGATTGGAAGTAGAGCAGCCAGAACATGAGCTGGCACCCACTACGATGGCAGCATAACAGTCATGGCATTAACCTTGTGTATCACTAGGCTGGCCCCTGAGATATGCTTCTTAAATTGCTTTCTGAGACTCATTTTGTCTCTGAGAACTAAAAATGAGCAAAAACATGAAATACCCATGAAATGCTGGCCAAGTGTTTCTAGCGATGTTTTCCCATTGACTATCAGACAAGGAAAGTGTGTCTCAGAGACTATGGAACATGTCCCTCACATAAGAGCCAGAAATAGGACTTGCACTCTCTACTGTCAGACACTACTTTGAGTGCTCTTTACACTCTAACATAAGTTCCTGGTTCGCTCTCTTGGAAGTGGTTCCATGGCCTAGATTCCCAGGAGGAGGTCATCTCCCCAGGAAACGTGTGGAAGTCTGAGAACGATTTAGGGGTGACACAACCAGAGCTCAAGACCACGGAATTGAATATAATTGTGGCTGGAAACCACACAATACATTCCTTTTTAAAATTTATTTATTTGAAAGGCAGAGTTAAAGAGAGGGAAGGGGAGACACACAGAGAGAGAGAGAGAGACAGAGTCATCTTTCAACCACTGGTTCACTCCCCAAATGGACACAATGGCCAGGGCTGGGCCAGATCAAAGCCAGGAGCCAGTAGCTTTATCCACGTCTCACACATGGATGCAGGGGCCCAAACACTTGGGCCATCTTCTACTGCTTTCCTAAATGCATTAGCAGGAAGCTGGATTAGAAGTGGAACAATATGAACACTGGTTCTAGTTCCAGCTGCTCCACTTCCAAGCCAGCTCTCTGCTATGGCCTGGGAAAGCAGTAGAAGATGGCCCAAGTGCTTCAGCCCCTACACTCAAGTGGGAGACCTGGAAGAAGCTCCTGGCTCCTGGCTTCATATCAGTGCAGCTCCAGCCATTGCAGCCATCTCGGGAGTGAACCAGCAGATTGAAGACCTCTCTCTCTCTCTCTCTCTCTCTCTCTCTGTAACTCTGCCTTTCAAATAAATAAATAAATCAAAATAAAAAAGAAGTGGAACAGCCAGGATTCAAACCTGCAACCATATGGGATGCTGGTGTTGCTCTGCCACAATGCTAGCCCATGGAAGGGAACACTATTATTACCTCCAGTTTGCAAATGAGGAATCCAAGAGACAGATCTTTTTTTTATTTTTTAAAAAAGATTTATTTATTTACTTGAAAGTCAGAGTTACACAGAGATAGAAGGAGAAGCAGAGAGAGAGAGAGAGAGAGAGAGAGGTCTTCCTTCTGCTGGTTCACTCCCCAGTTGGCAGCAATGGCCGGAGCTGTGCCCATCTGAAGCCAGGAGCCAGGAGCTTCTTCTGGGTCTCCCATGTGGGTGTAGGGGCCCAAGCACTTGGGCCATCTTCTACTGCTTTCCCAGGCCATAGCAGAGAGCTGGATCAGAAGTGGAGTAGCCGGGACTTGAACTGGCACCCATATGGGATGCTGGCACTGCAGGTGGCAGCTTTACCCACTATGCCACAGCACCGAACTCCAAGAGACAGATCTTAAGTAACCCAAAGGGTTTGCAGTCAGTAAGGGCCAGAGTCAGAACTGGAACCCAGACAGAGCTCTCAGTCAGTTTGCAAGGCTGCATATAACGTTAGAGGGATGTTTTCCAGAATCTACAGGGATCTCAGTGTTGCTCATCAAACTGAACAGATGGAGGCAAATTCTATGTCCCCATCTCCTGAATCTGGGCAGGTTTGTAACTGCTTAGAACAACAGGCTAAGGGGAAGTGACACTAGATAACTTGGCAGGTAGGTCATAGGAAGCAGTGCAGCTCACTCCTGGAGCCTTGGGATTGACCACCACGCCCTGAGGAAGCCCAGATCAAATGGGGATGACTTTTGTAGGTGCCCATGGGAGCCATTGGTTCCAAGTGAGCTCTCAGTCAAAAGCCAGTGGGGACCAACACCCATTTGAGAAAGCCTTCTTGGACATCCAGCCAAGCTGAGTCTTCATTCTTTTTTTAACTTAAAATAAAATTTTTTATGAGAGAGAGAGAGAGAGAGAGAGAGAAATCCCATCCACTGATTCACTCCCCAAATGCACACACCATTAACAGGGCTGGGTTAGTCAAAGCCAGGAGCTGGGATCTCAGTGCAGCTCTCCAGTGAGGGTGACAGAAGAAACCCAATCACCAGCTGCTGCCCAGGGTCTGCATTAGCCAGAAGCTGAAATCAGGAGCTGGAGCGGGGCTTTGAATCCAGGTACTCTGATGTGGATGCCAGTGTCTCTGATATGGATGCCAGTATCCTAACTGCTGAGCCAAATGCCCCTTCTGAGCCGTGAAATGACTGCAGCTTCAGTTGGCATCTAAATGCAATTTCATGAGAGAATCCTAACAAGAACTACTCACTGGAACCCTGTCTTTCTTCTTTTCCTTCACCCCACAGTTGTTAGTGAGCGAAAACTGTTGTTTTGAGTCACCAAACTGTAGGATTGCACAAGTGCTATATGGCAATACATGACCAGAACAGCACGGTTTTCTGGGCCAGTCTCCCTATAGCACCTCACAGGTAGTTGTCCTAAGTTAAACGATAACACCTGCTGATACTGCAGGAGAAACAAACTTTGGTGTCTGCCATGTTCCAGACATGCTATCAAATGCTCTTAAGAACTATCTCAGGTAGGTACTAATCATCAATCATTTGAAAGATATGGTAACTAAATCATAAAGAAGGCAAATCACTTTCTCTACTTCATTCCAGAATCACAGTATTTCCTGTGTCTCATAGTTTGGACTGAATTGATCAAGGTAAATTTATGGCAGAGCAAGAAGCAAACTGCTACCTCTCTGGCTATGGCCACCTTCCATTTACAGAGCATCTTCTACCTTCCAGAGCTACACTGGTCTCAATTTGTTCTAGGACAGGTGATCTTTCATGGACCATTTATCATTATCTTCTCCATCCCCCACAGAAAGAAACTGAGGCTTGCAGAGGCTGAGTCACTTGCCAAGGTCCCCCAAGCAGTAAAATTGGAGCTGATTTAATCTGAGGTGTGCCTGAGGTCAAGGCTAAGCCTCTGTCCTTACCACGCCTCCAAAAAGCTTGTAATGCACAAAATAAAAATGTACTGATCAATGAATTATCATAAATCAAACACCTGTTTACCTACTACCCAAGGTCAAGAAAACAGAATATTGCCAATACACAGTCTCATAGTCTCTCTCTCCCTCTCTTTAAAAGATTTGTTTATTTATCTATTTATTTATTTGAAAGGCAGAGTTAGAAATAGAGGGAGAGAGAGAGAGAGATCTTTCATCTGCTCGTTTATTCCCCAAATGGCTGCAATGGCCTGGCCGGGAGCCAGGAGGTTCTTCCAGGTCTCCCATTTGAGTGCAGAGGCCCAAACACTTGGGCCATCTTCTGTTGCTTTCCCAGGCCATTAGCAGGGACCTGGATTGAAAGCAGAGCAGTTGTGACTCAAACCAGAACCCATATTGGATGCCAATGTTGCAGGCAGTCGCTTAATCCACTATACCACAATGCTGCTCCCCCATAGCATCTCTCTCTCTCTCTCTCTCTCTTTTGACAGGCAGAGTTAGACAGTGAGAGAGAGAGAGAGAGAGAGACAGAGAGAAAGGTCTTCCTTCCGTTGGTTCACCCCCAAAATGGCCACTATGGCCGGCGCAGTGCACCGATCCGAAGGCAGGAGCCAGGAGCTTCCTCCTGGTCTCCCATGAGGCTGAAGGGCCCAAGCACTTGGGCTATCCTCCATTGAACTCCCGGGCCACAGCAGAGAGCTAGACTGGAAGAGGAGCAACTGGGACAGAACCCGTGCCCCAACCGGGACTAGAACCCGGAGTACCCGGCACCGCAGGTGGAGGATTAGCCTAGTGAGCCGTGGCACCAGCTACTGCTCCCAATTATTACCCCTCCCACTGCCCCAAAGGTAACCGTGACCACTGCCCTTAGGAAAGCGATCGTTTTTGTATCATCTAAGCTTTCACCCCTAAAGACTAATACTTTTGCCTGTTTATAGATTTTATTTAAACACAATCACTAAGTATATATTTTATGTGTTTATTTTTTTATGAAATATTATGCTCTGAGATTCATCCATGCTTTTTTTTGTGGCTGTATTTTGTCAGTTTTCATCAGTATATAGTATTTCATTATAGGTGTACAAAGGGACTTTAAAAAATTCATGGAAAACAATTTAAACATGACACATCTTCCATAAACTTTTTGAATTCCCTTATTCTACCACAATCTATTCTTTTCACTGGTGGTGGACACTTGGTTTGTTTTCAGTCTGTCTCTCCAGTCTTGCCACCTCTGTGACATTTTCACAGTGGCTTTGGGAGACATGTGCACGCCTTTCTGAAGGGTGTGTGTCTAGCATCTCAGGGGATGCAGGATTCCACTGCAGTCGGCACTGCCAGTCTTCCACTGCCATTATGATTTTGAGCGACTACCTGTAGCATACTGGCATTCCTCTTGTGCTACTGCCTTGTGAAAATTTTTTACTCTCAGTCCTTCTAATTTTAACTACTCCGATGGGTGTGTAGTGGTACCCTATTATAGTTTTACTTGTATTTTCTTGATGACTGAGATTTTTTATTCATTTAATGGCCACTATATTCTCTGCCATGAATTGCCTGAGTTTCTTATTCATTTTTATTTTGGGCTATCTGACTTTTTCCTAAATACTCTAAGAAATATACATATATATATATACATACATACATATATGGTACTTAATATACATTCTCTAATATGTATTTACTTAGAGCGTATGTGCTTATATATGTATGGGTACAGACATATATGTTTACATGCATGTGAATTCATGCATGCATGTGTGTATTTATATATTCAATCCTTTTGTCACAGTGAGGAAACTTCTGCTAGGCCATTAGGAAGGGATTTGAAACTGATCTCCAGCTGCTGCTATTCAAGAGGAAGGTATTCAGGGGTGGGTGATGTGGCAGAGCAAGTTAAACCACTGTTGAGGCCCGTGCTGTGGCACTGTGGGTTAATGCCCTGGCCTGAAGTGCCGGCATTTCAACTGGGAGCCGGTTCGAGACCTGGCTGCTCCACTTCCCATCCAGCTCTCTGCTATGGCCTGGGAAAGCAGCAGAGGATGGCCCAAGTCCTTGAGCCTCTGCACCCGCATGGGAGACCTGGAAGAAGCTCCTGGCTCCCTGTTTCAGATCAGCACAGCTCTGGCCATTGAAGCCAATTGGGGAGTGAACCAGTGGATGGAAGATCTCTCTCTCTCTCTCTCTCTCTCTCTCTCTCTTTCTCTCTGCCTCTCCTCTCTCTGCGTAACTCTGACTTTCAAATAAATAAATAAAAATCTTTTTTAAAAAAGAAACTATATAGGCAATGTCTGATGATAAATGGATGATATTGCTGAACTGTAAGAATGTAAACTCTTTTTAAAAAATAAAAAAACAAAACAAAACAAAACAAAAAAAACCACTGCTCAGAGTGCAGGCTTAAGTCCCAGGTCCTCCGCTTCAATCCAGCTCCCTGATAATGTGCCTGGGAGGCAGCAGATGATGGCCCAAGTGCCTGTGTTCCTGCTACCCACGTGGAAGACCTGGATGGAGTTCCTGGTTCCTGGCTGTGGACTGGCCCAGCCCCAGCTATTGTGAGCATCTGGGGAATGACTGAGTGGATGGAAGATCTCTCTGTTTCTCCCTTTGTCTCTGTTGCTCTATCTTTTCAATCAGTCAATCATCTGAAAAATAAAATAGTTAACTTTTTAAAAAGGTGGGGCAGGGGAAGAAATTCAGATCCTTTATTTTGGGGACAAGAAGGCCTAAAACAAGGCAGGACATGCTACAGTTCACGCAGAGTAACTAGAATTGGACCTGGCACGCTCTTCCAGCTCTCAGCAGGAGTAAGGTGACTGTCTGCTTCCACATCTATCTTGGCTGTTGTGGATACTGATCCCTGATCCCTGATCCAAGGTCCCAGAACAGACTCTAAACTGTGGGGTAGCTGGGCAGAGGCAGCAGAGCTGGCCAAGGCTTGGTGACCTCTCCAGGTGATTCAGTGGCTCCCAGCTGGTGTGAAAAGCAACTGTCCCGGGGAGGAGGGAAATGCTGTTATCTCTGCCCCGACTGCTTGCATGGCGTGCTTGTGGCCAGATTTGCTTCCTTCCTACTGGGCCCTGACACCTTGAAGGGTGTGCAAGCCATGGAGAAACCCTGCCCTAGGGTGCTTGAGGGTCAGAGTGCTCTTCAGCTTTCTCTCGCTAGATGATGTCATTTCCATGAGCAACTGGGTCCCAGCTGCATTTCCATCTCACAGCTAGTGCTGTCCCTGGAGGAACACAGACAGGTGGCTCTGAGCAGACTGGTCCTGATGCTATCAGTCACCAGGGCAAGCAGCGCCAGTGCGTCCTGCCAGTCTCTAAGATCAGACCCCCTTTCCTCCCAGGCTGCAGCTCCAGGAGGGCCCCAGTATTGTCAGCCCTGAAGGAGGACAAGATACCTGTGGGAAGTCTTCCTCTGGCTGTCTCACCTTCCTTATGGATGGGCTCTTTAGGGGCTGGTGGGGAGAGAGAACGGGCTGGGTTGGGTTCATTATTAGTGAACCTTCTAAGAGGTGGTGGGACATCATCACCTCTGCTCCCGAGGCAGGGGTCAGAGGGTCGCCCTCAGAACTAGCCAGCAGCTGAGGGCCTGCAGGGTGCTAGGCAGAACCCCAGGTAGGCCCCAGGCAAGAACATGGAGCCACAGTCACATTTATCTGCTTAGTGGGAAGCTGGGACTCTTGGAATGGTGCCTTTAGGATAATACTTTTAAACATAATTTATATCCATTCTCTGTTCTCATTTTATGATAACAATACCCCTGGGGCAGGCATTTGGCCTAGAGGTCAAGATGACGCTTAGGGGGCCAGGGCTGTGGTGTAGCATGTGAAACCGCAGCCTGTAGTGCTGGCATCCTATATGGGTGCCGGTTCAAGTCCTGGCTGTTCCACTTCCCATCCAGCTCTCTGCTATGGCATGGAAAGTGGTAGAAGATGGCCCAAGTGGCTTGTGCCCCTGCACCCGTGTGGGAGACTAAGAGGAAGCTCCTGGCCCCTGGCTTCAGATTGGCACAGCTCCCAACATTTCTACCAACTGGGGAGTGAATCAGTGGATGGAAGACCTCTCTCTCTCTCTCTCTCTTTCTCTCTCTCTCTCTCTCTTTGTGTAACTCTGACTCTCAAGTAAATAAATAAATCTTTCAAAAAAAAGATGATACTTGGGACACGTGCATTCCATATTGGAGTACCTGGATTGGAGTCCCAGCTACAGACCCGATTCCAGCTTCCTGCTAATGCACACCCTGGGAGGCAGCAGGTGATGGCTCAATTAGTTGGATCCCTGCCAACCACATGGGAGATTCAAATCAAGTTCTGGCTTCTGGCTTTGGCCTGGCCCAATGCTGGCTGTTACAAGCATTTGAGGAGTAAACCAGCAGATGAGAGATCTCTCTCTGTCTGTCACTCTCTCTGTCTGCCTTTCAAATAATTAAAATAAATAATTTAAAAATTAAGATAATGCATAAAAAGTGCTAACCACATCGACTTTCATGGCCACATGGAGGCTAATGTCTAGATAGAACTTCTTATTTTTAAAGGTCTTTATGTGGATAGAGAGAGGTTAGATACAAGGGAGGGTCACCTCATCACATCGTAGCCTTGTAGAGGGCATTTCACGGCAAGACAGTGAAAAGCTGCCAGCTTAAGTCTCCTCCTTTCCTGTAAAGCTGATAACTAATGCCATCATAGGACCCCACCCTCACGGTTTTGTCTTATACTTACCTCTACAGGCTGCACCTGCAAAACCCAGGAATATATGATCTTGGAGATTAAGTTTCCAACGCATGGACTTTTGCGGACAGCAGATTTACGGGGTCAGTGCTCTCAGGATTCTCTCCCAGCCTTCTTCCTCTCTTGCTCCCTGAAGCTGGGCTCAGGCTTCCGGGGGCCAGATCCTTTGCCTACGCCTCTAACAGGAGTGCAGCTTGTTGGATACTTTCTACTTCTCTCTGCTCTTTATACCTTGCTGGCTTCATCCCTCCTTCTCTTTGTTTTGATTGGAATTTCTGTCCCAGTGTCCGCCTCCATGGCCTGAAGTCAAAATTCTCTTTCAGTCCAATTGTATATGAGTGGCAGCCAGCGCCAAGCATGGCTCCTGATGGTTCTTGTCCCCTGGCATCACATCCTTGGTGGTCCCCGCCCACACTGAATAGACTTCACCTGAGTAACCAACAGGACATTGCAGGTAGCAGGTGACACTGCCAAGACGAGGCGGCAAAAGGCAGTGTAGCTTGTACCTGGCTCTCATAGACCCCCTTCACTCAGGGGAGGTCAATGGCCATGCCACGAGGACACTGAAGTTGCCCCAATAGAGAGGCCCAAGGAGAAGCACAGGCTTTCTTCCAGCACCAGAACTCTCCTCCCGGGCACATGAATGAGCCACCTTGTAAGTAGGTCCTCTAGCCCTAGCCAAGCCTTCAGACGACACCTTAGCTGTACCCTCACAGGGTTACCTGAGCCAGACAGAGCTATCAAGCTGAGCTGTTTCGGGTGGCTTCTGCATTCAAGACACAGAAATGATAAACACAATTGTTGTTAGCCTCTAAGTTTAGGGTGTTTCATCAAAATAGAGGATGTGTTTTCCATCTCCCCTGGAGGAAGGCTCTTCTCATCATATCCTTCTCAAATTGTCTTTTGGTGGAGCCAACTCTTAGTGAGAAAGCAGGTTCTTGCCCCTTAAACCAACGAAGAGTTCTTGTTGTTATTAGCATAGTGCCTGGTCAACAGCAGATCTCAGTATTCAAAAAATATGAAACAAATGCCAGTGGAGCCAACTGATTTAATTAAGCACATCAATGAATTTCAATGTCTGTTGAGTAAAGGGGGGTAGTACTACTGATAACTTTAAAATTAAGCTCACTTCTGTGTATCCTTATGTGATTCCTAGGAGAAAGGGTAATCAGATAGTAAAGTTCATACTTTGTTGGGATATTTGTATTTGAAATAACCATCAGTCACTACACACACTCCACCTGATGATGGCAGGTGTGTTCAGAGTGCATTTGGGGCTGATGCTTGGCAGAGAAGTTAAGTCATCACTTGGGATGCCCACATTCCGTATTAGAGTACCTGGTGTGAGGACTGGCTCTGGTCCCGATTTCATCTTCCTGTTAATGTGCCTGAGAGACAGCAAGGGATGACTCAAGTAGCTGGATCGCTGCTGCCAATATGGGTGGCCTGAACTGAATTTCTGACTCCTGGTTTTGGCCCAGTCCAGCTCGAACTATTGTGGGCATCTAGGGAGAGTGAATTAGTGGATGGAAGACCTCTGTCTCAAATAAAAAAATGAAAGAATAAATTTAAAAAGAAGGATATTTGGCATCAGTGGATGGCCAATTATAAGTTTACAAAGTGCCATGGCTGTTCTTCCAGTTCAGTGACTACATCTGAATTTAAGCCTTCAAAGCCATCCCAGCTACTGGACCACAGGACTGATGAGGTTCACATTGCAGGTACTCCAGCCACTACCTCTCCCTCACCATGGTTAGTCTAGGTGTCTTCTGTAGCTTCCATCACAGTGGAGAACAAATGACAGGAAAGACGGAGTAAAACTGGAGTCTACCCTGTCAAATGCTGTACTGACACACCTGCATTTAAACTTAACAGCAACCTTATGAGCAAGAAGCTATTATTATCTCTTTTACAGATGAGAAACCAAGGCTCCAAGTAATTTGCTCAAGGTCACAAAGCTGGTAAATAATGAAACCATAATTTAAATTTGGGTCTTTCTGCTGCTAATCCTGCTACCACCTTTCATGGACTCTGCAATCCGGAAAGTGACTTTATTTATTTTTGTTTTTTAAAGATGTATTTATTTATTTGAAAGGCAAAGTTACAGGGAAGCAGAAGCAGAGACAGAGAGAGAGAGAGAGAGGTCTTCCATCCACTGGTTCACTCCCCAGTTGGCTGCAACAGCCGGAGCTGCACTGATCTGAAGCAAGGAGCCAGGAGCTTCTTCTGGGTCTCCTACACAGGTGCAGGGGCCCAAGGACTTGGACCATCTTCTACTGCTTTCCTAGGCCATAGCAGAGAGCTGGATTGGAAGTGGAGCAGCCAGGACTCGAACCAGTGCTTACATGGGATGCTGGCACTGCAGGCGGTGGCTTTACCTGCTATGCCACAGCACCAGCCCCCGGAAGGTGACTTTAGAACCATCCACTAACTCCTCTGACATCTATGTAGAGACAAAAACCCTAAGAGGTTAATTATGTCGTCCAAACGACTGCTGTGAATGGTACAACCCGAACTGACTTTGCTCTTCTTGTCAGTTCACCATCTGAGATGGTAAGACTGACTCTGCTCATTCTCTCAGCGCTCTGGGAAAACATGAATACTGGAGATTGCTTGACAGAGTTCTAATCCACACATTTAAAGAAACGCGAATATTGCACCACGGCAAAACAGGCTGAAGACAGTGCTCTGATTGCCCTGCTGCAACCCCACCTGCTCTTTGTGTCCACAGGTCAGCTCTTACCTGGGCTGGCACACACAGCGCTTCATCCTGCAGGTGCTGCAGACCGGGTGGCGGTGCGTCTGGGACGCCTATCTGGTGACGTCAGCAGTAACGAGAGCGCCCCGGGCTCCTCACAGCAAAATCCACCCTCTTCTCTGATAATAGCTCCATTTAATTATAATCCAGAAGTGTAAGTTCCAGTTTGCTTACATCTCTGGTATGTTTCGCTTCAAATGTGACTTTCCAGCTCCCCCTCTCTCTTTTTTCTCTCTTCGTGCCATAAAATATTTGCATATTTGAATGTCAAATTTTCCAAGTGCTGGAAGCAGCAGGCTCTGGTGTGTTCTCGAGTTATTTTGTGTAGCAGCATCTGTCTTCTTTCAGCAGCCACCCGAGCTGAGCAGTGACCCGGGAGCAGCCTGGCGGGGAGAAGCAGTGCAGGATCCAAGGGGGCTTCCTTATAACACAGAGCCCAGCACGGCCCGGGGGTGCCTTTCAGTCCCAGGCAGCTTCGGAACAGATGTTTCCCCCAGTTTTGAAAGGAGGGAAGATACCGAAGGAGGCAAATACCGAATGAGGACTACAGAATGTATCTTTGGAACTTGCTAGACTAATTACCGAGGCTCCAAAATCACTTTAAAAGCAACACATTTTGTTTTGCAATATACATTCTTGGTGCCAACTTTTTTTTATTATTATTATTTCAATCAGAATCCACCTCAAACTGGATAGATAATTATGGTGAATGTAGGGTTTGGATAGAAAACTCTCAAGACACAGTATTTCAACATAGATTGACTTTTTGTTGTACATAGAATCATGCCTGGAAGGTTCTCCTACAGAGTTGCTTGAGGATCTCCCAGCTTCCTTCTGCGAAACTACCTCTTGTTTAAGCAACCGTAATCATAGGTGCTCACTGTGTGGCAGGTAATTCTCATTTAAGGCTCACATCCTCCCCGTGCAGTAGGGATCCTCATTACCTACACATATAAATGAGCAAACTGAAGTGCATGGAAGACACTTATGCAAAACACATCACTGCATATGTCACACACTTGACTTGAATGTTTTTTTTTTTAAGATTTATTTTATTTATTTGAAAGACAGAGTTATAGAGAGAGGTAGAGACAGAGAGAGAGAGATCTTCCATCCACTGGTTCATTCCCCAGATGGCTGCAACGGCCGAAGCTGCGCCCATCTGAAGTCATGAGCCAGGAGCTTCCTCCAGGTCTCCCACATGGGTGCTGGGGCCCAAGGACTTGGGCCATCCTCTACTGCTATCCCAGGCCATAGCAGAGAGCTGGATCAGAAGAGGCACAGTTGGGACTAGAACTAGCGCCCGTATGGGATGCTGGCACTTCAGGCCAGAGCTTTAACCCACTGTGCCACAGTGCTGGCCCCAATGGGGCTTTCCCCCCCCCCCCCCAAAAAAAAAAAATCAAGCCCAACCAGGCAAAGCACTTTTCTTTTTTTAAAAAAATATTATTTATTTATTATATTTGAAAGGCAGAGCTACAGATATATATATATATATATACACATTTATACATTATATATACTCATATATATAGATTTACATATACACATATACATATATATGGGGAAAAGAGAAAAATCTCGCATATTCCAGTTCACTCCCCAAATGCTCTATAACACCCGTGCTTGGACCAAGCTGAGCCAGAAGCTCCATCCGTGTCTCCCATGTGGGTAACATGGACCCAATTACTTGAACCATCACCACTGCCTCTCAGGGTGTACACTAGCAAGGACTTGGAATCAGGAGCTGGAGCCAAGACTCAAACACAGGCACTCTAATAAGGGACGTGGGACTCCCAAGCAGCATCCTAACAGCTGTGCCAAACACCAGCTCCTGAGTGGGGACATTTTGTATTCAGTATGTGGATTGTGTTATTGCTACTTGTAGAGAGAGGGCAGCAGCAAGACTTACTAATGCAATATCCTGATACTTAAATGCTTAAGCTCACATTTTCTAAGGAGCTTCCTGGTAATTTCCAGAGAATATGGTTTGCCAGTGAATTTTTGATTCATGAAATAGGATTCTAGCTTAAATACAGAAATGTGGCTCCATGGAATCCACACCTGTAGAAACACTTCTTCATTTAACAAAAATGTGTGACATCCCTGCCGTGTGCCAGGGACTGGGACATCACAGCAAACAAGTGGAACAAGTCTACCCTTTCTCTTGTGAAGGAAACTGCTACTTTGGAAATCCAAAATGTAATATTGAACCCACCAAGCAGTTCCCTGTCTTTTGATTGGGGCTCCTTTGTAAGTATTATCAGAGATATTCATTTATCTCTGATGCTTGGTGCTCTAAGAACCAAACGGGTGATCTTGTTAATCCAAGCAAGCTGCTGCTTTTTCATCCATCCACCCATCCAACTCATCATGTAATTAATATTTATTCAGAAGTTAGTAGGTACCGAGGATGGCAATAAATCAAGCACAGTTGTAGCCTTCATTGAGTCTAGAGGGGGTGGCCGATGTTGAAATAAACACAAACAAATATACAATCACAACTGTAGTGAGTGCCAAGCAGGACATGGTAACAGCAACAGGGAGTCCAGGTTAGGGAGTCTCTGAGGACTGCTCCAGCTCAGCCCTGACAGGTGCAATATGAGACTGAGCTAAGACCCACCCGGAGAGAAGTGTGGGTCCTGATATTCAGCCTGTACTGGTGCCTGCATCGGCAGCACCACTGCCTCTTCTTTTTTTTTTTTTTTTTGACAGGCAGAGTGGACAGTAAGAGAGAGAGACAGAGAGAAAGGTCTTCCTTTTTGCCGTTGGTTCACCTCCAATGGCCGCTGTGGCTGGCGCACCGCGCTGATCCGAAGCCAGGAGCCAGGTGCTTCTCCTGGCCTCCCATAAGGGTTCAGGGCCCAAACACTTGGGCCATCCTCCACTGCACTCCCGGGCCACAGCAGAGAGCTGGCCTGGAAGAGGGGCAACTGGGACAGAATCCGGCGCCCTGACTGGGACTAGAACCCGGTGTGCCCGCTCCGCAGGCAGAGGATTAGCCTATTGAGTCGCGGCACTGGCCATCCTCTTCTTAATTTGTGTGGTTGTCCCAGGGACTAGTGGCCTCCGAGGAGGTGCCAGCCAGGTGTGTGGCAAGGTGGGAAGCTCTGGGGGGACAGGTTAGGTAGGAAGGCACTGAGCAAAGAAAATCTGGAATATGAGACAAGGCCAGGGAAGGAAGGCTCACAATGGGCTTGGAGCGGTGCCTGGCAGTGGGGGGGGCACCCCGGTATTGGGACTTCAGACTCAGTACAGTGAAAAGTCCAGGAAGCTTTTGGGAGGATTTGTATTTTTATAACCACTTGACCCAACTTCACCCTCCTGACACAACCTGTCCTGGCTCCTAGAATCCCTATTTCCTCTCTTAGCCTATCTCCTCCTCCATAAAACAGAAATGAATGTCATCTGTCTCAAGGTTTCAAAACTTTTTTTTTTTTTTAAGATTAGGCAAGGTGACACAGGCAATGTCCCCGTGAGAACCTCTTGCCATACTCCCTGCACACAGAAACGACAAAAGCAAGATTTATGGGATACTTGCTGTGTGCCAACACACTTGTTTCCACTCACCCATGTCTACCATGATTCTGTTACCACTTGTGGGCATTAAGATCCCTGCTGAAATGGAAAAAAAAAAAAGCACAGCGAAGTATCATCTCACTCCAGTTAGAACGGCTATTATCCAAAAATAAAAAAATAACAAATGAGGTTATGGAGAAAAGTGGTACCTTAAATACATTGTTGGTGGGAATGCAAATTAGGGCAACCATTATGGAAAACAGTATGGAGATTCCTCAAAAAAACTAGAGAAGGATCTGCCATACGACCCAGCTATCCCACTTCTGGGAATTGAACAAAGGAAGTGAACTTAGCTTATGAAAGAGACACCTACACTCCCATATTTGTTGCAGCCCAATTCTCAATAGCAAAGATACAGCATCCACAAACTGGTGACGGGATAAGGAAAATGTTGTATGCACACTTTGGAATATTATTCAGCCATAAAAAATGAAATCCTGACATCCACAACAAAATGCTTAGGCCTAGAGACTGTTATAAAATGAAATAAGTCAGGCCTAGAAAGACAACCATGTTTTCTCTCATGTACATAGAGTATTGAAAATTGTGTGGATGTCATATTATTTGGCATATAAAGAGCTATAAATATTATTTTCACTGAACTATACCATCTATATGACAATATACCCTTCTTTCCTCACTTTATGACCCTTGTCACGAATCCTACATTATGTGATATTAATATCCCGGTATAGCTGTATATGTATGTAATATCTGCATTTGGAGTGAATGTGGCAAAATGTTACAAATCGTTAGATCTTAACATAAATTTTAAAAATGCTTCCAGGAGCACAAAGAAATGTCACATGGTGCCCCATACATAAGTATAATTATTAGTAGTAATATTTTTAATGACAAAATGTAAAATATAATAAAACAGCAAAAAATATCCCCATTTCACAAACACGGAAAGCGGAGGCTGAAGTTCAGTGCCCAGGGCCCCGCCCAGGAGGTGAGAGGAGGAAGGACGGGGCTCCCTGGGGCGGATGGAATCCCCTCTTCAGATTGCTTTCAAAGGCTGCACGCTCTGTCTGGAATAAGAGTGGTCTGCCTGAACAATTGCGAGGAGGAAGATAGGAGGTCCCAATGCCTTGGCCTCTCTAACAGGTGTCCCCACCCCCCCACACCCAGCCCTCCCCCCCCCCCCCAGGGGCCGTGTCTCAGAGGAAAGACGCTGGGGTGTATGTGTGTGGTCTTCCCACCCCTCACTTGGCAGGAAATTACCCAGAAGATCTGATGCTGCTGAAAGCATTTAACTTGGAAAAGGGATAGGAAATGTGCAGCTTTGAAAGAGCTGACACCTCTGTTATATTTTGGTATCTGTCGGAATGAGCGCCGGTATTTAGAGACCTGCTGAGCGCTTGCCGGCAGCTCTGCAGGTACAGTCTGTCCTGAAAGGTATTTCCATCCGGCCTCAGGCTGGGCTTAGGCATCTAAAGTGGGGACCCTGGGGGTGGGGACATCTGGGCCACGTCCCGGGTCATTGGCACCTGCAGCTTGGTGCTCATCCGAACCTGGTGTGACACTTGCCACGTCTGCCGGGACCATCGAGTGCCTGGCAGGAGTCGTTTGACCATGCTGCTCGTGAGTGAAGCAAAAGAGCCAGAGCGAGGAGCTGCAGCCTGGGCCTCAGCACAGCTCTGCTGTGACCTTGAGCAAATTCCTCGGGCTCCTGGGAGCTCCTGGGGCTGCTGGGAGGCTCACAGGAGCATTTGTATGGTGGCAGCACTGGAAAGGCTTATATGGTGATGGATGTAAGACCCCAAGTTCTGAGCCCAGCAGCTGAGCCCTGTCCATGACCCCAAGTTCCCTTGGGGAGGGGGCAGAAGAGACCCCACTTGGGTAGGATCTGCCCACTGGGAGAGAAAGGATGGTAGGTCCAGACAAGCAGCTGTTAGAGCCGTCAGCAGGATGTCAGTGCCTTAACAAGCTGAACACACAAAGCACACAGGGGTAGTGTCGAGGGCTGAGCCTTGTTAAGAAAGTGGGAGGCATTCTCTTTTATTTTTTCTTTTTAAAGATTTATTTATTTGAATGGCAGGGGAAGAGAGAGGGAGTGAGAAAGAGAGAGATCTTCTAACCACTCCCCAAATGGCTGCAATGGCCAGGGCTGGGCCAGGCCAAAGCCAGGAGCCAGGAACTCCATTTGGGTCTCCCATGTGTGCATCAGGGGGTCCAAGCACTTGGGCCATCTTCTGCTGCTTTCCCAGGTGCATTAGCAAGGAGCTCCTCACCAAACACATACGCACACCTGCAAAAAGGCCACACATAGCCCCTTACCTAGAAGGGTCCTACCAAGGATCCTGTGGCTTCACGGGGTAGCTCAGGGCTTAAACGCTGCTTGGCAGCTCCTGGATTTGGGCTTGTGGTTCACGCTGATGAGGAACTACTTGCTCTCCACAGCCTGCTACCATTCCAGATCTCTGAGGGGAGAGGCAGGAACAAGTCACTCTGTCCAGAGACCCAGCAGCAGGTGCTGTCTCCTGGCCTTCTCCTCTGCTGCCCACAAGGCCTCTCATCTGAACCAGAGCATCTGTCAGTGGAAAAATCAGACAGAAATGCGGGGTCTGACTTGGGGGGTAGTTGTTTGGTTGTTTATCACTGTCTTGTCCAAGGAGGCTGGACCGTGCCACATCACATCCCCAAGGGGACAGCTTACTGTGGCAAGTGAGAGGGATCGTCAGCAGAGGCTGCTGCCCCCTGGGCTGGAGGTGGGGGCTGTGGAGATGGACCCGCTGTGCTCAGCCTGTAAGCCTGGCAGTAGCATCCTTGCCAGTCTCCGAGGTTGTCTTATCAACCCACTTTACAGATGGAAATCCAGCTTCCAAGGTGAACTGTGGTTGTGCTCAGTGCAGAGCCCAGCGCTCTGCAAGCTCGCGGGAACCTCTAAGTGCAGCTGGGATGCTTTGTCCACGCTTGCCACTGCTGTGGGCTGCAGGTGGCCTCTTCCCTCTCTCATCCCCAGGTTCCAGCCTTCACTCACCCTGCCCTGGGTTCTCTGGGCTCACTTGGCAGGAGCACCGTGTCCCCTGGCCTGTGGCTGCTGTTCTGCCTCCCAGCACCTTCTCCACGTAGATCCTCGGCTTTGGAAGCCACTCTGCCCTTCACTGTTGAGAGAGCCCCGTCCATGGCAAATGCACTAGGAGAGCTGTGACCACCCCTTCCCAGGGCTCCAAGGGCAGGCTCGCCTCATCTGCAGCTCCCCATCCCCCGTCAAGCTCAGGACAGGTGTCCTTGCAGACAGATCAGAAAGAGGGTGTGGGGGAGGTGGCCCGATGCATCAGAGGCCCTAACTGTGGCCCCTGAGGGGAAACAGGAACCCTCGGCTTCCTCCCAGCATGCGTGTCCTGACTTGACTGACTGGCGCCAACTTGACTCATGGAGCTTGTAATCTTTCATTCTTTCAAAACATGCACGGGGTGGGGGGGTGGGGTCTTCCTAAAGTTCATGGAAAATGTATATTATGAAAAAACTATGCATGGAGTATTAACATTTTGCACCAAAACAAACCTTTTATTCCATTTTCTGTGAACTCCCTGAAGTCCCCTCATAGAGGGTCCTACTATATGCCAAGCATCTTTTGAGAAAATTACTCAGGAGGCCACTGTTTTTTGTTTTTTGTTTTTTTTTCTGTTTTAATCATTTCTTCCAGGAAGCGACTGTCCTTTGGACAATAGGTCTCTGGGGTTTTGCCCTAACACTGCGCATGTGTCCAGTGTTCTGAACACAAGCATGCAGACAGAGGCTTCCAAGAGTCCACCAGCTCCTGTCCTGACATAAACGGGAGAAACTCCTCCTTGCTCCTTCCCTCCACAGCCTCGTGCTTCTGTGGGGCTAAGGACACAGAAGAGGGGGAGAATGTGCTGTGGGGGCTGCAGGGGGAGTTATTTTCCCTGAAGAAAGCCAGGGAACAGGATGAGTCTGGCACCCATTTCTCCACTACAAAGACTGACAGCATGGGCTGATGCTGTGGCGCAGCAGGTAAAGCTGCCGCCTACAGTGCCAGCATCCTATATGGATGCCGGTTCGAGACCTGGCTGCTCTACTTCTGATCCAGCTCTCTGCTATGGTCTGGGAAAGCAGTGGAAGATGGCCCAGGTCCTTGAGCCCCTGCACCCACGTGGGAAGACCCAGAAGAAGCTCCTGGCTCCTGGCTTCAGATTGGCCCAGCTCCAGCCATTGTTGCCATTTGGGGAGTGAACCAGCGATGGAAGACACATCTTTCTCTCTGCCTTTGCCTCTCTGTAACTCTGCCTTTCAAATAAATAAATAAATCATTTTTAAAAAAAAAGACTGAAATTTTGGCCGGCGCCGCGGCTCAATAGCCTAATCCTCTGCCTTGCGGCACCGGCACACCGGGTTCTAGTCCCGGTCGGGGCACCGATCCTGTCCCGGTTGCCCCTCTTCCAGGCCAGCTCTCTGCTGTGGCCAGGGAGTGCAGTGGAGGATGGCCCAAGTGCTTGGGCTCTGCACCCCATGGGATACCAGGAGAAGCACCTGGCTCCTGCCATCGGATCAGCGCGGTGCGCCGGCCGCAGCGCGCCAACCGCAGCGGCCATTGGAGGGTGAACCAATGGCAAAAAGGAAGACCTTTCTCTCTGTCTCTCTCTCTCACTGTCCACTCTGCTTGTCAAAAAAAAAAAAAAAAGACTGAAAGCACTTAGGCATCCCTTCTGCCTACTCTCCTAGGGACCCCTAACATCTGGAGCTGGGAGAGGTGAGAGTATTTCCTGCATGTGTTCCCAAGACAAACCTGACATTCGGCATCTGTTCTGCCCGGGAGGGCTCTGCAGTGTTGAGCAAACCCCAAATCTGCAGCACTCGAAGCAGTGTTTGGAAGATCACAGCCGCAGCCTGTGGCCTGAGGAGAGCAAGAAAGAGGAGGAGGAAGATGGCTCCACTCATACGGACATTTAAGTCCCCAAATCTTCATGGCGTTAAAGAGGAAACTGAGTCCAGTTACAGAATCCAGGAATGGGGCTATTGGGAAGTCCTTATGTGCTCAGAGCTGTGTGCTTGGAAGGTCATTATTTATTTATTTATTTATTTATTTTTGACAGGCAGAGTGGACAGTGAGAGAGAGAGAGACAGAGAGAAAGGTCTTCCTTTTCCATTGGTTCACCCCCCAATGACCGCTGTGGCCAGCGTGCTGCGGCTGGTGCACCACGCTGATCTGAAGCCAGGAACCAGGTGCTTATCCTGGTCTCCCATGGGGTGCAGGGCCCAAGGACTTGGGCCATCCTCCACTGCACTCCCGGGCCACTGCAGAGAGCTGGACTGGAAGAGGAGTAACCAGGACAGAATCCAGCGCCTCAACCGGGACTAGAACCCGGTGTGCCGGTGCTGCAGGCAGAGGATTAGCCTATTGAGCCATGGGGCTGGCCAGGTCATTTTTTTTTTTAAATTTATTTATTTATTTGGAAGGCCAAGTTTCACAGAAAGAGGGAGAGTGAAGGAGAGAGAGAGAGAGCTTCCATGTGCTGGTTCACTCCCCAAATGGCCGTAATGGCTGGAGCTAGGATGGTCAGGAGCCAGGAGCCAGGAGCCAGGAGCTTCCTCCAGGTATCCTACATGGGAGCAGAGGCCCAAGTACTTGAGTCATCCTCCACTGCTTTTCCAGGTGCATTAGCAGGGAGCTGGATTGGAAGTAGAGCAGCTGGGACCCATGTGGGATGTCAGTGTTGCAGGCAGCCGCTTTACCTGCTAGGCTCATTCTCCTGAGAGAGTTGGGTATAAAAGTTGAGCCAGGCCCAGCTGCCCTCTGCCTCCAGGCTTGCTCTGTGATCCCTCCTCCGCCCATGTTCCACGGCTGCCATCCACTGTAGTCACAGGAGACCAAACCAACAGGACTGACTGATCTTGAACCTGAAGCTCTGAAACTGTGAGCTAAATATGCCTTTTCTAGATTGAGTACATCACCTCAAGTATGTTTTGCAGTGACGAAAAGCTAACAGATTTGGGCTGGAACACCAGCCTAGAGCCTCCTGCACCCTCTCTCCTCCTCTTCACTTGCTCATTTGCTCACTCATTCATTCACTCAGCCACACGTTTTTGCACTCTTTAATGTGCTGTGGGGATTGGAGACAGTGGAAAAGAAGAAAGACACTACCTTCATGGAGCGATTCTGCCATAGGGGAGGAGGACAATCAATAACTACACTGCCAGGTGGTGAGAAAAGATTGGAGGGGAAAAGACAAGAGGGTCAGGGCTGAGAGTGGATCCTGCCCGGGAATGTCTTCAAAGAGTGAACAATGGAAGACTGCATCATGCGTGTGCGGAAACCTTAGGGAGCTCCTTGGGGAAGCGTTTTTTATGTTCTAATAGGCCCCAAATCCTAACCACCAACTCGAGTCACCATTCTGTGAACTCCTGTGCAAGCCACACGGGAGAGGATTCCGAGTGAAGAGAACAGCCAGTGGAGGGCCCCTGAGATGCAGCCCAAGCCGGCTGTGTTTGAGGGCAGACAGAGAGGCTGCGTGAGCCCAGAGACACTGAGAAAGTCACGGCTTGGGAGATCTCCCTGCCAGGGCCAGGCTAAGGGACTTGTCACTGAATTCAGTAGGTGGTGGCAAGTCCCTGGAGGTGTAGTATCCTCTGATGTGTATTTATTTATATTCAATCTGTCTATTCTTTTAAATGTATTTTAAAAGCAGAGGAAAAGAACACACCACACACACACACAGATCTTCCATCCACTAGTTCACTCCCCAGATGCCCACAACCATCAAACCTGGGCCAGGCCAAAGCCAGGAGCCTGGCACTCAGTCCAGGTCTCCCATGTGCATGGTAGGGACCCAGCCATCACCTGCTGCCTCCCAGGGTTGGCAACAGCAGGAAGTTGGAATAGGGAGCAGAGGAGACAGGACTTGAACCCAGGTACTCCCAAATGGGAGATGGGCATCCCAACTGGCTGTGCCAAATGCCAGTCCCCTCATGTATGTTTAAAGGACTTGTTCTAGCTAGAATGAGCTCTGTCCCTCCCAGGGCCAATTATATAATGAACAGTGCTAGGAGATAATGCTTGCAACATGCTTCTTCTATTAGTCAACTTTTCATTACCGTAACAGAATACCTGAGGCAAGTTACTTTATAAAGAGAGCTGGTTTGCTTTGGCTCATTGTTCTGGAGAGTCACAGTCCAAGGGAGAGTGGACCCCACTGGTTTTGCCTCTGGTGATGGTGTTCTTGCTGGTAGAATCCCGAGATGACACAGATATTGCATGGTGAGAGCCAGGGAGTACATGTGTCTCTGTATACATGTGTGGTCTCCCTCTCTACCCATACAAAACCACAAGGAGTCTGATGGGAGTTCCACCCTAACGACCTAATCCAAGCTGATCACTTCCCCAGAGCCTGATCTGTAAATCATGTAGGTGAATTAAGTCACTGTTAGCACTCCTAACATAAGACTTTGGGGTGTACCTTTCAGAGAGATAAGGGGAACAAGTCATATTCAAACCACAGCAATTCAGAAATCTAGAATGCAGTCTCGTGTCCCGCTCTCTGGAGACCACTGTGGTGTGATGGAAAGATTACGGCCTCTGAGGTTGGGGGAAGGATGCTGGGTGAGTTGTTGAACATCTTTGAATCCCAGTTACCTAATTTGCAAAACAGATGAGCAACACAGCCCAGGATAATGCTGTTGTGAGATAAACAATGTGATGGAGTGAAATTGCTTTGACAATATCAGGCCCATGACCTTTAGTTTTTTTTTTTTTTTAAGATGTATTTATTTATTTATTTATTTGAAAGGCAGAGAGAGAGAGAGAGAGAGAGAGAGAGAGAGAGAGAAGAGAGATCTTCGTTGGTTTACTCCCCAAATGGCCACAAGAGAAAGGATGGGGCCAGGCTGAAGCCAGGAGCCTGGACCTCCATCCAGGTCTCCTACATGGGTGGCAGGGGCCCAAGCACTTGGACCACCTTCTGTTTCCTTCGCAGGCACATTAGCAGGGAGCTGGATGGGAAGTGGAGCAGCTGGGACTCAAACTGGCGCTCTGATATTGAATGCTGGTGCTGAGAGTGGCAGCTTACCCTGCTGCACCATAACGGCCGTCTCCAGGTTTGCTTAGTTCTCCCTGATCTCACCCCTGTGAGTAACGGTTCATTTATCATAGGCTCTTCACTGGCACCAGTGCTGTGGAACTCTCCCTGCCAGGATCCCGCTGATGAAGAGTCTAAGGAATACCGACGCATGCCCGTGCTCTGGCATCATGCGGAGGGTCCAAGTCCTCAGGTGTTCTCAGGTCCTCAGGATCCAGGCTAGTGCCACGAGTCAGTTCCCCAGGGGCCTCACGCATATGCACACCTTGCAGCAAGCACCTCCCCTTCCCAGGGTGCTTGTGCAAGCCTAGGGCCTGCCTTCAGAGGCAAGGGCAGTTTGACAGACGAGCTTACAGCCCGTTGCACATCAGTTTGGAAGCCTTTGTTCCTCTCCTGAGATACAACTGGCCCGGCCTAGGCATGCATCACCTGGCCCTTTTCACACTGTCCTGTGGGATCTGGGGCTTGGCAAATACTGACGCCCTGGAGACTGCTATCGCTGTGAGTAGTAAAGTAAATCCGGGAGTTCCTGGATTCTGCTAGCACCATGAAGTGGTAGCAGGTGACCTTGTAACAGGTAACATCTCAGACCATTCACCTTCCTAACAATGAGGGCCTTCTGAACAGGCCATCAAGGAGGGAGGCGCCTTTCTCCGAAGAGAAGAAGGAACCTCCACTGTGATACGGCCTTGACTAGACAAGTTCAGAGTTGGTGAACTCAAGGGGCTTCCATAGCCTAGACAGCTCATGACAAGAGCCTCGGGTGATTGCTGACGTCATAAATAAGAGTGCCAATTGTTAAATCTACAACGGGAGTCACTGGGTACATGCTCCCCATGTAGGATCTCTGTCCTTAATGTGTTTTACTATGAAACTTAAAAACAACACTACTAGTTCAACAGTACCCTATACCTTGTGCGGTTGTGTGAGTGCAACCTGTTGAAATCCTTGCTTAGTATATACTAAGCTGATCTTCTGTATATGAAGGTAATTGAAAATGAAACTCAATGAAGGGCGGGATGGGAGAGGGAGTGGGAGAGGGGAGGGCCGAGGGAGGGAGGGAGGTTGGGGGGGGGGAAAGCCACAACAATACAAAAGTTGCACTTTGTAAATTCACATTTATTAAATAAAAAAAAGCAAAAACAAAAACAACAAAAAAAAAAAACAATGAGGGTCTTCCATTGCCAGTGGTCATGTGCTTTCATTTATTTCAATTTTTACTTATTTACTGGAGAGGCAGAGAGAAAGAGAGACAGAGAGAGAGTGTGTGAGTTTGCTCCCATATAGTGGCTCACTCCCCAAGTATCTGCAACAGCTGAGGGGCTAAAGCTGTTAGTCAGGAATTCAACCCAGATCTCCAAAGTGGTTGGCAAAGTTCCAAGCACTTGGCCCTCTCTGTTGTCTTCCAGGGTCTCCTTGGCAGGAAGCTGGAGTCAGGAGCTAGAGCCAGGGATCAAAACCAGGTACTCGGATATTGCGCTTGGTTGTCTGAACTGGCCGTTTGAGCGCTAAGCCAAACACCTGCCTTGGCATGGTTGCCACCTTCAAGTCAACACACTCAAAGCTGGGACCATCACCCTCAGTCCTGATGCTCCCTGCCACCAACATGGCATTCTTGTCACACTGAGGGGAGCTGCACAGCTTCTGTCTTGGTCCTGATCTTCCTCAAGCTGAGTGGTGAAGACGTCACTCACATCCTCTGCTTCTGTCCAGTGACCACCATGCCCATCTAAGGTCCCCTCGTCAGATCCTAGGTCCTGCTGTGCCTGATCCACCTGGGCCCTAGGTTCCTAACCCACTTGGTTATGTTCAGTGCCTCCAGGCCATGTCTGTGGTTTTCCATGTGTCTCTTCCCATTCTTCTTATATTTCTGACAAATACAAATTGTATATATTTATCGTGTATACAATATTTTGAAAGATGTACACATTTTAGAATGGTTAAATCACAAATTAATAGATGCATTATCTCACATACTTAACACTTTGTGGGGACAACACTTAAAATCTACTCTTTGCAGTTTTGAAGCAGAGAACACATTGTTTTTAACTATGGTTGTGCAATAAATTGCTGAGAAATGTTGTGCTCTTTGACCAACATCTCCCTAATCCCCACCAATGCCCCATCCCCTGGCAACCTCCATCTCACTCTCTGCTTCCATGAGTTCAACGTTTTTACATTCCATATGTAAGTGACACCATAAAGTTTTTGTCTATCTGTGTCTGAATTATTTCACGTAAGAAAATGTCCACCCAGTTCCATTGCTGCAAATGACAGGACTCACCTTTGGAGCTGAATAGTACTCTTTGTGTATCTACACCACATTTTCATTATCCATTCACCGACTGGCAGACACTTAGGCTGATTCTCTATCTTGGCTGTTGTGAATAGTGCTGGCATGAGCATAGCAGTATAGCTATCACTTTGACATATTGATTTCATTTTCCATGGATATATACCCAAAGGTGGGATTGCTTGCTTGTATGGTAGCTCTATTCTTTTTAAAGATTTTATTTGTTTATTTGAGAGATAGAGTTACAGACAGAGAGAGGGAGAGACAGAGAGAAAGGTCTTCCATCTACTGATTCACTTTACAAATGGCCACAACAGCTAGATCTGGAATAATCCAAAGCCAGGAGCCAGGGGCATCTTCTGGGTCTCCCACATGGGTGCAGGGGCCCAAGCACTTGGGCCATCTTCTACTGCTTTCCCAGGCTGTAGCAGAGAGCTGGATCAGAAGAGGAGAAGCCGGGACTTGAACCGGTGCCCATATGGGATGCTGGTGCTGCGGGCGGAGACTTAGCCCACTAAACCACAGCGCTGGCCCGGTAGCTCTATTTTTAAGTTTCTGAGGAACCTCCACACTGCTTTCCCATAATGACTGTATCAATTTACATTCCAAACAACAGTATGCAAGGATTTCCTTTTCTCCATGAGGTCTGTAACACTCATTATCTTTCATCTTTATGACAATAGCAATTCTAAGTGAAGTGATATCTCATTGTGGTTTTGATTTGCATTTCTCTGGTAAGTAATGATGTTGAGCATTTTTGCATGTACTTATTGGTCTTTGGCTTCTTACAACACTTGATATTTGCAACACACATTCATATACATTCTCCCAGATATGGAAATGAGTATGGTGATGGCTAATCTTATATGTCAACCTGGCTGGGCCACCGAGTGCCCCGATATTTAGTCTAACATTATGCTGGGTGAGTATACAGATGAGACTTAAAGAGGTAGATTCTGGATGGATGTGTAGCCTAGAGGTAAGATGCTGGCTGGGATGCCTGCATGCCACGTGGTAGTACCTGGGTTCAATACCATTCTCCAGCTTCTGATTCCAGCTTCCTGCTAATTCAGACACTGAGAAGCAGCACTGATAGCTCAAGTAGCTGAGTCCCTGCCACCCACACTGGGGAGACCTGGACTGAGTCCTGGCTTCCGGCTTCAGCCTGGCTCAGATCTTGGCTGCTGCAGGATTTGGGGACTGAATCTCAGGTGGGGGCTCTGTGTGTGTGTGTGTGTGTGTGTCTGCTTCTCAAGTAAACAACCAGAATGAACAATCGGAAGACTTTGAGCAATGCAGATTGTCTTCCATAATGGGGTGGGCCTCGTCCAACCATCTGAAGCCCTGAATACAGCAGGCCTGACCTTTACAGAGCAAGAAGGAATAATTCTGGCAGCAGATGGCCTTTGGGTGGAACCACAACACTGGGTCTTCCCTGGGGAAGACCTTCTGCCCCATTCTGTAGGTTTTGGACTTGTCAGCCTTCACAATTATGTGAGCCAGTTCCTTAAATCCTAGTCTCTCTTTATATCTTCATGTGCATTTGTGGGTATGTACACGCATATGTGAAATATAGCCACATGTGTATATGTGCGTGTACATTATATGTATATATGGAGATATATATCCACATGTGAATATCTTGTGTATGTGACACATATGTGTATATGTGAAGATATATAACCATGCCTATATATGTATATGTGGAGAAATACCTATGTGAGTATTTATGTATGTACATGTTTGTGGGGCTATATCTACTTGTGTATGTATATATGGAAATAAATGTCTACATGTGTGTATATGTGTGGGTACACATATGTGTATATTTGAGTGGAAATATATATGTATCTCCTATTGGTTCTGTTTTCCTGGAGAGTCCTGGCTAATATAATACAGGTAGGAATTATTTCCATTTCACAGAGAATAAGGCTCAGAAATGTTAAGAAATTTATTCATAGCTCATTATGAGAGCCCAAATCCAGCTCTCCTAGATTTTAAATCTCCCCAGCTTTCTTTAAATGTCTGCGGCCTTTGTCACTTCCCAGCTGGGTAATTTTCAATGATTTCTCACTTCCTGAGGCATCATTCCTTTTCCTTGGTGTTGAAGTTCTCCATGCTACGGCTTCATTTTCTTCTTGGAGTCAGGTGATTTCTCTCAGCTGCCCGGGCACCCACAAGGGAGAAATAAAGAACTCCTAGGGAGAGGAGATCCTGTAATCTCAGCTGGAGAGAAACAGATCATCCCATAGGTTAAAGGTACAATCAAAGGTTACAGGTATAAATCTGCTTTGCAAATATGATGAAAATACGGCATTTCTTAGACTGAACAGGGGCTTACATGTAAGCTCCAGAGAGTGTGTTCTTGCAGCACAGAGAGAATGGTGGGCAGGCTGTTGACGTATGACAGCCATGTCCCGGATGAGGGTGGTGTCCATGAGGCCCACAGCCATCAACCACAGCTGCCAAAACGCCCTAATGTGGTAGCCACTAAGCAACTCTTGGCTCTTTAACTTTAAACAAATCACAATTAAGCAGATTTTTAAAATCAGCTTTTTAGGTTATGAGCTATGTTCGAAGTGTTCTAAAGCCACATGTGGCTGGCTAGCTGCTACTGTATTGAACATCTCCATCATGGTAGAAAGCATTGGAGTGGGGAAAGCCAGTTGCAAACGGAGGTCTCCCAGAGCCCTTAACAACAGGTGGTTAGAGACAGACAGAAGGCTGAGCTGCCAGGAGGCCGAGGACCAGAGACCTTTGCAGGGAAAGGACAAAGGAAGAAACCTCAGGGTTAGTGTAGGCTGTCTGAGATGCCAGGGGCTGGGAAGTACTCTGTCCCTCAACTGGGAGGCATTGGGCTGCAGGCAGAAGTTCAACTCTGCCTGACACCAGGGGCCCCTGGCCAGGAAGACTCAGTGACAGGAACCTCAGGGTTAAGTCCAGGTGAGGCCTCTATCCCCAGATTGCAGGTGATTTCAACAAATATATTAGATATGCTTGACAGAGATGTGTAGACCCAATGGAAACACATGGCAGTAGGAGGTTTGACTATAATCTATATTGCAATTTATATTACTTATTCGAATGAACTACTTTGTGTACATAAGTTATATCACAATATAGTAAAAGGTAATTTGAAGAAAACAGTAGGACTTTTGTAGATTTGATATAATTTTTATTGAACAGAAATCCCAAACCCTGAAGACATCTAAAATTCTATCTGTAAGCAGAGCCACTCCTGTGTGTAGAAGAGACAGGTTGTCCTATTCGAAGAGAACAGTTGTCAGCCTTTTCTGATTTCTCCTTTTGCCTCGTTCCCCTGGGCATTTCAAGAGATCCCTTTGGCAGGCTTAGTTAACCAGCTAAGATGTCCTCATGCTGTATCAGAGTACTTGAGTTCCGTGCCCAGCACTGGCTCCAGACACCAGCTTCCTCCTATTGCAGGTCCTGGGAGCTGTGGCAATGGCTCAGGTAGCTGGGTTCTTGCCACCTGGATTGAGTTCCCAGGTCCAGGTTTGACCTTGGCCCATGTCTGACCTTCAGGGATGTTTGGAGGGATGAGCCAGTAGATGAGAACACATTCACACACTCCCTCTCTCTCTGATTCTCAAATAAATAATTTTTTTAAAAAAGAATTCCCTTTGAATAATTTCAACCTTGTGTCAACCGATCTAAGACAAAAGGATCCCCAACTTGCTCACACTTTGCAAAGTGAGTATAGCGGTCAGATCAGCATCCCTAAAGACTGGTTCTTCCCCTCAGGGAGGGCCAGGGCAAAGCTGCGGCAGACTGGGCAGGAAGCAGCTGGGACTGACGTTTGGTGATCTTTCCTGTCTGGAGTGTTCCCTTCCAGAGAGAACATCATGAAGGTATGACCCGAGGCAAAACTCTGAAACAAAAACCGTTGTCTACCACACTTCCCTCTTCTTCCTTCTCCAATACCCTCTCTACTTCCTTTCTCCTTGGGTATTTGATCTACTGGTACAATAAGATGATAGTGTGGCCATACCGTTTTACTCCTCCAAGCTTGCATACTAATAATAACTGACATTTTTAACAAAAAGCTTCTGAAGACAGTGTTGAAATTATAGCAGGGAGCAGATACCCCAAGGCACAGTAGGGGCACTTACCTGTGCATCTGGGTGGACCCGGTTACCAGTGGTTCTTAGTGTGTTCTCCTTAGACCATTGGTTGTCTTGGTTGAGCTCATTGTTCTCTGTGGTGACTCTAGAACTTGGTTTCTAGATGTATCAAAGTTTTGCCAGAGTTCCAGAGACTTGGCTGACCTGGAGTCTCACCAAGCCAAGAAGGAGGTATTTGGGATCCAGTTGAAGGTCAATAGGTTTGGGGAACATCCATTAAGAACAAATGGGGGCTGGCACCGCGGCTCAATAGGCTAATCCTCCGCCTGCGGCGCCGGCACACCGGGTTCTAGTCCCAGTCGGGGCGCCAGATTCTGTCCTGGTTGCCCCTCTTCCAGGCCAGCTCTCTGCTGTGGCCCGGGAGTGCAGTGGAGGATGGCCCAAGTGCTTGGGCCCTGTACCCCATGGGAGACCAGGAGAAGCACCTGGCTCCTGCCTTCGGATCAGCGTGGTGTGCCAGCCGCGGCAGCCATTGGAGGGTGAACCAATGGCAAAGGAAGACCTTTCTCTCTGTCTCTCTCTCTCACTGTCCACTCTGCCTGTAAAAAAAAAAAAAAAAGAACAAATCGGGGGAGCTGGCACTGTGGTGCAGCGGGTTAACAGCCTAGCCTGAAGTGCCGGCATCCCATGTGGGTGCCCTTTTGACACCTGGCTGCTTCTCTTCCGATCCGGCTATCTGCTATGGCCTGGGAAAACAGTGGAAGATGGCCCAAGTCCTCGGGCCCCTGTGCCCACGTGGGAGACCCAGAAGAAGCTCCTAGCTCCTGGCTTCGGATAGGTGCAGCTCCAGCCATTGAGGCCAATTGGGGAGTGAACCATTGGATGGAAGACCTCTCTCTCTCTCTCTCTCTCTCTCTCTCTCTCTCTCTCTCTCTGCCTCTGCTCTCCCTGTATAACTCTGACTTTCAAATAAATCTTTAAAAAAAAATTGGGGGGCGGTGCTGTGGCATAGCAGGTAAAGCTGCTGCCTGCAGTGCCTACATCCCATATGGGTGCCGGTTCAAGTCCTGGCTGCTCCACTTCCTATCCAGCTCTCTGCTATGGCTTGGGAAAGCAACGGAAGATGGCCCAAGTCTTTGGGCCCCTGCACCCATGTGGGAGACCCGGAAGAAGCTGCTGGCTCCTGGCTTCAGATTGGTGTAGCTCCAGCTGTTGCGGCCGACTGGAGAGTGAACCAACAGATAGAACCCCCACCCCACCCTCCTGCCTCTACTTCTCTCTCTGTTTAATTCTGCCTTTCAAATAAATAAATTAATCTTAAAAAAAAAAATGGGGAAGGGTGGATCTGTCCATCTGGTCCTGTCCAACGCAGGCTGGAGTTCTGGGAATACTGCAGGAGGTCTAGAGAGAGGAGGGGGTATGGGGAATGTACCTGTGTCCCCTGGCTCCTCCTGGTCTTGACAATCACACTCCATACAGGCTCGAGCCACTCTGCGCTGACAGATGTGAAGGGCCTCTTAGGCAGGTGGGGCCCACACTGACCGGAGAGTCCTGCTGCAGTCAACGCAGCATCAGTCAGACTTCTGGAGACAAGCTGGGTGAAGACGGGGGCCAGACCCAGGCCCTGGCAAAGAGCTGGTGGAGCAAGAGCAGATGGAGATGTGTGATTCTGGGGGCGCAGACTGGAGGTTGAAAGAGGGATCCAACATGCCTATGAATGGAGCAGAAACTTGGCTGTGTGGACTACACATTGGTGATAGCATAAGTGCCTAGAACTCTCACCCAGAAATACCAGGGGCTAAGAGGATTCTTGCCAAACGATCCCAGAGCCAGCCAGCCTCTCCCCTGTGGTGGGGTTGAGCCTGCTCCACTTTGCTTCTTTCTGTCTGGCTTAAAATACATAGACTAGGCCGGTGCCGTGGCTCAATAGGCTAATCCTCTGCCTTGCGGCTCCAGCACACCGGGTTCTAGTCCTAGTCGGGGTGCCGGATTCTGTCCCAGTTGCCCCTCTTCCAGGCCAGCTCTCTGCTGTGGCCAGGGAGTGCAGTGGAGGATGGCCCAAGTGCTTGGGCCCTGCACCCCATGGGAGACCAGGAGAAGCACCTGGCTCCTGCCATCGGATCAGCGCGGTGCGCCGGCCGCAGCACGCTGGCCACAGTGGCCACTGAGGGTGAACCAATGGAAAAGGAAGACCTTTCTCTCTGTCTCTCTCTCTCTATCACTGTCCACTCTGCCTGTCAAAAAATAATAATAATAAAAAACACATAGTCTAAACTCCTTCTGGATTCTGGAAGGACGGGGTGGACAAGACAGTCTTCTTGGGGATTAGACAGACAATAGTGAAGTTAGGGAGCAAGTGGACACAGTCATCTCATAGGGAGTGCAGTGCTCTGAGGCGAGAACTGACATGGACTAACGAGTGTCTCTGGATGTGGGGGCCACTTTGGATCATGCAGTTGAGAAAGACCTGTCTCATGTGGTGTTGTCTGACCTGAGAGCTGAAGTTCTGTCACTTCCCTAGACCTCGATGTCTAGACATGATGAATAAGAGAGGACCAGCCATTTAACCTTCAAGGGGGTACAGGCAGACAGAGAGCAGAGAACACAGAGTGCAGCCCTCTTGGGCAGGAAGCAGCTCGGTGTTGGAGAGAGAAGGAGGCCAGGGTTTCTCTTGTGCTCCTAGCGGGCGTGGAGGGATGGCAGGTGTCAATAGCGAGTGTCTTCAAGGAGCACCACTGGCATTTGGGGTGAGACAAGCGCAGAGAATAGGTGATGTTTAGCACTCCAGCCCTCGCCTACCAAATGTTGGCAGCCCTTCCTTTCCCAAGTCATTCTGACAACCAGAAGGTTCCTTGACACATGTCCGTTCCCACACATTGCCCCGTGAGCACCAGCAGGAAATAGCTGTACCAGTCAGCATTCACTGAAAATACTGAACCAACAGCATGTGTGTATACACTAGGGGTCTCCAAATGCATATTATGAAAAGACTGTGTGTGGATTTCAAAATTCCTTGCACTAAAACAAGTTTCTTCCGATACCGTATTCCGTGAACTTTTGGAAGATTTTCTCGTATAAGGACAGTCCCCCGCTTATGGTGGTTGCACTTACGACTTCTGCTGGTGTGAAAGTAATATGCACTTGATCCTACTTGGAATCATGAGTCTGGATCTTCTCCTGAGATAGCCACATGCAGTATAAGATACTCTTGCAATGCTAGCAAGCAGAAGTGTGCACAGTGCCCTGCGATTGCAAGGGAAACAGCCGAGCTGGGATGGCTGGTGTTTAGGTGATGTCCATGCATTTTCAGCCAGCAATGGCTTTTGGGTGCTGTAACCACATGGTAAGTCAAGGATCATGTGTATGCATACCCTTGTATATAGGAAGAGAATGACAAGTCCCAAGATCTGCAGCTGGCAAAATGCAGATGCAGGAGACCAGTGGTGCAGGTCCCATCCAGAGGCCGGCAGGCTGGAGATAGCTGAGGCTGCAGACTGAGTCCAAAGGCACGGAAAAGCCAATATCCCAGGTTTTTAAAAATTTATTTATTTGTTTGTTTGTTTGTTTAAAAGGCAGACTGATGCAGAGAGAGATACAGTGAGAGAGAGAGAAAGGCAGAAGGAGAGGGAGAGAGAGAGAGAGAAATACAGTGAGAGAGAGAGAGAGGGAGGGAGAGAGAGAGAGCGAGAGGAGAGAGAGAGATCCTCCATCAGCTGATTCACTCCTCAAATGGCTGGAACAGCCAGGAGCAGGCCAAGCAGAAGCCAGGAGCAAGGAATTCCGTCTAGGTGTACCACCTTGGTGGTGGTGGTCCAAGCACGTGGATCATCCACTGCCTTCCCAGGCCATTAGCAGGAAGTTGGATCAGAAGCAGAGCAGCCAAGACTCTACTCAACACTCTGATACAGGATCCCAACATCATAAGCCATGGCTAGACCTGCAGCATCACAACGCCAGGGTTGGGGAACCCTGGTATCCAGTTTGAAGATTGACAGGTGGGAGAAATTCTCTCCTACCCAGGGGAGAATCACAATCACACTTTTGGGGCCTTTACCTGATTGCACAGGGCCCACCACATTTGATTCACATGTTCATCTCATCCAGAAACAGCTGTACAAACAGAACCAGAATATGAGAGGTCTTTCAAAAAGTTCACAAATAATGTGATTATGAAAAAGAAGCATAGATTTAAAAATTTTTGCACCAATATAAACTTAACCTCAATTTTATTTCTATAAGTTTTTGAAATACCATCAATGCATGAGAAAATGTCTGGATACCCCATGATCCTGTCAGTTTGACACATGAAATTAGCCATCATGATCAGGTGGGCCATATTCTGCTTCCTTTTCAAGGGGACCTGGGTGGGATAAGCCATAGATGACTCTAGCAGAATCCAGTGGGAAATGTGGGAGGAGGCAGCCCTGGGTATTAACTTTTTTTAAAAATTTTTTGTATAGATTTTATGTATTTATTCAAAAGTCAGAGTTACACAGAGAGAGAAGGAGAGTCAGAGAGATAGAGAGAGGTCTTCCATCCGCTGGTTCACTCCCCAGTTGGCCATCCTCCACTGCCTTCCCAGGCCATAGCAGAGAGCTGGATCGGAAGAGGAACATCCGGGACTCGAACCAGCGTCCATATGGGATACAAGTGCTTCAGGCCAGGGCATTAACCCACTGAGCCACAACATCAGCCCCAGGGCATTAATGTTTTAAGGTGATCAGGTAGGTTTGGGCTGTTCCATGATTTGGACAGGATTTGGTTCCTGAACTCATGCAGATATTTAAACTCCAAAGTTGGGGCCGGCGCTGTAGTAAAGCTGCCGCCTGTGGTGCTGGCATCCCATATGGACACTGGTTCCAGTCCTGGCTGCTCCACTTCTGATCCAGCTCTCTGCTATGGCCTGGGAAATCAGTGGAAGATGGCCCAAGTCCTTGGGCCCCTGCACCCACATGGGAAACCCAGAAGAAACTCCTGACTCCTGGGTTTAGATCGGTGCAGCTCTGACTATTGTGGCCATTTGGGGAGTGAATCAGTGGATGGAAGACCTTTCTCTTTCTCTCTGTTTCTGTCTCTGTAACTCTGCCTTTCAAATAAAAAAAATAAATCTTAAAAAAAAATAAACTGCAAAGTCAGGAGTTAAAGGTGGGGAAGGTGTGGAGATTTAATCCAGTGATGGCGATTAGAGGTGGGGCCTAGATTGCTGGAATTATGCCCTGGGAAGGTAGTTCTCACAGAGGCTTTGTTGTAAAGCCTGAGTCAGGTCCACTCTCTGTGTGAGATCCTTCTCCTATACATCATCCACCATTGCCATCCTCTGGCCTTACCAGAGGCCAGGCCAGTGGGGCCTGTCTGATCTTAGACTGTGAACCTCCAAAACCGTGGGCCAAGATAAACTTCCTTCCTTCATAAGGAGCTTGTCTTAGGTATTTCACTGTAGTAATGAAAAACTAACAAAGACAGGGTAGATCAGAATTTAGGAAGAGTAATAACAGTCTTAGATTCTGAAAGTGCTGTGTGATTTGCAAAGTTCTTCCTGTTGCATGATTTTACATTGCCCCACAGCAATCTTGAGCCTGCATTATTATTGCTGTACTACCAAAGCAAGAACAGACTTGGAAAGGGCAAGTGGTTTGCCAGGGTTGCACAGGTAGCTGTAGTACAGCCAGGACCAAGGGCAGCTCACGTAGTTAGGGTTGGACAGAGCAGAATGTGGCCAGAGCTGTGGTGGGTAAGGGGACAGCGGGTGTGCACTGCAGGCAGGACAAAGTCAAGGACACCGCGTGCTGCTGGCTGCAGTGATGTAGCGGAGCTGTCACTTACCAAGGAGACGGCTGTGGCTGACAGAGCCTGCTGTGAGAGGCAGCTGGGGTCAGGGTGACTCAGAGGGAGCAGACACTCAGGGCTGGCAGGGAGGCAGCCAGACGGTGGGTGAGAAGCAGTTGGATCTGTCACCATGTCAAGGGCAGGCTTGCAGCCCCGGGGGAGGAGGCCAGAGACACACGCGACGTGGGCAGCCCTGTCTCCGCAGCACTTTCCTAGGGACAAGCCGCGGGGCTGCTGCCCGAGCTTGCTCCCCCACTCGGTTGCTTGGCTCAGGATGTGTCTGGAGGATGGCTCCTGTGCCTCTCACTGTTGACACCAAAGGGACAGAGAGATCAGGCAAGCTAAGGACTCTGCGCCTCTCCTGCCAAAGCCATCTATCCACTGGGGGCAAAGTCAGTTCGTGCAGGAATCCCTGGTGCCCAGCTTGTGCCCTGCCCTTGGTCTATGTTTGCTGAAGAGAAAAGACCAGAAAACTCTAGAGGCAGGTTGTCCCAAGACTGAGGCCAGTAGGGAATACAAAGAACCAGCAGGCTCTGTTCTCTGTGCTGGCAGGCGGGGAGGAGATGCCAGCTGACACCACCATGCACTTGGAGATGGGCAAGTGTTTCCACAGGCAGCTGCTTCTGGACAGCAGAGCACTGTGGACCAAGGGCACCCCAGGGCTCCAGGTCAGGGGACATCAGGCCTGGGGCAGGCTCAGGTAAATGCAGAAAAGGGGTGGGAAGGATGCAGTGGTCAGCTTTTCACGACTTTAACTAAAATATCTGTTTTTGAAGGAAGAAGGTGTATTTTGGTCATGGTTTTGGAGAGACTCACAACCCAAGACTGGGTAGCTTCATTCATCTGGAGTCTGGTGAGGGCGACGGACGTGAGGGGAGCCCGGAAGCAGAGATGGTGAACAGCAGGACCCAACTCCACTTGTATAATCAACCCTGTTGGAGAACTGCCCAGAAAGGCACACTCCAATGACCTATAAACCTCCCACCGGGCCCACCTAGGAGCCATAATTAGATCAAGTCTCCACCCTTAACCCGTTAACCATGAACATGAATCCTTTGATCATTAAGATGGCCCTTTGTAGCCCAAGGCCCCAGTATGATTATCCAAGCCTTAACAAGAGACTAGAGTCCAGGGAGCAGCCCTGTCCAGGCTCTGGGCTGGGCAGGAGCATGTGGTGGAGCTGGATCTGTAGGGAGCCTTGAGTGGCTTGATGAGCGCCTCCTCCACATGGAGAATGAGAAAAATACCTGGAATTTAGAAAACGAGAGAAATAATGGCCCCCTTTTCCTGCAGACCTCCTTGTGATGGCCTGATGTGGTGGGCGCATGGGCATCTGACCTGCAGTGGGGACAGGGCCTGTTGTGGGGAGGTCCCTGGCTAGGCCTGGCCCAGATTTTTGTCTCCATGCGAGAAAGAATTTAAGGAAGAGACTGGTGAGTAGAGAAGCAAGATTTATTTAAAACAAAACTACACACTCAAGGAACAAGCTAGAGGGAGAATGAGCTGCCCTTAACAAGGATGGGAGCTATTCTACATGATCTGGAGGAGTAGGGGTGGTATTTGGGGTGGAGCTTAATTGAATAATTAAAGAGCTCAGAGGTGGGGGCGGGGCTTGAATGCCACACATTTCGGTGCTTTTTTATTTTTTCTTTTTGAAATTTTGGAAGTGTCATACCATCAATTACATGATGGAAGAAGGAATGTCAGTTATGGTTATTTTTTTATTATTTTATTTTATTTTTTAAGGGAGAGACCTGGACGCTCCCAGGTGATTCTTTTTTTAAAGATTTATTTATTTGAAAGTCAGAGTTATAGAGAGGCAGAGACAAAGAGAGAGAGAGAGGTCTTCCATCTGCTGGTTCCCTCCTCAGATGGTTGCAATGGCTGGAACTGTGCCAATCCGAAGGCAGGAGCCAGGAGCTTCTTCTGGGTCTCCCACACAGGTGCAGGGACCCAAGCACTTGGGCCATCTTCTACTGCTTTCCCAGGCCATAGTAGAGAGCTGGATCAGTAGTGCAGCAGCTGGAACTTGAACTGGTGCCCATATGGGATGCCGGCACTGTAGGCGGTGGCTTTACCTGCTACGCTACAGTGCTGGCCCCCATGGTAATTTTATTAAAATGATATTCTAATGTCTAAAGGCCATGGAGGGGAGGGGAATTTGATGCAGACTGCAGCCATATTGGCTATTTCTAGTTGGCCTTGGTTGTAAGTTGCAACATCATGGAACTTGTGGTTTTCTGCTTCTCAGAAGGGGAGGAATTGGGGGCGATCAGGGAAGGGGGGTTTGGGAGCACGCAGAAAGGGGTTTGGGTAGTGTCACAAAGCGGGCTGCCTCCATGCCTTCCTCTATCTCACTTGCACCTGCATTCCTCAGTACACCCACAGGGTGTCTGGGGACCGTTTGTTGGCACTTGGTTGCTCCTGGAGCTTTCCCTTGTGCCCCAGTTCTTGCACTCCTGTCACCTTCCTGGTCCTCTGCTTGCCAGTTTCACTGACTTCAGCTGTGTGAGCCACCTCCCAGGGCTCTTTCTCTATCAGCCACTCAGGCCAGCTCGAGCTGGGGAGACCATCCGGGCTGAGCTCCTTACACAGAGCTACAGCACCCAGAGTTGGCTCACCACCGACCCCAGGCCTTGGGGGAGGCTTTCTTTTCCACTGTTGGAGAAATACTTTATGTTCAAACACATAGAAGGACGAACATGTAGGAAACGTCAAGAGTACATAATGTATGAGCTGTGGTGACGTTCTGCTTTGTGGAAACTCATGCTTAGAAGGTCAAAGGCTTACTAATCCTCTTAAAGAAACATGGACAGAAAGGAAAAACTCATATATTTGTATGTGTGTGCATGTATATTTGTATTCTATGTACTATATGCAGATACATGCATATGCATGTTCCAGGGTTCTAGACCAACTTGAACATCAAATTTCAAGATACTTCCAGCAATGCCTTGAAAAGGCAAGTTAGGGATCAGAAAGAGCAAAGATACTCAGAAGTTTTAAAAGTGAAAGAATGCTCTTTTCACCCTCCACTTTGTTGAGGTCTACCTGACAAGCAGATATTGTATGTATACTCTGATATTTGTATGTTTTTGAGATGATTGCCATGATCGCCCACATACTGTGGGGAGTTTTTGACCACAAAACTGTGCACCAAGATGTCCAGACGATTCTCCTTGTCAGACACCAGTCGCCACCCACTCTTTCTTCCTCCTGTAGATGGGGAACTGAGCTCAGAGGAAAGGAAGCCCTGTGGGTCACTTCCATGGAACCTCAACCCACCTTGTCCTTGGGTTTCTGATTGTGAGGGTGGGGCTGTGCGTGTGTGTGTGATTTATGCTGAGAGACTGGCTCACGTGCCTGAAGAGGCTGGGAAGTCCCACAGTCTGCCTCTGCAAGCTGGAGTCCCTGGAAAGCTCAGGGTAGTCCCAGTCTCAGTGCACAGGCTGGCATCTGGGGAGTCCGTGTGCATCCTCATCCACAGGGATGTCCCAGCTCCAGCGAGTTGTCTTCTGCTTTTGTTCTATCCACCCTTCACTGGGCAGGGGGCCCTCTACTTAACTGACTCTACTGATTCAAACGCTAATCTCAAACACCTTGGTTTCTCTCCACCCTGCCAGTCTGAGAACACCCACCTCTGGGCCAACTCAAGGGGCTGGGATCTGCCTGCAGTGGGCAGGGGGAAGGGGTGGAGCTCAGATGTGGCTCCATAAGCAGCTCCCCCAGAGTGTTCTCCACTAGCGGGCTTGCTGAGTCTCAGAGAAAAGGGACGTGGCCACCTGTTGCTGGTGATCAAGGATGCTCTGAAGGTTGCAGGTGCAGTAGCAATGGTGCCACTGCTTAGGTGGGATTTACACCTATTCCCTCTGATTCCAATGTTCAGTTGTTATTTTCCTTTTTTTTTAAGATTTATTTTTTTAAACTTTTATTTAATGAATATAAATTTCCAAAGTACAGCTTATGGATTACAATGGCTCCCCTCCCCCCATAACTTCCCTCCCACCCGCAACCCTCCCCTTTCCCACTCCCTCTCCCCTTCCATTCACATCAAGATTCATTTTCAATTCTTCAATTCTCTTTCTATACAGAAGATCAGTTTAGTATATATTAGGTAAAGATTTCAACAGTTTGCAATTGTTATTTTCTAAACAGACTGTAATCTTCCTTCCCCATTATTTCCATGATAAATGTGGGACTGAACTTGGAACACCCTTGAACTCTGAAACACTCATCCGTACATAGATACTGCTTTATCTATATAGATATAGAAGGGGCCTTCAGGACTACTCCTCTCTGTCTATTCACACCTGGCTCTGTTTTAGTCGGGAGAATGTCTGACTGCATTTTGTCCTCTAATGTAACAACAATATCGTGTTAGACATTTTTCAAAGCATCTGAGGCACCTTGCATTTTTTATGTAGTCACCTTCAAAGGGGATATTTCTAACTCTGCAGGATAGGAAAATTAAACAAGGAGATTGGAGTTGTCCCTAACTGCCGAGCTGTGTTCAGTGCTGCAGGTTGACTTGGTATAGGAGAAGAGCTGTCCACTGCCGAGCCGTGTTCAGTGCTGCAGGTTGACGTGGCAACTCCAGAGATGGACATAGCAGAAACCACAGAGCTCCCCGAGGTGACCTCATTCTAAAGCCTATTTTGTCCCTGGTGTCACCACCAATATTCACCAACTGTCTGCTGATTGCAAGGAAGCAGGCTAGGTGTGACACCTTCTTGCATCTTCGGGGTTGCAAATATCCTTGCCAACCTCAGAATTCCTAAAGTGCAGAAAAATACAAGACACTACCCAGCCCTCTTTCCAGCAGCTCCCGCACGATGGTGTAGAAAGCCCTGCGGCAGAGTACCCAGTACCCAGTTCTGTCGCCTGCTCCTGCACTGTTAGGCTGGCTCCCCTGGCCTCTACACACTGGCTTGCTCTAGCGCACATTAGCAACCAGGGAGAGAGGAAAGAAACTCTGGAAAGAACCCAAAGTGCCCATTAGATGATTGTTATCATGTTGGTGCCTGTTGCAACGATATAAGTCTGAGGTCTTAATAAAATCCAACATTTTCCAATTAGCTGTTGCTTAATTAGCATCATGAATATTCACAGTCCTCTCGCCCTTTGGCGTCTTCCCCCATCCAGGCTCTCCCAATGTGGGCTGCTCGTCAGATTGCATTCGTGACACTCTGTGGGAGTGGGAGTGAGGGGAGACCCCTAGAGCTGAGTCTCCTGCACCTGCTTCAAGGTTGGGGAGCACTGGAGCCCAAGGACTAACTCTCCCAGTGTCTTCTGTTCCAGGGGCCGGACGGAAGGCTCCAGCCATCGGATCAGTCCACTAGCAAACATGCAAGATGTTCAGGCTTGCTCACTTGCATGGCATCTGTGGGGATGCTTACTCCTAGAAAAGGCTATCTTGGGCAGTGGAATATGACATTCTTTAAGCACAGACCATCAGAGCAATTAGAAATCCAGTGATTCCCTCCCCCCCTGCTTCCCTTCCACCCTCCCTCCGTCCCTCCCTCCCTCCCTTCCTTCTTCCATCTTTCTCTGTTTTTTTTTTTTTTTTAATTAGGAACAGAATTCTTGCTTCAAAGCATCTTCCCTAGAGCCTCTGTGTATGCAACAGTTCTAGCTCGTAGGCAGTTGCAGCAGGAAAGCGCTTGGCTTTCTTCTCCACACCCTCCCTTCCTCCCTGGGACACCTTCCGCAAATCTAAGCAGCACAGTCAGTGCCTAGATGTTCATCCTAGTCCTTCCAGGAGAGAAAATGGCCGGCAGTGGTGGGTGTGTGGGGGCGGAATCGATCATGTTGGAAAAGCCCATGAGAGATAGAAGGGACTGGTGTAGGGCTTTGCTGCTCCCTCGTCCAGGTCACTTCTCAGGACACTCACCTGGGGGACCAGACCGGACCGCTCAGATTCAGGGAAGAAGGCTTACCTCTAACTGCGCTGAGCTCCATTCTGCTTCCCCAGCAGGCGGGAGGGCCTCTCTCTGCTCCCGATTAAGGGAGGACAGTGTCCATTCTCTGCCCTCAAAACCCCTGCTCCAGCCACCTCTCACCCACCGAGTGCTGAATGTGTTGCACTGACTATAATTTGGGCTTAGCCTGGAGGTGACTTCCCAGTGGTGCCTGCAGCTTCCTAATGCAGGCTGTCAAAATGATGTAGAATTGTACTCTGCCAGCGCCTGGCTGACTTTATTCAGAGACATCTAATGTGACAATTTTGTCAGTGCTGGTTTTAAAGAGCTGTTTTGACTGGGTGTTAGTGCAGCCTTCCTAATCAGCCAGCCGCTGCATCTGCTCCCCAAGACCAGCAATGCTAGAAGATGACGATTTCTTTGGGGATAACTGTTTCTGTGTCCCCGCAGAGGCAGACGGTGAGGCAGAGGGACAGGAGTCCTTAGTCTCAGAGCTGAGGGTGTGTGGGAGAAAAAGGGTTCAGGGAATGCATCCTGGGACCTCAGAGGAGCTTGGCAAAGCTGGAGTCAGGGGCTCAGCCAGGAGAGGGCCCAGACCCTCGGCGATGCAGTGAATCAGTGAATCCCAGTTCCCCCAGGCTGAGAGTCCTCCTTCCCCAACCAGAGCCACTTGAGTTGGAAGAACAAGCCCTAGAGTTCTGGGCTGACAACTTGGTTTAGAATCCTAGACAGTTCCTAGTCTTGGGCGAGATCCTGCGTTCACTGGAGCTCCAGTTGACCCATCTGAAAAAGAGAAGATTGATCCTTTCGGGCTGGCCATGAGGACTAACGGTGGTCTCCCCGGTGGAGAAGCCCAGCACATAGGTGGAAGTTCAAGAACAGCTGGTGCCTTTCCCCACCCATCTTGCCATCAGGCCTGGGTGGGAAAGCGTAGAAACTGCGCAGGGATATCTTTGTGGAAGTAGACAGCTCATCGCCGTCAGACATCTATGCCCTGCAAGCTCAATGCACTCTTTGTAAAAGTCCTTGGTAGATTTTTAAGCTGTTTGGGTGGAAGTCAGGAATTTGTTATTTTGTATATATTCCAAGGATCTCATATATTTCTTTAGAATCTTTTGTATCTGATCTGGTATAACAAAGTTCTCAGGGGGCCAGCGCTATGGTGTAGTGGGTAAAAGCTGCCGCCTGCAGTACCGGCATTCCATATGGGTGCCGGTTCTAGTCCTGGCTGCTCTACTTCCTATCTGGCTCTCTGCTATGGTCTGGGAAAGCAGTAGAAGATGGCCCAAGCCCTTAGGTCCCTGCACCCATGTGGGGGACCCAGAAGAAACTCCTGGCTCCTGGCTTTGGATCAGCCCAGCTCTGGCTATTGTGGCCCATTGGACAGAGAACCAGCAGACGGAAGACCTCTCTCTCTGCCTCTTTCTCTCTCTGTGTAATTCTGACTTTCTAGTAAAATAAATAAATCTTAAAAAAAAAAAGTTCTCAGGGCAGTGGTGTGGCGTAGTAGGTAAAGCCCCCACCTGCAGTGCCGGTATCCCATATAGGGGCCCATTGAGTCCTGGCTATTCCACTTCTGATCGAGCTCTCTGCTCTGGCCTGGAAAAGCAGTGGAGGATGGCCCAAGTCCTTGGGCCCCTGCACCTATGTGGGAGACTGAGAGAAAGCTCCTGGCTCCATGCTTCAGATCAGTATAGCTCCGGCTGTTTGTGGCCAATTGGAGAGTGAACCAGTGGATGGAAGACCTCTCTCTCTTTCTCTCTCTCTCTCTGCTTCTCCTTCTCTCTCTGTGTAACTCTGACTTTCAAATAAATAAATTAATAAATGTTAAAAAAAGAGAAAGTTCTCACAAAGACTTTTGTCTTCTGTAACTTTAGACCAATTTCTCTAAACACTGGACTTTGTCCTTTGAGGAAGCAGAAAGTGAATAAATAGTTAAAATTCTTATTGGGCAACTATTATGCACCAGGCACTGGAGGTGGTAAAGGTGGAGCTTGGATGTGGCTCCCACCTCTGTCTCCACTGTGCAGGGCTGTCCATGGCACCATTGCCAGAGCTGAAGGCTCCGAGTGTCATAGCCATTGCAGCTCCTGTACCGGAAAGTCGGTAGCTACTGTTCTGGACCCAATCCTGAGCGGGGCAGGTGGTGGAGGTGGTCTCTAAACTGTCTGCAGACCACATGTACTGAGAGGTTCTGAGAAGTTGGCCACTTCCCTGGCCTGGTTGTGGAATTCCCCACTCGATTTTGCATTTTAAAATGTCACCTCCTTTCTCCAAGCCGCTGGTTATTGATGTTTATCTTGAACTCCAATGTGATTAAGAGGAACCAGAGCTCTGTCTACCAGCTGCTGATGTGCCTCTGGGTCTCTCTGTCCTGGGTGATCAGTTGAATGGCTCAGACGGCTGCGTCCTGCCCCCAGAACCTGCCAGAGATTCTTTGATTTCTGTTTGCATGCCTCGTTCCCCTGACCCCTCTTCTCTGCACACCTGGAAACTTCCGTGCTGTTGCTGATGGCACTTTATTTGTCTTCATAAAACAGGAGTTAAAAATAAAAATCAATAACACCAGATTACCAGGGGGGATTAATTCTACTTTTGTAAATGCTAATGAGATTTGGAACCCTGGCCAGTGGGTGTGGATCAGTGTCTTTCTGCCTGATTCTAGGAGGGCTTAGCAAAGAGCCCTCCTGTGCACTCCTTGTCCGTGTCTCCTCAGCCTCTGGAGCCTGGGGCCTGGGTCTCAGGCTGTGCCTGCACCCAGCATCTTCTCTAGGCTTGCCTCTGGAGAGGGGAGTGGGAGGCAGTAGTCAGAAGGAACCCAGGAGGCCCAGGATAGCGGAGTGCATATTCTTCTCCAAACCCCACCGCAGAGCCTTGCAGGGTTTTCCCCGCTGGGTGCTCTGTTCTTCCCTGAGAAGTTGGCATGGCTCACTCCTACCCGTTCGCTTCTTCAAGTCTTTGCTTCAGTGTCTCCTTCGCAACCAGGCCCACCCTGATCGCCGCATTTCTGACCCGGGACCCCTTGTCCACCCCTCCCCCACTCTTCTGTATTTCTTTCTCACAGTACTCCTGACATACCACACCGTTTACATACAAGACTTCAAAAGACTGGGGGAGGGGTGTGGTGCTGTGGTATAGCAGGTAAAGCCACTGCCTGCAGTGCTGGCATCCCATATGGGCGCTGATTCGAGTCCCGGCTGCTCCACTTCTGATCCAGCTCTCTGCTATGGCCTGGGAAAGCAGAGGAAGACAGCCCAAGTGCTTGGGCCCCTGCACCCATGTGGGAGACCCAGAAGAAGCTCCTGGCTCCTGGCTTTGGATCAGTGCAGCTCCGGCTATTGCAGCCAACTGGGGAGTGAACTAGTGGATGGAAGACCTCTCTTTCTCTCTGCCTCTCCTCTCTCTGTGTAACTCTGACTTTCAAATAAATAAATAAATCTTTAAAAAACAAAAAAATTGTGGGAAAAATGGAATTCAGAGTTTATGTGGTGCAATAAAATTCGAAATCCCTGCATATGAAGAAGTCTTCAAAAAATTCAAGGAAAAAATTATGTGTAGATTTCAAAGATTTTTTTTTTTTTTTTTGCTCCAAAATAAACTAGTCTTCGAACTCCATTTTCCAGGAACATTTTGAAGTACTCTCGTGTTTGCCACCTCTTTCCTCCATGTGGGCGGGGTTGCCTGTTTGGTTCAAATGTGCAACCCCAGTGATGTAACCATGCCTAGCCCACATGAAAGAGCTTCAATAAACACAGCTTCAAAGAAACACGACGGAGAGGCCGAGTCTGCTCTTCCTGCTTTCTCTGGTGCTCCAAGGTGCTAAGGCACCAGGAGGAGGAAGGCACTAAGCAAGCCTGACGCGGCCCCGCTAGGCCATGCACACTGCCCAGCAGAAGCAAGGGCTGCAGATGAGGTGAGTCCCAGACATGGCGCCGACTGAAAGCGGCCAGGCTTAAAAGCTTCCATACTGTATGAGTTATTTATGTGCTGTACTGGGAAAGACAAAATTATGGTGATGGCAACCAAATCAGTGGCTGCTGGGGGTAACAAACTGGATGAGGGTTTGAGAATAAAGGGGCAGCCCGAGGGAGTTTCTGGGATGTCAGAACTGTGACGTATCCCCACTGTGGTGATGCACACCTGATTTTACATGTGTGCAAAATTCATGTAACTATAGACAAAAGCAAGAAAGAGTCAGCTTTCTTATATGATAACTGTAAAATTAATAGGGGGCTGGTGTTGAGGTGGGTTAAGCCACCACCTGCAAGGCTGGTATCCTATATGGGTGCCTGTTTGAGTCTTGGATGCTGCATTTCTGATCTGGCTCCCTGCTAATGTGCCTGAGAAAGCAGCAGAAGGTGGCCCAAACACCTGAGCCCCCGCCACCCATGTGAGCACCTTGGGTGAAGCTCCTGGCTCCTGACTTGGGCCTGGACCAGCCCTGGCTGGTGCAGCCATTTAGGAAATGAACCAGAAGTTCACAAAGTAACTCTTTTTCAAATAAATAAATAAATCTTGAAAACAAGAAAATAAAATATTTTCTGAAAAGAGAGGGGTGGTGTGGACCTTTAGCCTAGTGTTTAAGAGAGTATTGAGATGCCTGCCCACCTCTCCTATCACAGTGCCTGGGTTTGATTTCCAGTTCAGGCTTCTGACTCCAGCTTCCTACTAACACAGACCCTGGGGACAGCAGGCATGGCTCAGATAATTGACTTCCTATCAAGCACATGGGACACCTGGATTGAGTTCCTAGCTCCTGGCTCTGGCCTTTGGCCTGGCCAGGGGCACTGCCGATGTATGGGGAGTGAAGTAGTGGATAGCAGATTTTTCTTTCTGTGTTTCCATCTCTCTGCCTCTCAAATAAATGAATTGAAAATAAATTAAAAGGGGCTGGTGCAGTGGTGTGGTGGATGAAGCCGCTGCCTGTGGCAACGTCATCCCCTGTGAGCACTGCCTTAAGACCTGGCTGCTCCGCTTTTCACCCAGCTCCCTGCTGATGCACCTGGGAAAGCGGTAGAGGATGGCCCAAGTGCTTGGGCCCCCGCGGCCACATGGGAGACCTGGAGGATGCTCCTGGCTCCTGGCTTCGAATCTGCGCAGTGTGCCGGCCGTAGCGGCCATTTGGAGGGTGAACCAAAGGAAGGAAGACCTTTCTCTCTGTCTCTCCCTCACTGTCTAACTCTGCCTGTCGGAAAAAAAAAAATAAAAATCATAGGGAGGAGTGGAGTTTATTAGGATGCCTGGGGAAGTGGAGTACAGTGTACATAAGGAGCCGTGTCTGTCCCGTGGGAACCCGTCTCCCCAGGGTTTCTGAACGGGAGCTGTACACAGGATTTTCTGTGCACATGGCGGATAGAGGGCACAGGCCTCTCCGTGCAGTTCTGAAAGGACAGTGGGTTTTAATACAGAGAAATCCCACCCTGGCAGACATTGTACGGCGGTAAGACAGCAATGCACCCTGAATAGCATTTTCTTGGCAAATCCCTCTTACTGGCCTCAGTTGCGGATTTCCTGTCGTTAATAGATTTCAGCTCATTCACTGTCCTCCCCCTGCCTGTCCTGCCACTGTCGCTGTGCCCTCTGCCTCCTGATGGCTCCACTGGAGGATGTGTGCCTGCTTACCACGGGGCTCTGGCTTTCGGCTTAGACTGAAAGCCTGATGCTGCAGGAGCAAGTCGCGGATCCCACCGGCGAGAAACGTGGCCTCAGTGAGGCCGAGCTTCCCGAGCGACAGGTGACCCTTGGTGAGGTGCAGCTGTCCCCAGCAGGGCAGAGTGCCAAGGAGCCTTACGCTTCCTCTCCTACCACCTGGCATTCGGTCCTCTGCTCAGTGAGCCCACAGATGTCCACCGAGGCAGCCTGGGTATCCACTGCTGTGCTGCGGCTACGTGGGACAGAGCTGGCCGCTCTCTCCTCAGGGAGCTCAGGTCTGGCCCTTTTACCTCTAACCTGCTTGCTCTGCCAAGCACGCAGGGACCTGGAGGCACCACATCCTGAGCGCTCTGCTGCACTCGTGCCGTCCAGCTGTCTCCAGTCCTCAGCATTCGCTTGAAAACATGCTCACATCTGCCTGCACCTCCCCACCCTCGGAGGGGCTGACAGCTCCTTGCACCCAGACCATGAACCTGACCTACTGTCGTCCACATTCCCTTCCCCTCACCCACGCCTTGCTCCCTGCCCTGCTGATGTCCGCATAGGCACACATCTTTGCTTAAGAACACTGAAGTTCAAACACGCCTTTGGGATGAGGTTCAAGTTTTTGCAACACCCGTTGTAAGGGAAGTCCCAACCTGCTCTTAGCCCCTTTTGAGACCACCACCCTTGCCAAAGCATGCACTTTGCCAGTGCCCCTGCCCTGCCCACCTGCCCTTGTTCCAGCCTACCTGTGTGCACTATCCCATGGTCACTTCTCTAAGAAATGCACCCCCACCTCAACCCTGTAGGTAGAATTAGTCTTTCCCTCCTCTGAGCCTTTCTTAATTTTTCACTGGTACCAACAGTACACCAGCGATCATGCTGTAACCTTGGATAAGCTAACAGAGGGACAGCCGCGTTTTCTTTCTCTTGGCACTTCTAGTATCTGGCAGGGTACCCAGTGTGGAGGAGAAAATTTAGTGCATACAGGTTTGTTGAATTGACTTGAGTCCAAATTCCCAGATACTGTGTTCTCAGGGGCTGTGTGTATGTGTGTTAGGGCTGGAGCATAAGAGGGTGGGCGAGGGAAAGGATGAGGGGCAGAGACGAGATCACGTCCTTATTGTCATCCTCAAGCCACCTGACTGCTCCTGGCAGGTGTCTGCTTTAAGCTCACTGTTCTTAGGGAATGTGTTGGGCAGCAGCTTACCTCTCCCCAGTCCAGATTCCTATGCCAAGTTCATAACAGCCACATCGCAGGAGGCAAATGCTCCTTACCAACTGCCCCCTCTCGCTGGGAGCAGCCACCGTCTCAGATCTTTCTGGGCTTGGCTTCCAGGGAGCTCCTTAACCCCCTGGGGGCCTGGCCAGAAGCCAGGTGCAGCAGCAGGAGCTCCAGGCTGCTTCCTCTCCAGGGAGCTCTTGGCTGCGGCCTCTGAGGTTGTGCGGGTGCAGAGGTGTCCCCTTGCCTTTCTCCCGTGTTGGATTTCTCGGGGAAGGGGGAGAATGTCTCCAGTCTCTGTCAGGGAATATGTGAATGCCCCTGAATCCCAGCCTTCTAAGAGTGAAGACTGCTACTTCTCCTCCCCTCCCTTCTCATTTCCTTGCCCCCCAGGCCTGCCTGAGAGTCTGAGTGTGACGGACAGCCACTGCTCCTGCGGCTGTTCACCTTTTTGAGAAATTAATTTCTCATCGTTCTGTATTTTCCCCCACCCCATCCTTTTTTCTAGAATGAAGCCAGGTCTTATTTTGCTTACACAGGTTCGGTTTGTGTCACCAAAAGAGAGACGGACTTTCCGGGTTTTGCGTCCTGAAAACCTGGACTTCTTGGGTAGGGAAAGAAGGGAGAGCTGGCAGGGGAGTGGTGCCCCTCAGTGGGGGTGGATGGAGTCCCCACGGCTGGGAGTAGGGGCCCATGCACCTGTGTATTCCTGTGGAGCAGGTTCTTCAGTTCATGCAGGTCTTTTCCCAAATGCTGTCGTCTCTGGCAGACCCACCGAAAATGACAGGTTTTGTTAGGGTGTCTCCTATCACCAGACTTGTGTTCTCAGCATTTGAAGCACTCTACCTACTTGTATTTGATTGTTTATTATTTTCCTGCCCCCAGAGAGTAGAAGTTCCAGGACACCAAAGATTTCTGTCCATTTGGGTTTACTCCTTTATCCCCAGTGCCTGTACCAATGAATGGCACCGGTGATGGTTAATTTTACCTCAACTAGGATAGGCCGGGGCACCTGCATCTTTAGTCAAGCTCCAATCTGGATGTTGCTAGGAAGCTATTTTTCAGATGAGGTTAACATTTAAATCAGCAGTCTTTGGTAAAGGGAGTCCCTTATTCAACCATTTTAGGGCCATAGGATGAAAAAGACTGGTATCCCCAGGGGCAGAGGGATTCTGATGGCCTTAGGCCCCGAGCTGCCGGGTCCCCCTTCCTACTTTCTGGCCTGCAGACTTCAGATTTGCTGCTACACCCACACAAGACAGTTCCTTAAAGTTAAATGTCATTCTCTCTTTGCATGTATGTATGTATGTAGTGTATATACCCATGCATGCATATGCACACACCCACACACGTCATACTTGTTCTGCTTATCTGGGGAACCTTGACGGATAGAGCACTCACTGCATATTTGCCGAGTGAATGAATGAGGTGCGAGGCTCAGAAGGGAATTGCTAAGAGACTATATGCTAAACACTGGGGCTCCCAAGAGTGTTCTCATAGCTGCAGAGCACCCTGCTTTAAGGAGCCAAGGTGGTGGCCTCTGCGAGTCACAGGTGACCAGGTTCTTTCTCACCTGAGGCCCTCGCCCAGATTCTTGAGTGAGGCTGAAGTAGGGGAAGGGGGGTTCTTGGGTGACTGTCGTGACTTGGAGCCAATTTATTAATTTTTTATTTGAAAGGCAGAGTTACATAGAAGCAGAGGCAGAGAGAGAGAGAGAGAGAGAGAGAGACAGAGACAGAGAGAGGTCTTCTATCTGCTGGTTCACTCCTCAAATGCCATATGGTTGGAGCTGCGCTGGCCCGAAGCCAGGAGCCAGGAGCTTCCTCCGGGTCTCCCACACCAGTGCAGGGGCCCAAGGACTTGGGCCATCTTCTACTGCTTTCCCAGGCCATAGCAGAGAGCTGGATTGGAAGTGGAGCAGCCAGGACTTGAACCGGCACCCATATGGGATGCCGGCACTGCAGGTGGCGGTTTTACCCACTACGCCACAGCACCGGTCCCAAGCCAATTTATTTTTAAAGAAAATGACAGGACCCCACTTGTGGCACAGGATGTTAAGCTGCCACCTGTGATGCGGGCATCCTACATGAGCACCAGTTTGAGTCCTGGCTGCTCCACTTCCAATCCAGCTCTCTGCTGATGCAAATGTGAAGGCAGCGGAAAATGGCCTCCTAGACCTTTTTCTTCTGAGGGTGAGGGAGAGAGGCTGGCTTATGAGTAGTGAAGATCTGTGAGCTCCAAATCCTGGCTCTGTACAACATCAGCTCGGGCCATGGACACCGGAAGACCACCCTCCTCTGAATTTCTCAGCAAGAAGGTGCTGAGTGCTGAGCTGGCCTCTGGGGGCATGATGGGGGTGAAGCCTCAGACTCCGGGAGGGATCTCATGCAGGCTTTGTAAAGAAGCAGGTTGAGCGTGCATCATTAGCCTATGATTAATATATAATAATATAGTAATCACCAGGCAGGGCTGTGTTAATACAACATTAGGCTGGAATAATACCCACAGGAAACAGCATCTGAAGCCTCCCACGGCATCAGCAAATTGACCTCTCCTGCTGTTAGCTCAGGTGAGAGTGAGGCACTGGAAATGCAGTCAGGCTTCTACCACACACACGTGGGAAGGCCGAGCATCTCAGGGACCCAGTTTGGATTTGTAGAAGCTTCGGAATCTCCCTGCTCCTTATTCCCCCACCATTTAACGCACGAGCACCAGGAAGATGGGCTCCCATGGACTGGGGACGAGGTCGGTGTGTGGCCAAGAGGCTACGGGTATGGTTTCTCCTTCCCACTGGTGAACTGTCCTGACCCGTGAACTTCCGGCTGGGACCTTGGACTCTAAAATGTTTCTGCTTTCTATTTTGTTTTGGATCCAGCCTCTCTTTGTCAAGTGGGCAAAGGTCTGGGAGGCAGAGTGTGGGGTGAGGAAGAGCACCTTGCTTTTAGTTTTGGCCATGGGAGACCTCTGTGGGTTCAGGCTGCTCTCCAGGGACCATTTTGGGATTGGCAGCAGAGTTTCCAAGAGCAGTCTGTGGGCCGGCTCTGTCCTCCACACATCTACCCCTGCAGGAATGTGATATGGCTTGGGGCGTGGGACCAAGAGGGACTGTAGTGGACCTGACTCTGGTATGAACATGATTCAGGTCCTGGGGCAAGCACATGCCATCTGCTAACATGACTGACACATGGGAACAGGAGAATACCTGTTGTTCTTGGGTGCATAAGTCATTGGAGGTCTGGATTGAACAGCTCAACCTCTGCAAGATGCCAGATTTTGCCAAGTCATTTTAAAAAAAGAGATTGATTTTGTGGGGAAATTAGTTACATGATGGTGCCCAAAGGAAGTAAGGTGGGCGGAATCCAAAGTTGTTTACCACTAAAACTAATTGGCTGTGCAACATCAGGGGAGGTGACAAAACTAGTAACAAGTGTATAGACATATGGCTAGTCCTATAGAAATCCCCCAGTAAAATGACCATTTAAGTGATTGGTTGGTCCTTAGCCCTGCCCCAATGACTGCAGTTTTGTGCTATAAAAGGTTCTGTTTCGCATGAAGTAAATGAGTCCTTGCTAGACTTGGCTCCCCGCTGCGTCTGATTGTCTCCGGGATTGGGAGGCTGGGGAACGGGCGAGCGGCGCACTTACCTTTCCTCGGACCCAGTCCATCCTTGTACGGGTGGACTAAGACCCAGCAGATTTATTTATTTCAAAGCAATTCAGAGAATGAGAGGCAGAGAGAGAGAGAGAGAGAGAGAGAGAGATTCTTCCATCCAGTGGTTCACTCCCCAAATGGTTGCAATGGTCAGGACAGGGCCAGGCCAAAGCCAAGAGCCAGGAGATTCATCTGAGTCTTTCATGTGGGTACAGGGGCCCAAGCACTTGGGCCACCTTCTACTGCTTTCCCAAGCTCATTAGCAAGTAGCTGGATTGGAAGTGGACTAGCCAGGACTCAAACTGGTGCCCATATGGGATGCCAGGGCTGCAGGTAAACACCACAGTGCTGGCCCCACCAAGTCTTTTGCACCCACACCCATAGCAGTTGCTAAAGAAAATGGCTCAGGTGAGAAGGAACAGCATTTCTGGATAGTCTTCCGAGAGGAGCTGATGGTGTGTTTGCAGTGGGAGGAACCATATCCTGAAGGGAAGTGGGGAGACACTTCTGGGAGGACAGGTGGTAGGGAAGGTTTTAGCCTGCAAGAGGGAGCAGGGCCAGCCCACTGGTCCAGGCAGATGGCATGCTTGCGTCTGCTCTGTCCCCTGACATCCTTAGAACACATTCTCCTGCCATCCATGTTTCCCTGGTGTCTGGGTTCTGTCTTCCTGGTTAAATCTTCATTTTTAGCAGTTACTCACCATATGAGAATGCGTCTGGCTCTCTTGTAAAATGTGATCTTTTGTTTGCGTCTCACTCTGTAAGAGCCGACTTGGTGGTGGTTTTTATGGCAAATTAAGACAACATAGGATGCCAGTCTAGTGAGCAGGTAGCTTGGGTGTTCTGTCCTCCTGGGACAGGAATGAGATGTCCACCAGAGAGCTGGGTGTAGGTTTCGCATCCTGGTGTCCAACATGGCCAGATAGACACAATTCTCTGGACCTGTTGCCGTCCCATTCTCCCTGGGCAGCAGGAGACACTTCCATTGGCAATTCCATTCTGAGAAGAGAGGCAACCTGATCCTTTGGAGCAGGGAAGGGTGGGAAGAGACTTCTGCAGAATTCTCCAGAGCACTTGTTTTCCTGGTTTGCTGAGTTGGGTCTCCCAAAGTTGTTTGTGTCTAGTATAGGATTCAGGATTTGTAGCTTTGACCAGAGGAAGAAAAATTAGAAGATTGGAGACCTCCAGGGCAGAGTCTGAGCACAGGCCACTGTGGCACTGTCACTCCCAGCTAGGATACGTGGCATGCAGGCACCCTGCAGTCTCCTGGTCTTCTTGGGCAAAGCTGCCCCTTCCCTGGCTGGGCCCAGGTGACATGTTCCTGCTTTCTGTGTTTTTGCAGAGCTGCCTAAATCCTGGACAAAAGCTTTTCCTCCTACGCCAGCTTCTGATTTCAACAGCAGTGTGACCTTCTAGCAAGGAGGGAAGGAGAACTCCGTAGAGCCTGGCCCAAAGCGGGGGAAGGAGAGTCCAGTGCTTTTGACCTCCTGAGAGATGGAAGAAGATGTGGATCGGAGATCCTTGTGGGCATAGAATCGTGCTTCATGCCAGAGGGCAGGCCAAAAGTCCTGCCTCTGCCAGGCACCCTCGTATCCATCAGTGGGTCCCTCCACGAGGATCAGAATCCACAGCCACCTCAGCACCGGCTCTGTTTGTGGCATGTAATAAAAAAAACCCATCCTGCTGCTTTGCATTGCTTAATTAATAAGCTCGTTCCTAATCCCCAGACACCTGCAAGCATTTCCAATTTTTCATATGCCCACATGCCATCTTGGTGGGAATCTGCTGGGCCCCAGTTCTGGCTCAGCTGATGGGGGTGGGGGCAATGAAACTGGATGAGGAGCCTGTTCTCTTTCCCTTGACCTCATTCTGTCCAATTTTTATTCTCTAAGAATCCTGTCGTGCATTAGCTATTTTATTCTTGTGGGCGGTTCTCCTCCAAGATCCCTTTTGTTGGACTGCTCTGTGAGTGAAGATTACTATCTTTCGTGGCTGCACCCTTCCCTGCACAAGGAGGCTGTGCCTGTACCCCATCTGGGATGACCTGCAGCCAGCACTGACTGATGCGGGTTATACAGGGCTAGCTCCTTGCCTTAAGATGGGATGAGTCTGTAGCATTGGTTCTACTTCAGAACCCTGGAGAGAGCAGATTGACCCAGGCCTCATACGAAACCACATCTTCCCTGGATTCTTCCAATGCCCATCTTGCTTTCCTCACTGCCTTAAGGTTCTTCTGAGAGCCCTCCCTCAATGGATCCCTGGCACATGAAACCTCAGCTCAGTCTGCATCTGGGGAACCTGACCTGAGACAGCTTACTCCAGCGCCAGGTGCATGAGTCTGTGTGTGTGTGTATCTGTGTGTGTAAAGAAATATTGGATTGGGGATGGAATGAATCCAACCTATGCTTCCATGAATAATAGAAGCCTGGGGAGAGGGCTTGTGCCCCAGTCTGGAAAGATGAGGATAATAGGGCACAGAGGAGAGAGACGCTGGAGGAGGAAGCAAAGCAGCTCAGCCTCTGGAGAGTGCAGGCACCTTGCCTCCATCCCCTGGAGAGTAGCAGAGCCAGGACTCAACCCCATCTTCCCAACTCCAGACACCCCTTCCTTTCTGTCTCCCTTGAGCTTGGCGGACTGGGTGGGGACTGGGCCATCTGTTCTCCCTTGCCCAGCCCATCCTCACCATGGCCAGACATGATTTACCTGCCTGCAGGACTTCCTCATTCAAAGTCACCAAAGCAACAGTGCCTAGCACAGCACCAGGTTACACGGTCGACACTCACTAAACAGCTGTTCGATGGAGTTGACATTGCAACTGCTGTTAACGCAGCTCACACCTTGTATGTCAAGGTTCAGTGAAGGAGCAAGTCCGTGCTCTACATGCTTCAAGCAGAAAGGGATTTAATAGAGATTCAGGGGCTTACACAGTCATTGTAAATGCAGAAGGAGTGGGTTCAGGGTTGGAAATCCTGGAATGACTCCCAGAACAATACAGAGTGAGGGAAATGGAGACTCTGAGGCTGTCGTGGGGGCTACATCCAGTGAGGTTGCAGCTGCCCTGTCCCCAGAGAATTCCCTGGAGTCTGGAGGTGGTGGGGGGACAGAAGGATGCAAGGAGCTGGCAATCAGATGAAGAACTGCTGCTACCAGCTTTGAAGCTTAGAGAGTGCAGAAGGAACACCAGGAACCCCTGAAACGCTGTTTTGACCTTGACCATCAACAGCTAAGGCTGCAGGAAGGACGCTTCCCTTCCTGTCTGTCGGCTGAGTCCTGTGCAAGTGCACATAATGAGTGGAATCTAAGCCGTACTCCAAAGCACAGCTGCAAAGAGGTTTGGGTGATGCTTTCCAACGTTTCTGCACGGAGGGTGGTGTGGTCGAAATGACCTGATGGATGAGAGAGCCAGCCACGGGGATCTCTTACAGGCTTCTTCTTTCCACACATCATCCTCTCTGTTGCTTCTGCCTGCAAGGCACTGGTGCATGGCAAGAAATCCTCTTCGGCCTAAGCAGTTGTAGCTGGTGGGACTCAGGGAGCCTGAGGGCCCATAGTGGATGGGATTAGAAATAATTATGTGAGTGAGAGTGGAAATAGATTATGCAGGGAAGGTTCAAGCCACACCCACGGAGAGCATGAGGACAGAGACTTCCACTTCCTGTTCTGGGCTCAGTTTCCAGTTGAAGCCAAGGCCTGGAGGTGATCCTGTGGGGTACCCATAGCACTGAAGACATCCTTCTCAGCCCTTCGGCACCGACACCTGCTATAATCCTGTGAACTCGTGTTACAGTAGGGGAGATAGAGCCTAGTGAGACTCTAGATCATCCCTACTGTCACAGAGGAAAGTAGACAAAACTCAAACTGGACCTCCTCCATAGGTTGAAAGATATCAGTTGTCCCCATGATCTTCGTCTTGCACAGAGGAGGTCCCAGTGCCCAGCACATCTACCAGGTTAACCCCAGGGTCTTGCTCCTCATCCTCTGCACAGTACCGCACCGGGTAATGCATGTAGGAATGTACAGCAATAGTTCTTTCTTTGAGCAGCTCCAGTAGTCCAACCATTGAGAATTCAAATGACTTTTCCTCCACTTTATGACAATTGGTGGGCTCTGTGGGGAGGCAGATTTTGGCTTTATTTTGAGGGGCTTGTCAAGCTGTTCTGCCAGATACCTGGCAGCCTGGTGAGTGTTCCCCATTCCTGTGGTGTCTAGCTGAACCTGTTCAATGATAGACTCTCATTTGTTGAGACTGTCAATAGGGAAATGTAGATGTTGAGAAAATGTGGGCATAGGGTGACTTAATCTCTAAGGGCTTTTCTTCTTCTGATGTTCCATGTTTCTGTGGCCTGATGGATTTAGGACACCACTGGTTTGCTGTGTGTGTCCAGTGCAGGGATGAACTTGTCTATCAGGAAGGAGCAGTGAGGTCTGAGGCCCTGAGCAACTCTACCTTCTCTCTCCTCTATACCTACATCCCCAAAGCTGTACTGGGTGGAAAGGGGCTGGTGGCTGTCACTCTGTGTTGGTGTCTATACAGCTTTGCATCTCCTTTCCATTTGTTTTCGGTCTCCAGTGCAAGTGCACTCCAAGCTGCTATGCAGACAGAGGTTTAGAGAGAGCCCAGCTGAGTTATAATGGGCTCTGTCTAGTGGACAAATGATTGGGCATTTATCCAACACCCCAGAAGAGAGTAGCAGGCAGGGCACATCCCAGTGGAGGCAAAGCCAGGACCTTACACCCCTGGCAGAACGAATTCTGCTTGGAAATGTGTGCCACAAGCGCAGGCTTGTCACACCCACGGGTGACTGGTACTGAGTGCTCCCGAGTGTGCAGCAAGGAGGGCACTGGACAGGGGCAGGTGATGTGCCTGCTTTCTGGGGCTCCCAAAGAGCCCTCTTTTTCCTAGTCAGTGGCACACGTGTGCCCTTATATATGGTAGGGAACATGTGCTTGTTATGGGCATGTGTGTGATACACAGCAGAGGGCAAAGGACTTAAACTGACATTTCTCAAAAGAGGAAATTCAAATGGCCAACAGACACATGAAAAAATGCTCAGGATCACTAGCCATCAGGGAAATGCAAATCAAAACCACAATGAGGTTTCACCTCATCCCAGTTAGAATGGCTTTCACACAGAAATCAACTAACAACAAATGCTGGCGAGGATGTGGGGAAAAAGGTATCTTAATCCACTGTTGGTGGGAATGCAAACTGGTAAAGCCACTGTGGAAGAGACTATGGAGATTCCTAAGAAATCTGAATATAGACCTACCGTATGATCCAGACACCCAATTCCTGGGAATTTACCCAAAGGAAATGAAATCAGTAACCAAAAGAGCTATCTGTGCCCCTACGTTTATTTCAGCTCAATTCACAATAGCTAAGATGCGCAATCAACACAAATGACTGTCAACTGAAAACTGGATAAAGAAATTATGGGATATATACACCATGGAATACTATACAATGGTAAAAAAAATTGAAATCCAGTCATTAGCAACAAAACGGATGAAACTAGAAAACATTATACTTAGTGAAATAAGCCAGTCCCCAAAAGACAAATACCATATGTTCTCCCTGACCTGTGATAACTAATAGAGTACCTAAAAGGCAATCCATAGAAGTTCAATTGACACTTTGAGAAGCAAGTACTTTGAACAGCCCTTATCTCAGCTGTTGAGGAACAGTTTTCTTTTTCTCATACTATTTGTTGAACTCTTTACTTAGCACAGAGTTAATCATATGTATATAAAGTTAATTGAAAACAGATCTTAGTAAAAAATAAGAAAGGGAATAGGAGAGGGAGGAGGAAGAGTGGATATGATGAGAAGAATCATCATGTTCCTAAAGTTGCAATTATGAAATGTATGAAGCTTGTATTCTTTACATAAAGGGTTTTTTGGGGAAAAAAGATACAGGAGAGCACCCACATGTGTCTGTTGAAGCAGTCATGTGTTGGCGTGTGAATGTCTATGAGTGGTCCAGTGCATTCAAGGCAGATGTTCACCCACACGCTTTTTGGGCAAGGGAATGAGTACATGCATGTGGGTGCATGTGTGTGCGTGCACACACGCACACGTATATGTATGCGTGTGCACATCCGAAGTTTGGCTGGGCAGGTCTCTCTGCTGGACATTGCCCTGGGAGGTTGGCTTCCTAGAGGCTGAGTTTGGATCTGAGCTCCCTGCTCCAGGGTCGATGGCATTGATCCAGAAGGAGTGAGGAATCAATTGTAATTTGGTTGGAGGGCCTGGCACCAGAGTGTGTACAGAGTAATTAGAGGGAGAGGAGCTGATGCAGAGGGCTGGGCCCACTGCCCAGGATGGGGGCTGCTGGCCGCCAGGCAGATTGGGTTTGGGGGAGGGGCGCCTCATTCAAGGTGATCCAGGGACTGCTTTCTTGAACACCTGACTTCCAGCTCAGACTCCTCTAACGGGCTCAGGACAAGCTATGAGAGGTGTCCATGGGGAACAGTGGGCACTGTAGGTGCCTTGTGTTTTTGCCTTTGTTGGCTTGCAGTGTGGGGAGGGGATCTCCTGATAGATTTTGTGTCTTTCAGTCCCCTGTATCTCTTCCATAATAATGAAAACACGTGACACTTAAGAAGGCTTCTAGCCTCTCAATAAGCTTTTTTAAAGCTTTTATTTAATAAATACAAATTTCATAGGTACAGCTTTAGGAATATAGTGGTTATCCCCCTTATACCCGCCCTCCCACTCCCACTCCTGTTTCACCTCCTACTCCCTCTCCCATCCCATTCTTCATTAAGATTCATTTTTAATTATCTTTATATACAGAAGACCAACTCTATACTAAGTAAAGATTTCAACAGTTTGCACCCACACAGACACACAATGTATAAATACTGTTTGAAGACAAGTTTTACCATTAATTCTCATAGTACAACTCATTAGGGACAGAAGTCCTACATGGGGAGCAAGTGCACAGTGACTTCTATTATTGATTTAACAATTGACACTCTTATTTATGACATCAGTCAATAAGCTTTCAGTTTTCTTCTCTCATGGGAACCTTACATGGTAAGTGTCAAGAGGAAGAACAAGGTTCCTGGCCTACTGGATAACCAAGGAATTGGAGGTGCATGTGAAAGGCGTGTGAATGTGAGTGAGTGGCCCAGCTGGGGTCTCAGTGTAGACCTAATCCTGGTGTCAGAGGACTTTACTCATCTAGGGTGAAGGTTGAGAGGAAAGGAAGTACCCCAGGTGGAGTATTGTGGAGGCTTGTGCCTGCCACAGGCAGGGCCCCAGTGTACCTGAGCAGTGTACCTGAGCCCAGTCTGTGTGCTTCGGGAGATGTCCAGCGCAGGTGGTGTTTGGAGAAAGAGCGTTAGGGAGTGGAAGGCGAAGAGAGGATGGCACGAAGCAGGTGGTTCCCTTCCAGGTCGAGGGAGGGAGGGAGGGATGGAGGTGTGAGTGACAGGGCATCCTGTCTGCCTGTGGCAGTGAGGGAGAGAGGGAGGCTTTTACATGGAAGGCATATCCCCTCTGTGAATGAAGAGGAGGGGGGAAGAGAGCTCCTTATAACCCAGGACACTTTGAGGTTCACTGGGACTCCCTCACTGTGTTTCCAGCATCCTCACAATTAGGAGAGGTGCCTGAAGACTCTCCTCTTGGGATTTAGATGGGAAGCGATTGCATCTCACACAGGGTCCAGATCAAATTGGAGGAGGTGTGCTAGGAGACAGGAAAGGAGAAAGAACAAAATAGAGAGCTTGGAGTGCTTGGGGGCCTTCACTGCACCACTAATGGTGACAGATTTCCAGCCGTCGCCCGTAAACGCCTGAGATCATTTGTCTAGCTCGGGGAACACAAGAAAAGGACTCAGTCCTAATGGATTCATTAGCAGGGAGGGGGAGGAAGGGGACTAGGTTGGAGAAAAGGAATACTGCTTGGATCCTGACAGCAGCAGAACAATTCAGGAAAAGTGGGAGGTGGGGATGGTATGAAGGGTTTGGAAGACCCTACTTCTCTGGCCCAGAGATGGTTCTGTCCTGCGTGGTTGCCAACCACTATGAGAAGCCCTGCATTTCCGGAAATATGGAGCTTGTTCTCATGTACATGCAAGGACTATCAGGATGAGTCAGCTGGGGGACCAAGTGGCATGTGAGAGGCCTGGCGCCTTTCCTAAAGTCATTTGCACAGGAGTTCCTGGCCTCCACATCCCACTCTCTGTAACAGCAGAAGCACCTGCCCTCATCTGTAAGGGCCTTTTGCCTTGAACCCTACTTCTGAGGCCTGTCCTAGGATGATTCTGTCACATGACAGGTGACACATTCTACACTTGGGAACGTGGAGGAGCGATGATGGGAGATGCAGAGGGACGTGGTTATAATTAGGGGGATGATTCCAGGGTGCATTGGGAATTACCTTCTTCATTTTGGGCAAAGTAGTTCGACCTTGAAGTGGACTGAGCAGAAGCCAGGCACAGACACGGCTGCTTGCCCCTGCTGGCCCATGCTCTACCCATTTCTTTCCTCTCGGTGTGATGTGCCAGTCCCAGATGGCACCCCTCCCCAGCCTGCTTCCTGTATTCCTCTCGGCTCTCACTCCCTATGCAATTACTCATCCATGAGCCAGGCTGGAATGCATAACAATATACACTCTCATTTGTATAATGCTTTGAAGTCTTCAAACCACTTTTAGTCATTTGATGTCATTTGACACACATGACATGCCACAAAGGGGTAGTACTGTAGAACACAGATTCTAAGGCAATCTGCCTGAATCCCTGTCCTGTCTCTGCTCTACCAGGGGCAAGTGCTTTAATTTCTTCTGTAAAGTAAAGATATGAATAGATCTTTCCATTTAATGTCGTGAGGACACAAGGATTTTGTAAATGCTCATAATAGGGCCTGGCCTGTGGGGGGGGTTCCTGTTAGTATTATTGCTGGGATTGTTCCAGATTATCAAAAGGCGAAGAGCTAAGAGCTGAGCAAAAGAGGGAGGTGAGGTTTCTAGGGGCCAGAGCTACAGTTCGGCAAGGTTGGGGCTTGAATCCAGATCTGCTGGTTCACAGTCCACAACATGGAAGTGTTGTGCTACCAAGTTTGCTGGCACAGGCCATCCAGTCCCTGGCCTGGAATTCACAGGGAAGAAACCAGAGCCAGTGTTGTCTCTATGGAGAGTCTGGCATGTGCTGGGAGGTCTATGGCCTCTGAGTCACTTGTCACTCACAATAACCCTGGGAGATAGGCACCATCATCCCGTTTATAAGGTCCCCACACCACAAAGGCTCTTATGAATGCAGTTAAGGGGCTCCATCCCCCTGCACCTCTCAGAGTGGCTCCGAGGCACTGTTCACAGTGCTGAGGGATTCTGCAGGACCTAGGGGTGGGGAGGTGCCACTTCTTCCCGTAACTGCCGTTTTATACTCTCCTGGCCAGCTGCCTGATTTCACACACCTGTCTTTGATCCCCAGAAGCTGGGGGGATGAGGATGCTGCCCAGGATAAGAGAGTCATCTCTATTAACCTCCCTTTTCCATGAGAGTGTGGGGACACAGAGAATGGAGAGAGATGGCCCAGAATGTGCTAGAGCGCACACGCACGCATGTGCACACAGAGCAGGAGTGTGTCTTTGCCGCAGCTATAAGTATCCCCAGGGCTCCCTGCGGGGCCCTATATATATTTATGAAAGTGTGTGGGCGGGCAGGTCTGTATGTGGCGGCACAGCACCTGTCTGAGTGGGTGGTGTGAGAGTGTGTGTGTGTCCCTGGAGTGTGTGTGGAGTGGGAGTGTGTGGGAGGAGGCTAACGACTGTGGTCTGCTCAGTGCAGGCCGTGCTGTGGTTCTCATGTGCTTCATTTCATCTTTACTCCCACGCTGAGTTGTACCACAGGCAGCAATGCCTGCAGACACACGTGTACATGTGTGCACACACATGCACACTCACCTCTGCCTTCTCCTGCTTCTTCACATCCACTCCTTCCATATCCACCGAAACACGAATAACGCCCTGGCATTACAGCACAGTTCTGAAATGTGCATGCAAATACCAGCATACATGCATCCCAACCTGCAACAGACCACGAGAAGTGACTCCACTGCTCTGCCCTCCTCTTTCCTGCCCCTCATTGTCAGCTTTCCATCTTCTGGGCTGGGAATCTTTTGTCCTCTCTTTCCTCTACCTCGGGAATGGCTTCCCTAGGCCTGCTGCTCTTGGTAGATCCATTTCTGGGGCTTGCCTTGGCACAGGAGGGTTAGGCTCTGGCATGGCCCTGTTTCCTTCCAGAAATGTGGATTTGCCTTCAATAGTGCAAATCCCAGCTACACGAGGCTCCTGCTGGCGCCACCTGCTGGTGGCTGTTCCCTAGTGTTTGTCGCAGGTGCTTGGTGGGGAGTTGGGTATCCAAGAGACCAGAGTTAGGCCGAAGTGCAGGGCCATCAGGACAATGGGCTCTGGGCAAGTATGTGGAAGGTGGATTTCATGTGGAGAAGCCTCCTGGGGACCCAGCTTAGGCAAGAGGAGAAGTATGTTCCAGGGACATCCATGCTGGGAGTTCCTGTATGGGAAAGCAGGAGGCCCTATGTGCACATGAGGTGCAGGTCTGTGTACTGTGATGTGTGAGGATATGACACAGATTTGCCCAGGGCAGCTCAAGGGGCTGTGGACTTGTAGGTAACACACGTGTGGTTATCTGAAGAGATTCTGCACGTGCATGTGTGCACAGGAGTGTCCTGTATTGGTGTGTGTGATTCTGCAGACGTGTGTGTCCCCACATGGGTGTGAGTGCAGTGTATTGGTTGTGTGTGTGTTTGTAGAGAGATGTGGGTTTCAGTTGTATTAACACACCATCTGGCAAAAGCCTTGGCATTTCTTATTGTGCCAAAGACTTCAACCTAGACACAGGGGCCCTGAGAGTTGTCAACATTTTCTTCCACACTGTAAACTCCCAACCCCCTCCCTCATCGGCAGTGCCCAATCATCCGTTGATGCTCACCCTTTCCCCCTTCCCTTCCCTAATGACTTTCTCTAAATACCCACTACTGACCAGGTGGGGCCAAGCTCAGTGTTCAGTGACTTCTCAGCTACCAGCATCCCTGCATCCAAGAGCAGCTGAACCAGCCACTGACCCCCTTCTTGCCTGCCAAGAGCTGCCGTCTGCTTGGATGATGAATGGCAAACCATCCTTTCTGCACACCCACCCTGCTCTCCCCACGCTCCCTTGCAGGGCTCATGCCTCAAAGAACCTCCACAAAGGGACAGCAGCCCAGGGCAGAGAAAGGCCCCTTCTCCCCACAGCAAATGCTCCTTTCAAATCAGCCTCTTACGCTGGAATGTTGCAGAGGCTGCTCTGTGCCCCTCCATTAACCTTGGGAAGTTGCCCGGGAGCAGCCCTGCAGCAGCCTCCCCCAAAGCCCCCCTCCATGTTCCTCCCTCTATCAGCTCATTGTCCAGATTCTCCATAAAACTCTCTTTTCAGTGCCTCTACTGGCCTCATCCCAGCCCCAGCCCCAGCCCCAGCCCCAGCCCCAGGCTTTGCTGGCAGCTGTGCCCACTCCCAAGTCCCCTGACTTTTGCTTTTCCAAGTTGGTTTCCTAGAAAGGGAACAGGGAGGAAGCCCAGCTTCAGGACCTCAGAAGCCAGAGCTCTGGAGATGCTTCTACACACACAAGTCTCATCATCATTTCTATAGCCTGCCCACCTACCCCAAAACACACCCTTTCTGTATACAATCTCCCATATGGCTGGGTCTTCTTAACTCAGGTCATCTGTTCCCTGTGACATAGGTCTGTGCTACCTCATGTTGGTCCCTTGTTTCCAACCCCTAAAGCAGACACTGGGCTGCTGGCAAGGTTTGGTGTTCAGCACCCTCCTATTAATTTTAACCAGGTGATAGCTGCTGCCTGCCAGGGGACACCTGGAGGCCAGACAGCCCTCCTCCCCGGGCTTCTGGTATGCCTCATGTACACAACACCTCTTGAAACCCCACAGTTGGACTGGCCATCATATTAACACTAGGCCCATTCGGTTCTTCTGAGCAGCCAGATTGGCTCTTAACCACAAGTTCGGTGAAGGCAAGAACCATGCCTGTGTGGCTCATCCTGTACAGGTATGGTGCCGGCTCACAGCAGGTACTCAATCCATCTATGTGGGTGCAACCTGCTGGTTGAGAAAGGTTGGGTTTTTGCAGAATTCCCAATCAGGCTGTGGAGGTTACTTAGTGTGTGCAAGGATGCTTGCTTGCTCTATTGATGAGGTGAGGCAAAGATGGCATTAGGTCTTCTGACTCTGAGTCCAGCAATCTTTCCCAATACCATGTTTGCCTGGTGTCCAAGCACCATGGAAACTTGTTGCTGTGGTACCCTCTGTCATGGACGCATTTTCCAAGAATAAATCTGGCTCTGTCTCCAGGCTCCCCAGGCCACTCTGAGCCCAAGGAGGGGAGGAACAGAGAGTAGGAGTAAAAGAAACTGAACAGGGAGGGTCTTGTGATAGCCATGAGGAAAGGAGAGGGCAGAGGGGCAGGAGGTGGGCGTGGTGGGGTACCGAGAAGAGATCCCAAGAGGAAGTGGCAGGGGAAGGGAGGCTGACTCTGGCATCTGACCTCGGGTTAGGGTCTGGTGCCCAGCCCTTGTCTTATTGTCTCCTGCACCTGGTGGAAGAATGCTCTCGCCAAGCCTGTGGGTGGGGGCGCATGGCATAAAGATGCATTTGGCATCACCCAGCGCTGCACACAAGGATCTTTTGTGTGTGGGGGCTGAGGCTAAGCATGGAGGGGTCTGGGAATGAAGGACTGGGGGTCGAACGGGTGCCAGAAATAGATGCTCTCCAGCTGTGGCTCCAAGGCCTGTCCTCCTCCCCACCCCCAGCCTGCCCATCTGTGTGTCCAAAGCAGAAGGAGAATCCCCTGCCCCCTCATCTGTGCCTCTAGGTTTGTCTGAGCCACTAGAGTTGCTTTCTTTCAGCCCTTTCCTTAGGACTACACCTGTTTCTCACCACCAACCTCTCCAGTTCACTTGCACTCACCCATGCCACTCCCACTCACCTATTCCCCATTCTTCCCCTCCCCAGCTGACCTGTCTTCTCACCCATCATCCATCTACCCCCACTCCCCATCCCTGACCTCTGTTCGACCATGAAAGCCTCGTCCCTGTTTCACACCCTTGCCAAACGGGTCAATTTATCACCACCTCTGCACATTCACTTGCCCTTCTGTGAATGCCTGCCTGGGCTGGGTACTGGGTGGGCTACGGGTCAGCAGGCTCCCTCGCCTGCAGTCTCTTGTTTTCTTCATCCTGTTCTATTCTTCTTTACTGAAGATTGAGCTCAGCCCTTGCTCCCTTTACTTACTGATTACCTACCTGCACCACCACTGCATGCTTGGGTTCTCAGGTAGTTCAAGCCTGGCTCCCAGTGCCTCTGAAGGGCCTGTGTTGATAGAATCATTAGCATCTTCATTCCAAGTGGATGCTAAGCTCTTGCAGGATGGTGATAGGGTGTGCTTCGTGATGCCTGACCCCAAGCAGAGTGCACTGGTGTGCAGGAGCCACATGTCTACCTGGGGGGGGGGCAGATTTCTTCTGCTGACACTTCCTGAGCCTTGGTCCTTGGTCCTTGGTATGTTCTTTGTTGGCATTCCAAGGTGACCTGTTCTAAGCCAACCTCTTGTTTAGAATATTTATTTGAAAGGGAGATGAAAGGGGGAGAGAGAGAGAAAGAGAGAGAGAGAGAGAGAGAGAGAAATCTTCTATCTGTTGGTCCACTCCCCAAATGGCCACAAAAATCAGGGCTGATCCAGGGTGAATTCAGGATCCTAGAACTCCATCTGGGTCTCCTACATGGATAACAGGGACTCAAGTACTTGGGCCATCATCTGTTGCCTTCCCAGGCAATTAGCAGGAAGATGGATTGGAAGCGGAGCAGCTAAGACTGGAACCCACGCTCCAATATGGGATGCCCATGTTGCAAGCAGTGGCTTAACCTGCTATACCACAATGTCAGCCCCCAGGCTGATTTCTCATATTGTACTGATCCATTGATTGTATCCACCTTTGGCCAATTTCAAGGATGGCAGCTGCTCAAGTCTGTGACTCCACGTGCCTCTGTGGAAGCTTCTATGCTATACTGAAGTCCTGGGCCATGGAAGCCTTTGGTATGAATCTAGTCCCATTGGCCCCTAAAGTAATATACCGGTGATATGGAACTTGGTGTTGGAGTGTCTGTGACAGAGAAATTGTGCATGAAGATGTTCAGACCCTCTCTCCCACACAGCTGAGTTCCTACTGCTTTCTAGTCTTCCTCTGCAGATGAAGGGAATGTAACTTGGACAAAAAGCGCTGGCCCAGACCCACCTCTTGCTAGGTCAACAGATGAGATGGTCCAGTGGAGCCCAGAGGCCTTGCTGATTTTAACTCCTGAAAGCCAGCAGGTGTAAAGGTGAATGCCTGGCCCACCTGGCACCTCACCCCTGGGGCCTGGAGCAACACTCCACTGGGCCGTCTCAGCTTTGGACCTAGCAAGAGTTGCGTCTGGGCCATCCCCTCCTGTCTGAGTTGTACTCCAATAGGCCACAGTGCTCAGGAGGTGCCTTTGGCAAGGTAAGGAGTTTCTGGATGATGGGGTAACATGTCCTGGGCTCTGCATAGGAAGCCTTTGGTAGGGCTGTTGAGTTCTGCAGGGAGAATTTCCTGTGGAGCAGTGATCTGCTTCCAAGATCAAGCCACAAAACCATGCAACCTGTCTTCTCAGAGGTTGTTCAGAGTTGGCCTGGAACACTAAGAAGAATGAGGAGAGGGGCTGCTATGGCTGAGGATGTCAACTATCAGGTTTTCAAATAAACTTATCCTACATTGTGGATCTACTTACTGTCTATATCAAGCAAGAACTTGTTCCCTTTCCAGCCAGACAAGAAAGAACATGGTTCGACTCAAATGCCAGGAACGGGTTTCTTTACAAATTAATTCCCTCTCCATCACCATCAACACATATTTAAGAACTCTGACTTGGGACTGAGTAGGAAAGAATTCTTGTCTGTTGAGAAACATAGCCATCCATGATCGGGGCGTGTTGTGGGGTGCTACACCTGCCATGTGCACAGGGTGATGGGAGAGCATGGTGAACTGATGTTGGAGTTGCTCCTGCAGTGGATGAGCTCTGGTCGACCCTCTTCCTGGGCTTGCAGACCTCTCTAGATGAGATAGCATCCAATGATCCTAGGGTGGTTGGAACAAGCTTCTTAAACCAGGGGCACAGGATCACCCTGTAGGTCAGTCATCAGCACCTAACCAACCTGTGGCCTTTGGGGAGAACATTGCAAGTGCATAGGAAAACTCTGGCTATTCCAGGAAATTTGAATCAATTATGTTTGACATTTAATGAGACCAAGTCTTCAAGAACTCATTTCTTCAGAGGGCAAGGTAGACTGTAGAGAACAATGACTCGGGTCCAGGAAAGCAACTTGTGACTGGAGGCCAGTTGCCCAAGAGACAGGCAGGGAGCTGGGAGAGAGGGAGCCCAACTAGGTACCTGCAGTTTTCTCAGCTTTTGGAGCCCAGATGGAAAAAAAATCTTATAAAAGGGTTTGAGAACCTTGCAAAGCTTTTCTCCTTTTTCCCTGCATCAGATCTTGAGATTAGATATTTATATTTCAGAAATTCAATTTCCGTTGTTTATGTTCTTCTCTCCTTCCTAGTTCCTTTAAAACCATGCTGACAGGTCTCTGATGTATTAAGAGAAAAACAGGTAAAAGGATTTGCTTCACAGATAGGCTGGTCTTTTATAAAGGTCAAGGGTACAACCCTAGAAACTGTGATTGGCTGAAGTGAGATTCTAACATCCAGAAATTTCACGTCAAACCCCTTTGTGATTGCTAGTTTTAGGTGCCTACTTGATTGGGTTAGGGGATGCCCAGAGAGTAAGTAGTAAAGCATTACTTCTGAGTGTGTCTGTGAGGATGTTTCCAGAAGAGATTAGCATTGGAATTAGTGGACTGGGTAAAAAAAGATCTGCGCTCACCAATGTGGATGGACATTGTCCAATCCATGCAGGACTGGGATGGGGCAAAAAAGGGAGAGAAAAGGTGAATTTGTTTTCTCTTCTGGAACCAAGCAACCAACTTGTCTTTATGCAAATACTGTCCTTGGACACCAGAACTCTAGGTCCTCAGGTCTTCAGACTTTGGGACTCACATCAATGGCGCCCCAGGTTCTCATTACAAACTTCTCCAGCTTCCAAGTGGCACACTGTTGGACTTCTCAGTCTTCATAATTGTGTGAGCCAATTCCTATGATAAATACTCTCTTCTCTCTCTCCATTGATAGATGTATAGATATATCACATTGATTCTATTTCTCTGGAGAACTCAGACTAATATACTTTTCCAGAGATTTCTTTTCCAGAAATGTGTGCTTTAATTTTTTTTTTTTTTGACAGGCAGAGTGGACAGTGAGAGAAAGACAGAGAGAAAGGTCTTCCTTTGCCGTTGGTTCACCCTCCAATGGCCGCTGCAGCTGGCGCACCGCGCTGATCCGATGGCAGGAGCCAGGTGCTTCTCCTGGTCTCCCATGAGGTGCAGGGCCCAAGCACTTGGGCCATCCTCCACTGCACTCCCAGGCCACAGCAGAGAGCTGGCCTGGAAGAGGGGCAACCAGGACAGAATCCGACATCCCGACCGGGACTAGAACCCGGTGTGCCGGTGCTGCAAGGCGGAGGATTAACCTATTGAGCTGTGGCGCCGGCCTAGTGTGCTTTAATTTTGAAGACTGTGTTCATGGTACATTGTATCATCCCCAAATGACTGAATTATCATCTCCGACTCTACAAGCCCTTCACGCAGTGGGACATGGACTCTGCTCTATGGAGAGGTAAGGATCTACGTGCTCTGCCTTCTAATTGGGGGCAGATTTTTGACTGTCATGGAAGAGCTATATTTCTTCCAAGGCTAAGCTATAAAGGGTTGTATGTCTTTCATTTGGCTCTATTGGGTTGCCAGTTTTTGAACCTAGCCACCATGCTATGAGGAAGCCCAAGCAGCCTGTGGAGAAGCTCACATGAAGAAGAACCATAGCCCTTTGCTGACAGTCCTGAATAGCAGCCATCATCAGCTTGCTTGCCATGTGAATGAGCCATCTTGAGAACAGAATTTTTGAGGCCGATGCTGTGGTGCAGCGAGTTAAGCTACCACTGGCAGTTCCAGCATCGCATATGGGCGCTGGTTCATGTCCTGGCTGCTCTACTTCTGATTCAGCTCTCTGATAATGTGCCTGGGAGAGCAGTGGATGATGGTCCTTGGGCCCCTGCCTCACACATGGGGTCCCAGAGGAAGCTCCTGGCTCCTGGCTTCAGCCTGCCCCAGCCCTGGCTGTTGTGGCCATCTGGGGAATGAATCAGCAGATGGAAGACCTATCTCTTTCTCTTTTTCTCTTTCAACAACTCTGCTTTTCAAATAAATAAGTACAATAAATCTTAAAAAAAAAAAAAGAAAAACAGAACTTTCTTGCCCCAGTGGAGCCAACACTCATGAAGTAGAGAACTGTCTCTATCAAGACATCCCAAATTAGAGATCCGTGGGCTAAGAATCTGAGATTCTTGTTGGTTTAAGCCACTCCAGTTTGGGATGAGTTTTTAACATAGTGAGCTAATTGATAAAGTTACCTATTTGATAGCAAATACTAAGCATGATTTTTGGTGATCGTTTTGGACAAATGGCTTTGATTTGGAAATGTCCTCTTCACAAGCAGCTATCCCAACAACTGTCCTACCATACAATGAGCCTGGAAATGGCAAGGAAGGGAAGAAGTTTCAAGTGAGTGAACAACTGCTTTTCAGTCTCACTTTCTTGGTGGAGTGATGAGGGAGTGAGGCTCATCTCTTCTCTGAGGCTTGAAAGTCTCATCATCCATCTTCCTTGTCCTTCAAGGACAATCCTATAAGGATGTATGAGTTGATGGTTGGGTGAGGTTTTTGTTAGATTAATTGACAAGAGTGGCATTTTGTATTTCTAGAATACAAGAGAGTAGGAGAAGACCACAGACACTCCCATACCTGATATACATTGGGGCTCCTCAATAGATCACTGTGTTTATGCTGACATTGGTGACTAACCAGGTATACCTGGGAGTGGCTCCTGTTCCTCTCTAGTTCCCCTCTAGGCTGATACTGAGGTATGTTTGATGATGGGGAAGCTAACATCCTCACTGCAGCTCAGCTTTCTTCCCTTTACTCTCTGTCTTCACCCACTTTTGCCACTCCACTTCCAGTAGGCTCATCCAGAGGAAATTGTTTTCTCCTTTTTAGATAGTTCCTTTGAACCCCTTCCCAGCCTAGCTTACCCCTTAAGCTGTACATGGTTTTCTCTTTCCCTGCCGACAGCATTGATTCCTAGCAGAGACCACCACTCGGAATATAACAAAGATGACAGCAAAGCAAAAGCAAATACAATCAAGTATGGTAACAGCCATTCCATCCTCTCCTTACTCTGCAGGCAACTAGGATGTTTCTCTGAGCCCAGGTTTATTTATACCTAAAAATTTATATCTAAAATTTATACCTAAAAATGATAAGGAACTGGGGCTAGCCCCTGGGAATCCAGTGCTTCTCTTAAGTCCACATTTAGTGGCTTAGAGGTTTTGGAAGGGGAAGAATTTTGTTATCAACAGGTCTGCAACCAGATTCCAGGAATGGATTCCAGCCCTCAGATCCAGAGAGTAGTGAATGACTTGTGTGTGTGTGTGTGTGTGTGTTGGGGCTGAAATGATTCCAGGATATGGCTGCCTAGGAATTAGTGCATCAGTGGGTCTTGGACCTCTCAGCTCCCCTCACAGCCCTTAGAAAGGCATCTTTGCTCAGAAAAAGAACCTAAAGCAATGGTTCTGGGAGACATGCTCCTATGCATCTTGAATATGTTTCTCTGAGTGGAGTGAGTGGTTAGGCAATTATTCAAGAAGTCTGGTTCCCGATTACATCCAATGTGTTTGCTACTCTCCTAGGGGTCCCAGCTTTCTACCACCTGGCTGCCAATGAGCAAGGAGTATTCCTGTTTCAGGTAAGACTGCTCCTCCAGCATTCAAGGCCACTTTCTATGCATGGGTGTGTGTGTGTGTGTCTGCACACACAGAGGCAAGTCTCAGGCTATGCGGCTGATGAGTGCTTGGAGAGGATGACATCCCAAAGCAGTCCCTTGCTGCCCCTCTGTCTTCTTCCTTCCTTGGCCAGCAGCCCATCCTAGGGAGCTGTGTGAGTCTCACCTTGCTCTCACTTCTGGAAAGCAGAAATATCTTGACAGCAGCCACAGAATGCTGGTGTGAGGTGATTGTTTGTAGTTTCCATGACACTCATTTATTTCTTCTGCAAATACAGCTGTATTGGGAGGTGGGGATGAGTAGCAGCCAAGGTAGAGAGATTAAGAAATATGAAGAGCTTCCAGTTTCCGGATCTGTCTTCCCCTGTAGGAATGAGAAGTCCCTCTTCTTTCCCAGAGCCTCCTCCATCCCAACCCCCTTCACTCCTCCGAATCCATCCTGTCTTCACGCTGCTGAAAGGGGCTAGGCTCCGAGTAGGCTGGAGAGGGGAGGATTCATGTGTATGATAAATCAACCTTCTTTAGGAGGAGGGAAAAACAATTTTCATTGCTCAAAGTTGGGGTTTAGTAATGACGAGTAGTGATGACCTGCACTGGGGGTGGCAGAATGCGCACTTGCGTGCGCGTGTTCCAGAGGGGTCTCTGACACTCTGCAGCTGAGCCAGTGACTCATTCTCAATCTCACCGACTTTTAGAGGTCATTTTCGTCATCCCCCTGTCTTCGGGCTGGATGGAGCCTAACTTAGCATCACGTTTGATGGTGGAGGTGCGGCTCTGCCCGGGGAAAATGTGTGTGCGTGTGGCAGGGAGTGGGGGCGGGGAGGCAGCGCGTGACCTCTTTGAAGAGCTCTCCAGCGAAGGACGTTCCCTAGCTCTTGCAGGCTGCCCGCTCCCGGGTTTCCCCATCACTGAATCAGCATGGTCCTCCGGGAACCGCTTTCTGCTGGATGGAAACCGGATGTTGGGTTCCCTGGGTGGGCGGGGGCACCATCTCCTCAGACCTGCCAGGGGCAGTTGAGACTCCCAGGGTCCCGTGAGCCAGCCCGAGAAGCTACCATTTCCCTCACCAGAAACTTGCGGTGCACTGTGAGCCCAGAACAGCACCGAGCAAAGACGCTACAACGCCTTCTCCCAGGCAATGCGCATGATTCTGCGGCTCTGTGCTCGCCACACTTCAACGCACCTTGAAATGGGCTCGCCTCCTTCGCGCCGCGACGGGCGGGCAGTGCAGCCAATAGGCCGCCGGGCCTGTGGGCGGTGCCCAATAGAAAGGCGGCGGGGGCGGGCCAGCGGGCTCGGCCCGGCTAGGCTTCACCGTGGACCTGGCTGCGCTCTGCCTGGGCTAGTAGTGCAGGTGTCACTGCGCCGGGGCCGGGGAGGCTGCGCGCCGAGCCGAGCGGAGCCAGGGAGGGATGGAGAGCGGGCCGCCCGGGCTGCAGGAGCACCGGCGCGGGGCGTAGGCGGGCGAGAGGCGGGCGCTCGGGCACGAGAAGTGTGCGGGCGCGGGAGCACTTTGCGATAGGATGAGGCTCTTGGCTGGCGCGCGGTAGTACTATGATTTGGTATGTGGCCACTTTGATAGCAAGTGTGATCAGCACCCGAGGTCTCGCGGCTCAAGGTGAGTTGAAGTGCAGCGTCCCTTCCCTGCCCCTCCTGGCGCGCCCGGCCCCTCATCCCCGGCTCCAGTCCCCGGTCGCTCCGAGCGCCGCGCCTTCCCGCGGGCGCGGCTCGGGCTCGGGCCGGGCGCCCCTCGGGGCACACTGCCCGAGAGGGCCCCGGCGTCGCGGGCCGGAGAAGCCCGGGGAGGGGGAAGGGGCCTGAGTCCACGGGCTGCCGGGCACTCGGGGAAAGGACGCCTCGGGATCGAGGTCGACTTCGCCCACCTTGGGCCCTGGGGTTGACACCAGTGTGCCACGCCGGTGACCACTTGCTTGCACAGCTGCCTTCCCGAGCTCCGCGGAGCCCGCGGCTCCCCTAACTCTGGCTGCTGAGGAGTTTGCGGGTCTCCGGGCCCGCCGCAGTACGCCCGAGCCCCGCGCAGCGCCACCCGCACGGTGGATGAGCCCTTGCAGGGAGGCGCGCCCCAGAGCCCTGGGACTCTGTGCATCCACGTCTAAGTGGCAGGATGCTCGGCCCGGCGGCGCCCGCTGCCCGGGCCAGCGCTCCTGCTGCCCACGCATCCTGGCGGCTGGAGGTAGGAGCCCCCTCGCGGGGGGCGGGGGCGCACGGCGCGGGTGAGAGGCGGAGAACTGATACAGACTGGCTCGGAGGAGCGTCCGCTTTTGGCTGGCCCTGGCCGGCGCCCGAGCCTGTGTTGGCCGCGCCTGGGCCCTGGCCAGGCGAAAGTTACCCAGGAGCGCGCCGCAGCGGCACCGACCCCAACCAGCCGCCGTTCCGGCTGCGAGGCAGAGTTGGCTGGGGGCGAGGGCTGCGGGGGAGGGGGTCCCCTCTGCTGCATCTTGCGGAGGCGGGGGCTGAGGGGGTTCTTTTTGCGAGTCCCTGGTCTGAGATGGGGACGAGGCAGGAAAGCCGGCGAGTTGGGCGATGCGTGCGTGAGCGCGCGGGCTTTTGCTTTGGAGACGGGCAGAGCGACCTACGAGCTTCTGGGTGGCACTCTCGGCTTTCGGCCCTTGTATGGAAGTAGCAGCGGAGCTTGGAGGGTGCCCGGACTCTGAGCTCACGGTTCTCAGCGCGCAGACACGACCCGGCTGCGGGCAAGTTCTTAGCGCCGGGAGAGATGGCGGCGGGAGAGAGGCGTCCCTAGGTGAAGTCAGCAGGGAGGACTCGCCGGCCCCAACACCCACTCCGGCCGCGCGGCGCAGAGGGGGTCGGCGGGAGACTCCTGGCACAGGGTCTTCCCGTCACCTTGTCTGGGGGTGTGTGTGGGGAGTGATTGGACAAAGTTTCTGGAATGGAACATGTCTCCTGTGCTACTTGGGGGGCGGCGGGGAATCCCAGAACAGAACCAGCTGAGGGAGGGGTGATTTTGTTCAGCGGTGCGTTGATTTGCACGGTTTGGAAACTCTCCATTTGTCAGGCGGGAACACTGAGGCAAGGTGTCCGCTGGAGCTTAGGGAATGGGGATGGATGTGAGGGGGGTCGGGCTTGCTCACAATCTGGCTTCCTCCTCCTGCTGTCGCCCCCGTTTCGGTGTAGTCTTCCAGTGCCCTCCTCTTCCTCCCCTCCCGTTTTTGGTATGTTCCTGCTATGGGACTGTCGCTGGAAGCACAAAATGATGCGCTGGGATCTCTGAATAGGAAAGAGGCCCTGAAGGGAGGCTCTCCAAGAGCTTCCACACCCAAGGCGGGGTGGGGGGAGTGGACTCCCGTCCAAGTTTCAGCACGGTTGCACTGCAGAACACACAAACTGGCAAGACAGGAGGACTTCCCCACGTTGAAGGTTATGCCTTGTGTCAGGAGGCAGAGAGGTTGTTCTGTCTGGTGTGACTGCACACCCACCCTAGTCTGCAAGTGGGGTGGGGGTCACTTGATTGGTCCTGGAGCCTTTGAGCCTAGAGTGGCTTTGATTGTGGTGGGTAAAGACCTAGGTCAGGAGTCAAGTTTGAGTTGTATCTGCATCCTCCTGACCCTGTGACCTTGGACAAAGTGTTCAGCCTCTCTAGTTGTCACTTGTCTCAATGGAAAATGGACCAACAGCATGAGCTTATAGGATATTTATTTATTTATTTTTGTGAACATTAATGCTATAAATGAGTGTCTACCTGTTACATAGTATATGCTCAATAAACTAACATTATTATTATTGTTATTTCAATAGCTCTGGGATTCCAGGTTCCTCAACTTTCTCCCCTTGGGTCACTCAGGGTCCTAGGGGTTGGGAGTGGGCTGGAGACATTCAGAATGGGTGCTGCCTCTGTCAGGAACTGAAACCCCTTGCTGGGCTGACATGCTCTGGGCAGGACCGCTTGTCCCTGCATTCCAGGGGCACAGGGTGCAGGGCGTGAGAGCTGCGTGGGGGGTCCTTGCAAGGTCTGCAGAGCTGGAGAGACTCAGGGAAGAGCACTGAGGCTGGCCTGCAGAGAGGGTGGGCACCTTCCAGTGTGGAGGGGCTGGCGAGGCTCCCTGGGGGGCTCAGCTGTCCTGGCTGGCAGAGGTGACTTCTGGGAGGTTTCTGAACTGGAGGGCTGTTGAGGGCTCTTTAGGATGTGGCTGCAGCTCTGGCTGCTCCCGTGGAGGGTGAAAGGGGTGGCCCTCAGGTCGGTGGAGAGGTTGAGGGGATGATGAGGAGGAGGGGTCTGGAAGATGGTGAAGGCATATTCTCCGGAGTCTGCCTGCGGGCTTGGGGAGTTTCCTGTCTGCTGGAGGACTCTGGGCCATGCTTGGCTGACTCTGCACCTCCCAACCTGGAGCGAAGCAGAAGACCTCTATTTCCAAAGCTGCCTTCCCTGTCTTCAGCAGGTTTTGTGACTGGATCATTCCCAACTCCAGTGTCCCCAGATACAGATCCTGCTGGTGGTTGGGCCCTCTGCTTTCTACGCAGTCTTGAACTGCCCTTCCTTTTGGCAATAAATATGGGCGAGAGAAGGTTTAGACCTGGAGGCCACGACCTGACCCCATGGACAGTCTACTGGCTGAGCAGAACTTGGCTCAGCAGTGGTCATTGAGTGTGTCCATGTGTCCATGCACATGTGTGTGCACGTGTGTGTGTCTGTGTGTCTCCAGCACATACATGCTGAGGACAGAAAGGTGTCTGGCAGTGTGCACACTGGAAGAACTTGGGGAAGCACTGTCCAAAGGGGTATGGCCTGGGGCAATAGGAAGAATCAGCTTTCAATGCTGGCCCAGTGTGTGCTAGTCTTGGAGCTGTCAGGTCCTAAGTCCTGGGTGGTTTCATGTTTGTGGCTCTGAGACAGAAAACTGGGATCTAGTTACCCACGGAGCAGAGGCTGCCTCACTGGGAGCATCTCACTGCCCCTCCCTCCCAAGCCCTGCTCTTTTCTGGCATCTGCTTTCTCTGCTGCCTCTCCTCCACCGGGACTGGCTCCCAGAGCCTGGCATGCTGTGTGTCTTCCTTGTCAGCCCACCGTCTCAGCCTTCCTGCTTGCTTTGGGAAGAGCTGGAGTTGAGGGATGCCCCAAGGAGGGCTGGACCTGGGCTGCAACATAGTCCTATTCTCCAGGAAAGTGTCCCCCGCAACCCACACATCTTGAGGTCCTCTTAGGCTGGGGTGCAGGATTCCCAGGGAGTATCCCAAGGATCCTCCTCTATTTCCTAAAATGGGCCCAGCTGCTTATATGGAATGGACGTGAATGGTGAAAAAAGCTGTAATTGGTGAGAACTTCCAACTCTCTGGAGACGTATGTGTATATGTGTGCATCTGAGTGTGTATCCATGTATGCCTCTGTATGTGTGAGCATCCATGTGTGCCTCTTTGCATGTATATATGCATGTACTTGTGCCTTTATGTGCATGTACATCTGCACGTGCCCCATATGTAATGCACGCCTTCACGTCCGGGCATGCACACATGTGTATTCATGCTCACACATGTTCACATGCATGTGTGCAGCATGTTCACTCATGTGTGCGTGCTTGTGTGCAGTGCGGCAGAGCAGGGGCAGTCAGGGGTCGGCCTGGGTGGGAGCCACTCCTCCCCTAGTGCTGTGGGTGGCCATGAGACTATACTTGGAGTGGATTTCTTGCTTTCCTTCCCCTCACACTGTACCAGAAAGTCACCAGAATTGGAGGCTGCAGCCCAGGGGCTGGACTGAAGGCTGCCTGAGGTGCCCCAGAGGACGCCCATGTTGGGGACAGACAGAGGTGAAGTTCATGGGGAAGCTGAGAAAGATCTGTTTTTTCAAAGCAGAACTGTGGCACAGCCTGTCAGCCTGGATAGTACAGGGCAGAGAGAAGGGGCTGGGTCCCTGGGTCCCTGGGTGAGGAGGCTGGGCTTGGAGAGGCAGCTTCTAGCCTGGCTCCCCCTTCTGGGGGCACTGCCCAGGGTGTGAGCCTGGCCTGTCAGAGGCAGCTGACCTATTTTTCCTAGGAATCTTCCTGCTTTTCAGTTCTCTCTTGCATGAATAGGCAGGAGACTGGTGAGCAGAGATGGGGCCTCGTGAGGGGTTTGGAGAAAGATCCCATGGAGACCAGGGCTATGAGGGAGGTGGCGGACAGCCCCACTGTCCTGAGAAGTGAGGGCAGTGGGAGGGGCCCCACGCAGCCCGGCCCCCTGTGCCCTCGTGTCTCCTTACCTCCTTCCCGGCCCCATGTGCCCACCGAGTGGGGCTGTACAACTTGCACGTGGGTGCGCATTGTACTAGGTGAGTCACTGTCCTCGTTTTCTGGCTTCCGAGTAGGGAATGTTGACATATCCCTGGGAGCAAATACAGGCCTTGGATTTCCCACTGGTTCCTGCGTCTCTCCAGAGGAGCTGGGTCTGGCACTTGGATGCTGTGAATGGGCAGGCGCAGGCCTCCACCCAGGTGCTGGGAGAGGGGTGGGGGTGGGGGGCGTGGCTTTGCTTTGCTGCTGAGGAACCATTAAAGGAAAGGAGCAGCGGAGATTGAATTACTGACTTCCTTCCTGCCAGTGGCTCCTGGGGAAAGGGCTCTTGGAGATACAGTGCAGCCAAGAGCAAATTAAGGTTGCTAATGGCATCATCGGCTGAGTCAGGCGGAGAGACAGCCCCCCCCTCCCCCCGAAGGAAAGCGCCCACCATTCCTGCCCTGCTTCCCCCACGGCTCGCTCTTCCTAAGCCTGCATGGTTTCCTGGCCAGGCCCCGTCTGGACTTACCTGACCTCTTAGGTTTGATGTGGAGTTGTGTGTGTGGGGGGGGCACAGGGCTGTGAGGATACTGATGCGGAGCCTGCAGAGGGTGGGGAACTGCCAGGGATGGGCGCAGGGAGCCCTTCCTGGAGGCAGAGGGATGTCCAGAGGTGCCTGCTGTTTGGGGCATAGGCCCCTTCTCTATTGGAGACGCTCCCCAGGAGGGGGGTCTTCCCTCTGCTTTGGGCTAGAGTGAGTCCATCGTCTGCCTTCTCGTGCATCCCTCCCAGTGCCTCCCACTTGGTGAGCCCCGAGGGAGGCTGCCAGCTTCCTGGAATCTCCTGGAGCCTCCGGGCTGGGGTAGGGGAGGGAAAGGGGGACTATCGGGGGCTGTGCCTTTTTGGGACTCAGCAGGGATTATTTTTAGGCTGGCAGATGGAGGTGGCGGTGGCTGTCGCTGGTATTATTAGACAACAGGCCTGTGGTTTGAGAGTCTGGTGCCCAGAGGAGGAGGAGGAGGAAGAGGAGGAGGAGGAGGCTGCAGTGAGGACTTGTACTAAAGAGTGGCGCGGGCTGGGGTCCAGCCCACGCCCCTCCCTTCCCTGAGCTGCCAGCCAGACGCAGCCAGGGGCCCCAGGGCATCAGGCAGAATGGTGCTGCCTAGAGAGAATCCAGCTGCCTCAAGACAGGCCCACCTTGTAATCCTTTCCCCATCTCCCTGGGCTGGAGGGGCTGGACTGTCAAAACCTGCCCAGAGTGAGGGGCACTGACCTCCGACCTTGCCTTAACGACAGGAGCAGCAGCAGGGGGTGGCCCTGGGCCCCTGGGTCTGTGTTGAGCTGGGTGGTGTGAACCAGTGGGAACCCTGACAGCACCACCTTGCACTGGAGTAAAGTTTGGGGGAGCCACCGAGCCTCCTCATTTGCTCGCTTTAGAAATGGGGACACCAGAATTTGGTCGGACCAGTGAGATTCTGTCGCATTGCTAGCACTGGGCCTGGCAGAGATTCACAGTGAGGCCCCGGCCCCTCCTGTCTTCCCCTGGCGCTTAGAGGGTTTCCGTTTCTTAGGTGCCTTTCCTCTCCCAGCCCTTCCCTGTTGGACGTGGGGGCTGTGCCAGGGCCTGGACACTTCAGGCTCCTGTGTCCACAGGGGCCCAATGGCAGCCGTGGACCCAGCTACCCGCTGGGTACCAGCTGGCCCAGAGAGTGGGAGATTTGTACCCTATGGGTTTACCAAAAGGTCAGCCAGGCTGTGGGGGGGCCCTCCTGCATTCTCTTGCCTGCCAGCCTGGCACGGTTCCAGAATGACTGGGCAGACCCGCAAGATGCAGACTTGCTAGCTCAGGGCTCCACCGTTTCCTGCTTCCCCGCAAAGGGTATTGTGAGCTGCCTGGTGCCTCCGCGCCTCCTGCCAAAGTCACTTGTCTCCCTTTGGGGGAGGAGCTCGGCCCCTCTGTGCTGCTAAGGGCTGCTGTGGCTCCCAGCCCCCCGCTGCAGTGTCCCTCATTCCCCCTCCCTTCCCAGTTGCTCCCTTTCCTAGCTCCTGCCCCTGCAGTCTCAGCTCTGTCCTGCTCCTGGCCCTGGGTGCCCTGGCGGTCTGCCGCCGTGTGTGTCCTCCATCATCCTGGGTTGCCCCAAGGCCCGGCTGAGGGTTCTGCTCTTCCTTGCTTCTCTGGAGAGCATGTTTTATTATATGTACTTTGTCCCGGAAGGATCAGGCTTCCGGGGAAGTGATTGTGGGTGATGGAGTGAGAGAACAAGCTGGGTGTGTGTGTGTGTGTGTGCAGGAGAGGAGGAAAACATAAATATTTCAGGATGCAGGAAACCAGGAGGGCCTGGCTGAGCTAGGAAGCTGAGAGCGGCTGCTCCCTCTGCATTCCTTGGTGGGGGGGGGACCTGTCTCCTTTGGTCCTGCTGGGCATCGCTGGGGGTGCATACTCTCCACAGCTGCTTCTCCCTTGCTGAATGGGGTCCTGGAGAAGAGGTTCAGGTTGAGGCTGATGTCTTGGGGGGTGGGCCTTAGGCCGGCTGGGCCTGGGGGGTGGGAGAGTGGAACCTTCCCAGTACTGGGGAAAGAAGGTGTGAACGAACTGCCTCATTGCCATGCAGTGAGAATGAAGCAGCGTGAGGTGCAAATGAGCAGCTGGCATGCTGGGAACCATGTCAAAGCCCACCTATGTCCTTAGCTTGCCCCCCAGAACCCGCAGCCCCTCTCCAGGGCACAGGTTCACTGTGAGAGGTGTCTGGCCTGTTCTCCCAGGCCTAGGCTCTAGGGCCAACTCCGCCTTTCCCCCCAGGAAGCCAGCCCCAGGGAAGAGCGTCCCCCGCGGCCCCTATGGTGCTTTGTCCCCTCATGTCCTCCAGCAGCCACTTCTGCACACACAGTCTCCCCACCGGCTCACGGCTCCTGCTGTTCCCCCATTCCTCTTGGTGCAGCCTCAGCCTTTGTGCTTATGGATGCCAACAGGCAGGCTGTCCTCGCCTGGGTGCCCCTGGGGTCGTGGGGGTGGCGCCTGCTGCAGCTGGGCCCTCTCCTCGCTCTGCCTTCCCCGAGGGGCTGGCTGCAAACTCAGCCCGAAGCCGGGGTGGGGGTGGGGAAGTTGGGAAACCTGCTGGGGCCTCAGGCAGGTGAGTGCAACACTCTGCTCGCCTCCAAAAATACTCTGTGATCTTAGCTCTTTCTCTAGAAAACAGTGATGTCACCGGGAGCCAATCAGCTTCTGGAAGGGCTTGCCTCCTCCTTCCGCAGCTAGCAGGGAAGGGGGAGGGGAGAAGCAGGGCTTCAGAGACACAGGGTCCAGGGAGGAGGAGCAGCTGAGCCCCTTTCCCTCTCCAGGCCAGCCGAAATCCCCGACCCAGGTCCCCCCTCCCCCCCATGCACACACACAGATGCACACACGTGCAGGTAGAGACAGGAGCAAGGAGAGAGACAGGGAGACAGAGACACTGATAGAAACTTGAAGAAAGAGAGACATGGAGATGGCCAGACACACACACACATACACACACACACGGAAGAAGCTGGAAACAGAGAGAGACAGTCATGCAGAGAGGCCCAACACAGAGCTGAAGGAGACACAGAGGCAGGCCCGAGCCGGCAGGGGCCAGAGGCGCAGTCAGACTGCTCCACCAGGAAGGAGGGGGCCTGGCGCTGGGAGGGCGCAGCAGGCTGGGCTTTGAGCCTTTGGTAGGCAGCTGCTGTCCCTGGTGCTGCCCAGCCTGGGACAGGAGGTGTGGGATGAGGAAGGGGGAAGGTGGGGTGGACTCGCTTGCGTGGGTGGTGAGGGGCAGCTGGGGGCCACTTCCCTGGACTGTCCCCTTCACTGAGGCATTGCTGGGCAAGGTGACCTTGTGGCCTCCTTGGCCCTGCCTGGTGGTGGAGGCTGGCGTGGGAGGAGTGTTCTCAGTGGGAGGTGGGGCTGCAGCACTGGGTGGCGCCCAACAGCCATGCCAGGGGTGTGGACGGCACTCCGGTGGGCCTACCTCCTGGCTGCCTCCTGGCTGCCTCCTCTCCTTGATGGGGGTGGGGTGGTAGTGGGGGCCCCTCCCCTGCCAGCCAGGATGGGTGTGCCCTCTCCAGCCATCTGGTTTCCCTGTCCTTTGCCAAAGGCTGGGACAACTGCGATCTCTGCCCGAAGAAGTGCCCTGTTCTCCCAGTAGTGACATTCGGGCTTTGGAAACTGGAGATCTGCAGCCACACCCCCAACCCTCTCCTCTGCAGCGTGCGCTGGCGCTGGCGTGGAGTGGAGGAGGGGCTTGGGGCGGCCTCTCAGCTCCTGGAGCAGCCTGACCTGTTGGGATTTCCTGCTCAGGAGCTCTCTTGCTTAGTGCACAGCTTCTGGCCGCTGAAGCCCCGGGCAGGCTGGCTCTGGTGGGCAGGGACCTGGGTCAGGGGGAACGGATCACGTGTGAGGCTGCGGGCTTCCACTCCGAGGGGAGGGCTGGAGCCCCTCCACCTCCTCGTCCGTGTCTCCTTGCAATTGGGGGGTGGGGAATGCCAGAAGGGGCCAGGGTGTGAGTGCACCTGCTGCTCTTTGGGCCCGGGGAGGGCCGGTGTGGTTTGCGGGACTGACTAGAACCCCTTCCCTCTCCTTTATTCCCACCTCAGGCTTGTAGCTGCTGGGTCTCAGGGCAGAGGGGAGGTGCGGGGACAGAGGGGCATTTGGGGCCCCCTGGGAGGGGCAGGGGCAGAGGAGCTGGATTAGGGTGGTGGAGGCAGCCCTTTGACACGGCACGGGGCTGCCTGGGTGGAATCTCTCTGCCGTCACTGCTTTGCCCCAACCACTGTCCCCATAGTTGCCCACGGCCTGCGAGAGGAGCCCGAGTTTGTGACTGCCCGAGCCGGCGAGGGCGTGGTCCTGCGATGCGACGTGATCCACCCAGTGACGGGACAGCCCCCGCCCTATGTCGTGGAGTGGTTCAAGTTTGGGGTCCCCATCCCTATCTTCATCAAGTTTGGCTACTACCCGCCCCACGTGGACCCTGAGTATGCAGGTAAGGTCTGGGCTGTCCCTCCCTGGGTTGGCCTTGTCTGTTCTCTTGTGTCTTCCCTGCCTCTCTCCTCTGCCGTGGAGGTTGTCATTAAGTGGTGGGAGGAGGGAGAGAGAGTGAGAGTGGAGCGGGGGACACCTCCTGTGGGGAACTGGGCAGCTCCATTCCCCTTGCCCGGCAGCTGCAAGGTGTGCCCGTCTGGCTGTGCTGCTGTCTGCCTCTTGGCTCTGAACTCCAGGCTCTGCCTTTCCTGAGTGTCCAAGTGTCCCCCATGCCCGTGCCCCTGGCAGACGCCTGGTCCCACTGGCTCGGTTTCCCTCTGCCACGCGTCCTCCCCTTCTCCTGGGCCACTGGTGTCTTGCTCTGCAATTACTCTGCCAGCAGCGGTCTTGCTGTGACTCACCACTGCCGGCTGCCAGGGGGAGGGTGTGGGGTGAGTGTGTGTGTGTGTGTGTGCGCGCATGTGCTGGGGTTGAAAGGCAGGGAGGAGACCACTAGGACTCTGTGTTTACTTTTATTTTAATTTAAAGATTTATTTATTTATTTGAAAGAGAGAGAGAGAGAGATCTTTCATCTGCTAGTTCACTCCCCAAATACCTGCAACAGCCAGGTCTGAGCCAGGCAGAAGCCAGGAGCCAGGAACTTCATCTTGGTCTCCCACATGGGTGGCGGGGGCCCAAGTACTTGGGCCATCATCTGCTCCCTCCCCGGGTGCATTAGCAGGGAGCTGGATTGGAAGCAGAGCAGCTGCGACTCCAGTCAGCCCTCTCACGTGTGATGCTGGCCTTGCAGGCACCGGCTTAACCCTCTGAGCCATAGGCTGGCCCCTGCTGTCTTCTTGGCCAGGGTTGCTTTGGATAGTCTGGGTTTTAGGCAGATTGCCAGTGTCAAGACAAGGAGGAAAGCAGAGGGGGTGGGCTGGGCTGGAAGGGAGGTGGGAATTGGCCGCAGGGCTGCTCTGTCCCGCTGGCGTGGCAGAAGGGCTGCCGCTGCAGCTCCCAGTGGCTCAGTTCATGAGTGGATTCAGCCTCCTGATGGAGTTCAGGAGGGTGTTCAGGGGTCTCTGGCCTGCCTGCCAGTCATTCCCTCGTTTTCAGGTTAATGGGCCCCACTGCTCTCTGCACTGGGAGTTGCTGGGCTTTGACAAGATGTGCAGTTTTTCTGGCACTGGTAGCAGAATTACGGGAACCCTGGTATTCCAGTCCCTGGCCCGTGTCTCCTCTGCCCTACCATTGGGAAGTTGGACAGAGGAGGCTGCCTGTGGAGGTCCTGGGTGCTCCGTTGGGGTAGGGGGATTGCAACGCTGAGTGGAGACATCGCGGGGCCTACTAGAGACTGCCTTGCCTACCCTCATCTGTTCAAAGCTTCTGCTGCCCCCTTTCATCTCTGCTCAGCTCTGTGTCTCCAAAAGCATGAAAGTATCCTAAGGAACTGAGGCTTCACTCAGTGCCAGACACATTGAGCTGTCATGGAAGTCTGGGCAAGGCTGGCTGGGGACAGACCGTAGCTGCATGACCGTGCCACCTGCTGCACATTCTGGGCGTGGCTATGGGAAATGCTCTCAAGGTTATGTCGGTCTCCTGCCTTTGACTTGGGTGAGGAGCAGGGAACTGCCGGCCCTGCCCTGATGGCTTTTTTTCCATTCTGTTTCCCTAGGTCGGGCCAGTCTTCACGATAAGGCATCCCTGCGGCTGGAGCAGGTGCGCTCCGAGGACCAGGGCTGGTATGAGTGCAAAGTGCTCATGCTGGACCAGCAGTATGACACCTTCCACAACGGCAGCTGGGTGCACCTCACCATCAACGGTGCGTGTGGCCCCTTTGCCAGGACTGGCCTAGGAAGCCTGCCTCCGAGGGCCTGCTCTGGGGGAAACCCTTCCATGACTGCACCCCAACCCTCCCTCAAATCCTTGCTGCAAAAAGGAACCTCAGCCCCATGGGATCTCAGCTTCTCTGAGTTGTCTTCCTGGGCCCCTGAGGTCAGAGGCATGCATAAGAGAAGGGCTCCCTGTTACATGGTGGTGTCCGAGTTCCTTACAGGAAGGTGGGATACTGCTTCAGGCCAGGAGGATTGCGGCTTTGCAGGGGCAGAATTGGGCCACTGCAGGAATCATTTGCCAACCTGGGAATGGCCCTGCTGGCCCAGGACATGCCTGCCTGCTCTCCAGTGGATTTCCTGGAGTCCCACTGTAGTCTTTCTGGGTTGGTATTTTGGTTCCTCGTTGGCTATACGTACTTGAGTAGTAAGTGGCAAGGGTTTCCTGGTATGCCCAGACACGATCCCTGCTCATATGGCATTTGCCGGCTAATAAAATGTAAAGACCCAGGAGAGAAGGATGGTTTCTATGGCTATCAGTTATTTATAGCACAGGTTGTAGAACTTTGCTGTGTATGGATGCTTGTGGAGTGTCTGGGTGAGGGAAAGGAAACCCCGGTGAAGTTAAGCTCCAGGTGTTTAGGGCCTGGTCCCCCAACTGTGACAGCACCAGGGGCTGGGCCCTTTGGGTCTCCCCAAGGGATGAGCCTCTCCTCTGGGTTCTTACCTAAGGGGACATCCTCTGGAAGAGCCAGAAAACTGGAAGCTCGGAGCAAAGACAGGAGAAGTGCTCTTCATGGTGGGAAGGGAGTGAGTGTTGTTGTTGTTGTTTGTTTTTTTTTTTTTTTTTGGCCAGGCCCTTATTCTTCTGTATTGTGTGGATGATGAAAATATCTTCTGAGTTGCAGACACGATGCTCACTATTGAGGCTGTGACAGCCAGTGTGCCTGGGCGAGCCATGTACCACTTAGGTCCTCATGGTTTTGCTGCCTGATGGATGCTGTGTTTGGAAAGGAGAAATGGATGTTGTTCCTGGACTAGAAGCTTCTCTCAAAGGCTGGCTCCATCTGCCCTATGTAGTAGGGGTGGGTCAGACCTGCACTCCTTCTGGGCCTCCACACCTGTTCAGAGTCCAGGGAGCATTTTAGCATGAACACTGACCTTTAGGACAAAGGCTCCTTACTGCTGATGGCCTTGGACCTGCACTGGTCCAGGTGGCCTGCCACTTCTCTCCATGTTAGATGCACTTGGACCCTGTCGATCAGCCCAGGAACCTGATCCGAGGCATATTGTAAATTTTGGATGGGTCGTCCCCACCACCGAGCAGCTTTTGAATCACCTCCTTTTGATGCCAGCTGCTGTGTGTGCAGGAAGGAAAGCTCATCTTAATATTAGCTCAAGCAAAACGTAATTAGGAAGGTAGATCTGCTGGAAGCATCCCTGATTGAGCTGCAAGCCAAGGGCCCGGTGTGGCCGCACCTCTCCCCTCCTCCCTTCCTCGATGGACTTGCCATCGTCTCTTTCCTTTTGCATCTCCTGGTTGTTTTGTCCACTGCGGGAACCCGAGAGATCAGCTATTCAGTAGATGCTCACGTGATAGGAAAGTAGAATTTAGGTTGGAATTGTGTGTTCCCTTAGATTCTTTGGGAATTCCAAATTTCCTGGAGTGCGGTAAGCATGGCTCAAGACCTTTAAAAATGCAATCTATTTAATGAACCCACTGCATGTGAACTGTGTGATCCTGGGCGAGTGAAGTCACCTCTCTGAGCCTCCGTTCTAAGACCAGTGCCTATTTACAAGGTTGTTGTAGGGGTTTAAATAAAATGCTGTGTGCACAATGTCTGGGACATTAATTATACATGGATATTTATATGTACATATGATGCTGGCCATCCTTCCCGAGAGAGAAGAAGACAGAAAAATGTAGAAGCAGGATGTGGGGCTGGGAGACACATAGCACTTTTGTCACTGCAGTGTCCTTGTGAACCCACCAGCAACTGTCCATTCAAAACATATTTTTGAATGTTTGTCCTGTGCAGGTTCAGGGCACAACTCAGTCCTGACTCTTAAAGAGACTTCAAAAGAGAGTCAAGTCCTGAGACAGTTACGGTACGGCTTTTGGTGCACCAGGGAGGAGGAGCCTCTGTGCAGAGACCTGGCTGGAGATGGCAGCTAGCCAGATGCAGGAGAAAAGTGGGCAGGGGTGCTCCAGGCAGGGGATTAGCATGCCTGGGAGCCCCGAAGCAGGAGAGCAATGCATTTTTGGAGTGCAGGCCGGTTGTTCATGGTGGGATGTTGGGCCGAATGGCCAAGGATGATGCATCGTCTGCCCCAGGCTTGTGATCAAACCTGTTTTGCTGTAACCAAGAATCCCACCTGCAACCTGGGTAGAACAGACAGACACTTCCCAGGTGAGCGGGAGAGCCCTCTCCTCTTGGTCCCCCTGGCCCTTCTTCTTGGGCTCCCAGGTTCTTTGCGGCATAAATATTTCCATTATTTCGGGAAAGATTCCAAGCACCAGTGATCCACTGCCTCCAAAGCAGAATGTTTAATGTCAGGCGTTTCCTGACAGGGATCACCTTTGGAAAATGAAAGGCCAGTGAAAATTAGAATTACAAATTGTCTCATTCTCCTTCTGGGTTTTCTTTCAAGACCAGTTGGGTGGAAACAAACCCAATTATTTCTTTATCACATAGAAAATACCATAAAAACCCAAGCCAAGCCTTGCTGTAGGTCGGTGAATTGGTTGGAGGAGAGGCCAGCCTATTTCTAACCTACACTATTAATTATAGGGCACTTGGAAGAAAGAATTAAGCCTGCAAATGCAGCTGGCAAGCTAACACCTAATTCAGTAAATAATCGAGAGTCAAACCATTATTTTCCTGAAAACTCGAAATTGTTCAAAGTACTTTCCTGATTAGCACCTAAATAATAAAGTAATTATGTAATTAGTAATTAATTTGTCACTTCAGGACGTAATTTAATTTATTATCTTTTCTTTTAAGCTTGACATCCGAGGTAAGGGAGGCTGTGGCTGTGTTGCCTCTGTTTCCAGGGGCATCCTGGGCCTGAGGGTGTCTGTGCCGATGAGAGCTACTCCCAGAAGGGGAGAGAGGCCTGAAACCAGGATTTCAAGATCTGTTACAAAGGCTTGGGATTTTTTTTTTTTTTTTTGACAGGCAGAGTTAGTGAGAGACAGAGAGAAAGGTCTTCCTTTTTCCGTTGGTTCATCTGCAAAAGGCACTGCGCGGATCCGAAGCCAGGAGCCAGGTGCTTCCTCCCGGTCTCCCATGCAGGTGCAGGGCCCCAAGGGCTTGGGCCATCCTCCACTGCCTTCCTGGGCCACAGCAGAGAGCTGGACTGGAAGAGGGGCAACCGGGACAGAACCGGCACCCCAACCGGGACTAGAACCTGGGGTGCCGGTGCCGCAGGCGGAGGATTAGCCAATGAGCCACCGCGCCTGCCTGGGATGGTTTTTAAATATAGGTTTTGGTGTATTCTGAGGTCCTGGAGCAGAGCCAATTTTCTTGAGGTGTGTTGTGTTATTGTGTGTGTGAGAGGAAGTGTGCTTCTTAATTCAATCAGCAGTCACACTGAATCTTCCCTGTGTGCCCACATGGAGCTATAGGCTTGGGAGATACAGATGGAAGTGGTCTTGCCTTAGGAAGTTCTATTTATGTTAGTGTGGGTCTGCAGATGTGTGTGCATGCATCCCTCATTCATTAATAGTTTTATTTCATCCATTCATTCAACAAATGTTTGTTGAGCACTGTGCCACCTCTAGGAACTATGCTCCAAGCTGGGTGTATGGTGGTATTGCAGAAAAGATGTCTATTCTTAAGGCAGGATTATTCTAGTAAAGGGGGTGGATAAGAAACAAATACAAGGGTACTTCAGAAAGCTCATGGAGCAGTGGAATTAAAAGAAGTTTGTTTTGGTGCAGAAAAGTTTTGATAACCGGGCATAGTTTTTAATTAGTTAATTTGTTTGTAAAGGTTTATTTTATTTATTTGAAAGTCAGAGTTACAGAGAGAGAGGTAGACTCAGAGAAAGAGAGAGAGGGAGAGAGAGAGAGAGAGAGAGAGAGAGAGGTCTTCCATCTCCTGGTTCACTTCCCAGATGGTTGCACCAGCCAAAGCTGAGCTGATCCAAAGCCAGGAGCTTCTTCTGTACCTCCCAAGTCCCAGGGACTTGGGCCGTCTTCTGTTGCTTTCCCAGGCCATAGCAGAGAGTGGGCTCAGAAGTGGAGCAACCGGGACTTGAACCAGTGCCCCTGTGGGATGCTGGCACTGCAGGTGCCACAGCACCAGCTCCTGGTTAATTAATTTTTTAAAAGATTTATTTATTCACTTGAAAGGCAAAGTTAGAGAGGAAAAACAGAGAAAGCAAGAGATCTTCCATCTACTGTTTCACTTCCCAAATGACTGCAACGGCTAGGCTGGACCAGGTTGAAGTGGCCCAAGTACTTGGGCCTTCTTCTGCTCTCCCAGGTATATTAGCAGGGACCTGGATCAGAAGTAGAGCAGCTGGGACTCAAACTGGCACCCATGTGGACTGCCAGATTCACAGCAGCCTAACCCACTGTGCCACAACACCGGTCCTCTTAATTTTCCTTTTTAAATATTTGAAAGAGAGAGAGACAGAGAGAGAGAGAGAGAGAGAGAGATTGTTCATCCGCTGGTTCACTCCCCCAGTGGCTGCAATGGCCAGGGCTAGGCCGTTGAAGCCTGGAGCCAGGAGCTTCTTCTGGGTTTCTTAGGAGCCCGAGCACTTGAGCCATCTTCTGCTGTTTTCCCAGGTGCATTAGCAGGGAAATGGATGAAAAGTGGAGCAGCTGGGACCTGAACCGGCACTCATATGAGATGCAGGCATCACAGAAGGAGGCTTAACCCACTACAATGCTGATCCCATGCATAGTTTTTTATACTATGCATTTCCATGAACTTTTTGAAGACCGTGTGTGTGTGTGTGTGTGTGTGTAGACTTTAGTTAATGAAAAGTGCTTTAGAGGAAATAAGGTGATGCAAGGCAATAGAGAATGGTGGGAGAGCCATCTTGGATGGGCGGACCAGGTAAGGCAGAGAGGGCATTTAGCAAAGACTCACCTAAACTGAAGGACTGAGCTCTGAGTATAGAGTTCCAGGCAGGGGGGAGGGACCCCAAGACAAAATAGCACCTGCAAAAGCCCTGAGGCCAGTGGAGAGGACAGGCCCCTCCCAGAGCTTCTCATTTGTGCCTGTGCATTTCCTGGGAGGTGGTGATGATGGTATGAATGGCAGAGTGACCAATGGTTTTTATGACCCTTTCCGCACACGTTATCTTCTTTATTTCTCATATCAATTCTGGAGGGCAGAGCACATAAGTAAAGCCCAGAGAAGCTTAGTAGCTTGCCTAAGGTCACATAGCAGGTGGCAGCCAGCACTTGAACTTGGCTCCTGGGCTTTGGGTGCCTTGAGATGAGCTCGGAGTGGCTTGCCCGTCTAGTGTGGTGAGTCTCAGGGCTGGCATGCAGCAGCTGAGCCTTCTTGTCATTTTGGAAGACCACAGAAATGATAGTCCAAGGGTTTAAGATTGACCTGATTGCTTCTACAAACAGCTCTGGCAAATGGGACTGAGTCTCTTAAAAAGCTGATCAGCCAAACACGATGGAGTTTTTATCAAATCTCCAATGCAGGGGATGATAACCTGGCATAGGCAAAGGAGAATTTAGAAGGCTGTAGCTGCTGCCGTGGCCGGTCCACCTTTATCCACAGGAGCCAGGCTGGGAGGGAGCAGCATGCTTTTCCCTGCAGAACCAGGAAAGCAAGACTCTGGGAAGCTTGGCCTGGGCTCTGTTCTAGGTAGGCTGAGGCAGGGCCCCAACAGTGAGAGTCCTGGGGACGTGGGGGCCTGGCAGAGGCGGGGTACAGGAAATGGGCCGCTGTGTGTCGTGGACAGGGGACAGCTGAAGCACAGTGTAGAAGAGTCTGAAGGGCAGGTGGCAAATGTGTGCTGTGTCAGAGCCCCGAGAGCTGCCTCATCTGTCACCCACAGGGACTTCCCTGTAGTAGAATCAACCTATTGGGCCTTAGCTAAGCATAGCAGGCGACGACAGTAGGCCAGGTCTCCTGCCCCTGCACCCTGGAGTACTTGTGGTCAGATCTCGCCTGTCTCCATCTTCCCTGCATCCCATAGAGCTACAGGGAGGGCTACCTGCTGAGTGAACTGATTCCCCGCCCTCTTCACCTCTGTCATCTCCTTTGCAGCCCCTCCCACCTTTACAGAAACACCCCCCCAGTACATCGAGGCCAAGGAGGGCGGCAGTATCACCATGACCTGCACAGCTTTTGGGAACCCTAAGCCCATCGTTACCTGGCTCAAGGAGGGGACACTTCTCGGTGCTAGTGGGAAATACCAGGTGAGTGTGGCTCTAGTGGGGCTGTTACACCTGCTCTTCCTTGCTCACCCTCCTTGCCCTCGAAGGCTGCCGGCCACTGGCTCTGTGTACACAGCCTCCCCTGGGCTTAGAGGGAGACGGGTGTGGAGGCACCTGCCTTCCCATCTGCCCAGGTACATATGTCCTGAGCCCAGCTTCTCTGCCTGAGGCAGCCCTGGTGGGGCCCATGGGGGGTGCTGAGCTCCCTCTGCCTCGGCCCCCAGGTGAGTGACGGCAGCCTGACGGTGACATCGGTCAGTCGGGAGGACAGAGGCGCCTACACGTGTCGAGCCTACAGTATCCAGGGGGAGGCTGTGCACACGACCCACCTGCTTGTCCAAGGTGAGAAGATTTTCTTCAGCCTCTTTATCCTCCTCCCGAGCCTCCCGGGGACTGCGAGGTGAGTGTTTTCCCAGGATGGAGTTGGCCCAGCTGGAGGTGGCTGGGGAGCCAGGCAGCCTATGAGGAGCTGGGCAGTGCTCCTGCAACCCATGCTCCTCGCTGTCCAGCAGGGGCATTGCACGGCGTGGCAGGGAGGCACCAGGCTGCATGTGTTTCCAGTTCTCCCATTTCTGCCTTGTCTCCACCTCCCCAGGAGAGGAGACTTCCTTCTGGCCATCTATCCATTTGTGACAGCATTAGTGCATAAAGAGGAATTCCATCCAAGCCCTTAACACTGAGGACATTTGGCAGAGCTGGGGTCTGTCTAGCCAGTGCTGGGAGGGGCCAGTCATCGCCAGAGTCCCCCAGAAGGGGCTGGGCACTGACCAGGATTGGGAGGTCGGAGGGCAGCAGGTGGAGGGGCTCCCACCTCTCCATTCACTACCTGCTGAAGGAATGAGGTTGGGAGGAGTTGGTGGTGGCCATGCCCAGCTACCAGAGCTGTTGCTGGAACGCTCAGTCCTCCTGCCTCTGAGTGACAGCTGAGCTGGAGGTCCCTCCGCAGCCTGGGTGGCAGCTGCCCCTTTCTCAGGGGAGGGCAAGGCCAGCACCAGAGGCTGCGGGGATTCCACCATGCTGCCCTCTCATCTTGCGCAGAGCTGGCCAGCACCGCTACGCTGGGACTCCTGCAGAGATCAGCTTATTCTTTGCTCCTGACTTAAAGTGCAGCCTCTCTCTCTCCTGCTGTGTCAGAGAAGGGTGGGCTGGGAGGAAGGGTGCATATGTGGGGGGAGATGGCTGGTCTGGGAGCTGTGGGGGCAGGTGCAGGGGTGGCAGGTGCCTGAGTCGTCCCAAGAGCAGTTGCATAAGCATCTTCGTGGCCACTGCCTGGGTTGTGTTGCCCCCAGCCTGCCCCTGAGCACTGGTGCTTCTGTCCTCCCTCATCAGGTGAGGTGACGTTGGCTCCCTGTCCTCCCCAGGGCCCCCTTTCATTGTTTCTCCTCCCGAGAACATCACCGTCAACATCTCCCAGGATGCTCTGCTCACCTGCCGGGCAGAGGCGTACCCGGGGAACCTCACCTACACCTGGTACTGGCAGGACGAGAATGTCTACTTCCAGAAGTGAGCAGCCCTTGCCTGGATCCTCTCACAGGGTCCCCGCCTGGGTCCCCGGTGGGCAGGGACTGTGCCGGCTGCCCACCAGCTCCAGGGGCTTGCAGAGGGGGAGGTTGGGTTTGTGTGTCCCTTGAGAAGGGTCCCTGGGGATGCTGCCTCTGGGGGCGGTGATGGTGGCTCTTGCCTAGATGTCTCCTGCACCTGCCAGTGCCCTCCCTCCTCATCCCCTTGCTGGCTTTGCAGCGACCTGAAGCTGAGGGTGCGCATCCTGATCGATGGGACCCTGATCATCTTCCGGGTGAAGCCAGAGGATGCTGGGAAGTATACCTGCGTCCCTAGCAACAGCCTGGGGCGCTCCCCCTCGGCCTCGGCGTACCTGACTGTGCAGTGTGAGTGGGGCTGAGGGAGAGCACTGGGGGCGGGGCAGGGATGCCAGGCGGCTCAGCCTCCTTAGCCAGCCCAGAGGCTGGAGGGCAGCAGAGATCCGGGGAACGATCGTGGAGGGTGGAATGTCCCAGACTGGTCAGTTACCGACACCTGCCAGGAGCCACCAGGGCCACTGTGTGTGTTAGCCAGATCACCGGGTTGTACCTGGGTTGACTGAACAGAGCCTTTGAACATTGTCCTTGGGTTGAATGTTGGCAACACCTCCATACCTTGAACAAGCTGTTGTTTGCTGCTTTTCTCTCAGGTGTCTGAGAGCGTGTAGCTTGGGACAGGTGTAAGGGTTTGGTGTCCTGACCAGCATGCTCACTGCCTCCATGCCATAGACAGTGAGTGGGGCAGGGGGCCGAAGACACCCTCAGCTTCCTCCTTGCCCTGCTTGGCTCTGGTGCAGCCAGAGATCCCGGTGAAGGAGCAGCAGCTCGCCCCGTTCAGCGGATGGCTTTTGTGCGAGCAGAATGATTGAGGTTGCTAATCTGTAATACTTGAGCACAGTCAGTTGCTTTCCCACCCACAGCAGCTGAGCATTGTGAGAGTGAGAGAGAGAAGGGTGAGTAATGAGGATTGAATATCTTCCTTTTGATTTGTGGATAGCCCTGTCACTCAGGCAACAAAAGCCCATGCTGTCGCTGTAGGTGACAGACGCTCCATCATTTGCCGGTGGGTGTGGGAGAACTGCTCACTGCCAAGGACACAGAGGGACAGGGGTGAGAAGTATGGCAGCTTGGAGACACAGCCGGGAGTCAGCATCTTCGTTTAGGCTAAGTAGAAGAGCGGTGGGTGGCACTGAGAGGCAGAGCCCGTCCACCTGCTGCACAGAGCTGGTGTGGACGGCCGAGCCGGACCTGCTGGGCCTTGTCTCCTACTCTGCTGTGGTTTTAATGCAGTGACTTTGTGGGTGGGGCACCTGTGTCACGGCTCCTTGTAGTGCGTCTTTTGTAAATTCCAAGCTTTTTTTTTTTTTTTAAAGGTTCATTTATTTATTTGAAAGTTAGAGTTACACAGAGAAGGAAAGGCAGAGAGAGAGAGAAAGAGAGAGAGAGAAAGAGAGAGAGAGGTCTTCCATCTGGTGGCTCACTCCCCAGTTGGCTGCAACAGCTGGAGCTGCACAGATCTGAAGCCAGGAGCCAGGAGCTTCTTCCAGGTCTCCCACACCACACAGGTACAGGGGCCCAAGGAATTGGGCCATCTTCCACTGCTTTCCCTGGCCATAGCAGGCAGCTGCACCGGAAGTGGGGCAGCCGGGACTCGAACCGGTGTCCATATGGGATGCCAGCACTGCAGGCGGCGGCTTTACCCACTATGGCACAGCACTGGCCCCCAGTTCCAAGCTTTTAAGAGCTGTGAGGCTCAGCACGTTGGTCTAACCCCAGACCTGCAATAGGAAAATACAATTCAGGAGACTGTTCCGAGTCACTGCTGATATTTTCAGGCTGGATTGGGTGGCCGACTCTGCCACCTGGGCAAGAGAAGGTGGTGGTGGCATATGGTGGGGAGCCACTGTGGTCAGTTGTCTTCAGTAGAACGATGAACCTGGCCGGGATGCAGGCCCCACGTCCTGGAAGCTGCAGGCCACCTTTCCGTTGGGAGACAGGTTCTGTTTTCCCCACCGGTCCCCGGCACTGGCGCCACCACCCACTCCCTGCCTTCCTGCCTTCAGACAGAATCCAGGGGTGCTGAGATGTACAGGTGGGTGAGACGAAGATCTTTATTTCCGCTAAAAAGCAATGTTCAGAGTATTTCCCATTCATAAACCCTTTGAAAACCTCGGAGGAAAAAAAAAGAACTCTATCCTACAAAAGTAGGAAGCTCTGTCTAAATATATAACTCGGCCTGGTATTTATGTAATGCTGCTCGCAGAAGAGCTCAGAGAGCTTGAAAGATAGCGGCTCATTCATCGCCACCGCCTCCCTCTTTCTGGAGCCTTCTCCGTGGCCCTCGGGGGAAATCGGGGAGAATGGAGACGAGGTGACTCAGCCTGCAACACGGGGTGTGCGGGGCCTCTTGCTGCTCTCCCGGGACCTTTGGTCTGTTCTGTGGCCAGGGCTGATTCTGTGTTTCAACTGCAGAGTCGGATAGGAAAGCTGAGACCCAGGGAGGCCGGACCATCAGCAGGAAAGGGAGGAAAAAGCACAGCCCTTGTGGTTGTGCCCCAGTGATGGCCTTGTGTGTGGCAGTGGCATTTCTCGCGTGGTGGGCTGCCTGCTGCCCTGGAGATGCTGGGAGAAGCAGTGGGTGGGGAAGGGTGTGCACAAGTGTTGGCTTTGAGGTTTAGCGTCTAGGGGTTGTAGGAGGTGGGTATTGAGCCCTTGCCTGACAGGTAAAGTCCATGCATATGAGGGGTCTTGGGAAAGTTCGTGGAAAATGCATATTATGAAAATGCTATGCAGGGATTTCCACAAAATTTTTTTTTCACCATAATAGACTTGTAGTTCCACTTTTGCATGATTTTTTTTTGATGTAAATTTGAAGCATTTAAGGCGCAGGCTGACTAAAACATGTGCTTGAATGTCTGCAAGCATTTAGAACCAGCACTCTTAAAACAGTGGGGTGGGCAGGCAGGAGGCGGCCGTCTGGCTGGTGGTCTCTGGAGCTCAGTGGTTATGCCATCTGTGTTGGCCGTGGGTCCTCAAGTAGCCGAGCACTGACCGACGTGCAGTGGGTGCCCAGTGAAGCCCATTCCTTGTGGTCAGACACCTAGGCTTGGGCACTGCTCACCTCCTGCCTGGATTTCTCATGGGGCCTCTCCATGTCTTGCTTCTCTCCCATCCACACTGTTGCCTGCAGACCCAGCCCGTGTCCTGAACATGCCCCCTGTCATCTACGTGCCCGTGGGAATCCACGGCTATATCCGCTGCCCTGTGGACGCAGAGCCGCCGGCCACTGTGGTGAAGTGGAACAAGGATGGCCGCCCGCTGCAGGTCGAGAAGGTGCCGGCGGGACGGATGTCGGGGTTCAGCACAGCAGGCACCCTCCTGATTCTTGCTTTGTTTTTCATTTATCTTATTGGAGAGGCAGAGAGACTCCCCAGCTAGGAACTCAGTCCAGGTCTGCCACAGGATGGTAGGGACCCAACTACCTGAGCCGTCACTGGTGCCTCCCAGGGGTGGGCACTTACAGGAAGCAGGAGTCCGACGTGGAGCCAGGACTTGAGCTAGACGCTCTGATATGGGATGCAAGTGTCTTAGGTGGCATCTTGAGTGCTGTGCCACCCATCCTCACTCTCCTCATTCTGGTTCTGCTCCTACTTCCCCAAAGCAAACCTGTGGTCCGTAGTTGGCAATTTTCGATTCTCCCAGGGGGACCTAGAGGATCTTCCACCTCCCGCCCCGACCCCAGGCTGCTCAGGTCCAGGCTGGAGGGAAGCTGGCTGAGGGTCTGCTCCCTGACCATGGCCGCCTGCTCTGTTCTCTGTGTTGGGCAGAACCTGGGCTGGACCTTGATGGAGGACGGCTCCATTCGAATCGAGGAGGCCACAGAGGAGGCTCTTGGCACTTACACCTGTGTGCCTTACAACACCTTGGGGACCATGGGCCAGTCTGCCCCTGCGAGGCTTGTCCTGAAGGTGAGGCCCCGGGGCTGCGGGCAGCCTCTGCGGGTGTGGAGTCCCACACGCCTGACCTGACGTGCGTGCCCGTGCTCTCCCCAGGATCCCCCGTATTTCACGGTGCTACCAGGCTGGGAGTACAGGCAGGAGGCTGGCCGAGAGCTGCTCATCCCCTGTGCGGCTGCAGGGGACCCCTTCCCTGTCATCACGTGGAGAAAGGTACCTGGGCTCTGGAGCTCCTGGGCCGCAGGGGAGGCAGCGGGGACGCAACTCACCAGAGCAGCGGGTGCCCTGCGGAGGGGTGGCGGAGGGTGTGGGCGGGGCCCCTCTCCTCACCTGCGTCCCTGCCCTGCCCTCCTCCCTCCCCCTTGTTTGGCCAAGGTAGGGAAGCCCAGCAGAAGCAAGCACAACGCCCTGCCCAGTGGGAGTCTCCAGTTCCGCGCCCTCAGTAAGGAGGACCACGGGGAGTGGGAGTGTGTGGCCACCAACGTGGTCACAAGCATCACTGCCAGCACCCACCTCACCGTCATCGGTAAGTGGCCGGGGCAGGGGAGGGGCTTTCCTGAGTCGGTCCGGTTCGTGAGCCCCGAGTCCACCTCTGGACTCTGAAAGGGGACGGGCACATGGGCCCAGCACCCACCTGATGCAGAAAAGAGGCCGCCGTGTGGTCGGCTGGGTCTGGTGGGGAAGCCAGGAGGAGCTGGAAGGAGGGAGGGTTGACCCTTGTGGCATCACATTGGACAGGGCACCGAGCTGAGGGCTGAGGGCTGGGCCTGGCCGAGGAGACCAGGGCAGGAGGAGGCGACTGGTGCTTCCATTCCCGATGGCCCCAGGACCCCAGCCTGTCCCATTGCGGCCTAGCCTTCTGGGTGCTGAAGCACAGTTCCTCTGGGCATTTGCCGCCAGCTTTAGCCTCTGTGCGTCCACCTCATCATTCCCAGCCCAGCTGCCCGGGGCTGTAGTTTCTCCAGGCCATGCTGTGGGGACTGAGGCTGTTGGGGACTTCACACCTTGTCCAGTGTCACATCACTCGGATGCTTTGGGAGCAGGACTCAGGCCCACATGGGAGTTCCTTGTTTTTTTCCCCCCCTTAATTGTTTTATGTAGTGATTTTCTTTATTTGAAAGGCAGAGAAAGAGAGAGAGAGAGAGGGAGAGAGAGAGAGAGAGACAGAGAGAGAGACAGAGAGAGAGATTGTGCCTCAATCTGCTTCTATCTGCTGGTTCACTCCCCAAATGCCCACAACAGCCAGGGCTGGGCCAGGCTGAAGCCAGGAGCTGGCGTCTCCATCCAGGTCTCCTACATGAGTGGCAAGAACTCAACTCCCTGAGCCATCGCCTGCTGCCTCCCAGGGTGTGCGTTAGCAGGAGGCTGGAATCGGGAGTGGAGCTGGGACTCGAACCCAGGCACCGATGTGGGGTGCTGGCGTCTTCACTTCCTCTTCCAGTGGTAGCTCTCCTCCTCCTCCTTTCTTCTTCAAAATATTTATTTATTCATTTGAAAGGCAGAGTTACAGAGAGAGAGAGAAGGAGAGACAGAGAGAGAGAGAGGGATCTTCCATCTGCTGGTTCACTCCCCAAATGGCTGCAATAGTTGGAGCTGGGTCAGGCTGAAGCCAGGAGCCAGTTCTCTGACATGGGTGCAGGGGCCCAAGCACTTGGGCCATCTTCTACTGCTTTCCCAGGCACTTTAGCAGGGAGCTTGATGGAAGTGCAGCAGCTGGGACTTGAACTGGTGCCCATGTGGGATGCCGGCATCCAGGCGGCTTAACCCGCTATGCCACAGCACCGACCCCACAGTGGTAGCCCTTACCTGCTGTGTGGTGCTGCCTCTCACACCATATTTGCTGGAAGGAGGCTGCCTTGCAAGGCCAGAGGACTTCACGGGAGTGGGGACTCTGGCTTTGCTTGGGACCTGAGGGCTGAGGGCCCGTGGGCTGGCCAGAGGGGCCACTGGGGTCTGACCTGGGGTGAGGAGGGTCCTGCCTTCCCATCGGCCCATATTCGTGAAGCTCTGTGATCTCCTGCTGGCCAGAGAGGCTTCCCTCTGCAGCCTGACCCACCTATACGGCCTCAGAGCGCCACTGTTCCTCCTCCCTCCCTGGAGGTGCTCCCTCGTGCTGCTCTGTGCTTCGCCCTCTCTTGGGTTCCCCACAGCAAGATGATGGGGTCTCCCTTGGTCTCCAGGCACCAGCCCCCACGCCCCAGGCAGCGTCCGGGTCCAGGTCTCCATGACAACTGCCAACGTGTCCTGGGAGCCGGGCTATGATGGGGGAAGCGAGCAGGCATTCTCAGTCTGGTACGGACCTCTGTGAGTCAGCCCCGCATGCTTCGCTCTCTGCTTCTCCTCCTGCCCCACCTAGACCGTCCCCGGGGGGAGGGCTGGGCGCGAGGAGACTGGCTCTGCACCTGCCAGGCCTGCAGGCCGCGAGGCAGGTCTGATGGTGCCTGGGCCCCAGCCTGCAGGTTGGTGACGCCTGTTTGGGTCTTGCCTGGACCGCCCAGGGTCCTCTGCTGCTCCTTCCTCAGCTTCAGCTCCTGCCCCCTGCTTTGTGTCCTGCTTCCTGCTTCTTCCAGGTCCCTCTGGGGTCTGAAAGAGACTCCAGTCTTCCGGGGCTTTGTGAAACAGCCCAGCCTGAGACGTAGCACAGTCTGATTGTTTATTTTTTAAATTAATTTGATTGAGAGAGACACATAGAGAGAGTTCCTATCTGCTGGTTTATTCTCCAAATGCTGGTGACAAGGGCTGGGGCTGGACCCAGCTGAAGCTGGGGACTGGGAACTTGGTCCGGGTCTCCCTTGTGGCTGGCAGGGATCCAATGACTTGAGCCTTGACCACTGCTTCCCAGGATGTGCAGGGAGCTAGTCAGGAGCTGGAGCCGGGTATTAAACTCAGGAACTCCCATATGAGATGCGGGCACCTTGACCACTGGGCCAAGCTCCCCTGCCGAGCTCTAATTTTCTTCTGTCCCTTGTTGGTGGTCCCAGAAATCAGAGTGGTGAAGTGGGTGCTCCCCTTCCTGGCCTTGTTCCAGCATCTGCATTGTCTCTCTGGGATCCTGTGTGTCTCCCTGTTAATCATCTAGCCAGATATGGTGACATGAGGCCTCTTCCCAAGCTTAGGGCCCAAATACTCAGCCAGGGTGGTGAAAGCAGTGCCTGATGGACCCTGAAGAGGGAGGGCGATCTCCTTACTCCATCCTTCAGACCCACTGCCCGGGGGCCTGCCCCGGCCTGAGCTGGGGACTAGGAAGGATCAGACTCCAGAGGGGAACTCAGAGGGACTCAGGGAGACCCCTTCATGCAAGGGGAGCTGCGAGGAGACCCTGCCCCAATTCCTCTCCTGTTTCCAGGCTGAGTGGCCCGGGAGTTCTGGCTTCTGGGTAGGCGACCTGCACCCAGGGGTGTGAGTTGCAAACAGACCACCTTCCCATCCCTTCTCTCTGTCCCTCCTGAGGCGGGGCGGGGTGGGGAGGGGGTGGGGTGCTCCAACAACCCCGGCCAGCGGCTGCCGCAGAGGCTCCTGGCCAGGGAAGGGGTGCTGGGCACGGCGGTGCCTCCTCTGCAGAGCGGATGGTCCGGCACACAGTGGCGGGCTCTGGGCGTGGACTGGGTTTCCTTGCTGCTTGTGCTGCGCATGTGCCTCACTGCACCCACTTTGCTCACTTGCTCTGGGCGCGGAAGGGCAGGCGAGGGCGGGTGCCGAGGTTGTGGAGGAGGTCTCCGTCCCTCCTTTCCCTCTCACTGCCGCTCACTCTCCGCCTCCTGACTCGGGCATTTGGCACTGGCTTCCTTTTGCTACGCTTTTGCGCTGCCTCAGCTCACCCTCCTGGGCATACACAGCAGAGCCTTTAAACCTAGAGGGAGCCCCGCGGGTACTGGTGCCGCTCTGGGCTGCAAGGAGAGGGCCAGTCCTGCAGGGCCACGTCGCCTCCCTGTGGTGATGTGGCAGTACTGCACCTACAGCTGGCCAGCTTCTAGGTCTACTGGGAGTCGTTGTGGGGGGGAGGGGTGCCTTTAGGACAAGGGGAAACCCTTACCCTCGCTCTTGGTGCTGCTCCCCATGGCGTGACCTTCCCCTTGACTGTCATTTCTAACCCTTAAGGCCTTAGGGATCCTGGCCCCACGGTGGGGAAACCCCTGCTCGTTTTGGTCATAGGCCCTGGACGTCCTCAGATGACCCAAGTCTGACTGGACTGAGTGAGCCCCCCGGGGTTCCTGTGGCTTCTGCTGTTGGCCACCTCGGGGCGGGGTGGGCAGCTGAAGTCACCAGGGTTCCTTCTCCAGACATGCAGTCGCCGAGTCGCTCACCCTCACATTCCAGTGTTCATCCTTTCCCAAGAAAGCCCATTGGGAGGTGATACCCAGGGAGGGATTTCCTCGCGACACAGCCGGTGTTCTGTCCAGTGTGTTAAGCATGGATGTGCACCTCAGGATCCCTTTCTGTAGAGGACCTCCCGGTGGTGGTGGGTGGCCTGGTGCTGGGAGGACTGGCCCAGCCAAACCTGGGCAGGCTACTCCAACTCGGCCATACCCTCTTGCTGCCCTCAAACCTAGGACTGCCTTCTCCTTGGGGACCCTGCATGCACTCTTGTCTCTCCAGTGTGACCCACCCCACCCCTTGTCCCCTGTCCTCTCTTTCTCTTTTGGCCAGGATGAAGCGGGCACAGTTTGGGCCCCACGACTGGCTGTCCTTGCCAGTGCCCCCGGGCCCCAACTGGTTACTGGTGGACAGCCTGGAGCCCGAGACAGCATACCAGTTCAGTGTCCTGGCCCAGAACAAGCTGGGGACCAGCGCCTTCAGTGAGGTGGTCACTGTGAACACTTTAGGTAAGGCTCCAGGGCCGGGATGCTCTGGGCTCCTTTCCTGGCGGAGCTGAGGTAGGTGCAGGTGGTGAGGGTGGTGGCCCGGGTAGCTCTCAGATATGGTTTACTGTGTGCCCGGCGCCTTGCCAAGAGCTCTGTAGAATCGTGCTGTGTGATCTCCCATGTCCTTCTATGGGGTTTGCCTGGTCTCCCACAACGGAGCACTTGTGGCCAGACTCCTGTTGCTTCCTCTGATGGAAGCAAGAGGCTTAGACTTTTGTTTGTGGCTTCAGAGAGAAGGTGGGAGGCAGAACAGGCTTTGCCCGGGGGAGTGGGGACCATGACTCTGCCCTTCCCAGAATCCTTCCTTTTCGGCTACCCTGGTGGGCGGCCACTGGAGCATGCCCGCCCCCAGCTCCAGAGCGCCACCCCTGGGCCTCTGGCCAAGAAGGGAATTGAAAGATGGAACAGTGTGTGTTGTGAGAAGGTATTCCTAGTTCCTTGGAAGAGAGAATGGTTCCTTGACATTTAATTCTTTCTTTTCTGTGGTTCCCACTTTTCCCTCCTTTTGAGGAACAGGTTGAACATCCCTAATTTGAAAATCTGAAATGTGACAGCTGACATGATGCTCAAAGTGCTTTAGATTTTTGGAGCATTACAAATTTTGGATTTTCATATCAGGGATGCTTAACCAGCAAACACTATGCAAATATGAGGATACCTCAGAACGTTTGTGGAAAAATGGAATTAAAAGGTAGGTTTATTCTGGTGAAGAAAATTTTGAGATCCATATGTAAGAGGGGTTCTTCCAAAAGTTTGTGGAAAATGTATATTGTGAAAAAAATGATGCATTGGGGCTGGCACTGTGGCTCACTTGGTTAATCCTCTGCCTGCAGTGCTGGCATCCCATATGGGTGCCGGGTTCTAGTCCTGGTTGCTCCTCTTCCAGTCCAGCTCTCTGCTGTGGCCCGGGAAGGCAATGGAGGATGGCCCAAGTGCTTGGGCCCCTGCACCTGCATGGGAGACCAGGAGGAAGCACCTGGCTCCTGGCTTCGGATTGGTGCATAGTGCTGGCTGTAGCGGCCATTTGGGGGGGGGTGAACCAATGGAAGGAAGACCTTAATCTCTGTCTCTCTCTCTCACTATCTATATCTCTGTCAAATAAAAAAAAAATGATGCATTGATTTAAAAATATTTTTGCACCAAAATAAATTTATCTTTAATTGTTTTCTTGGGTGATTTTTAAAATTTATTTAACTGAGAGGCAGAGAGACAGGGAAAGAGAACAGAGAGGGAGCGTCCACCTGCTAGTTCACTCCACAAATACCCTCAGTGGCCAGGAGGCTGAAGTCAGGAGCTGGGAACTCACCTTAGTCTCCTGTGTGGGTGCTAGGGGCCCAACTACTGAGTCATCTTCCCAAGGTGCACATTAGCAGGAAGCTGGAATTAGGAGCGGGAGCTTGGAGTTGAACCTGGGTACTCTGATGTTGGGCTTGGTAATCTTTTTTTTTTTTTTAAAGATTTATTTATTTTTTGAAAGTCAGAGTTACACAGAGAGAGTAGAGGCAGAGACAGAGAGAGGTCTTCCATCTGATGTTTCACTCCCCAGTTGACTGCAGTGGCTGGAGCTGTGCCGATCTGAAGCCAGAAGCCAGGAGCTTCTTCCAGGTCTCCCACATGGGTGCAGGGTCCCAAGGATTTGGGCCATCCTCTACTGCTTTCCGAGGCCATACCAGAGAACTGGATTGGAAGTGGAGCAGCCAGGTCTTGAACCGGTGCCCATATGGGATGCTGGCACTTCAAGTCAGGACGTTAACCTGCTGTGCCACAGCGCTGTCCCCAGGCTTGGTAATCTTAACTGCCAGGCTAAACATGCCTCCCCCAAACTTATCTTTCAATTCTATTTTCCTCATACTCTTTTTTCTTTAATGATTTATTTATTTATTTGGAAGTCAGAGTTACACAGAAAGAGAAGGAGAGGCAAAGAGAGAGAGAGAGAGAGACAGAGAGAGAGAGAGAGGTCTTCCATCTGCTGGTTCACTCCCCAATTGGCTGAAATGGCCGGAGCTATGCTGATCCGAAGCCAGGAGCCAGGAGCTTTTTCCAGATCTCCCACGTGGGTGCAGGGGCCCAAGGACTTGGGCCATCTTCCACTGCTTTCCCAGGCCATAGCAGAGAGCTGGATTGGAAGTGGAGCAGCTGGGACTTGAACTGGTGCCCATATGGGATGCCAGCACTGCAGGCAGCAGCTTAACCCGCTACGCCACAATGCCGGCCCCCTCACACTCTCTAAAGCTCCCTCGTATTCCAAACACTGGTGGTCCTGAGCACATCTGACATCCCATCTGTGTGTGACCCCCTCATGGCCGTTCTCTGATGAAGCCCCTTTGGATCAGGAGGGCTCCTTTGGGCGGGCTTCTGGTTCCCATGTGGGCAGGGCAGCTCCTGCAACCTAGACTTTCCTGATTACTGTCTTCTCTCCCTGTCCTGTGCCACAGCATTCCCTATTACAACTCCAGAACCCCTGGTGCTGGTTACCCCACCGAGGTGCCTCACAGCCAACCGGACCCAGCAGGGCGTGCTCCTGTCCTGGCTCCCGCCTGCCAACCACAGCTTCCCCATCGACCGCTACATCATGGAGTTCCGTGTCGGGGAGCGCTGGGAGATGCTTGATGACGCCATCCCAGGCACCGACGGAGAGTTCTTTGCCAAGGATCTGTCCCAGGTGAGGGCGCTACTTTTCCTTGCCTCTTCTTCCCACGTCCTGGAAGTGCCTCGGGCGGATGAGACCAGGCCATGTACCAGGCCTCCCTCCTCCATCTCCCAATTCCCCAGACCCCTTAGGTCTCAATCACTGAGACTCCACAGATCCAGAACGTGAGGAAGACGAGAGGCCCCCATGCTCATGGGAACACTGACGTCAGCTCCACGCCAGGGTTCACACGGCTTGGGCAGAGGAGGTCTGGAAGGATTGTCTTCCGAGTCTGCCCAGTGGGGCACAGAGGAAAACGCCTTAACGTTCATGTTGGGATCTCAGTGTTCAAATGTCGGGATCTCTGCAGCCAGGGAGGGGAAGTAGCTCATTTCACAGACACTGATGATCCCTCTCCGCCTTCTCTGCCTCGCTTCTCACTTAGTGGCGCGCTGGAGCCAGTGCACAGTGGCTCTCCAGAGTCCAGGCTGCCTGTGTCTTCCAGTGGTTTCTGTGCCCTTATGTTCCTACTTGAAATCAGCCATGGGGAGGGTATTTATGCCACAGCCATTGGCCCATGCTACCAGCCAGTCACCATTAAACACGAACTAGGGCTTCCATGCTCCTGGCACCCCGTTCCATGGGTAGGACCAGTGTGTAGGGGGCTCTGGCTGTCTTGGGTTGTTCCTCAGTTGACTGGGTGTTGTCCTTGGGGCTGCAGGACACATGGTATGAGTTCCGGGTTCTGGCTGTCATGCAGGATGTGATCAGCGAGCCCAGCAACATTGCCGGCGTCTCCAGCACAGGTACCTGGGGCTGAGGGTTCTCTTACAAGTGTGGGTATGTGAGCCCCAGAGCCACATGGGAATACCTTTGTGAAACAGCTAATACAAGGAGGCTTCAAAAAGTTTATGGGAAAGTTGCATTATCTTGTTTTATACAAATTAAAAAATATTTGAGAGGCAGAGAGAGAGAGAGAGAGAGACAGGAAAAGAGAGATTGATAGATATAGTACTTGCATTTGCTGGTTCACTCCCCAGATGTCCATAATGGCTGGGAGAAGGTGAGGCTGGAGGTCAGGAGCACACAGAGGTCTCCCTCAGGTGCCAGGAACTGAACTCCTGAACCATTGCCCATTGCTCCCCAGGGTCTGCATTAGTAGGGAGCTGCAGTCAGGAATCGGACCTGGAGGTCGGACTCAGGAACTCTGATAGGGGATGCCGGCGTGTAACCAGGATGTTAATTGCTTGGCTGAGTGCCCGCCCCTGCACTAATTTTTTAGTTTCATCCCCCCACAAATCCTTCAAACCGCCCTTGTGTGGCAGGAGAGGTTGGATTGGAAGCTAAGGTAGTGTCTCGTTCATTCAGCTTTGGCTAAGTCCATTGGTCCTGTGCTTCCGTGACACGTGGTTTCCTGCCCAGCTACAGGGCTGGTTTTCCAACATTCCTATTAGACAGCTGTAGAAGGAAATTCAGCCAATCTCCCCATTCTGGTAATCAAAAGGTACTTGATCCCAGTGCTGCTTGCTATATGTTTTCTGTCCATCTACTGATGTGTTCAGCTATGGAGGAGCACAGAGACAACAGGTCAACAAGTGTTTATTGAATGCCTATTATAGGCTTCTTTGTAATTACGTGGGTCTTATTTGGAACGTTGCTGTTTGGTGTGGGTTCCCTCCCTTCCTTCCTCTCCCAAGATGTTTTCAGGCTAAATAAAGCCAACTCCCTAGCATTTTCTCCATTTATCTTTCTTACTCTTGGCCCTGGTCCCATTTCTACACATCTTCTCTGCAGTTATAATTACCAAAACATAGCAGGGTCCCTCCCTGGGGGAAGTCACGTCTGGTGGGGAAGGAGGCTCTTGCTTCGTAAGCACACGATGGTGCCCTTTCCTTAGGCACCTTTCCTGGGACCAGGGGGCAAGGATTTTTGCCAGGAGGCTCAGGCAGAAGGACCCATAGGAGTCCAGAAGTGCTGGAGTTGTGGGGTTGGGAGGAGTGGCAGAACTTGGGGGGGGGGGCGTGAGGGAGGGAGGGGGTGTGGAGTGTGAGTTCTGTGCCATGTCTCAGGCTTTTCTGTAAAACAGTCACCTCCTGTAGGCAAGAGGTCCCAGGTCACTTCGACCTGGCTTCTCTCCAGGAAGCAGCCTCAGGGAAGTAGAGGAGCAGGGCAGATGTTTGCTGCAAGGCTGGGGAGAAGCCTTGAGCATTTTGTGGGGTCATCGCTGTGAACCATTCTGGACTCCGCAGCTTGGTGCCTGGCTCCCGGAAGGAAACGTGCCACCTGAGATGACTCCACGCGGGCGGATGAGGTGGCAGCAGCCAGCCTGCCCCGTGCTGAGTCTCCGTTTCTGAGGCTGCAGCGTTCATATTCCACTCAGCCTGTCGGCACAGTTTGGATTGTGTTTACCCTTTACTGTTATCGACACGGCAGTGAATTCTGGCCAAATAGAGCACAGCGTATCGACTTTCCCTCTGGTGAACATGGAGTAACACTTACCCATGTCACTGTCCTACACGCTTGTCACAGAGGACCGGGGTCTGCCCCCGGCTCTGCCGCCAGCCAGCTCTGTGAGTTTGGGTGTGATGTGAGGCCTGCTTCTTTATCTGCAAAGCGAGGGACTTGGAGCCACCTCTGCTGTCCCTGCCAGCTCCAGCATCCTCCCATGCCAAGACAGCCTGTCCTGAGTGAGTTCAGAGATGGTTGGGTCTGAATCCAAAGTGCCTTCCCATCTCGGCTCTCATTTTGTAAGGAGGGCTTGGTGGAAGGCAGATGGCATGGTGGAAGGCAGAAGACCCAGGACTGGATGTCAGAATGGCTGGGGTTTTGTTTGGGCACCTGTCAGCAGCACAGCCTGCCGAGCACAGAGCCGTCCTTTAGAAAATGGCTGCAGTCAGTGTGCGCTGAGTCTGCCTCCTGGGGCTCAGGGGGCGAGGCCTGAGTGAGTGCCACACAAAGTTAGACTGGCACTGACTCACGCCCCTGGAGGGTGGGCTTTGGGCACGTAGGGACCACTTGATGTCTGCCACCGTGCCCTGCTCTCCCTTTCTCACCACCGCACAACCCCTTCAGGTGTCAGAGTTGAGCACAGAGCCTCAGCTCTGGGGACTGGGCGTCAGGAGCAGGTGGAGGTGTGGGGATGGGGAAGAGACTCATGCCTGTCCCCGGCCCTCCCCTAGATATCTTCCCTCAGCCGGACTTGACGGAGGATGGGCTGGCCCGGCCTGTGTTGGCTGGAATCGTGGCTACCATCTGCTTCCTGGCAGCTGCCATCCTGTTCAGCACCCTGGCTGCTTGCTTTGTCAACAAGCAGCGCAAGCGGAAGCTCAAGCGCAAAAAAGGTGGGTGCCAGCCCCCTTCTTGCCTGCTTTCAAACTCTGCCCCTCAGACGAGTGGGGCCCTTTTCAGAAAGGGTCTCGGGCTCATGTGGATAGAGCTGCCAGTGGGGCTTGATTTGAAAGAGGTGTGGTGTGGGGCGTTTGATGGGGCTGGGCTCCATCAGGGGAGGCAGAGCTGACCCAGAGCTGGACCCAGAGCTACCACCCTGCGCCAGGTCTTCTTGGCAGCCGGGTGGGGAGGCCGGCAGTGTGGGCTCAGCCTCAGTGGGTTCTTTCTCCTCTCCTTTTTCCAGACCCTCCTCTCTCCATTACTCACTGCAGGAAGAGTCTGGAGTCTCCGTGAGTATTGTGCTGTCGGTGGAATCCAGGTAGAAGGCAGAGGCCGGATGAGGGGAGACCGTCGGCCTTGCTCAGCCTATTTCAAGAGTTTCTGGCTTTTTAAGCTTATTTATTTATTTAAAAGGGAGAGAGGGAGAGAGAGCGAGCAAGAGCGGGAGCAAAAGCTTGCTACTTCACTCTCCAAATGGCTGCAACAGCCAGGGCTGGGCCAGGTTGAATCTAGGAGTCTGGAACTTCATCTGAGACTCCCACGTGGGTGGCAGGAACCCAAGTACTTGGGCCATCATCCATTGCTTTCCCAGGCACATTAGCAACAGAGCTGGAATGGAGCCAAGGAGCAGCTGAATTGGCTTTCTGATATGTGGGTGCTGGCATTGCAAGCAGTGGCTTAACTGGATGTGCCACAATGCCGGCCCCCTATTTAAGTGTTTTCTAAGCAGTTTTCTGTTTGTTGATCCTCGTGTTCATTTTAATTTGTCCACAAAGACAGAGCGGTGTTGGTGTAGATAATCCGCACTAGTCGGTTAACCGTTTGTTTCCCAAGAAGGCTTCTGTTCATCACAGCAGATCTGTCTTCTCTTATTTATTTATTTTTTTATTTATTTGAAAGACAGAGTTACAGAGAGGTAGAGCGAGAGTGAGAAAGCGCGCGTGCGTGCGTGAGAGAAAGGTCTTCATTCCACTGATTCACTCCCCAAAGGAATGCAACAGGCAGAGCTGAGCTGATCCGAAGCCAGGAGCCAGGAGCTTCTTCTATGTCTCCCACACAGCTGCAGGGGCCCAAGGACTTGGGCCATCTTCCACTGCTTTCCCAGGCCATAGCAGAGAGCGGGTCGAAAGTGGAGCAGCTGGGACTCGAACTGGTGCCCATACGGGATGCCAGCACTACAGGCTGGGGCTTTAACCCGCTGCGCCACAGTGCTGGCCTTGCAGGTCTGCCTTCTTAATATGTCTTGTTTAAATCCGTATTAAAATGAGCTTCTGTTTGTTGAGCAGCCTGGAAACAAACCTGGAGGTGTGCTGGGCCGGTGTGTCAGATATAGAGCAGGCCAGAATAAAAGTAGAAATGAGGGTGCTGGCTCAGAAAATGGACAGTACTTGTCTCGACAGTCCAGAGGTGGCCAACTACATGCTCCCCGGGATGCGCCGCTCGCCTTCCCAGGTGTCACTTCCTGTTCGTTAGGAGAACGGAAGGAAGTGGTGGCCGGTGAGTGACCCCGGCCCCACTCCTCCTTCCCCTCCTGCAGCTTGTCCTCTGGCAAGGTGAGCCCAGAGAGCATCCGGACCCTGCGCGCTCCCTCGGAGTCCTCTGACGACCAGGGCCAGCCCGCGGCCAAGAGGATGCTGAGTCCCGCCCGGGAGAAGGAGCTGTCCTTGTACAAGAAGACCAAGAGGGCCATCAGCAGCAAGAAGTACAGCGTGGCCAAGGCCGAGGCCGAGGCCGAAGCCACCACCCCCATCGAGCTGATCAGCAGAGGGCCGGACGGCCGCTTTGTGATGGACCCCTCAGAGATGGAGCCCTCGCTGAAGAGCCGGCGCATCGAGGGCTTTCCCTTTGCGGAGGAGACTGACATGTACCCCGAGTTCCGCCAGTCGGATGAGGAGAATGACGACCCGCTGGTGCCCACGTCTGTGGCGGCCCTGAAGCCCCAGCTGACCCCTCTGTCGTCCAGCCAGGAGTCGTACCTGCCTCCACCAGCATACAGCCCTCGGTTCCAGCCCCGTGGGCTGGAGGACCCCGGCGGTCTGGAAGGTCGGCTCCAGGCCACAGGCCAAGCCAGGCCCCCCGCCCCCCGGCCTTTCCACCACGGCCAGTATTATGGGTACCTCAGCAGCAGCAGCCCTGGGGAGGTGGAGCCTCCGCCCTTCTACATGCCGGAAGTGGGCAGCCCCCTGAGCTCGGTCATGTCGTCCCCGCCCCTGCACACCGAGGGGCCCTTTGGCCACCCCACCATCCCAGAGGAAAACGGAGAGAACGCGTCCAACAGCACACTGCCCTTGACTCAGACACCCACAGGGGGGCGCTCCCCTGAGCCCTGGGGCCGGCCAGAATTCCCCTTTGGGGGGCTGGAAACTCCAGCCATGATGTTCCCCCACCAGCTGCACCCCTGCGAAGTGTCCGAGAGTCTGCAGCCCAAGGCCTGCCTGCCCCGGGGACTGCCCCCCAGCTCTCTGCAGGTGCCCGCGGCCTACCCGGGCATCCTCTCTCTGGAGGCGCCAAAGGGCTGGGCGGGCAAGTCGCCCGGCAGGGGCCCCGGCCCCGTGCCCCCGGCCGCCAAGTGGCAGGACAGACCCATGCCGCCTCTGGCGAGCCAAGGGCAGCTAAGACATACCAGCCAAGGTATGGGCATACCCGTGTTGCCTTACCCCGAGCCGGCCGAGCCGGGGGGGCATGGCGGCCCCAGCACATTTGGCCTGGACACTCGGTGGTATGAGCCCCAGCCCCGGCCTCGGCCCAGCCCCCGGCAGGCCCGGCGCGCCGAGCCCAGTTTACATCAAGTGGTGCTACAGCCCTCCCGGCTCTCACCTCTGACCCAAAGCCCCCTCAGCTCCCGCACCGGCTCCCCTGAGCTCGCCGCCCGCGCCAGGCCTCGACCAGGCCTCCTGCAGCAGGCCGAGATGTCGGAGATCACCCTGCAGCCGCCGGCCGCGGTCAGCTTCTCTCGGAAGTCCACGCCGTCCACGGGCTCCCCGTCCCAGAGCAGCCGCAGCGGGAGCCCCAGCTACCGGCCTGCCATGGGCTTCACCACCCTGGCCACCGGCTACCCCTCCCCGCCGCCGGGCCCAGCCCCTGCAGCGCCTGGGGACAACTTGGACGTGTTTGGACAGACGGCTTCCCCTCGGAGGATGGGGGAGGAGCTGCTCCGGCCAGAGCCCCCAACAACGTTACCTACTTCAGGGTGAGTGGGAACTGCTTTCTCTCGCCCAGCCTCACGGTCAACTTCCTCCCCCCCATTCCTCGCCCCCTCCACCCCCTCCATCAGCCGACGACAGGGCTTGTTTGGACAGCCGCAGCATCCCTTCTGGAGAGGAGTTCCGAGTTCTGGGGTTTCTGGCCGTGGGCGTCTGGTCACTGGGGTGGGGGCCAGGAGCCCAGCCCAGAGCTCCCAGGAGGCCCACAGAATACTGGACACACCTGGGCAGGAGAGGGTGCCTGGCATTTTACAGGGGCCTCTTCAGTGGGCACCCAGACCCTTCTGGAGTTGAGGGCTCTCCATGTCCCTATGACCCTGGCCTTGGGTGCTGGAGTGCCTGGAGGTGGCCCACAGACCTCGTGTCCAGTCTCCTTTTCTTTGCTGGCCCCTTCTCCTTGCTAAGCAGGACTTGGAGGCTTGACTTCCCTTGATTACCAGGCCAGGGCTTCCTGTCCCCAGATCCCTGCTTCTTGGCAGCCCTGGTGCGTGCCCGGACTTCAGTCCCTATCCACGGCCTGTCTAGGAAGGGTGCGTCCTGGAGGCCGGGAGAGAAATCTCAGGCCTTGAGTGCCAGGGGCCAACATTGCACACCCCCTCCCCACCTGTGTGCCTGCAGGAAGCTGCAGAGAGACAGACAGACAGACGTGCTCCCACCATCAGCCCACCAGAGAGGGCACTCTAAAACTGTAGCAGCTGGTATTCCAGGTACCAGAGTCAGCCTGGACACCTGTCTGTGCCTCTTCCTGCCTCACCCCCACCCTCACCCCTCCCCCTTTCGAAGTCCAACTTCCTCCCTGCTTGCCTTTCTTCTCCATAGTCTGTGGCTAGACTGGCCTTGCTCAGAAGGGCCTGCCAGGACTCTGTGGTAAACCCTTGGCCATCTCAACCCTCTCCCCTCCTCCCCCACTCTCCCTCTCTCCCCCTCTCTCTGCTCCTCTCTCTCTCTCTCTGGCTCCGTCCTTTGATCTCTCTTGATGTAGCCGTCTGTGGAGGGGACCAGTGTGCCAGAGGAGGCTGGCCCGGTGGCAGAAGGAAGGGAGTGGTTGAGGAGGAGGAGGGGGCCCACGCCCTGCCCCTGCCCCATTCCCTTGCCACCCTCTCTGGTATCACCTCCCACCCTCAGCCCCAGTGTGGGCTGCTCCTGGTGGGAGAAGGGGGTGGTGGGTAGGTGGGGAGCTCCCGCCAGGGCCGCCTCTGCGTGCGGGAGGCCGGCTGCAGCCCTGTCTCCGTGCTCCGTGCCGCGCTCATCTGCTTTTCCATCGTGCGTCTGGGTCTCCGTCTCTCTCCTCTCCTCCCTCGCCCATTCTCCGGCCTCTCGCGGGTCTCCGCCCCCCGGGTGTGCGTGGGTGGTGGCCCCGCGCTGTTGGTAACTGCTTTGTTTCTGATTGATCTCAGCTATCTGGGCAGTGTTGTCGAGACAAGCCTCTCCTCAGCTCAATAGGTAAGGGAGCGCCTCGCTGGGCGGGCGGGGGCGGGCAGCGGCGGCGGGGCTGCGGCAGGGCCATCGCTTCTGTGACAGGGGATCTGAGCCACATCCCCTCCCTGGCCCGTGGGGGCAGCTGCCGCTCCGGGGTCCCCCCATCGTGCTGCCCCAGCTGCCCGCCAGGCCGCGCGGACACTGCCTAGCTGCAGCTTTCAGCCCCCACCCCGCGTTCAGCTCCCCCACAGCGCCCCCTGCAGTTCCCTCACTCAGATGCCCACCATCCGTCATCCTGCTGCCCACACACCCCAGGCCTCCCCCCCAGCAGCCCATAGGACCTTGCATGCACCCCAGGGACCCAGAATGCCCGAGGTCTGCTTTGCATCTGCACCCTTGTGGGCCTCTCCAGGAACAGCAGCCCTGCTGCCCTGTTTCCCCAGCAGCCTCAGGCTAGTGTCCCCTCCTCTGCCAGCCACCCCCAGAGACTCGGGTCTTCCCCTGGGGTTGCTGGTCCCCTGGCCTTCTTGAAGTCGTGGTGATGTTAGGCTTCCTCAGGGAAGTCAGGGGTGGGATGTGAGCCCACTTCCTCCCTCAATGGCTGGGTTATTGTTAGGGCGAGCCTGGGGCAGGGTCATGGTTCCCCAGCTCCTGGCACTGGTCATCCGGTGCTCGGTTGTTGAGGACTGAACTGTTGTAACCTCAGGCTGGGGTCCAAGTTACTTTCAAGGGTAGTTCCACCCACTCCTTGGGTCTTGGAGAAGGGATCTCAGCAAGAGCTCCCCACTGGGGGTGAGGGCAGGCTTCCTCTGAGCAGAGAGTTGAGGCAGCAAGAGGTGGCAACGCAGGGACTGGCATTGCATCTCCTGCCCCGTCCCACCACGGCCAGCTTCTCTTCCAGCATCCATCCCGGCGGAAGCCGAGGAAGTACAGGCACTTTAGGGGGTCACCAAGTCTCTGAGAGAGGCTCGGGATGCATGAGGCTCGCTCTCCCTCATGGTAACCTAAAAGGTGCTTCTTTTGCCATGGATTCTTCCATTGCCCATGATTCTAGCAGTACAGGCACTGGATGGGAGAGAGGGAGCCTCCATTGGGTGCTTCTGGCTCCCCCTGGGGAGAAATCGCTACATCCCTTCCCCGAATAAACCCTAAGGGAGGCTTATTTTCCCAACACAAGACTGTGACCCTTACTCAGTGCTAGAAGCGGCTTGCCATCTAGAGGGCAGCCCAGAGGCCTGGGATCAAGTGCGCGGTCCACTGGTGTCACCCTTAGGCCCTCTCCATGGAGGGAACTTGTAGCCAGCAGGTAGTCTGTGAGTCCCTGTGCCCCAGGGGCCTCCTGGAAGGCCCTGAAAGTGGGAGAATGGCTACCCATCCCCCATCGTTCCTGTTCTCCCTCCCTGTCCCCTGGTTTATGACTCCTCTTTTGCCCTGAGATGAGGACGCTCTGAAGCACTGCTCACCTGAGCTCCTAAAAAGTGCCAGGACCCCCATTTTATTCCTTACTCCCACCTCCCCCACCCAGTTCATTGACCCCAGTGTCCCCCTGTGCCAGACATGAGAAAGCCCAGCTTTCCAGTCACTGCTGTGGGAAACCCAGAACCCAGAGGCAGCGATGCGGGGCCGTTGTTCCTCTCCTGGGGCTGGCCAGCTTCCCCAGCCTAGGAGAGTCGGGTCCTCCTGCGTCCTCCGAGGTAGACCTTCATGGTGCTGGGCAGCAGGAGCCTCCGCTCGCCCTCCTGCTTGCTGAGAGCCTCCCTGGGGAGTGGGAGCTGCTGGGGCTCCTCCGTAGTGCTGTCTTCATGCTGCGCCTTTGCATGTGTTCACACTCGGTCTTGCTTGGAGACGTTGTGATGCCTCTTGTCTGCGTTCGTCCTCGCTGTTTCTTTCCCCTGCGATATCTGTCCCACACCTGTCACTGTTTGCCCCTCCTCTCCTCTTCTCTCTCCCCTTTTCTCCTCTTCCCAACTCCCATCTCGCCATGGGGAGTTGTATGGTGTGGACCTGTCCTTCTGTGACTACCGTTCAGCTGCCGTCTGATGCTAGTTGCTCCCTTGTCCTCACATCTCTGTCCAGCTCCCTTTCCCATTACTCCCTCCTGTGACCTTGGGGATGGAAGTGGGCGTGGCTTCCCTTTACACAGGACCAATAGGAAGGAGCCCCTGTGTGGCTGCAAGCCTCTGTTGAATTCTGAGGCAGAGCACATGCTCTGGACACCTGGAGAGGGACTGTCTTGGTCAGGCTAGGTCAGGGCTGACCTGCAGACTCCAGGATTTCCAGGGGATTCCTGGAGAATGCAGTCATCTCTTCACTGGCTGTAGCTGGTACATGAGTGGAGTTACCTCTGGCTCCCACCCCCAGTATATGAGGTGCTTCAGAAAGTTTGTGGAAAGTGGAATTAACAGATGTTTTGAATATTTTGATATCCATGCATAGTGCCTTTCCCATAGTATACACATTTCATGAACCTTTTGAACACCCCTTGTACCACCAGGCAGGTGGCATTAAAGAAGAAAGTGCTCTTTAGTTCTGTCTGTTGGTTGGTTGGAGAGCTGTGCTCTTTGGGCATTAAGCAAAGGGAAAGCTGAGGTGGATTTTACTTTTCTTGTCCTGAGTTTCCTTTGTTTGAGCGTGGCTGCCCTGGGTAAGTGGAGAGCTAAGCAGATAAGACCTCCGGCTAGGGGAGCCTGATGAGGGCTTTGTGTGGATTTTTTGGAAAGAGAGGTTAAAAAAAAGGGGGGGGGGGAGTATTGAAGTGGATTTCAGGCAATTTTTGCTAGGAAAAAATGTGTAAGAAATGTCATTGGCTCAGAGAATGGGGGTTTATGAAAAATGGGGGGCTAAATGCTAGAGTTTGAGGCCTTCCTCTTTCAGCCATACCCTTACTTCTGGGAGGTTGAGAATCCCACAGTTTTAACTGTTTCTATATGGTTTATAAGAATTTAGGCTGAGTGGGAAGAGAAATATGATCTCAACTTCTTGGAGAGCCCAGGGTTGGTTTTTATTGTTAAGAGGGTAATCTTCAGCTTGGGCTCAGGTCCACTTCATAGCTTTACTCAGGGCCAGGGTACAGTTGCATAACCCAAGCTTCCCATCTCTGACGTCAGCCCCAAAAGCTTCATTACCGGAAAGGCCCCAGGTGGGCTTGACATTGACAGGATAAGGTTGCGCTTCCTAAAAAAGGGAGGTTTGGTTCCACAGGGCTTTCCACACTGCTGGTAGTCCGTTGGAACACATTTCATGTGTCTTTTCTGTACAATTTGCCAAAAATAGGCCCATGTTACCTTTTCCTCTTCCTCCTGCCCTTCCTGTCCATCCAGCCGCTTGCTTTTATTCTTCCCTACTGCATTATGTGCGGCCAGGAGTTTGAGCCCTGAGCCAGGAGCTAAGACAGGTGGACAGCAGGTGTTCTGGAATGGCTGCAGCTTGGATCTTTCTCAGGGGAATACTGGCTTCTTCTGGATGGGTCATGACTGTTTGGGAATTTTTGCCTGAAGACATAACTTCAGCCAGTTTTCCTCCATTCCTGGTTCATCTTATCCTGGCTCTCCCAACAAGACCCAGGTCATCAGTGACTGGCAGCTAGTGTGTTATGTGGCAGTTGAACTTCCCAGGTGTGGTGTGGAAACACTGTTTTTCTTCTATGTAGCTTCTACACTAGTTTTTATTGGGGAGGAATTTGAAGAGAAGTTTAGCCTAATGTTAAGAGTCTTGACTCTATCCCATGACAATTGGATTACTGGGCAAGCTGTTTAACCTCTTTAAGCTTCAGTTTCTCCATGTGAAAAAACTAGGTCAGTGGCGTATTTACCTCCTAGGGTGTTGTAAAGACTCTAGACAATTCTTGCAGAGAGCACAGAACAGTGCTTGGCAAGATCGGTGGTCAGTATGTGCATAGTGATGAAAATAACCACGGAATCAAATGTTGATTGAAGTAATAATGTCCACCCTCTGGACGTTTCACCTGATTGGAAGCATCCTTGGACTGGTTTCTCTCATGGCTCCAAGGTCTCCCTGGATTTTGCAGGAGAGCATTCTTCCTGCTTGTCAGGTCATATGCTGCTGCCCTCAAGTGGTCTTTCTGAAAAGGCTGGCCAGGATGAGGAGGCACATCTTTGATTTTTCTTTCAGGCAGCATGAAGGGGCGAGGATATTCCTGCAGTGCTGGGAAACCAGGCTCCCTCCCCTCCTAGCCATGTCCCTCTTTGCCTCCCAGGTTCTCATCAGGGTTTGTAAAAGAGGAAGGAATTGGACATTGGCATAATGGGTCCACGGGACAGACCTGACTTTTCTGATGGTGAGCTGGGCCATTTCTCCATGGGGTGCAAATGTGGAGGCTGTGTTCACATGCATGTGGCCTTGTGCAGGTCAGGGGGCTGTGGAAAACCAGGAGGTTGTCTCTGATCTGAGCTTCTTGATACTTTGTGAACAAAAGAACTGTAGAATGCTGACATCCATCAGAGAAGATGGAAGTCACCCCCTGGCCAGTTAATGCAGTAAATCCTAGAGACCTGCAGCTGTAAGTTTTTTCTTCCCTGTTTCCTACAGAGATGTCTGATGTTGGGCAGATGGGCTTCAAGCTTCCCATCCCTCTTTTTTCTAAACTCCAGGCTGCGTGCTGACTTTGGGGCCTTCTTTGGCCCTCACAGGGTCGTTTATACCAGTTCTTTCAATCAGGATTTGCTAAAAACAGATTGCGGTGGAAGTGGGGAGGGAGACTGAGCAGAAGTGGGGGTCGAGGAGAGGAAGAGTATGGATCACCTCCCACTGCCATGGCTTCAAAAAGACCCTGCTACCCTGGTCACCTGCTACAAGCACTGGCAGAAGGAAGAGAACTCTGTGTGTCTTTCCCACCTTATTCCTTAGGTTCCAAGTTGGGCTTACTTTAAGAACTGGCATTGATAACGTGGCTTTTAGACTTTCTTCTCTTAGGACTCTTTAAAATATTCTCTTCGATGTGCACACATTGTCGCAGACTCCCCTCCTCCCAGTTCTCTTTGGTCCCTTCTGTTACCTGGGCTGCACAGGGCTCCGGGTGAGTTGTTGACTGTGTCCTAACCGTGCAGTCAATCCCTCAGGCGAACGACAAAATCCATTCCACAACTGGGGAAGAGAAAGCGAGACCTATGCACGCAGGTCTCCAACAACAACCTCAGTCTCTCCGTTGAATCTTGACATCCAGGGATTTGCTGGACACTTGTTACAGACGAGGGCATGGGGAGGTTGCCAGATCTGGATACTCTAACTTGCATAATCTACTTCCACCCTCTTCTGTTGTTTTACCTGCTGGACGAGATCCAAGATCCGAGCCTAGGCCATGGAGGGTCAGGGCGACACCCCTGCTGAGGATGGTCAATGGCAATTGTTTGCTGTGAGCTGCTGAGGTTGGGCCTGAATCTTGCATATGGAGGGGAGGAGGCCCAGGGAAGCTGGGATTGTTGGAGCCTCTATCTCCCTGTATATTGGGTGTCTCACTTAGTTCTTCCCTTTTAGTTGGGATTGAAGTTATCTCCTGCTTTAATCTGCCCTTTTACTTTCCATTTAAAGGTCTTGGTTGTGATATTTCTAGGAACTTCCGACGTTGAACCTGCTTCCTTCTCTGACACTCATCCCAGCTTGAGTTATGCATATGCACGGTGGGGCTTACAATTAAAGTCTCTCTCTCCCTTTCCTAGGATATTCTGATTGCTCCTCAGGTTGGTTTCCATCTGAGGTAGGCCACTCGCTGCTGGAGCTTCCTACTGGGTTTTCTCCCTTCCAGGAGCACTAGAGAGGCAGGCGACAAGGAACCATGGCAGACACCTGGGCCTCTAGAACTGGGCTCTCTCCTTTTATGGGCCAGCTACTTGGCTTTCTTCCAGTCCCTCTTCCAAAGCTCCCTCATCTGGGGGCTGACCTGTGCCTCTCTAATTGTCCCTTCCAGAACTCTTCCGCCTGCACCCGGGAATGCTGCTGCACCTGAGAGGCTGGAGGCTCTGAAATACCAACGGATAAAGAAGCCCAAAAAGTCATCCAAGGGCTCTTCGAAGTCAAAGAAACGATCCGGTAAATGGTGGGAAGCACCCGTTCCTCTCTTTCCACCGTGCCTGGCCGTTGTGAGGACTGTTGGTCTCAGGATCCTAACCTTGGGTTTTCTCGAGAATTGAATCTACCAGCTTCCTTGTTCTTTGTTTCTTTTTTTAACATGCATTTTTAAGTAATACACAGATATAATTTTCATGTAAGAAATGAGAAAGATGAGGTAACAATCTTTGGTTGCCCTCCTAGCTCATTCCCTCCCACCAGGGGAACCATCGCTTTCAGTGGTTTTGTGTGCCTTCAGAACCCTTTCTGTGCAAACTGCTTTAGAAAAGGTATCGTGTGGTTCGAATGTGTTTTCAAACACATATTAGGATCATTTTCCCTCTCATTCTGCAGTGCACCTTGCAAACATTCCTATCTCCTTATGCATTTTTTTGTCTATCTTCTCGGACCTTTTAGTTGAACCCAGCAATGCTGGGGCTCTGCTTTCTGCTTAGCGTGCCTCATGGGATGGACCTTCACTTTAGATTAATCAGATTTTTTTCTCAATACAATCATGTACATTCCCCTTTTCTGCCTGAGAGGGAATCTCTATGGAAATATGTCCAGTTTTTACCTGGCAGTGGTAGGTAGCTTCCAAGATAGCACAAAAAGAATCCCACCTTCTCTTAGACATTCAAAAATTCCTGATTATTTACCAATTATTCTCTTGCTGAATGCTTCCTCTGCAAACTCTGATACCGACTGTACAGTAACTTTCTTTAAGGACACAGTTACCAGAAAGTGTTACACAGAGGCTATGGCTCTGGGACTGGGTGGTCACTTAGCCTGAAGGTGGTGCTACTGTCCTGCCAGTCCATGGGTGGGGACACTATAGCAGAGAAAAAGAAAAGGAGTTGTACAGGGGTTGGGTGAGAAATTTGGAACCCAGAGCTGAATTTTTAACCCATTTAAGCCCCATATCTATAATTTGTTGATTTACTGCAAAAAAAAGAAACTATCCCTCCCATGCCTGTCTTCTCTTGTTCTGATGATAGTGGTCTTATCACTTGTTCTCTGCTGACATCTCTCTCCCACGAAGTCAAGGCTCACATTTCCAGCTGCCTGCTGAATGTGCACTTGCAGGTTTTATGAGCCTTTAAAATACCCCAGATAGAGTTATTGATTATCCTCACTAAATATGCTTCTCTTCAGCTCTTCCCCTATTTAATGACTAGTGCTCCCTGCACTCTACTTGCTCCGGCAGCCTGGTCGTGGCTTCTCCTGCCCTACAGCCTACATCCAACCCATTTGGTAAGGTCTTTACCCTGTATCCTAAATCTGCCCAGTTTTTGCCATCTCCAATGTAATTCTGAGTCCCTCTCCTCCCCTACCTTGACTATTGCAGTTCCTCGCTGTTGGCCTCCTTGCCCCAACCTTATTCCTTCTTGTGTGTTCTATATGCAGTGACCAGTGTGAGCTTTAGAAAGTGTGGCACATCCTCTCCACCTGTCATAAGCATATGCACACCCATAGACTCCTGATGAACACCTTCCAGAAGCCTCCCCTTGCAACCAGACCATATTTCAAATTCCTAGCCCATTCGACGCCTCCAACCTCCCTGCCTGGTGCCACTCCCAGCTGTGATGTCCTCCCTCCTGTCTCTGGAGCATCCCTTGTTTGCTTCTCATTCAGGACATCTGCCCTTGCTGTTCCTTCTGTGGGGGATTGTTTTTTTTGCTCCCTGTGAAAGGCCCATAATTCATGACTCAACTAAGATGTTAACCCTTTGAAGAGTGGAAGCAGGGCCTTAATCATTAGCTACCACATGATCCTTTTTTTTTTTTTAAATTGTTATTCTGTGTAGCTCTTTCAGTATCTAAAAAATTTACTCCTATGTTTTGAAGGTCTTGACAGGTTGGCTCTTCCTCCCCACCCTGACACTAAAGCATGATCTTGAAGAAAGCAAAGCCTTTCTCCCTGTGTCCCCAGAGGACAGGCCCAGAGCTGTGGCCTGGCAGTTCAGGAAGGGTCCATGCTGCCTCTGTTGTGTAGGATGAAAATCCTGTACCAAGTCAGTCATTATTTGGGGTGGATGAGAAAAACATACTGAGACCCAACCTGTTTTTAGAAGCTCTGTCCTCTAGTATCTAAATGATGCCTGGGACCTGGGAGAAACTAAAAATTAAGAAATAAGTGTTGAGATCCATGAGTCTACAGAAAAACAAAAACAAAAACAAAAACCCATCCCTCTCACCTTCTTGACCCTGGTCAGAATGAGGGAAGCAGGGGTGTGGGCTGCTTGTCTCCTTGTGTAGTGATTTGGAATCCGTCCCTTATTAGACGCCTTGGTTCCAAAGGTGAGTGTTGACGCGGCACTCCTCCTTCTCACCCACTCTCTTTTCTTTTCCTTTTCACATCTTCTCCCTTTGCCTAGACGGTTCTGCCTCCCAGGCTCAGCAGCCTCCCAACTCTCAGGTTCTGTGGCCCGACGAAGCTGTCTGCCTCCGAAAGAAGAAGAGACACTCTCGGCCTGACCCCTTTGCCCGGCTCTCAGACTTGTGCCACCGCCAGCTTCCGGAAGACCAGACGGCCATCCTCAATAGTGTGGACCACGACGACCCAGGCCACGCCACTCTGCTGTGACTCGCCTCTACTCTAAGTGTTCCCAGGGCAAGGGTGCTGGGCTGAGCAGGCAGGGCGGGACCGTGTGCGGGGACTTGTCCTCCTCTGTCTGCCCATCGTGGGGCCCAGACCTCTGTCCTGGCTGCCTTCTCTCCTGCCAGACAGGAGTGCCCCCCGTTCCTGGCTAATGGGCCTCCTCTGTGGGAGAGAGGGCTAAGGGCAGACCTTCCACCCAGGGTCAAGGTCCGGGAGTAAATTTGGGTCAGGGCAGCCTCTGTCTTTACCCCACCCTTCCCCTCTTCACTGGGTTGATTTTTCTCCCCTCTTAAAATGTCTTTAGAAGTGAAAGCAACGGCTTTAGTGCCCTCTGCTTCAGTTTTCGTTCTTCAAGCCCTGGAAGAGGACTGAACCTTTGTCCTGTCTTCCAAATCCCACAGAGCTATAGATCTAGATACAGGCCCGTCTGTAGCCAGTGGGCCACTCTGTGTGTCTAAGTACACTGAAGCAAGCACTGTTTCTTTCTGTGGCCTGTGAAGACAGGTGGACGAGGGCAGAGGACAGCTGAGGCCGTCGAGCACAGCAGTAGCCAGCTGGCGGGGAGCCCTCCTGCTGCCCCAGGGATTATTCCTCCTGAACCAGGACTCACGCCTCTTGGCACAGGTCCCACCCAGAGCAGAAGGGGCGTACCAGCTGCCTGCTCTGGGGGGTTGGCAACGAGGTACCACAGAACTAAACATGAGCCTTTCTTGGTTGCTTGCTTCTTGGGTGAAGAAAGGGTGCCCAGGCACAAGCCAACCGGCTTCTTCCCTCCACAATTTGGCTCACGCTACAGAAATAGGAGCTGCTTAGTATGGGGCTGACGGGCGCCAGCTCCAAGTCATCCCTTGGTCCTTTGTGGGCCAGCCGGGGGCCAGGGGCTCTGCAGCCAATGGGTCTCTGGTTCCGGAGCCCTGTGTGCCATCACCACTGTGGCAGCTCTATTTTCAGCCTCTCCGGCTCCATGCTCTCTGAGCGCTGCTCCACAGCGGCTGCCTGGATCCTCCTTCCCTTTTGTGGGAGTTAATTCTGCAGATTGATTAATTGCCACTTGTGCAGAGCCTGCCTGTGGCGCCTTCCTGTGCCCGCCACAGGCTGCCTGTGACTCTCTTCGCCCTGGGGCCCTCCTCCACTCCGTGGACACAAGCTCCAATAGGATGGGATCAGATGAGCGTAGGGTGCCCCAGTCCGGGGCGCCCTGGATCCCCGTGGTTTTTTTTTTTTTTTTTTCTCTGATAGTGGAGCTGGCTGAGGCACAGAAGTGAAGGTAGAAGGGGGCGGTAGGTAGGGGTCTGGGCCCTGATGCTTCCTCTGCCAAAATCTTGTCCTACTGTTAGCACCCAAGAAGCTTTTGTGAGGTCATCTTCCCGCTAAGACGCACTCTCTCTTCCAATCAGTTCATGGTGCTGTGCGAGAATGGGTTCCTCTCGTCTTCAGCGGCCTATCCTACTGAGCTGGCCACAGTGAGGGTGGCTGCCAGGTTCCTTGAAGTATTTCCTTCTTGGTGCTGCTGTCTTGGTGGGTTTGAGGGCATCCACCTCTCCCGACGACCTGCCCGGACATTAGCCACATCAAAGCCTGGGATGGCTGCGGCCAGTGGCTCAGCCTGATGACGCAGGCAGGCGCGCCGCCTGATGACGTGAGGCGGGGGCCTCCGCGGCCGGGAAGCTGGCTCTGTCCCGCAGCTTCTGCCTTGTGGGTGGACTTCTCTGTTAGTCAGGGCCCGGTGCTTCCTTCTCCCGCCTGGCCAGTTGGGGACCAACTTCTCCCCTGGGGCTCCACTAGGCCAGCCACACCCCCACAGTATCTTTCCCAATGTGTCCCAAGGAGTTGTGAGGGAGCTTCCAAGGGCGGCGTGGCTGTCGCTCTGGGCATGCGCAATGCGGCCTCGAGGTGGACCCGGACATTCTGGCCGAGGCCTTTCTCTGGGGGCATCGGATTCCGCATGACCCTCGGCCGCCGCTCTGGCATTTGGAAAAGTGGAGTCGGGTGTCTCTTCAGAGCCGGCACTACCTCCGTCACCGAGCCGTGCTCTCTTGAGCATCTCCGAGGGGCTGTGGGGGTGCAAGCCTGCCTGGAACAGGCTGGCGGGGTGCAGGGGTTCTCAGCGGGTTTGTGCGTAGCCTTGCTGTCCCCTTGGTGAACATGGCGGCCCCGTTCCTGGGACGGAGTTTGGGTGTGAGCAGAGAGTGTCAGGGCTGCGGGACTCGGTGAACTGGGGCAGCCTTTCTGAGCCCTGTCCTGGGAATTCTAGCTCTTGGGGTTAGAGAAGAAGAGGATGTGGAGGCTTTGCTTCTCCAGGACGTAGGTCACAGGGGCTGAGGCGCCTCCGCCTGTGCTTTCTAGGAGCCCCAGTGCTCACAAAGGTGCTGACTGCTCTCTTTGCTCAGGCCACACAGTGGGAGCTGTGCTGCAGTAGCCCCAAGGCAGGACTACAGTTAGTGGCCGAGGACTGCTTCTCACAAGAGGGCTTCCTTCCTGCTTTGTGTCCTTGGGTTCCAGCAGCCTCCCCTCCCCTGGGAGCTGTTTGAGTCCTTCTGAGGACGGCAGTGGACACTGGCCGAATGTAGTTCTGTTCTGGATGGGGAGGGTATAAAGCTGTCACAGGCACATGCCTAGGTGTGAGCAAATGTGTGACAGGGTGGTACGCAGGTGTCCATGATGGGGGGTGTATCCACTTCTCGGGACCAAAGTCCTTTGTACTTGGCTTTTGAACCATGACAATGACCACAACTAAGCTTCCTAGGGCTTTCACACTCTGCTCTGTGGGAGATCTTGTCTTCCAAACTTTACCTTCTAGAGTTTGACAACCTTGCTATCTCTCATGCAGACCTGTTCCTAGGTCTTCTCAGCTTTTGTGCTGCTTCTGTGTCTCGGGTGGAGATAGTGGCTGTTTCAGTGTCAGGGAAACCACAGGCCAGGAAGAGAGTAAGACCATCCTCCAAGGGGCCTGGAAGACTGCAGTTGCTAGGGAAGAAGATGACCGGTGGGGAGGAGTAGGCCAGTCCCATTCCTTGATTGCTACACCAGTGGGATTCCTGGCTTAGAGAGGATCCTTGTATGAGGTCAGTTGTCCATGACCCCACACCAAGTGGCCAGCCTTTTCCCTGGTAGCTTTCTTTGAACATCTAGGGAACATAGAGGCACTGACAGGGTCCTGGTGTCAAGCACTGGGGGAGGCTCCAGCAGGGGTGGCTTGGGTCGAGGACTTACTGATATTTTTCCATGCTCTTTTATTTTTGATATGTGATCTGAAACTTTTGGGCTTGAACTGATTTTAGTTGTTTATTCCTATGCCCTTTTTGTGCAGAGGGACTTGGGGAAGATTCAGATATGACATTTCTGGGTTGTTTTCCTTTTTCTTTTGGCATGGCTGACAAAAACCATAGCTTCAGGAGAGAGAGCAACTTCACTGAACATCGGGCATCTTTGCCACTGATTCAGACTTAAATCCAGGACTGGGGTTTGTGTAGCTGGAGCTGCTTCCAGTTTTCTTAGCAAAAGCATCTGGGGATTTGGGGGTGGGCTGGGGAAGAATTGTACATAAAGTACATTTTATTTGTATGTAGAGACACCTAGGAAGAGAGAAGCTTACAGTTAATCTTGGGCTTGCTTTGCATGTAATGGAGCTTTGGGTGGCACCACGGGGATTGTTGTGGAGTCAAAGGTAGGCATGGGTGGGGATGCGGGAGGCTGCTGTTGCTGGAAACTACACATTCTTATTGGCACCCATTGGCCAGCTCTGCCTTTGTATCTTATCCAAAATGAAGTGAGAGCAGGCTCTGATGGATTGGAGGTCTGGAGCCCCATGGGGCCATTTGTTGCTTTGGGGTGAAGGCCCCCAGGAGGTGTCTTAGTGGTCAGATCTAGACTGAATGTGGTAACTGATGGGACAGGGCTGTTCCAGGAAGGGGAGTTAAATAAAGAGTTGGGGTGTGGAGCAGAGTCTGATGGTTTCTGGTGTGTGTGAGGCTGGAAGGGCCAGAGAGTGTCTGGTGAATTGTGGAGTAGGGAGCAGGAATCCCAGAAGAGTAAGACCAAGCTAGGGTCATCAAGCATTGCCACTCTCTTTAGTGACCCCCCAGGGGTCATCCTGGTGGAGGCAGAGGGTGGAAGGGCAGCAGTGAAAAGCTTGTGGGGCTGGGGTGGGAAGGGTGGCATCAAGGAGAGCATATCGGGGTTGGGCCTGGCACGCAGGCCCAGACTAGATCTTGGAAGAGATCTTGTTTCTTTGCTGGACTCACTTACTTTCTGACACAAAGTGCCCAAACCAAACACAGACATCTTCTTTGTCACGTGTTTCAACTTCATCTTTTTTTTTTTTTTTTAAACTGGGATAAAGGGTATCCTTGGGCCCATAGCTGGGTGACTTGTCTTGCAGTGCACATCCAATCACCAGCTCTTTGTCATGGGGAAGGAAGAACAGCCCTCACCAGCACCATGTGCTTGCTCTCGCATGCACAAGAGGCAGCCTTCCTGCCATCTTCTGCCACCTGAACGTGTGCACGAGGCATCGGTGATGGTGATGGAGGGAGTAGGTAAGGCAGGCTTCTGCATTTATCACTTTCTTCTAGAAGAACAGAGCTTCAGGCCTTGACGCTACCCAGTAGCTTTGTACCTAGAGCTTTTGTCCTCCCTTTCTCTTCTTTAGGATGGGTAAAGTCACCAGTCAGTGATTGAGGTAGGAGGGTGAATGAGTTTCACTTCAAAACCAGGACCAGCCATGCTTCTCTCCTTCATGTCTCCAACTCTGCTTCCTTTTGAATCAAGAGGCAGAATCACAAATCTCTTCTTTGGAAGAAGTTATAAGCCAATACTCAAAGCCTAGGCTGAACCTCACCATTCTTACCAACTTGATGTTTGGTTGGGGTCTGTTTGCCACCACCCCACCTCCCGACCATAGTGAACCTACACTGGCCCAGAGCTGCCTTAGTCCTGGGCCCCTGTCTATACGTTCAAATAAGTCTTTTGGGAACAAATATTACATCCCTGCCAGATGTTTTGTGTGTTGGGTTGCCAAGAGGTAGAAGTTTTAAATGATCATTTTTTAAGCTAATTGAATGATTCCCAGTTGCCTGAGTCTGGTCCCAAGATATGACCACACCCCAAGGTTTTCTTTGTAGGATAAGAAACAATTAAACATCTGAGCTTCATTATTAATGGCTGGCCATGCCTTAGAGAAGGCAGAGTCAGGGCTTCTTGATTAACATATACCTTGGTAGAGTAACATCCAGCCATTGAAATAATATGGGTCGGTCGCAACAGAGTTTTGGTTTATGAGGAGAGCTGAGATCAGCACTGGGCCATGGCTGGGAAACCTAGATTGGGGAGTTCCAGTGAAGTGGCACAGGCTCTCATTGCCTGTCCATGGTGCCTTGGCTGCGTGCCTGTCCCTGCCCACTAGATGGTGACATGAATGGCTGAGCCTGTTTTGCTTTTGGATCTTGAACAAATGTGCTCATCAACCCACCTTTCCCTGACACTGGATTTCCTGGGTTCATTTAGGAACTAGGGCAAGCTCTGCCCTCCACCCTGCAGACACACCCGTTAGGTTCCCTTTCTTTACTCCCAGCACTTCTTCATGGCCCCAGGGATCTTATGCACGGTTTGCCAAGGGGAGATGGTTGGTTGGGATAGGGAAGCTGGGTAGGCACAAGGGTTGGGCTGGGAAAGGGGATGTGCACTTTCAGCCTTAGCGATACCATAGTGCTCGTGGACCATGTGGGCGGTTTTCACATGAGTAGATGAAAAGGGAAAGTGGCTGACTCCCCTCTTGCTGATGAGGACGACCTAGGGACCTACTTGTTTGAGACCTTGTTTCCTTGGAAAGGACACTGGCAATCGCTTGATCAGTGAAGGTTTATTGCCTACTGTGAAGAATGAAAGGTCTGTCCCCTCTGCAGGCACTCGGCTCTCTCTGTGGTCTCTAACCTCCAGCCTGCTGTCTGTTGTGGTATTCCTTTCCTGGGCTCAGGAAGTGAGTGGTGTGTGAGTGTGTGTGTGTGTGTGTGTGTGGTGGCTTGTGGTATATGTGGGCATGTAAGTCTAAGGCGGCATCTGTATGTGCGTTGTATAATTATGAATGGTGTATTTTGGTAGTGTATCTATAGTGTGTATGACGGATATGTGTGGTATTTGTATATGTGTGATAAGGCATGTGTGGCATGTGTGTGTGGCTTGTATATTGCGTAAGAGGCTGATAGGGACACACTGATGTACATGAGTGGTGTGAAACTTAGGAGATCCTCTTCTTGGATGGCTCTTTCTTTGCTAGGCAACTTGTTTTGCTAGGAGGTTCACATTAAGCGATACACCATCTTTAGTGTATTTTTTATGGAGAGTGTATATAAAATTATATAAATATATAATTTGTTCTATTTTAAGGAGAGGGGAACTTATGTGGTGGGGTGGGATGGGGTGGGGTGGGTAGTAGTGTGAGGATCAGATGCAATAGTGCTGGTCAGAGCATCAGGCAGGTGTCTATGTGGGGAATGAGAGGGCAAGAGCTGAAAGGTGGGCAGGATAGATGGGGGCCCATGCCTCCACACACATATGTAACTATAAAGAAACCTATATAAAGTCTATTATCTATCTTACCTATATATCTGTATATCTGTATGAAGTCATAGTTCGCTTTATTTTTGTACCTGTGCTTAGAGACGCCTTGAGGAGTGCCACTTTCCCCAGGCATTCTGGGTTACTAGCTCATGCCTTGACGCCGTCTCCTTCCCCATCCTTCCTGGGACACACATTCCCTGTTCAGAATTGCCTGGATCATTCTGATGGGAATATGTATATATGAAACACTTTTTAAATAACGAAACACATGATCCACTCTCGAAAGGATGAGTGCGCTATGGGTTGTGGGGGCTTCTGGAGCCGACAGCCCCTAAGGCCCAGCAGCCTCGTGTCTCATGCCATTGAGAGGGGATACTGAGTTGAATGCTTTGGCAGAGACACTGAGCACAATGAGGATGACAGGCTGTGGTTGGCACTGGTTCCTGGGAAGGAATGGGGAGGTGGTTACCCTGGCACCCGGAGCTCCTGGGGGGCTTGAGGGAAGAGGGTCTGTGTGACTGACTGCGTGGGCTAGGTCTCAGAGACACCCTGGTGATTATAACTGTGGATTCTTGGAACCAGTGTGAACATGACATCTGGTGGAAATATGTCACGTATGCTTTTTTTCAACGATTTCTAATTGGAAAATAAAGTGCCATTGGGAAATGGGCCAGTCCAGCCCTGGGCTGCAGAGCGGAGGACTGGGAGTTGTGAGGTTCATGTTGGGCCTGACAGAAGGGTGGGTGCTAGTGGAACCTTCCTTCTGGCACCCAGCTTGGGCCTTGCAAAGCTGAACCAGAGCTGGGAAGAACAAGAGATCTGAGGGAGTAACGGTTTGCCTGTGCTTGAACAGGAAGCTGTGTGCCCCCAAGAATACCTCTCTGAGCATTTGAGACCTCACAAACGTGGCAAGGCCATGGGTCTTGCAGCCTCAGCAGGCATCTCCTGGGTGCTAGCTCTTTCTTCTGACTTGGCAAGAGCCCTGAGCAATGTGTTTGAAGCTGGCACAGGGCCAGATGTGCAGGCAGCCAGGAGACTCCTGACTGCAATCCCTCCGCTCTTATCCCTGCTCATCACGGGAGCAAAGGCAATACTGAGCCCTCTTCCACAACCACAAATGCCATGCTGTCTGAGAGCTCTTGTCTGTGGAGTTGGATCTCTGGAGAAACCCAGACACCCTTTTTACATTTTGGGGGTGCCATGGGAGGAGGGGTTGGCTTGGAGCTGCAGTCTAACTCTTGGTCCTTAATATGACTTCAGGAACCCTGCCCTTCACTCTGGCACTATCTTTGAGTCCCCGGGATCATCTCAAAAGCACCTGCCATGTTCCAAGGATGTTGGGCTCTGTCCTTGCAGCACAGGAAGGGCTCCAATACTAGGTCCAGTGGCTGTGTGTCCATCCTTGCTCGAGGCTTGTCGGGAAGCCAACAGAAGGACACAGCCAAGTGTTTCTTGTAAGATTCATCAGGGACGTTAAGAAAGAGGAAGAGCCTCAATTCTTTGTCCCTTCCCCCAGCCCCACCCCAAGCAGAGAATGCTTCCTGTTGCTATTCTTTTGGCTCTTAGAGCACCCTCTTCTCCTCCTGTGTAGACTCTGTCCGGCTTCTGGGAGACATGGAATCAGCAGAGCAGATCACTTCAGCACCACAGGCACCCCTGGAGAGTGCTGCTCCCATGAGGTCCTGAGTGGCACCAACCCCTAGCATCTTCCCATGCTGAGCCCAAGGCCTGAGCCTTAGAAACTTCAGCAGCATCAAGGCACGTGAGATCCAGAGAACCCACATGTTGCCATCTCACTCCGCAACTTCCACTTGGACTCTTCGTTTTGAGGAGGAAAAGGCAAGACAAGGCCATGGCCCTTCTCTTGAAAGTTGTCTCGCTTCCTTGTGTCCTGTGCATGGCTCGGCCCTCAACAGGAAGGGTGGGCCGGGTGTTTTGGGGGAAAGGATGGGTAGTACAGTATCCATCTCCAGGCTTCTCATGGAGGCACACAGAGCCAAAGGATCGAGACCCAATAGTATGAGGGCTAGGCAAGATTTCCTCTTTCTGAACCTCTCCGTTAAGGGGGGCAGGTGTGGCTCGCTGCCACTGTAGGAACCTGAGCTGTTCCATATGCTTGTGACATCCTCTTGGGTCACCATGCTGTGGAAGGGATGTTGAATTTTGGTGCTTTTCCCTTTGGGTAGGAGGTGGGGAAATCCATCAGATTGTTTTCATTTTGCTACCTCTGCCGTGTGGAATAAGACTCCACTGGGAGTCACTCTCAAGGAGCAGTGAGAACCTGTCCTTTCCCCCCAATATCACCAACCCATAAGTCAGGGAAGGGAAATTGGTCCACCACCGTAGGGTTTACTCTAGATGTCAGACCCTTCTACTCCCCTCTGCTATCAGTGCTCACGTTGAGCCCCTCTAGAAGGTGGGGACCACAAAAGCCAGTGCAGCATGGTTCCTGTTGGTCAGGGAGAGTGGGGGTTCCTCTTGGTGTTCAGCGAACTAATGCAATGCCCAGGCACTGGGAGGGGGTGCCTTATGGAACCGTCTTGATGCTGGAACTTGAGACTGAAGTGGTGGCAAGGGGAGGGTTGGTGTAACGCCCCCTTTACTAAGTTGTAGGCATCAGTGTCAAGAAGTCTTTAAGTCCTTCTCAGACCAAATTTCCTAACTGCCATCGTGGGGCCAGAGACTGAGGGTGTGGATGGGGTGCCCTTTGTCCAGTTGCTCCCTCTTCTCCATCGCGACGTGAAGGGACACCATCCAGTTTCCTGCCAGTACCTCTTAGCCCCCTTGATCTTCCACTTCCCCTCTTTCACCAGGAGGGACTGAATCATCTGGATCTGATTCTTTATATGAATTTCTTTCCACCGTGTCACACTCGGTGGTCCATAGACACACAGAGGGTGGGGGGGCAAAGAGGCAGTGTGGGCATGGAGGGGCTGCCAGTGCCGACTCCCCCAGACCCCTCACCAGCTCTGTGCCTCCGGGTGCCAATGGCCTCATGGCTTCAGTTCTTTACTGACAACTTGAGCTGACAGTTTCGTCATGAGATTTCTTGCTCTCATTTCGAACTCCTTCTTTCTTTCTTCAGCTTTCTTTGGGGGTTATGCCCCACTCCATGCCAGGTCTTCTCGTGGAGACCACCCCGACCTCGTTTCCATTTCTCGAATGTTGAGTGTTACGACGTCACTGCGCTAGGGTGCTCTATGGTGCTGTTCTTGAAGAGGCCAGCTGGACCGAATCGCCTTGGTCCCCTGGCTCCTTAGATCTTGCTGTATTTTGTCTTCTAGGTTTTTTTCCCCCTAGGGGCTTGGGGTGGGAGATTTAGGGGTGGCTTTTGTGTTGTCTCTCTCTTTTCTGTATGTCTGGACGGGTTAAAGTCAGTGATGGATAGCTGACTTCATGGAATTGGTTGGCTGACTTTGGTTCAGTGTGAAAGACAAACCAACAGATTGTGCAGCTGCACACAGAATACTTTTGCGTGTGAATCTGAACGGCAACTAGAGGCTTACTTTTTGAACTTCAGGTATGTAACTCAAAAGTAAATAAAAACACTATTTTTTCAGTAAGCTTTTTTTTTTTTTCCTTCTAAAAGAGGACTTAGAAATCAAACTTTCAGAATATGAACTCGGTGCTGTACCAAAGCCTTATATGAACACATGATACCCTCTGTACAACTGTCTCTGGGGAGCCCCTGCTGTGTCACCGTCTTCTCAAAAGCCTGGGAATGCCAGCGTGTGCCAAGCCTGGGGCTGGGTCCTGGGGACCCCTGGGTGGAGAGGATGATGCTGCTGCTTGAGCAGGCTCTGAAAGGAAACTGTGTGTGTGTGCGTGTGTGCGTGTGTGCACACATGCATGTGTTTGTGCATGGGAGCCTGCAGGTGCGCAATGCCAAAGGGAATGCACTAACTGGGAGTTTGAAAGGGGGACCCAGGTTGGAGTGGGGTGGCTGTAGGAGTGACGGGGGCGTGCTGTCTCCCCTGTCCCTGGTCGCTTTCCTTTCTTCCCTGGCAGTAGTGAATTGGGAACAGCTGCACTCTCAACCAGGTGCTTTTTCCTCAACAATCCCCAAAGTCTAAGCATTGATAAAGGGCCCAGCCGAGGGGCAGGCATCTCCCACCAGATCACAGACGTCAAAGACTGGGAGGAATCTTTCTCCTCCCAAGCCCTGGCTGGATTTCTGGGGGAAGAGGTTTCTTCCTGTAGGTTTCCTGGGCCTGGGCCTGCTTGTAGTGGCCTCCCCTCATCCTCCCCTTTCTTCCCAGTTCACCAAGAAGACCCCATGGAGATGACCCCCCCTCTCCCAGCCACGCCTGCTCCATGGCCCTAAGCAATAATGCCTGCCCTGGCTACCACTGATGGTCATTCCTTTGGCCTTAGACTTGCCAGTTAAAAGACTGAGTAACACCCCAAACTCAATTAGGGAGAGAATTTGCAGTCTGCCTTAGCTCAGGCTGCCATGCCAGGCTCCACCCACTGGCATTTTCAGGCTTGCCGAATACTAACCGACTCATTACCAGTAGCGCTGCATGGTTGTATCCTGAGTTAGAAATCCAAACGCGTGGACAAGGAACAGAGAGAGAACAGACAGGCACATTCAGTGACAAGATGTGTAGCCAGTGAGGGCACCCCTGGGAGTGTTGCAAGTTCAACTGATTAGAAGAAGTTTAGTATTTAATTGCTCCTCATGTAACATTACTCTGCTTCAGAAATGTTTTGTATTTTGGTATAAATAAATGTTTGCTAAAAAAAAAATCATTGTCTTTTTTTTTTTTTAAGTTTATACCTAGGAAGAATTTGATGTAGTCTAATTTCATCTCTGGCCTCAGGTCTTCCTCATCAACTCGTTCTAAACTCATGGCTCCATGTGATTTGGAAAGGAGCTGGGGCTTGGAGATGAAGAATCAATCCGCTCTTCATTTATTGAGTAAATGCCTTACAGACAAGGCTCCTGCTGCTGTATAGAGTGCCCCCTAGTGGTGGGGGAGGCAGACTAGGAGCAGGTGCTACAGTTAGAACATTTAATATAGACTGTGATTAAGTTATTTGGGAAATTGAGCAGAGAAAAACCAACTGAAGTACTGGAGAGAATTGGTTGCAGTTTAAAACAGGGTGCTGGGTAGGTATTGTGGTGCAGCGGGATAGCTTCTGCTGGGGCACCTGCATGAGTGCTGGTTCCTGTCCTGGCTACTCTGCATCCAATCCCGTTTCCTGCTGGTGCATCTTGGGAGGCAGCAGATAATGGCTCAAATGCTTGGGCATCTGCCACCCCCATGAGAGAGCTGGCTGGAGTTCTGGGCTCCTGGATTCCACCTGGCTGTTGTGGGCATTAGGAAATTAACCAGTGGATGGAAGATTCTCTCTATGTCTGCCTTTCACATAATAAAAACAAACATTGAAACTATAAAATATGAATAAATCAACATTAAACTATAAAAGAGTGCTCAAAGCAGGCCTTACTGAGAGGGTAGCATGTGATCAGTACGCCTGAGGCACAGACCCTGGTTTGCTGCTTTTACTTGGTAGGCTTTTTACGCTGCCTGAAGTCTTTGCTGACACTTCAAGTTTATGATGAAGGTAGCTTTTTAGTTTTACTCCTTTGTCTAACCGAATCCCCGACTGTGCTGGGCACTGTCCCCCATACAAGAGGCAAGGGTGCGGGGATGCCTTCCTCTGCAGAGTGGATTCACTGGTGTCACTGCCTGCAATGGAATCACTTTCCTTCCCTGATTGCATTGTCTTCCTCATTTCTTAGCACCCGTCCTCCTTTTGTCTGTTCAAGCAATGTTTCCCTGGTTATCTATCAACTCCCACGATGCCTATTTTTAATTTTATTCTGGGTTTAGATGAAGGGCAAATGCCAAAATATGATATTCCTTTTTATGCCTACTTGCTCCAAATGTAGAAGACAACCAGACAGCCAAGCAAGCAAACAGGTAGGTCCGCATCCCTTCTAAACACTCCCGTGCTGGTTTACAGTGTCTCTGTGTATAACTCCCTAAGAGCTGCAAGGAGGGGACCACATCATAAGAGTCTTCTGTGTCCACCCAGCTTTCCTTGCCTTGGTGGTCACTCAACTCACTCCTCCCTGGTTGCCGTTTTCTTCTTGTTTGGCTGTCTTCTCAATGGGGGGAATGAAAAATCTTTTTGATATTTCTTGTGTACATTGCTCTCGATTTTTTATTTTTATTTTTAAAAAAGATTTATTTATTTGAAAGTCAGAGTTACACAGAGAGAGAAGGAGTGGCAGAGACAGAGAGAGAGAGAGAGAGAGAGAGAGAGAGAGAGAGAGATCTTCCATATGCTTGTTCACTCCCCAATTGGCTGCAAAGGCCAGAGCTGCGCCAATCCAAAGCCAGGAGCCAGGAGCTTCTAGGTCTTCAGGTGGGTGCAGGGACCCAAGCACTTGGACCATCTTCTACTGCTTTCCCAGGCCATAGCAGAGACCTGGATCGGAAGTGGAGCACCCAGGACCTGAACTGGTGCCCATATGGGATGCCGGCACCGCAGGTGGTGGCTTTACCTGCTGCACCACAGCACCATCCCCACTCAATTTATTTTTAAATTCAAATTTTTCTTTATTTTAGAGGTAGAAATATGGGGGGTGGGGTGGTGGAGAGCGAGGGAGGGAAAGATATCTTCGATCTCCCCACAAACAGCTGGGGCTAGGCCATGCCAAAACCATCAGAAGCCTGGAACTATATCTGGGTCTCCCATGTGAGTGGCAGAGGCCCAGGACTTGAGCCATCACCTGCTGCCTCCCAGGGTGGTGGAGCTGAGACTCGAGCCCAGGTACTCCAGTGTGGGATGCGGGTACCCAAACTACATCTTAACTACTGTGCTAAATGCCTATGCCTGCTTTCAATTCCTTCCTTCCTTCCTTCCTTCCTTCCTTCCTTCCTTCCTTCCTTCCTTTCGTGGGGAGGGGGCAGATTCATTGAACTTATTTGAAAGACAGAATTACAGAGAGAGGTAGACACAGAGAGAGAGGTCTTCCATTCTCTGGTTTACTCCCCAAATGGCCACAACTGCTGGAGCTGAGCCCATCCAAAGCCAGGAGCCAGGAGCCTCTTCTGGGTCTCCCATGGGGGTGGAGTGGCCTGAGGGCTTGGGCCATCTTCTACTGCTTTCCCAGGCCATAGCAGAGAGCTGGATTGGAAGTGGAGCAGCTGGGACTTGAACTAGCGCCCCTATAGGATGCCGGCACTGCAGGCGGGGCTTTACCCACTATGCCACAGCACTGGCCCCAGTATGTATTTCTTTTTTTTATTAAAAAATGATTTTTTATTTATTTACAAGAGTTACAGAGTAGGAGCGGCAGAAGTGTGTGTTTGTGTGTGTGTGTGTGTGTGGGAGAGAGAGAGAGAGAGAGAGAGAGAGAGAGAGAGAGAGAGAGAGAGGATGCTAGTTCATTTCAAATGGCTGCAATGACAAAGATGAGGCCAGGCTGAAGCCAGGAGCCAGGAGCTTCACCCGGGGCTCCCAGGTGGGTGCAGGGGTCCAAGGACTTGGGTCGTCTTCCTCTCCTTTCCCAAGTGTATTACTAGGAAGCTGGATCAGAAGAGGAGCAGTCGGGACTTGAACTGGCACCCATATAGGATGCTGGAACTACAGGTGGCAGCTTTACCCACTATGCCACAGCCTGGGCTCCACCAGTATGTATTTCAAACATTATTTTGCATAAAAATAAAAACATCTTTTAGTTCCATTTTATGACTAGTTCCCTCATAGGGAGAGAAAAATAAATTTGGTTAAAAAAACATTCCCTGTGTTAAATTGTGTGATTTGACGGACTTCCACCTTTAAGGTTGGCTTTAACTTCATATTGACACAGTGTTCCATACTTAAAAAAATCCTTTCGTACTTATTTGATTTTATGTTCACAGTAACCTTATAAGGAAAATAGGTCTTACTTATTTCTTTTGGTCAGAATCAGTGGATGAGCCAAACAGTAACTCCTGTCTTCTCCCCTCCCTCTACTCGTCAACCCCCCCCCCCCAATCTGTTCCTCCTTCCCTCTATGTCTGCCCCCTTGTTCCAAACAGGCTCAGCAAGAAGCTGTTGGGGCCCGCACTGTGGCACAGTGGGTTAAAGTCTCTGCCTGTAGTGCCCGTATCCTGTATGAGTGCCGGTTCTAGTCCCAGCTGCTCCACTTCTGATCCAGCTCCCCGCTCATGTGCCTGGGGAAGCAGTTAGAGGATGGCCCAAGTCCTTGGGCTCCTGCACCCACATGCGAGACCTGGAAGAAGCTCCTGGATCCTGGCTTCAGATAAGCTCAGCTCTGGCCATTGCAGCCATCTGGGGAGTGAACCAGTGGATGGAAGACCTCTCTCTGCCTCTACCTCTCTCTGTAACTCTGTCTTTAAATAATAAATACTTTTTTCTTTTTAAAAAGAAGCTGCCAAGAAAAAGGCAAATATAAATAAATAAAAACAAAAAAGGTCCCCGGCACTTTTCTTCTTAGACCAGGATCCTTTCCAATCCACATGACACAGTCCTGGGGTACCCGTGCTTACCAAGTGACCGTTACACAGCTCCCTGGAGTAACGCCGAGCAACACCAACACTGTAGTGGACATTTGTGGTAAGTCACTGTGCTAAAGAACAGGGGAGGGGGACCATGAGATAGCCAGCATCCTGGGCCTTATCAATCCCAAGACAGCACGGACTTCTGGGCCAGGGCCCCCTGCTTGTAAGTGCTGGAGAATGGGGCTGGTCCCAGGGCAGCAGCTGCGTGGTGCAGGGGAAGCCACATCGCACCTGCAAAGCAGCCAGGCTCTTTTTGGGTCCTTTCTCCTATTTCCAGGGACCCCTTACACCTTTGGTCAGGGCACAGGACCCTTCTGTGTATAATCGCTGTGTCCTAGACAAGTTCTAAATGCATTCGTTATTTCCACAGTCGAGGGAGGTGGGCAGGACCTTGAGATCCCGGGTCCTGAGCTCCCCACTGCAGTGCCTGCTCCCCCGTCCCTGAATGTCAGCCTGTGGCCCATCTGCAGGCACGGCGCCTTGTATCTTTCCCCCTGGGGAGACATATGTGCCCTGTGTCTGGCATTTAGGCAGGGAGGAATTCGAGGAAATCATGGAGCTCTCCTGAGGGGGCCTCTGTGGAGGGATCCAGCGTCTGCCCTGTGGGAAGCCTGGCTGGAAAGGGCAGATGCACACTCCTCTGTGGGCACCTGATCCCCGCCGAGTTCAAGTGCAGGAGCTCCCTCTGCAGCACTGGCTTGAACCACCAGCTTCTGCAGCTTGCCAGCGAGGATTCCTGGGAAAGGGATGCTACCTTCTCCTTGCTGGCAGCTTGGTGCATGGCAGGTTTATTTTCCTTCTCCTCCTCCTCCTCCTCTTCCTCCTCCTCCTCCTCATCCTCCTCCTCCTCCTTCTCCTTTCTCCTCCTTCTGCTTTTTCTTCTTCCTTTAAAGATTTATTTATTTAGCTGGCACCGTGGCTCAACAGGCTAATCCTCCGCCTTGCGGTGCCGGCACACCGGGTTCTAGTCCCGGTCGGGGCGCCGGATTCTGTCCAGGTTGCCCCTCTTCCAGGCCAGCTCTCTGCTGTGGCCAGGAAGTGCAGTGGAGGATGGCCCAAGTGCTTGGGTCCTACACACCATGGGAAACCAGGAGAAGCACCTGGCTCCTGCCTTCGGATCAGCGCAGTGCGGCGGCCATTGGAGGGTGAACCAATGGCAAAAGGAAGACCTTTCTCTCTGTCTCTTTCTCACTGTTCACTCTGCCTGTCAAAAAAAAATTTAAAAAAATTAATTTATTTAAAAGGCAGGGTTACAGAGAGAGAGAGAGAGACAGAGACAGAGAGAGAGAGAGAGGATCTTCCATTTTATGGCTTACTCCCCAAGTGGACACAATGGCTGGGGCTGGATTAGACCCTAGCCAGGAACCTGGAACTCTATATGGGTCTCCCATATGGGTGGCAGGGGCCCAAGTACAAGGGCCATCTTTTGCTGCTTTCCCAGGTGCATTAGTAGAGAACTGGATTGGAAGCAGAGGATCTGAGACTTGAACTGGTGCTTCTGATATGGGATGCTTGCCTTGTGAGCAACGGATAGCTATGTCACAGTTTCAACCCCACAGTAGATTCATTTAGAGCTGTTATTTCAGTTGGCATTGAGGGGATAAGCACACCCTTTGCACTCACATGGTGGGGGGCACTTGCTCCTTTGTCATATGCCGGCATTTGTTATAAGACCAGTGACTCCAGACTTCAGATTCTCTTTCATCTGCTTGCCAGCCTCTGTGTAGTGGTTGTAAGAACCCTGTGTGGTGCTAGGGATGACTGTGCCACCTGTTGGTAAGTGGGGCTGGGGAGGAGGCTAAGCTCCTGTGTGTCCCCAGTTTAGGGTCTTAGCCACCAAGTGACAACAGGAAGGAAACATTCCTGATCTTCTTTTACCTGCTCACGGTGCATTTGCCTCATTAACCTATAAGCTCCTTGAAGGAGGAGTTCCCGTCTCCATGCTCAGTGCCGGAGCCTGAGTTCTAGCAGGGGCCCTATCACTAGAGAGGTTTATAAATATTTATGGAACAAAAGAATTGCCAAAAGAATGCTGACCATATTTGATAAAAAATAATTTGGAGGCCATCAGTGCCCTTGGTAAGAAGAGTTTTAGTGTCATGATGAGAGCAGAAACAGGAAGTCAGCAAACTGAGTGAGAAGTGAGCAGCTAGGGGCTATGTCCTACAGACAGTACTTCTGAGGGCTGGGTTTAAAATATACGGTCTTTGAGGCTGGCATTGTGGCACAACTGGTTAAGCCGCTGCTTGTGTCCTCAGCATCTTATATTGGAGAGCCCATTCAGACCTGCCTGTTCCACTTCCAATCCACCTCCTTGCTAATCCACCTAGGAAAGCAACAGAAGATGGCCTATGTACTTGGATCCCTGCCACTCATATGGGAGACCCAGATGGAGTTCTGAGCTTCTGGCTTCAGCCTGGCCCAGACACAGCTGTTACGATGGTTTGGGGGAGTGAATTCATGAATGGAAGATCTCTTTGTGTGTTTCTCCCCCATCTCTGTAACTCTGCCTTTCAAGTTAATTAATTAATACATAAATAGATAAATAAAGAATAAAAATATAGGATCTTGATAAAAAATTGGTGGGTTAGCAAAGCCAACAGATCAAGAGGCAGCTGTCATATAAGAGAAAGTTTTTTTTTAAACAATTCCCATCAAGAAGGAGCTACTCCTCACTGTGTTAGACCGGGTCCTGGAGGGGAGGCTGTCATGGGGAAGCGCTGGGATCAGTCAGAAGTCAGAGGGAGAGTGGTGCTGTGGGCAGCAGTCCCATTGTGGTTCTCAGGGAAAGGCTAGATGAGACAGAGTGAGCAAGATTAGGCGTGAGTAGTTTGAATAATCTCAGCAGGCTCTGGGCACGGGTATTCTAGTTTTCTGGTACCTGTCCCAGGGAATGAGGACAGGTAGATAGTGCCTGGAATATGAGAACCATAAAAGGAGTTGGGTGGGTATGTGTGGTTGGATTGAGCTGGTTTGGATTTAGCAAGTGCATGCGCGGATGCATCACTCACTACCTCTGGGAACTGGCCAACTCTGCCAGAGACAATCGCTCCAGGGTCAACGGGGCCCTGGATGTCAAAGCATCCAACTTACAGAAAGCAAAGACAGGGCTAATACATCTCAGCAAAAGGGGGCAGAAAGATGGGATGATGGCCAGTGAGGACGCTGTCATGAGGGTGGGCATTATTTCTTTTTTTAGCTAGAAGGTATTAAAACATGGTTTCATACCTTTAGGATTATTCACACAGAAGAGATTGAAAACACCAGAGAGAAAGGTGACGACTAAAACAACACAGTTCTTGATAAGACAGGTTAGGGGCCAGGCCATGTGCAGGTTGAATGAATCAGAGGGAGGAGGCCTGGGATGCCATGGGATTAGGAAAGATTCTCATTGGATGACTTGTGTCTTCTCATGAAGTGAGAAACAAGGCCATCAGCTGAAAGGCTGGGCAAGGTCGTGATAGTGGAGGAAGGTATCATATGGATGAATGAACTTTCTGGAGAAATGCTGTGAGTGGTGTGTCAGCTTGACCTTGGTGATTATTAATATATTAGGGTTTACCCAGGGTGTGTTTTCTCAGCAAGTGTGACCAAGTACTTGAGGAAGATTTTAAGGTAATGATCTTAAGAAATCAAGGAAGCTACAGTTGGTAAGTGAACAAGATGGGACAAGACTGATCAATACAAAGTGGTGGATTTGGTGATTTGATTGCTACTTGGCTTCTACTGGGTGCAGGGGGTGGTGTTGAGCCACTGTGCTTGAAGATTAGGAGTTGTGTAGTCAGTTCCTGGTGTTCATAATGTAAAGAAGGACTTTCTGGCAATGACCATGTCTTTAAGATGTGAGGCTGGGGGCTAGGGCAAAGCAAAGTACACGGAGGATGAGGCAATTAAAGAACTAAGGGACCAGGGTGGTGGGGATCACCCGGATGGATTCATAGCTGAGAATAATGACTGGAGTTGGCAAGAGAGGAAGAGTGGGAGATAAGTGCTAAGACCTTCAATGAATGAAAGGGAAACTTGAAGATGGGCTACTTCTATAACACGGAGAGGAAGATGATCAACCTGAAAGGCACAGGTTTAAGAGAGCAAATGGGTCTGGACCCAGTAGATGGGGTCTCCACGTTCCCACAGCTTACATTTTGGTAGAAGTAGACAGACAATTAGCCACCCTGTCAAGTACCTAGTCAATGACTATTAAACTGTAACAGGCAGTATGCAGAGCCAAGCAGGACAGCAAGATGTGGTGTCTGGTTGGCTGCTGTAGCTGGGATGGTCAGGGAAGACCTCTCTGTCACTGCTGATGAAAGGATCCCTGCCATGTGGAGTTCCACAGAGAACAGCATCCTTGGTAGAGGATGTAGTTCACTCAGACCCTAAGGCAGAAGTGTGTGTGGTGTTGGAGTGGTAGACTGAGCAAGCTGTGAGTGGGGAGGGAAGATGGAGCAGTAAGCAGCAGAGGGTACACTGGAGCTATAAACCAGGGCTTCATGAGCCAGAAGGAGGGGCAAGATTTTATGCAGGTGAGAGTTTTTGGGTAAAGGTGTGATCTCATTTATGCTTTCAGAAGATCCCTCTAATGGCTGGTGGAGAACAGATTGTAGGATGGTAGGACTAGATTCAGGGAGACCAGTGAGAAGACTGCTTATGGTGCCTGGAGTTGAGAGATATTCCCACAATAAAAAACGCACACCTCCAGTTGCTTACATTGGGCTCTGCATGTTGGGAACCCGTTCTGCTGCTGAGGGATTCTAAAGATGGAATTCTGAATTGGATCGCTCACCAACTGACTGGTACCAGGACCCCATCACAGCAGTAGGTACGGTATACCTAGTCTCTGACATGTGCTGTAAGGGCAATGGCTACTATTGTCTCCCATGTGGAGCAGAAGCAGGGTATAGGTGGAAGGGATATACTGATTCATGGAACATCTTATATTCGAGACATCCTGGTGAAAGAGATACTGGAGAAAGAGCTTGTCGGAGCCGAGGAATGCAGCATAGCAGACTGTTGCTGAGGCTTTGATGAGGCTTGGGGCAATCAATTTACAGCCAGATGAACTGGAATGCTTCCTTGGAAGCTCGAAAGAGACCCTCATATGCTGCAGGAGGGTGGACAAAGCTGAGGACCAGGTATGAGACTCAATTGTAAGAGTGGCAGAATTTAAGATTGAATTTCAATCTGTGGCTCCTATGCCAAAGTCATGATTCTGATAGAAAAGGAATGGGATTCTGGGATGGAAATGGATGGATAAATGTGCTTGGAGAACTTGAACCTATAGATTCCCTGGAACTTACGGTTCTGCAGAAATGGCCACACCCTTTTGCTGGAAGATAGAAACCCCTTTTTGCTTGAAGAACTGGCAGATAGATGCTTCCAGTGAGAAATTATCTTACCACAAATTCTCCACTTCTCAGCCCCAATCATCCTTTCTGATTACTTAGACAAGTGAGACAGCTAAAAGTTGGCATGATTCTCCAGATGAGCACTGAGTCTGCTAATAGAGGAGCAGGGTTTCTTCAAGGAGATGCAGGGCCTGGCTAATGCGTCCTGGGCGTGGACTGGGAAGAGTGTGCCTGAGAGGGGATCCTTGGACTGCTGGATCAAGGAGGCCAAAATCTTCAACATTGCAGGGGAGAGTTTGTTAGCACAGAGGCCCTCCCCATGATAAAGGCTTTAATCATCTTACGTGAATCCCGGAAGGTGATCCTCATATCTGCTGGAATAGTTCTTGGGAGCTTGATGATAGCTCACATGAAATATGTCAGAACTCCATTGCAGATTGTGAAAGAAGGGCTCATAAGGCTTAGAGTCATGAATACACTATAGGAAACCAGAAAAACCCATTTACCTAACTAAGTCTTCTGGTTGGGTTGGAGGACTCTTCATTCACCAAAGAGACAGAGGATGGATTGGGGGTAGGGCACAAGACTGGACGAGAAACTCAGCGCTGGTATCTACAGGTGGGGCTGGTGGTTGAACAAGCAGTTCCAGGTAGCTACCAAAAGCCTAGTGTTGTCATTCTTCATGGTGATACATGAATCGCATTTCTTCCAAAGCCCTGGATAAGACAAAAAATTAAGACATCAAATCTACCATGAAATGCTGCACTAATTCACCAAGCAAAGTTAAGAAAGTAAATTAATGACAAGTTTAAAAGTTGGAAAGTAAAGCAAGACTTTCATTATCTTCAGATATATAACTCTCTACATAGAAAATCTATGAGAATCTATGAACACACTATTAGAAATGGTAGGAGAACTAAACAGGATTGGCTCCAAGATGGACAGTGTGTCTATATACTAGCAACAACAAAAATCACAGTTTAAAAGATATATTTGTAATAATAATGATGACAACAAAATAAGGTAAAAAGGAATAAATTTAATGAAAGATGGGAAGACCTTTAGGTTCAAATAGTAAGATTAATTAAGAGGCATAAGAGAAGGCCTAAATAAATTTGGAGCTCAGACCCACACACATGAGCACCTGTAACCCCCTGTTTGGTTCCCTTCTTGGAGGATGTAGTTCTGGGAGGGTCCTAGCTTAGTGTGGCTTGTCAGGATGGACAATCTGCCTTCAGCAGGCCTGTTTGTCACCTTTGCCACAGTTGTAAATGCCAGATCTTTCCTCGTGAGATTGGGACCCCCCCCTCCCCCGCCCATACACACACCGCCCCACTGTGGCTCTCTTTCTCTGCTCAGGCCAACTCAGCATCAGGTCCTGCTTGGGATTCTGGTTTCTAGGTCTCTCTTCACATTTGGCTCATGGCAGTTATAAACTCAGCTATGCATTCAGAAGGATGCTCTCTGGTTCCTCCTCGTGCTTGCAACAAGCCCTGTGAACGAGCCAAGCTCTGTAGGACACTGTGCCCAACTGTGGAGGAGGCAGGTGAAGATGAGGTTAAGGCACAAAGGAAAGCCAGTCCCACCGACCCCTGATACTTAAAACAACTCCTTTGCACACTGAATTACACCCCGACTTTACTTGGACACACATGTAGAATGAATTTCTTCACGTCTTTAATGTCCCCTTCTCACAGCTGCATGGTAGTTGGATGTACTGCCACTGGAGCTGGTCAACCTGGGACTGAACCTGTTATGCCACTGACTACCTGAGTCCTCTTGGGCCACTTACCCAACCATTTTATTTCTTGTTCTTATCTGTAAACTGGGGACAATCATAATACTAGCCTTCTCTGCCTGGTAGGATCCAATGAGCGGTTTCTATTAAGAAAAACACTGAGGGCCGGCGCCGTGGCTTAACAGGCTAATCCTCCACTTTGTGGCGCCGGCACACCGGGTTCTAGTCCAGGTTGGGGTGCCGGATTCTGTCCTGGTTGCCCCTCTTCCAGGCCAGCTCTCTGTTATGGCCCTGGAAGGCAGAGGAGGATGGCCTAAGTCCTTGGGCCCTGCACCCACATGGGAGACCAGGAGAAGCACCTGGCTCCTGGCTTTGGATCAGCGAGATGTGCCGGCCGCAGCGGCCGTTGGAGTGTGAACCAACAGCAAAAGGAAGACCTTTCTCTCCGTCTCTCTCTCTCACTATCCACTCTGCCTGTCCAAAAAAAAAAAAAAAAAAAAAAAAAAAAAAAAAGCAAAGCACTGAGAACGCAGGAGCGGCATGTTAAGTGGTATCTAAGTGTGTCAAATCCAACTATTATACACAGAATAATTATAACACTTAACTCACATATTTGGAAGGGTTTATTAAAAAAATGAGATTTAAAAAAAGTCAACTAGGAACTAGGGAGCAGGTGTTTGGCCTAACAGGTAAGTCACCAGTTGGGATGCTCACATCCCATATCAGAATGCCTGGGTTTGAGTTCCAGCTCTACATTTGACTCAAGCTTCTTGCCTCTGTGAGGCAGCAGGTGCTGGCTTGAGGACTTGGATATCTGCCACTCAGGCAGGAGTCCTGGATGGAATTTCCACCTCCAGTCCAGACCTATCTGATGTGGGCGTTCAGAGTGTGACCAGAGAATGGGAGCTCTGTCTCTCACATGAATGAACAAATGTTTTTAAAAGGTAAGTTATAAATTCACTTAAAAAGAAGTATACTTGTTATATCTCATTCAGAACTCTGAATTTTGGAGGCAAGAGGCTCTGTAGGTTATACCATTAACCTTGTAACCAACACTGGCAGCTTCCCACCATTTCTTTGTTTAAAGTGTTCTTTTTTCCCCCTAAATAGCATATTTAAAAAATATTCTTAACACAGTCTGATACTTTCTTTGCCTAAGAAGATGTTATTTTCATTCAAGTTGAGTAACTACTGCTATACTTTCAATAGCGTTCTACCTTGTTTATTTTTCATTCACTTTATTTTGTGGTTTCCTGATTTTTCCTTTTTGCTGGTTTGGTTTACTGTTTATTTTTCAGTAGATAATGACTAGCTTTTTACTGTTTTCCCTCAGTTTGGGAGTTTATTTATCGTTTCCTTTAATGATGATGCTCCATCACCACTGCTACATGATGGCAGGAGTCCACCTCCTTCTCTGAGACTGTTACCCAACTGCTCCCCTTGCCACCTTGCAGGTGATGAACCTTTAACAAGCTGTCACTTCCACATTTTTATCCTTCTCAACCTGGCTGACACCTATGAACACTTTTACTTCTGTCTCCCCATCTTAATATCCAGGTTATATTGAGAGTTCAGTGCATTGGTTCTAAACCATTAGGATTAATATATTTTTAAAAAGATTTATTTGAAAATTAGAGTTAGAGAGAGAGAGAGAGAGAGAGAGAGAGATTTTCCATCCATTGATTCATTCCCCAAATGGCTCCAATGGCCAGGGCTGGGCCAGGCCAAAGCCAACAGCCAGGAGCTTCTTTCCAGGTCTCCCATGTGGGCACAGGGGCCCCAGGACTTGGGCCATCCTCCACTGCTTTTCCAGGTGCATTAGCAGGGAGCTGGATGGGAAGTGAAGCAGCTGGGACTTAAACCTGCTCCCCTATGGCATGCCAGTGTTGCAGGCAGAGGCTTAACCAGCTGCGCCACTGTGCCAGCCCCTAGGGTTAATCTTACAGTAAGTAGATCTCTTCTGTTTAAGAATCCTTATTTCTTAGATTACACATTTTCAGAAACTAATTTCCAACATGTATTTTCAATATACAAGGGTACTTCAAAAGGTTCCAGGGAAAATAGAATTAAAATATTATTTAGATGCAAAAAAATTAAAATCCACACACATTTTTTCAAAAGACTCATTCTCCATAAACTTTTTGGAGACCCCTTATATACCTGGATCTCAAAATTTTTTGTACTAATCAAATCTTTTAATTCCATTTTCCATGAGTATTTTGAAATTCTCTCATATATTTAACCATATATGTACACAAAATATTTTCTATGAATGCATGTATATACATATACATGAGTTTGTATGTATTTACTATGTACTATTTCTCTTCCCCAATATCTAAAAGTCTCTGCTTTTAATATTTCTTTTCTTGAGAGCAAAGCCATTTCTCAAAGTTCTTTTCTTAGGTTCACAGGTGATTTAGTCTCTGGACCAAGCATTTTTACAAATCTCATCTTTTTGATATTGTGTCAGCAACATAACTTCAAACATTTTTCTTCTTCTTTTCTTTTTAAGATTTATTTATTTGAAAGACAAAGTGACACACAGAGAGGGGGAGACATAGATAGTGAGAAAGTGAGATGAAAAGTGACAGAGAGAGAGACAGAGCGAGTGAAAGAAAGACATCCACTGTTTCACTCCCTAAATGTCCACAACGACCGAGACTGGGCCAGGCTGAAGCCAGGAGCCAGGAGTTCCATCCTGGTTGCTCATATGGGTGGCAGGGGACCATCTTCCACTGCCTTCCCGAGCACATTAGCTGGGAGCTGCATCAGAAGCAGAGCAGTGAGAACTCAACAATTATCCAATATGGAGCTGGTGTTGCAAACCTGCTGTGTCACAATGCCAACCCCTGCAGGCAGGTTTCAGTTGTATTTCAGGATACCAAAGGGAGAGCACCCAGCTCCCTTGATGACCTCTCTGTTCATTGGAGGACATAGAGGACGCACATGATTTCCCCTGGCTCTTCCTGTCCCCTCAGGGTCATGAGTTTATGCACAGTGAGCTTTCTACAAGATCCACCATATTTCTCATCTGGCCCAGGGATTTTTTTCTCCAACACTTGCCCTTAAGTCAATGCAATGCAGAGGAAAAACTTGACATTGTGAAAGTGGTTGGGATTGTTAGTGGGGGTAGAGAGGATCGGGCAGTGGAAAGGACAGAGTCCTGGGCAACACCACTCTCTAAGGGCAGCTGGAGAAAGGAGGGCCCACGAAGAGATCTAAAAGGATGAGACAGGAAGACAGCAGGAGACCCCAGGTGATGGAGACTCTCAAGAAGGAGGACATGGGCAGATGGGTCACATTTAAGAGAAAAGTCACGTAAGTGTTCCATGTGTGTCTTCACAAGCTGGGATCAAGATGTATGAAGCCCCACACTTCAGCAACTCAGAGCCTCATCTGACAAACAGAAATGCCAGTTCCCTGAGGCCCCTGTTCTATTTCTTAGGATCTTTGGAGTATTTACACAGACTCCAGCAGGTATCCTGGAAGAGTCTGCTGCTTGCTGGTAAGAAAGATATAGCTCATTAGCTCAGAGAGCCCCACAATGACCTGCTGTATATTCCAGCATTTTTGTACTGCTGCTGCTGCTACCATTGCCAGTGCAACTAGAGAATAGCAAATCCAGCCATGGAAGGGTGCAAACACTAGGGCTGTGCACCATAGAGAACCACCTACTGTTATGTCAGGTCCAAGCTCCTGTTGTCTGTGCTTGCTTTTGTTAATGCCAGGATACCCAAATTTCTAGAATCCCAAAGAGTGGAGATCAGGGTTTCTCTCCATTTTCTTCCCCTGGCTTCAGTGTAATATATTGGATTTAATTTGACAACTAGATGGAACAACATCTAAGGTTGGATATACCAGGAACAACAATTGGCGCTACACACACTTAGGGTTCAGCAGGGAACACAGCGAAGGAAAGATTGATTTACAAAGGGACTACTTCCATGGATATGGGAGCGTGCAGGAAGACCATGTGGATAGTGCAGGATCCTAGTCCTGGCTGGCACCATCCTAGGTCTGAAGGAGAAAAAGGAAGGAGAGGTGACCACATGGGAAGTGGAGGGACTCACATAGAGTAGACTATCTGGAATGGAGCAGTGACATCAGGCATAGTCAGTCCAAATGTCTTCCTAGGTATGGTATAAGGGAGCAAGTACCCTGACCTTGTTCTCCTTTCTTCTTCCACCCCCCCCAGCAAGATTCCTGCAGGCTGAAGCCAAATAAATGCCAACAGGCACAGAAGTCCACTGAGAAGATTCATAGGGAGGAAGACAGCAGGGAGGGGAGAGACGGAGAGTGACTCTTGAGGGGCAATATCATGATCTGCATCCAGGATGCACGACTTCAATTTATGTCCAACACGTCTTTCACGTACAATAAAAATCAAAATGCATGTTGATTGTCAGTCTAGAGTACATGGAAAACCATGTGAAAAACAGGATGGATCCAGGAAGAAATCCTATTGCAGTAGTCTGGATTAAGAGCTTCAGGAAATGGAGACAGTGAGTGATAAAGAAGGCTGTGATGATGAGAGCTGGGAGATGACCTAGATGTAGGAGTCAACAGGTTGTTGTAGATCATAATGATGCTTCCAGTATTTACCCCTTCCTGTATTCAAACCTGCTGCCACACAGTTTTCTAGTGCCTTTCCCCTCTATTCTGGACTTAACCAGGGTTGGCTAGTAGGGTATCAGATGATACTCAAGCAACGGCTTGAAATGAGCCTGTGCTTTAGAGCTTTCACTGTTGTGTTTTTGACCTTGCCATGAGTGTGCACTGTAGCCTGTGGGAAGATTATTAACGTGGAGCAGAACCATGCTGTCCTAATTGCTCTGGATGTAACTAGATTAATAGAAGCCAGTGTAGATCAGATTCATCAGACATATGTGGGTGAATCCAGCCAGTATCGGGAGACATCTACCTGATTCCAAAGGTAGGATTCTGTTCCCAAGTGTTTATGAGTCTAAGAATTCATGAGTAATAAATATTTACATCTACATACCACCGGCATTTTATAGCTGATTTTTAATGCACCATTACTGAAGTAACCAATAACAGATATAGAGAGTAAACTGATACTAGCGAATTCTCTGAGGATTGGAAGCCTATGTGTAAAATCTGCATCCACACAAGTACTAGAAGAAAGCATGGGTAGGGTACATGTATAATGTGGAGTGTGGGAAAAACTTTCTCATCACACTCAAAATCTGGATGCAGTTTAAACAAAAATAAATTTGACTATATAAAATTAAGAAAATTTTTACATGATAAAACACAATCAAGGCCCAAAGTGAAAAGTGATAAATTGGGAGAAAATAATTACAATATACGTCATAGATAGAGGACTATCTATGTATATATAATACATACTGTGTACAGACTCCTCAAGATTGAAAGTTAAAGAATTAAATACTCAATAAAAAATGGGAAAAACATATGAAGGGTACAAAACACATAAATGGTCTTGAACAAATGAATAGATGTTCAACTTTTCTAAAAGCTACAGAAAGGCAAATTAAACCACACAGAGATGCCACTTTTCACTTATTATATGGGCAAAAATTCAAAAGCTTGATAAATGCTTTGTTGGTGAGGCCCTAGGGAAAGAGATACTGATATATTGTCAGTGGAGGTAAACATGATACAACCCTATGGAGTGAAATATAGCACTAACTAACCAAACTACCAATATTTTATACTGTGAAGCAGCAATCCTACCCCATTAATTTACCCTCGAAGCTACATTAAAAAAAAATCTCATGTATTCCATACATTGTCTTCTTTACTTCCATTGTGGAGCAAAATCCAATTTCTTCTGGATAGTTAGGACCAATCACTCTGGCTACTACAGTAACTTTTTATCAATTCAGAGGCACAAGAAACCCAGTGTTCGGTGGTAGTGTACAGTGAAATTATTATTGGGTCTCCTTGTGGAAACATTCTTGCCTTTGAAACTAAAGTCTCTAGTCCAGAACAACATAAGATCATAGGGACAGGAAGCAAGAATTTTGCAACTGAGTCATCAGAGGTAATAGTGAGTGGTGCTTTACCTTGATTACAGGACTCATGAATTCTATCTTGGGAGAAACAGGCTCCATTTAGTGAATGATCATTTGGAATATTTAAGTTTCCTGGATAACATTTCCTCAGCCCTACAAGGTATTGCCAGTTAATTGGCACTGTATCTGAATTTTCAAAGGATAATTCCACTACTCTATCAAGCTTCAGGATGGTGGGAAACATGGGAAGACCAGTGGATGCCTTGACAATAGGCCATGGTTCTTTTGTTGTGAATTTCTTTGTTAGAAGCAATGTTGTGTGGAATACTATGAGAGTGAGTAAGTTATTTTTAAGGCTATCTATGATAGACAGAATCACTGTATGCAGAAGAAGCAGAGACCCAGAGTGAGTATCTATTCTAGTAAGAACAAATCATGGCTGCTTCCATGAAAGTAGGCAGTGTGATCAATTTACTCTCAGGAAGCTGGGAGATCACTTAGATGAATGGCATTGTATCAGGACTTGATGTTTTTATTTGCTGTTGTTAGATTGGGGGCCCAGTAATGGCTGTAGTCAGATTGGTGATAGTAAGTGGGAGTTGATATCATTGATAACTTCTATCCCTGCCACAATGGCCGCTGTGTTCCTTTGGCCCATTGGGTGATGACAAAGGTGCCTTGGGTCTTCTCATCTTAAGTATCAAAATTCTCCTGCAGTGAGCTCAGCCTTTGGTGAATTTTCACACTGAACACAAATGTCTTCATATTTTTTCCCATTCAGAGAGGTTTACACACATGCCTCATTCCCAGACTTCTTTGTCACCTATTTTCCAATCATGATCTTCCAAGTCGATGGCCATAAGCAAATAATTAACTATAACACATGACTCACCAATTTCCTTCCAATAAAGTAAGCAAGCAGGTGCACTGCTTGACGTTATACTTTGCAGTGGATTTCTCCTAAGATTTTCAATCAAGAATTCCCAACAAAGATACTGTGGAGTAAAATCCATACATGTAAGTACAACTAGTAGGGTCTCTGTATCTATGAATTCCAGTGCAGCTGTTCACGTCTGGGTGGTGTCTTCATTTTCATGGAACCATTTGTAAACCAACTTTTCTCTTCCTTTGTCAATTGATTGGGAGCTCCCATGAGGCCATAGTTATGGACTGGGACTGTTGCACAAGTGGGTATCATGGCTATTTGTACCACTTCCTCATGTATTTTTTGTGCCTTAAGGGCTCGTTTGTGCCTAACTTCAACTGTACCATTTCCATTTGCAGGACTGCCTGATCTAATTTTACAGCTTGGCGGTTAAGACACATTTAGGTCATGATGTGAATATTAGATTGCATGGTAACTTGTTGGCCCATGGCTGAGCATTCAGTTACTAATAAGGTTCAGTAACAAGGCAGAAGCTCTTTCTCAAAAGGAAAGATGTTATTTACATAGCCTGGGGAATCCTGATCCAAAATCTTGAGAGTTCCGCTGTAGTTCTCCTGTAGAGTGCTGTCAAAGTTTCCCAATAGCATCCCTCTGCCACTGACACTTCATGCACCACTGAATTGGCTGGATCACATGGCACTTTTCACCAGCAACGTTGAAGAAAAAAAAATCACTTGCCACATTAATTTATATATACCAGGTATAAGACAATGTGTTAATTTTCTCAAGTGATGAAAATACATCTGGAGCATCAGCTGCAGTTGCAATCACCACTTGGGCAAGCATAGGATGCACAGGCTAAGTGGCAAGTTGCATGAAGCGGTGGTGGGAATTCACCTGCATTCTTTAGGTTGTTGATAATGGCACTAATCTCTGTAGTCCTTCCTGGAATGTGGTATTGCTTTTGGCTTACTTTTTAGGTAGAGTCAGTTCTAGTGGCTTCCATATGGCTTCTCCTACCATAATTAACCTAACTCCACTACCCCCACTACCCAGAAAACCAATCTGGGGATCCTGTGAGATGCTGAGTATGTATATTCCAAAATACATTCTGGCACTGGAGAATTGGCCACAGAAGGGTTTCAAGGATCCACCACATCCACTGTGAGCTAGACTTATGCTGAAATTCCATTAGTCAGCTGACTTCTACAGTCCTTACTCTAATTCATGAACCATGGGGAATCTGGGGTATCCTAGAATTAGTGCAAGTTCAGAGCCATTTTCCAGTAATTCCTGAGAACTCACTTTCCTTTTCTCCATTGCCCTGTCATTCTGGTAAGAAGCCATAGATTCTTTTGGGGGAAGGCATTAGTGCATTTAGTAGAATCCTTCCCCAAGGGAATCTGTCCTCTCTTTCATTCATGGGGTTCTGACTGTATCCCCTGATTCAGGTATAGGGATTAAATGAGGGGCTGTGACTGTTTTTGTGATTCAAGTTATATCTAGAGATATTCTGTGTATACAAATCAAGCAAGAACTTTAATAAACTGTCCATCTATTTCACTTCTGGGGATACCTTGAGCAATCAATCAGCATTGTAGCTCTCTGAGAATCAGACCATTTTTATAACTGCTTTGACTCTTCTGTCTATTACATTAGCCACATCTACATTGTCTTTGGTGTTACGTGTCATCAGTTGGCCCCTGAAGTCCAGGATTCAATTTTCATCCTCACTTCACTTATGTTTTCAAATTCAGTGGCTGAACTTTTCTATTTTTGAGCTTCAGAGAAGATTGATCCCAGAGCTCTTCAAGAGCGTTGTGTTCCCCCTACAAACAGATTCCTCAGAGTTGTGGTGGAAAAGTCTTTTTCCCTGGATCCTCCAGGGTAGATGAGCATGTTTTACATGGCAAATCCAAGTTAACATTCCAGTATCTCCCAAACCTTTGAATAGTTTTCTCTGTGCTACTTCTTCAGGCAGCCTGGCCTTTCAACTCCACTTAGTGGGGGCTACTTTCTGTTCCATGTTGCAGCCAACCTAGAGCCTTTCTTACTCTTGGACCTACAAATTTCTATCTAGAATCTCTGCTTAATGGGCCCTATCAGTAAACTTGCCCTGTTCCAACTTCATTCCTTCTTGCATTTTCCCTTTCCACATATATGCCTCCCATTTTTTTCTCTATAAATTCAAAAAAGTCATTTAGTTCTTTTGAAGTAGAGCTCACCTCCTCCTCACTGGTCACATTTTGCACCTCACCTTTTGTGGATTATTAGGATTTGAATTCACTTCTAGGTGCATTCAAAGAAGAATAAAGAACGGTGAAGAAAAAGAAAAGAAGGGTAGTGAGGGTGCCTTCTGTTTAGAATCAGCATTATCTCACATGCAAATGCCTCCGGAGTCCCAATACAGATTCTTCAGGCAAAGCAGGCTAATGTCTGAGGGGATGGAAGAGAGCTGCTTTTACTGGGAAAGAAGACTTAGAAGAATTTAGGATTTCAATATCCTCAGCTTCATGAGGATCTTTTTGTACAACCCTATTCCCCACTTAGGGTCTCATTACTTCCCATCAATGCCCTCACCTTAGCAGCAGATATCTAGTAAGGTTGGTGCTCTGGTCTGAATTTTGGTGTCTCCTAGGAGTTATATGTTGGAACCGAATCCTCCATGACAGTATTAAGAGCTGAGGCCTCTGGGAAGTGACTAAGTCATGAGTGTTCTGCCCTCATGAATGGGATGAGCGAGATTGAAGGGAGCAACAAGGTATCACGTAGGGAGTAGAGTGGGTCCTTATCAGATGCTGAACTGATGGCACTTTGACCTTGGACTTCCATCCTCCAGAATTAGGAGCAACACATTTCAGCTGTTTATAAGTTGTGCAGTGTAAGTATTTTGCTATAGTATTCTGAATAAGAGGGCTGGGAATTCAATTTGTGTCATAATTAAGCTACTCACAGGATGAGACTCTAGGTTTGGTGTTTGGAGGAGACGCAGGTTTCTTTCAAGCCATCCATAGAAACTTTCAGGTCATTTGAGCATGCCTAACCTAGAAAGCAATGAACATATCTTCTTCTCTTACTTTGTTCAGTGCAATTAGGAGTTACCAGTCAAAGAAATTATATGCCTCAGCTTGACAAAAATGTTGTAAAGTATCAAAGTTACCCAGAATCTTGCCTCTTATTAGTATTTGATTAGGAGTAGATGATGGTTATATTTTGCACATCTCTACCCACCTCATGAACTATTTGTACTGTCTTTACCACAGGAGAATCAATTCCAGAAAGTCTAGAATTCATTCAGAAAAGTCACTTTTAAGTCTGTTTTCTGGGTGTGGGCGTTGTGGCACAGTGGGTTGTTGCCATTTGGGATGCTCATATTCCACATTGGAGTGCATGGATAGAGTCTCAGCTACTCTTCCAATCTGGCTTCCTGCTAATCCACCTGGAATGCATTGGATGATGGCCAGAGTACTTGTGTTTCTTCCACCCATACAGGAAGCCCAGATGGAGTTCTTGGTTCCTGGCTTTGGTTTAGCCTACCCTTGGCTGCCATGAGAATTTGGGGAGTGAACCAGTGGGTGGAAATTATCTCTTTCTTTGTCTCTTTTTCTCTCTCACTCTGCCATTCAAATAAATCTTTAAAAAAGAAATTCTGTTTTCTGAAACCACTACTTACAACAAATCTATGTTATCCAGGCTTCTCTAGATATACAGAAACAAAATTTATCTATATCATCTATATATACATATCAATATTATCTATATCTAAAGGTGCATTATGCCTGTCTATGTAAAGAAAAAATGTTTATTTTTAATAAGTTAGGTTGTAGTTTTCTCTTCTAATTCTGTGAAGAATGTAGTTGTTATTTGCATGGGAATTGTATTGAATCTGTAAATTGCTTTAGATTATATGGGCATTTTGATAATTCTTCCAAACCATGAACACGAGAGATTTTCCCATGTTTTTGTACCTTCTATTTTTTCACTAGTGTTATAATTTTCATTGTAGAGGTCTTTCACATCCTTGATTAAATTTAACCTAAGGCATTCAATATTTTTGTATATTGTGAATGGGATTATTTTTGTAAGCTATAAGACTATATTCTTATAAGTTGTTTCTGAACAAGACCATTGTTGGTATATATGAATGCAATTGATTTTCATGTATTGTTTTAGTATCTTGTAACTTTGCTGAATTCTCTTATTAGTTCTGGTGGAGTTTTTTGGTTCTCATATATATAGAATCATGTCATCTGCAAACTGAGATAATTTGACTCCTCTTTCCTGGTTTGTATGCCCTTAATTTCTTTCTCTTGACTAATGGCTCTTGCTAAAACTTCTAGAACTATGTTAAATAAAATCAGTGTGGGTGGACATCTTTGTCTGGTTCCAGATCATAGTGAAAATGCTTCCAGCCTTTTCTCATTTAGTATGATGTTGACTATGGCTTGTTATATACAGTTTTCATTGTATTGAGATATGTATATTCTATATTAAAATAATAGAAGGTACAAATTTTAAATATTTTATTATGAAAGGATGATGGATTTTATCAAATGTTTTCTCTGCATCTGTCAAGCTTATAGGATTTTTATCCTTCATTCTGCTGACATGATAAATCATGTTTATTGGCTTGTATATGTTTAACCATACCTGTATCCCACAGGGTCGGCTCTGTGGTATAGTGGGTAAAGCTGCCACCTGCAGTGCTGGCGTCCCATATGGGTGCTGGTTCAAGTCCTGGCTGCTCCACTTCTGATACAGCTCTCTGCTATGGTCTTGGAAAGCAGTAGAAGATAGCCCAAGTTCCTGGGCCCTGCACCTGTTTGGGAGACCCAGAAGAAGCTCCTGGCTTCAGATCTGTGCAGCTCCAACTGTTGTGGCCAATTTGGGAGTGAGCCAGCGGATGGAAGACCTCTCTCTCTTTCTCTCTCTCTCTGTATAACTCTGAATTTCAGATAAATAAATAAATCTTTAAAAAAGTACCTGCATCCCTGAGATCTACCTTGATCAGGATGGAGGATCTTTTTAATGTTGTTGAGTTCTATTTGTGGTATTTTGTTGAGAATTTTTTGCTTTTATTTTCATCAGAGATATTGGTATATAATTCTCCTTTTAGTTGTTTCCTTATGTAGTTTTGGAATTAAGATAATACTGGCCTCAAATAGACCAACTGAGTTTAGAAGGGTTTCCTCTTTTTCAATTGTTTAATAGTTTGAGAAGAGGGAAACACTCTAAGGTATTGGCCAAGGCAATGAGCTTTTGGATAAAAACCCTGAAGCAAGGCAATAATAGCAAATATAGACAAATGGGGTTATATCAAACTAAGAAGATTTTGCACAGCTAAAGAAACAATGAACAAAGTGAAGAGATAGCCAAAAGAATGGGAGAAAATATTTGCAAACTATGCATGTGATAAGGGGTTAATATCCAGTATACATAAAGGAGTCAGGAAGTCAAAAACAACACAGTTAAGAAATGGGCAAAGCATACAAAAAGACATTTTTTTCCAAGGAAGAATTACAAATGGGAACAGAATGGAAACTCCAGAAATCAATCCATTCATCTATAACCCACTTATTTTTGTCAAAGGAGCTCAAATCAATCCCTGGAGCAAGGACAATCTTTTCAACCAGTGGTGCTGGGGAAACTGGACCTCCCATACTCAAAAGTATGGAACTAGACCCCTACACCTTACACCTTACACAAAAATCCCCTCAAAATGGATCAAAGAACTAAGTCTATGACCTGATACCATCAAATTACTAGAGAACATTGGGGAGACTCTGCAAGACATTAGCATAGGCAAAGACTTCTTGGAAAAGATTCCAGAAGCATAGGCAATCAAAGCCAACATTGACAGATAGGATCACATCACATCAAGCTGAGACGATTCTGCACTGCAAAAGAAACACTTAGCAAAGTGAAGAGGCAGCTGACAGAATGCAAAATATTTGCAAATCACGTAACTGATAAAGGGTTAATATCCAGAATCTATAAAGAGCTCAAGAAATTCAACACCAACAAAATAAACAATCCAGTTAAGAGATGGGAAAAGGACTTGCATAAGCATCTTTCTTTTTTTTAAAGGATTTATTTATTTATTTGAAAGAGTTACAGAGAGGCAGAGATAGAAAGAGAGGACTTTCACCTGCTAGTTCACTCCCCAGATGGCCACAATGGCCGGAGCTGTGCTGATCCAAAGCCAGAAGCCAGGAGCTTCCTCTGGGTCTTCTATGCTGGTGCAGGGACCGAAGCACTTGGACCATCTTCTACTGCCTTCCCCGGCCATAGCAGAGAGCTGGACGGGAAGTGGAGCAGTCGGGACTGGAATCAGCACCCACTACAGGCGATGGCTTTACACACTCCCCACAGCACTGGCACCTGAACGTGCATTTTTCAAGAGAAGAAATTCAAATGGCTAACAGATACTTGAAAAGGTGCTCAGGATCACTAGCCATAAGAGAAATTTAAATCAAAACTACAATGAAGTTTTACCTCACCCCTGTTAGAATGGCTTTCATACAGAAATCAACAAACAACAAATGATGGTAAGGATATGGGGAAAAAGTGCCCTAATCCACTGTTGGTGGGAATGTAAACTGGTTCAACCACTGTGGAATACAGTATGAAGATATCTCAGAAATCTGAATATAAACCTACCACATGATCCAGCCATCCCACTCCTGGGAATTTACCCAAGGGAAATGAAATCAGCAGATGAAAGAGTTATCTGTACCCCCATGTGCATTTCAGCTCAATTCACAATAGTTAAGATATGGAATCAACCCAGACTCCCATCAACTGTTGACTGGATAAAGAAATTATGGTATATATACACTACGGAGTACTACTCAGCTTTAAAAAAATGAAATCTTGTCTTTGCAACAAAATGGATGAAGCTGGAAACTATTATACTTTAGTGATATGAGCTAGTCCCCAAATGTTTTCTCTTATCAGAGGTAACTAACAGAGTATTTAAAATGTAATGTATTGGAATAAAATGGACATTTTGAAATTTGATGATTGTTTACAGCTGTTGTCTCTTCTGTTGAGGAACAGTGATTTTTTTCTTCATATTATTTGTTGAACTCTTTTACTTAGTGTAGGGTTAGCCTATGATCATTAAGTAGAATGAAAGTAGATTTTTGTGAAAATGAAGAGTTTAATGTGAGAGGGAGGAGGAAGAAGGGTTAGAGGATAGGGAAGTATCACTATGTTCCTAAATCCATATATTTGAAATACACAGAAACTTGTGTAACTTAAATAAGGGGAAAAAAGAAATTGCTAGCATATTCATTCCAGTTATGCTTATGGACTTTGTATATACAATAGCCTGAAGTAGTTGGTTGATGTGTGTATTTTGGAGAATGTTTTTTCTTTTGAAAAAAAGTTGGCTGACAGTAAATGTAATCAACTCTAAAGAATACATGTGCATTCAGACTAATATTTGGCTAAACAGCTGAACATCCTCATTAGTCAAGTCAACACAAAAAAATTAACTATCACAAGGAGCAGGAGAAAAATAACTTACTGCCTACAGGGAGCAGCAATACGATAATGGCTCAATGGCTCATTGCCCAACAGAAATGGTGCAGGCAAAAAGCAGTGAAATGACGTATCACCAGCCCTCCATATAAGCAGATTCTGAATCTGTGCATTTAATCAGCTACAGTTTGAAAATATTAGAAAAAACTAGCATCTACTAAAAACATAGAGACTTTTATTATCATTGTTCTCTAACCAATATATGATACATGCTTGTGAGTGCCTTGGGTTTAATTTGTTCTAATCCATGCTCGCTGAAAAGAGAAAAATAACACTGTTATTTCTCTGTTTTATTGAAGATGCAATTTGAGTTGGATGGGATTCCATGTCAGTCATTGTTATTTATGTGACTATTCACAAGCAAATCAATAGAGTTTCTTTTTTAAAGATTTATTTATATAATTGAAAGAATTACACAGAGAGGAGCGGCAGAGAGAGAGAGAAAGAGAGAGAGGTCTTCCATCTGCTGGCTCACTCCCCAATTGGCAGTAATGGCCAGAGCTGCGCAGATCCAAAGCCAGGAGCCAGGATCTTCCCCCAGGTCTCCCACATGGGTGCAGGGGCCCAAGGACTTGGGCCATTTTCTACTGCTTTTCCAGGTCATAGCAGAGCTGGATCAGAAGTGGAGCAGCTGGAACTTGAACCAGCGCCCATGTGGGATGCTGGCTGCAGGCAGCTACTTTACCTGCTATGCCACAGCGCCAGCCCCAGGAAAGAGGTTTTTTTATTTTTTTATTTTTAAAGATTTATTTATTATTATTTTACTTGAAAGTCAGAATTACACAAAGAGAGGAGAGGCAGAGAGAGAGAGAGAGAGAGAGAGAGGTCTTCCATCCAATGGTTCACTCCCCAATTGGCCACAATGGCCTGAACTGCACCGATCTGAAGCCAGGAGTCAGGAGCTTCTTCCAGGTCTCCCACGCAGGTGCAGGGGCCCAAGCACTTGGGCCATCTTCTACTGCTATCGCAGGCCATAGCAGAGAGCTGGATGGGAAGTGGAGCAGCCAGGTCTCGAATCGGTGCCTGTATGGGATGCTGGTGCTTCTGGCCAGGGCATTAACCTGCTGCGCTACAGCACCAGCCCCATGTAAAAAGTTTTTGAAAGCACCAAGTATGTATGTGCAGATGGGTCTATGTGTGGTTATACATGTATACGTATTTATGTACATTACATGTCCAACTTTTTCCCATTAAAAAAATTCAATAATCTAATCATGAATTTGAATTTGAAGGCCAACGTAAAAGTTTTTTTTAATGTGAAAAGTTTTTTTGTTAAGCATTTGTTCAGAAATAAACAAGTTTTGAGTACCTAAAATTTAAAGGCAGGGGCGGCACTGTGGTGTAATAGACTAAGCCTCCATCTGCAGTGCCAGCATCACATATGGGCACCAGTTTGAGACCCAGCTGCTCCTCTTCTGATCCAGCTCTCTGTTATGGCCTGGGAAAGCAGTAGAAGATGGCCCAAGTCCTTGGTCCCCTGCATATGCATGGGAGACCTGGGAGAAGCTCCTGGCTTCGGACTGGCTCTGCTCTGGCTATTGCAGCCATTTGAGGAATGAACCAGCAGATGGAAGACCTTTCTCTCTGCCTCTCCATCTCTCTGTAACTCTGTCTCAAATAAATAAATAATTATTTTTTAAAAAGTCAAAGATAGCAGCATTTCATCTCTGCATATTGTAGCAATATAATGTGTTCAGGATTAGGATTACCAGGTTAAATTTCACTCACTTCTATTACAATAAGAGAATGATGATTTCATAACCTGGTGTCTAAAATTAAAAAGAAGGAAAATTTATCTGTTAAACAACACAATTTACACATACATATAATGCACTGTTGAGTGTATCCATATGTGTATATTGAACTCCATCAGAAATTGAATTTTCTTTTTTTCATAATTTTCTGAAAATATGCATCTTATTAAAAAAACTCCCTACCATATTGAGTCACAAATTGTGATATTAATGATAAATAAACTCACAACTAATAATTCCAGGAAACAGAAAATAGCTACTGGAAAGAAACATAAGCTGACTCATAAAAAGAATATACATTTTGGATTCAAATTGATCTGAGTTAAGGTTATTGTTCTTCCATGTACTAATGTGTGATTAAATAGTAGTTTGTTAACCTCCTGGAGCCCCAGTTTTCTTACTTAAAAATGTTTGTGGGTAAAGCCGCTGCTTGCAGTGCCGGCATCCCATATGTGCACTGGTTCTAGTCCTGGCTGCTCCACTTCCAATCCAGCTCTCTGCTGTGGCCTGGGAAAGCAGTAGAAGATGGACCAAGTCCTTGGGCCACTGCACCTACATGGGAGACTGCAGGGTCTTAGTCCACCCGGACAAGGATGGACTGGGCTCGAGGAAAGGTAAGTGTGCCGCTTGCCCATTCCCCAGCCTCCCTTGTTCCCGGAGATAGTCAGATGCAGCGGGAAGTCAAGTCAAGCAAGAACTTGTTTATTTCGCATGTAACAAAGCCTTTTAAAGCACAAAACTGCAGAGTCATTGGGGTAGGGCATAAGGACCAACCAACCATTTAAAGGGTCACTTTATGGGATGATTTCTATAGGACTAGCCATATGTCTATACACTTGTTACTAGTTTTGTTACCTCCCCTGATGTTGCATGGCCAATCAGCTTTGGTGGTAAACAACTTTGGGTTCCGCCCACTGTACTTCCTCTGGGCACCATCTTTGAATTGCTTCGTGTAACTAATTTCCCGAAAGGAGATCTGGAGGAAACTCCTGGCTCCTGGCTTTGGATTGGCGCAGCTCCGGCCATTGCAGCCAATTGGGGAGTGAACCGGCAGATGGAAGATCTCTCTCTCTCTCTGCCTATCCTCTCTCTGTGTAACTCTGACTTTCAAATAAAGAAATCTTAAAAAATGCTTATAAAAGGTTTGTTGACAAAATGTAAATCATAGGTAGTAGGTGCTAGGTAAGCAGATATGGAAATATATGTTTATAGCCCTTAACTAAGAATTCAGAGAGCAATTCATATTCATATGGGGCTGCTATTGTTATTTTTAAATTGTTTACTTTCATTCTTTAGTTATTTAAAGTTGACATTATCTAACTGGGCAACATTTATTCAATATCTACTGCATTTGTCATGGATTCAGCTTATTACAACAGCTATTAAATAAATAGCACATGGTGCTAAAAACACAATACAGTGTAACAACTATTTACAGAGCATTTATATTCTGTTAGGTATTATAAGAAATCTAGAAGTGGTTTAAGGTATACATGAGGGTGTGCTGAGTTATATGCAAATACTCATACTATGTCATTTTGTATAAGGGATTTGAGCATTTACAGATTTTGGTCTATGTTCCTGGAACCAATCTCCCCATGGATAATAGGGCTGACTTATGTTGAAAGTGATGAAAGAAAAAAAGTCAATTAGAGTTTTATATTCACAAAGTCATCCTTTAAAAAAAGTGACTTAAAGATATTTCCAAATAAATAGTAACTGAGAAAATTAGCTACTAAAATGCTTACCTTACAAACAATGTTGCAGGAATTCATTAAGATTGAAAAAATGATGTTTTATGGTAATTGAAATCCATATAAAAATAGAGTACCAGCAAATGTAAATATGAGGGACTTTGGAAGGTTTTCAAAGAATGGAATTAAATGTTAAAAAAATATTTTTTGACAAGGCCAATTCCAACTCTTGGTAATCATTGCTTTTTTTTTTTTTTAAGATTTATTTTATTTTCTTGAAAGCTGGAATTACAGAGAGAGGTTGAGAGAGAGAGAGAGAGTTCTTCCATATCCTGGTTCACTCCCCAGATGGCCACAACGGCTGGAGCTGGGTGGATATGAAGCCAGGAGCAAGGAGCTTCTTCCAGGTGTCCCACATGGATGCAAGGGCCCAAACTTGGTCCATCTTCTACTGCTTTCCCAGGGACACTAGCAGAGAGCTGGATTGGAAGTGGAGCAGCCTGGACTGGAACCAGCACCCTTATGGTATGCCGGCACTGCCGGTCACTGCTTTAATCCCCTGCGCTATAGTGCCAGCCCCGGTAATCATTGCTTTGATTGTGCTGTCTTCAGGATCATCCTGCTAAGGCCATGCTTAAGCTACTGCTGCAATTATTTGAAGAAATACTTGAGGATCTTGTTCCCTCTTTAACCATCAAGTAGAGAGTTTGCTCTACTTTTTTTTTTTTTTGGAAGATTATTTCAAAGGCAGAGTTACAGAGAGGGAGGAATGGAGGGAGAGAAAGATGGGGGAGGGGAGAGAGAGAGAGAAAGAGAGAGAAAGAGAGAGGTCTTCCATCTGCTGGTTCACTCCCCAAATGACTGCAACCACTAGAGCTGAGCCGATCTGAAGCCAGGAGCTTCTTCCAGGTCTCCCATGTGGGTGCAGGGGCCCAAGGACTTGGGCCATCTCCCACTGCTTTCTCAGGCAATAGCAGAGAGCTGGATTGGAAGAGGAGCAGCTGGGACTCAAACCGGTGCCTGTATGGGATGCCGGCACTGTAGACTGGGGCTTTAACCTGCTGTGCCATAGCTCGGGTCCCCTAGTTTGCTCTACTTTAATTTTTCAGTCAGCGGAACCAATTGAGATGCCTATTCAATTTGCTATTAATTATTGGACTCTTTAATCAGGGGACATGCAAAATTAATCATTTTCTCACAAGCTGATGCTGATGGCCTGCCATCACAGACAACATCTCCAACATCATTTCATCCTTTCTGAAAGCGAGTTATTTGTAAACTGCTGTCATCTTTGATGCTTTGTCCCCACAAACTTTTCATGAAATATGTTGCTCTGATAAAGACCTCACACTGATGTCTTATCTTTTTAGTGTCTCAGATTAGATCCTGTTCATACATGCTATAACAACTTAGACTGTGCTTAATGTGGTGCAAACTTTTGAGATCCATGCATAGTGTTTTCCTAATACGCATTTCTATGAATTTTCTTGAAGCTCTCTAATATGTGGGTAAATAGAAAAAGATATGCAAACAACTAGAAAGGAAGTTGATAAGGAAATAGAAGACTTGAACAACACTATAAACCAATTGGACCTAAAAGACACATGCAGGATATTCCATACAACAACATTTGAATGTACATTTTTCTCAAGTGCACGTGGAATGTTCTCCAGGGCACACCATATGTTAGACCACAGAGTAGATCAGTGCACTTAAAAAGATCGAAATCATATAAAGTATCTTTTTCTGATCACAATGAAATAGAACTAGAAATCAGTAACAAAAGGGGATCTGAAAAATTGGTGGAAATGAAATAACACAGTCTTGAACAACAATGGGTCAAAAAGAAATCCCAAGGGAAATTAGAAAATAATTGAGACAGATGACAATGAGCACACCGTGTGCCCAAACTTAGGGAGTGCTATGAAATATGTTAAAAGGGACACATACAGCTATGAATGCTTACATTAAAGAGTACAAAGGCCACAAACTCATAAACTACATTTATATATTTTAAGAAACTAGAAAAGAGAAATGAATAAAAATAAAGCTCTCATAAGGAAGAATAGATATAAAAACAGAGAATAAATAGTAAATAGAAAATTCGGTGCAGTGGTTAAGCTGTTGTTTGGGATGCTAACACTCCATGCTGGACTGTTTGGATTAAGCCCCAGTTCTGCTCTCCATTCCAGCTTTCTGCTAATGTACACCTTGGAGGTAGCAGATGATGGCTGGAGTAACTGGGTCCCTGCCACATACATGGAAGACCCAGATAGAGTTCCAGGCTCCTGGCTTTGTCTGGCCCACCCTTGGCTGCTGTGGGCATTTTGAGGAATGAAATAGCAAATTAGAGATCTTTGTCTGTCTCTCTTCTCTTCTCCCCTTTTCCTCTTTCTCTATTCCTCTGCCTGCCAAAATACATAAATAAAACACTTAAAAATAGATAAAATCCATGAAACCAAGAATAATTTATAAT